>NC_052163.1:55500358-56100358 GCF_902713615.1 Scyliorhinus canicula
CGGGATTCTCCCGCAATCGGCGGGATTGCCCGACGCCTGCGCCAAGAACGGCGCGGACCACTCCGGCGTCGGGGCAACCAGAACTTCTGGAAACCTCCGACCCGGAAGGGGCTAGCAGGACAAAACCACCGAGGACACCCACACACAGGGGATGGACAGGAAACACCACCCCAGGGGGCCCCGGACTTTGGGGCAAATGAGGACCTCGACATTACGCCACTGCTAACTCCTACACCCTCCACCATCGCAGAGACACTCACCTCGGTTGGGCACTTTAATGATGAGGCTTCTGGTACACTAACTGGTGCGCACCACACAGCCGTCCCGGCTGGCTTGCAGCAGCTGCAGGTGCAGGTGGCGGAGTCCACCTGCGTCCAGGAGCAGGGAGTGGTGCCGGTCATGTGTGCTATCCAGGCCAACACCGCATGGGTAGTATCCGCGGTGGAGGCAATGGGTGCGACGGTGTCAGACATGGGGAGCAGTATGCAAGGCCTGGGGCTTTCCGTGCAGGCGGCGTCCGTGACCCAGGACATGGCTGACCCTCTTGCAGGAAGCCATGATCCAGAGCTAGCTGCAGACCGCAGAGGCGCTCAACGCCGTGGCCCAGTCACAGCAGGCCATCACTGAGGGCATCGGCGCCATTGCCCAGGTGCTGGCCGGCGTCGCCCAGTCACACACAGCAATGGCCAACTCCCTGAGATCCATGGCTGCAAACTTGCAGACCCTTGTTGATACCAGGGCGGGCCTCCACGACTGGCAGCGCCAGGTGTCGCGGATGCCTCAGGTGCTGGATCCGTTCGCACCCCTGACCCATGGAGGAGGCCCAGAGGCCATCAGGCACCCCGAGGGAGGCGAAGGTGCTGGAGCCCGTTCCGGGTCCCCCTGCACGAGCGGTTCCGGAACAACGCAACACCTCAGACTCCCCCTCCCCCCTTCCATCCCGGGTGCATCTGGTGGGTAACGGGCAGGACAGGCTGGCAGCTCGCCATCCCAGTCGCTTGAGCCTGGAGAAAGGATGGATAAGAGAGGGTAGCCCAGGGAACTAAGCACAGACTGTGCTTAGGAAGTGGAAGAGATAATGAGTCCGAAAGATTGGAAAAGCACAGTGCTGTGGCTGAGAGAGAACAGAGGGACTGGATATATTGAAGGCATGCAAGAAAACCATAGAACTATAGAGACATAACAGTGTGCAATGATGCCATTCAGCCCATCGTGTATGCGCCGGCCAAAAATAGAGAGAAAATAAGCTGGCCCATTTTCTAGTACCTGATCTGGGGTCTTGCAGATTACAGCACTTCAGATACAGATCCAAGTACCTTTGAAATGAGTTGAGCATTCCAGCCTCAACCACCAACCTGGGCAGTGAATTCTAAATGCTCACCATCCTCTTCAGCAAGAAAATATTGACTCCAATGGCAGGTTGTCAGCATTAGGTTTGTGCAGGGAGGAGCACACCTAGGAGCACACAGGAATCACCAGGGGTGGAATTCAATCCCGCCCCAGCCGTGTCCTGAATTCTCCGCCCCCCGAGATTCGGTGGGGGCGGGAATTGTGCCGCACCGGTCGGCGGGCCCCCCCGCGGCGATTCTCCGGCCCGCGATGGGCCTAAGTCCCGCCACTGACAACCCTTTCCCGCCGGCGTGGTTTAATCCACCTCTGGTACTGGTGGGATTGGCGGCGCAGGTGGGCTCCGGTGTCCTGGGGGGAGAGCGCGGGGCGATCTGACCCGGGGGGTGCCCCCCCGGTTATTTGCCTGGTTATTTAAAAGGACAAAAGTCAGCCCTCCATATGAATCAATAAAGCATTCTCAATGTGCATACACTTTCTTGCATTTCTTAAGCTGGGCCGTTACTGAACAAGTAAATGTATCCGGAACGTTCGGAGATAGCTATGAGGATTAATGGGGTGCAGTGAATTGTGGACACGCCGCAAATCAGCAGCTCCAGGCGCTCTTTACAAGTAAATATCTTTACATGCAAGTGCATGTTTTCACACACCTCCTATGGTGTTTTGCACTAGAAGTTACTGTCAACTAGGGACCTGAAATAGGGCACTCCCCTCCAAGGGACATTTGTTGGAGCAAGTCAAACAACTGTGTGTCACTTTAACCAATCAGGATGAGAAACCATCACCCTTCTCAAGGGCAAATAGGGATGAGCAACAGGTTTGCAAGCGATGTCTCACAACTCAATGAAGAATGAAAAAAAAGAGTAGCACAGAATCTGAACCAGGAAGTTGGAATATATAATTCAATCTCAAACCATGTACAGAAAGAAAAATAAAGACTGGTAAGGGAAGATTGGATAGAGAAAGAGAGATATATATACAGGTACTACAGTGTCTCAAAACTGGCAAACCCGGGATGGAGGCCATACCCAATTTTGGTTTTGCCGGAATTCATGGGAGGCGGATCAGGTCGCAGGTTGATCAAAGTAAGTGGGGTCCTCTGGGGTCAAGGGTCATATGGAATGCAGGAATAGACGGACGTGCAAGTAACAAAACAGATAACTACGAGTTGCCACACCGCACCAAGGCAGTGCCTTGCTGAACTATCCTGCTAAGTTTCTTTTTAAATTTTACTTATTTAAAATTATTCCATAGTACATTGTGAAAATGCCCGGCTTTCAGAGAGCTCTGGGATTTGAGACACTAAACAATCAAGGAGGTAGAAATTCTCAACGGACACACAACATTTAAGTAGACATATTTTGGTAGTTTGATCGTGAACACGTGTCTGTCTTATGCCAGCCTTGTTACTGACCTGAGCGGCAGTGGTGTTGTAGATTTCAAACTGCACAGCAGCACATCTGTGGAACGTTGACCGCACGTCACAGAGTGAGTTGATTGGTTTTACTAAAAAGAGTAAAATGTGACCTAACTGTGTGCCTCTCATGACAGTCTAGTGTGAGCATCAGACCAAGCGTGGAAAGTTGGCCGTTTCCTTGGGCAATCGACCATCCAAGACCAAAAAAGGAGGGAAAGATTGGAAAAATAATGATAAATAAATAAAACTGCAACCAACTGTCTTACATTGGATCAAGAGCGCAAATGGTCGACAATTATTTCTATTCTCACAGGATAGTAGAGACTTTGGGCGCGATTCTCCGCTCCCACGATGGGTGGGAGAATAGCGGGAGGTCTGCTCCCGCACCTCCCGCTATTCTCCCACCCCCCCCAAAATGGCGTGTCACGTTTTGCAACACACCGCTCTGAGAATCGCGTGCTGCCGTTTTTCATGGCGGCCCGCGATTCTCCGACCCCGATGGGCCGAGCGGCCTGCCGTTCGCGACCGTTTCACGACGGCGGCAACCACACCTGGTCGCTGCCGTCGTGAAACGGGTGTGAGATGCTCGTTTGGGGCTTGTAGGGGGCCTGGTGGGGAATGAGCAGCACGACTGTGCTCGGGAGGGACAGGCCCGCGATCGGTGCCCACCGATCGTCGGGCCGGCGTCTCAATCGGACGCACTATTTCCCCTCCGCCGCCCTGCAAGATCAAGCCACCACATCTTGCGGGGCGGCTGAGGGGAAAGACGGCAACCGCGCATGCGCGGGTTGGCGCTGTCCAACCTCTGCATGCACGGCTGACGTCATTAGGCGCGTCAGCCGCGTCATTTTCGGTGCACCGGCCTTTGACGCCAGTGTCAAGGCCCCGCGGCCGAGTTTCCCAACACGGCCCTCCTCTCCCCCCGAGGAGGGGAGAATAGGGGGCTGGGAGAGGCTTCCAATGCCGTTGTGAACCTCTCCAGGTTTCACGATGGTGTCGGGCCTCTGGGAGAATGGCGCCCTTTGTATGTATATGAGCTCTGCCAACATAGTTTACAGATACCCAATTAACATCCAGCCAATCTCCTACCCTCCTTCCTGACACACAGCCTTCTTGTTTTGTTCTTCTTCCCACCTGTCCCCGCTTTCACTTTCTCAACATCTCCAACGTTCCCCAGTTCTGATTAAAGGTCACAGACCCAAAATATTAAACATTTCTCCCTCCGCTGATGTTATCTGACCTGTTGTGTGTTACCAATAGTTTCTCTTTCTATTTCATTAAGGTGTATAGCTTTTCATTTTGATTGAGGAGTCTTCAGAACAAAGGTTGCACCACCACAAGTCCTTTCACTTTATCAGAATGGAGCAATCATTCGGGGTCTCAGAAACTGTACACCAAAAGAAAGGGATTAGCAACCATTTATCCCAAAGAGAAAATAATTTTCCTTGAGTTTATTAAACATGACATAACCTTTATGTGACCCAGACATTCTGAAGTTAAGTCTGATTATTTACAAAGCTTGATGCAGACAATAAATTAGACAAGGGTCAGCAAGGTCCACAAACTAGATGACAACATTACCAGCCAACAACTAACTCCATTTATATTATTTGGGTGCCAGTGGATCAGGATCAATATTTGGGTTGTAATATGTGGTTTACTTAAAGTTATGCACCAAAATAACTTAAATAAAGACGAGGGGCACAGATGTTATTCATCTCTTTCTAAATATTCCCCTTAAGGATTCAGATGTGGTTTGCTTTCCACAGAACCAATGCTACTGTATGACTTGAAAATGCAGTTTCCTTCTGGGACAGGAATGTCATGGAACTGCCCAGCAGCAGGTGTGCCCAGCAGCAGGAAGAAATCTGCCTAGTAATAGCAGTAACACAAATGTAAAAAGGCATTATGAGATGTGGGGCGGGATTCTCCGACCCCCCGCCGGGTCAGAGAATTGCCGGGGGTCGGCGTGAATCCCGCCCCCGCCGTCCTCCGAATTCTTACACCCCCAAAAGGTCGGCGAGGCGTGAATCACGCCGCCCGCCTCGAAGAATGGCGGGGACCGGCGCGACGCTATGGACCCCAGGGCTGCCCGAATTCTCCCGGCCGGATAGGCTGAAGTCCCGCTGACATGACCACGGGTCACTCTGGCATAAATTAAACCTTCTTATAAAACAGCGTCAACCAGTGCTGATGGTTGACGCCGGAGAGCGTGGAGGTATGTCATGGCGTGGGACGGCCGCAGGAGAAGTGACGGCGAGGGGTGTGGGGGGGATGAGGGGGCGGTGGAGGGGTGGAGGGGGAGGTGGGGGTTGGAGGGGGGGTGAGGGGCAAGTGCCGGGGAGGGGGGGCGAGTGCCGGGGAGGGGGTAGAGGGCGAGTGCCGGGGAGGGGGGGGGGTATCGGGGAATGGGGGGCGAGTATCGAGGAGGGGTGGGCGAGTGCCGGGGAGGGGTGAGAGGGTGAGTGCCGGGGAGGGGCTGCGAGTACTTGGGAGGGGGGGGGGGGGGGTGTGTGTGTCGGGAGGGGGCAGAGGGCGAGTGCCGGTGGGAGGGGGGGTCAAGTGCCAGGGAGGGGGGGGCGAGTGCCGGGGAGGGAGGGCGAGTGCCGGGGAGGGAGGGCGAGTGCCGGGGAGGGGGAAGAGGGCAAGTGCCGGGGTGAGGGGAGAGGACGAGGGAGGTCATCCGCCTGGCCAGGTGCCAGCCTCCAACAGTCGCGCCCATGCAGCCCATGGCACCTGGCTGCAGTGGGGAGGGGGGGGGGATCAGGGAATGATGACGTAGTTGCAGACCGCTACATCCAGTTCCCTATGGACCGGGCCAGCTAGGATGCCCGGGCACCGGGCTTCGCTGCCGTGGCTGGGTTTCCCATGGTCCAGGGCGCGATCGATGGGATACACATCGCCGTACGTCCACCTACCGATAACAGGGCCTTGTTCACCAATAGGAAGGGGACCTATTCCATGAACATTCAGGTGGTCTGTGACCACCGCATGATGATCCTGCCGTCTGCGCCCGGTACCCGGGCAGTGTACATGACTCAACGTATTGGCGCAGTCTTACATCCCCGGCATGTTTGAGGGGCGCCAACCCCGGCTGAGTGGCTGGTTGCTGGGCAACAGGGGTTACCCGTTGCAGTCGTGGCTGATGACGCCTATACGGAGGCCATAGAGTGACGCGGAGAACGGCTACAGCGATGCCCATGCAGCGAGAAGGGGTGTGACAGAGAGATGCTTTGGGCTGCTAAAAATGTGTTTCAGGTGTCTGGACCGCTCTGGAGGGGCCCTCCAGTACCCGCCAGATAGGGTCGGCCGCATCATTGTGGTGTGCTGCGTCCTGCACAACATAACACAGCAGAGGGGCGATGTGCCGCAGGCAGAGGAGGGGGAAGGGGAGGAGCAGCAGGACGAGGTGCAGTCCTCCCCAGATGAGGAGGATGGTGGCAATGGTCAGGACGGACGGGCTGGACATGGACGGGACGCTGCCCACTGTTACCGGCTGGGCCAGCGGGCACGGGACAGGCTGATAGCCGCCCGGTTCACTAACTAGGACAATGTCTGACCCTGGTCACGGTATCACCCTCCACCCGGACCATCCCTGCATGCGGTAGTGACACTGCAGCGCACGGTCCCGTCCTCTGCCCAGGGGGATGGCGAGGGCGGCCCGGGGGGAGGTGGGGCACACTCACCTGCGACCGACGTAATACCACCCCTCACACACACACACTGGCACACACCTCATACCACACCCCCGCACGCTTCAGACAGAGCACAAAGGCAGATTGTGTGAAAGTGATTTTAATGACAAACAGTCCATACACGTGCCCTAGCCCCTATAACTCATCTGTGCCCTGCACCCGTGCCAACTTACTGAGTGTCTCATTGTTTGGCCTTACGAGCCCTTTGACTACGTCTAGGTGGTTCCCCAGATGGTACAGCAGAACTGGAGGTTGACTCCTGTGATTCCTGCCCTGTGACTCGGGATCCCTTTGGCGGCTGGTTTCCTGGGGTGGCCCGGTCTAGACGGGCCAGGCTGTGGCTCGGGCGACTGGGATGGCGAGCTGCCAGCCTGTCCTGCCCATTGCCCAGCAGATGCACCTGGGCCAGAAGGGGGGGGGGGGGGTTGTCCGAGGTTCCGCGGTGTTCCGGGACCACCCCTACAGGCGGACCCGGGACGGGCCCCAGCACCTCCTCCTCCCTCGGGTTTGCCCGTTTGCCCCCGGGGTTCTACATGGGTCGGGGGTGTGAATGGACCGGCCGTCCAATGTCCCCCCGACAGCTGGCGCTGCCAGTCCTGGAGGCCCGCCCTGATATCAACAAGGGTCTGCAAGTTTGCAGCCATGGAGCTCAGGGAGTTGGCCATCCCTGCCTGTGTCTGGGCGACGCCGGACAGCACATGGGCAATGGCACCGATGCCCTCAGCGATGGCCTGCTGAGACTGGGCCATGGCCTGTTGAGACTGGGCCATGGCGTTGAGCGCTCTGCCATCTGCCGCTGGCTCTGGCTCATGGCTTCTTGTGAGAGGGCAGCCATGTCCTCAGCCACAGACGCTGGCTGCATGGAAAGCCCCAGGCCTTGCCTACTGCTCGCCATGTCTGACACCGTCGCACCCATTGCCTCCACCGCGGATGCCACCCGTGCGGTTTCGGCCTGGGTGGCATTCATGACCGGCACCACTCCCAGCTTCTGGGCGCGGGTGCACTCCTCCACCTGAGACTGCAGGCGGTCGGCATCCGCGGGGACGGGTGCCTCGACATTTGGTCCTGCAATACACAATACAGCATACATGGTTAGACACGCAGGCAGTGATCTGGGGGTATGGGGGACTGGGGATATTGGGGAGGGGGGATATGGGGTATGTGGGGGAGGGGGGATATGGGGTATGTGGGGGATAAAGGGCAACAGTGTTAGGCAGGGATATACATGCAGGCCAGCGGTTGTGCGTATATTGGCAGAAGTATGCAGCACATTAGGGTGAGGGTGAGGGTTAGTGTTGGTTGCACCTGCGGGTGTGCCGCACATCGGGGGGGGGGGGGGGGGGGGAGGTACTCACCCTGGCTGCCCTGACGAGGTCATTCACCTTCTTGTGGCATTGTGCGCCTGTCCTCGGTGTTACAGCCACAGCGCTGACGGCCTCTGCCACCTCCCTCCACAGGCGCCGGCTGAGGCGTGAGGCAAACCCTGCGGCAGTGTCCGGGGTACAGGGCTTCCTTCCACTGCTCTACTGCATCTAGGATCTCCTCAATGTCGCGCTCCTGGAACCTCCTGGAACAAGAGCCGTCTTGTTGAATCTTCGGGGGGGGGGGGGCGTCTTTTGTGCTGTGATGCCGCCTGGCATCAATTATGCCGCGTGTCTGCGGCACCGTTGCAAATCACGCGGCTACTAGCCCATTCCGGGACATCTGGACTATCTGCACTGTATTGTTTGGCAACTATAAACTGGATTTGATTTATAGATTTAATTTGGATGTTGATTGGGGAAAGGGGAAGTCTTGAGGAGTTCAGGGATAGTAGATATATTTTTGAATAAGGAGTACGTTCTACATAAACTGTGTGTATGTTTAGTGATTCATATATTTTAATTGTCCAAGAATATTATAGTCCTGGCTGTGTGTATCTGTCTTTCCTTTCATTGAACAAATAGTCTTTAAGATTTATTACATGATGACTGAACTGGTTATTCTCACCAGGGTTTCACTTGAGTCATCACACCATTCCAAAAATAAAACAATACATCCCCACAAACTGATGTTTCAAGTTGGGCTACCCTCGCAGATACCATCAGCGTGGTTCGTGACAGGAGTACAACTATGCCTGGAGCATCCAAATGCAGTTTTTGGGCATGTAATAAGAACCTAAGATTTTAAAAGTCTGATGCTGATGGGAAATCTCAATAGCAAAAGGATTAAGGTAGACAGATAATGTTCTTTTTAAATAGCCATGAAATCGAATGGGTGCACCACCAATGAAGCCTCCAGAACAAGATTAACATGAAGGTTCATGGTCGCCAAAAGTCTCTTAAGACATGCATGGTACCTGAAGAGAGAGGTAGAATCCAGAAGGGTTTGTGTATTAGTTAAATACCCACTTAGCCCAGAGGTGCAGTATTTGGAAGAACTATAAAACACAAAGATGGTCATCATCACTTTGAAGATTTCTCTGAGCTACCCACCCTCTTGAAGTTTAGATTAAAAAGAGCAGCCATGGGGCAGCACGGTGGTGCAGTGGTTAGCATTGCTGCCTCATGGCGCTGAGGTCCCAGGTTCGATCCCGGCTCTGGGTCACTGTCTGTGTGGAGTTTGCACATTCTCCCCGTGTTTGCGTGGATTTTCGCCTCCAAACCCAAAGATGTGCAGGGTAGGTGGATTGGCCATGCTAATTGGAAAAAATGAATTGGGTACTCTTAAATTTATATTAAAAAAAGGAACAGCCATTTTATAGTTCGGTCATTGCGCACAAGGATCAAAGTCATATTGAAATACTTAAAAGTATCATAGCATTGCACAGACATCTCTTCACAGTTCACATCTTCATAAAAGCATGATTTGTTTCGGTCTCCCAGAGCCCAAATAAAGTTGACATAAATTGCGGCAAACGAATTGACTGCTGTTTATTGGAAATGTGATGAGGACAGATTGATTGCAAAGAGTTCCTTTATGGCATTGGTTTGTTGCAATGCTGAAAAACAATAAGGACTGGACCACATGAAGAGAGGTGCCTAGAGGTGTAGGTCCAAACCTAAATACTAGACAGAGTCTGAGGGAGGCCAGAAGCGCTAATTTAGTAGTCAAACAAAATGGCTTTTCACTCCAATCCAGTGTCTCATTTTTAGGTATTATCTCTTTAAACCCTGTTCTTTGTTTCTAAAGAGAGACTTGAAATAAGCACATAAGAACTTGGAGCAGGAGGTAATTCAGCCCTTCGAAATGGCTCCACCATTCAATGTGATAAGGCTGATCTCATCTTGGCCTCATCTCCATCTTCCTGCCAGCTCACTATAACCCTTCATCCTGCTATTTATTCGAAACCTATCTATGTCCTCCTTAAATTTGTTGAATGTTCCGTGGTCACTGCACTCTGGGGTAGAGAATTCCACAAATTCACAACCCTTTTGGTGATGTAATTTCTCCTAATTTCTATTTTAAATCTGCCACTCCTTAGATTAAAACTATGGCTTCTCATTCTAGAATATCCAATAAGCGGAAACATCTGCTCTACATCTACCCTGTCAATGATATAACAACAAAAGTAGATAATGTGGGTCGTGTAGATGTAGTATACCTCCGCATACCAGCGTAGATGACCTCCGCTCATTCTTCTAAACCCCAATGAGTGTCGGCCTAAACCGATCAATCTCTCTTCATAAGACAAGTGCTTCATCCCTAGAATCAATCTAGTGAACCTTCCCTGAAGCATCTCTAATGCCTTTACACCCTTCCTCAAGTACGGGGACCAAAACTGTGTGCAATACTCCAGATGTGGCCTCAATAATGCCCTATACAGTTGCAACAGTACTTCCCCACTTCTATACTCTACTCCATTAACAGTGGATGCCAAAATTCCATTTTCTTTCCTTATTATCTGCTGCACTTGCATACTAACTTTCTGCAGCTTGTGCATGAGGACACCCCAATCCCTCTACACCAAAGCATGTTAATGTTTCTATCCATTTAGATACTAAGTTTCCTTTTTATTCCCCTGATCAAAATGGATAACATCACACTTATCCACATTAAACTCCATCTTCCAAATCTTGGCCCATTCATCTAACCTATCCATTTGTAAATTTCTTATTTCTCCATTGCAACTTGCTTTCCTACCTATTTTAGTGTCATCTGAAAATTTAGTCATACTGCATTCTAGTCATTGATATAGATTGTGAATAGCTGGACCGAACCCTGTGGCACTCGACTAGTACAGCTTGCCAACCAGAGAAAGACCCATTTACGCCCACTCTTTGTTTTCTGTTGGTGAGCTAATCCTCTAGCCAAGCAAATTTATTATCCCCATCCCCCATGGGACTTACCTAGTTTATTAACCTTTTGCACCTTTTCAAATGCCTTCTGGAAGTCCCGATACACTACGGGCGGAATTCTCTGCTCCTGGGAAAAATCGGGAGGGCCGTCGTGAACTCGGCCGAGTTTCACGACGGCCTTGGAGGCCGCACCTCGCCCCCTATTCGGCGCTCCTTAAATCTCGGCCACGGGGGCATCGCACCGAGAATGACACGGCTGGCACGCCTAATGACGTCAGCCGCGCATGCGCAGGTTGGCTGGCTCCAACCTGCGAATGCTCGGCTGACGTCACGACGCTGACAGCTCGAACTCGTGCATGCGCGATGGCCGTTTTTCCCCTCAGCCGCCCCGCAAGACGTGGCGGCTTGATCTTGCGGCGCGGCGGAGGGGAAATAGTGTGTCCGATTGAGACGCCGGTCCGACGATCGGTGGGCACCGATCGCGGGCCTGTCCCCTCCCGAGAACAGTCGTGGTGCTCATTCCCCACTAGGCCCCCTCAAGCCCCAAACGGGCATCTCCACACCCGTTTCACGACGGCAGCGACCAGGTGTGGTTGCCGCCATCGTGAAACGGTCGTGAACGGCAGGCCGCTCGGCCCATCCGGGTCGGAGAATCGCCGGTCGCCGTGAAAAAAGGCGAGCGGCGATTCCTCTGAGCGGCGGGGGGGAGAATCGGGGGGGGGGGGGGGGGTGCGAGGGGGGCATGAAATTTGTCGGGGGGCCCTCCCGCAATTCTCCCACGCAGCGTGGGGAGCGGAGAATCGTGCCCTACATCTACAGGACCCCCATTATCTACTTTTGTTGTTATATCATTGAAGAACTCTCGCAAATTTGTGAAATACAATTTACCCGTCATTGTTTTTTTAAATTTAGAGAACCCAATTCATTTTTTCCAATTAAGGGGTAATTTAGCGTGGCCAATCCACCTAGCCTGCACATCTTTGGGTTGTGGGGGGCGAAACCCACGCAAACAGGGAGAGAATGTGCAAACTCCCCACGACAGTGACCCAGGGCCGGGATCGAACCTGGGACCTCGGCGCCGTGAGGCTGCAGTGCTAACCCACTGTGCCACTGTGCTGCCCTACAATTGACCCTTCATAAAACCGTGTTGACTCTGAGGGATTGCGTTCTGACTTACCAAAAGTCCCATTACTACTTCCTTAATAATGGATTCCAACAGTTTCCCCAATGACAGACATTAAACTAACTCTTCATTAGTTTGCTACTTTTTGCCTTTCTCCTTTTTTGGACAGGGAAGTTACTTTAGCTTTTTTTCCCAATCCACTGGAACCTTTCCAGAATCTAAGGAATTTTGGAATATTATAACCAATGCCTCCACTATCTCTGCTGCCACTTCCTTTAAGACCTTACTGTGCAGGCCATCAGGGCCTGGGGACTTGCTTGCCTTTAATCACAATAGTCTGCTCAGTACTTTTCTCTCGTGATGGCAATTGTTTTAAGTTCCTCCTTTTAACAACCTCTACATTACCTGTTACTCTTGGGATGGTTCTAGTGTCCATGAAAACGGAGGCAAAATATTGATTTAGTGTCTCTGCCATTTCTATGTCCCCCATTAGTAACTCCCCAGTCTTGTCCTCTAAGCAACCAATGTTGACTTTAGCTACTCTCTTCCTTTTCATATATTTATAGAATCTTTTGCCAAACATTTTTATATTTTGCACGCATTTACCTCTTTAACCTTATTGACGCTATGCCAATCAACGCGTGGCTCAGGTAGTCACCTTTGTGGTTCTGCTTTTTAATTTAGCACCGAGCTGCTTGTATTCTTGCCATAGAAGTTCTTTCCTCATTCAACCTGTATCATTGGTACCTCCATGGACAAAATCCTCAGACAAAATCCACACTGTTTAGTTCAGGACTGTCAGAGGAGCCAACCTTTAAGGTGAGACATTAAAGTGAGGCTCTGTATGCACTGTGAAGTGGATGTAAAAGATCCCACGCCGCGATTTGAAGCAGAGCAGGGGAAATCTTGTGATGCCCTGATCAACATTTGGATTATCTGGTTATCATCAAATTGTTGCTTGTGGGAGCTTGTTGCCTGTAACTTAACTGCCACGTTTCCTGTATTGCAAAAACAGTGACCATAACTCAACTTGGTTGGCTGCATATTACTTTGGGATGTTCTGAGATGGTGAAAGGTGTTACCTAAATGGATGTTAGTAGTCTATTGGTAGCTCAGTGCTGGCTGGCTGGTTTCTAAAACACTCATGGCTATTAAGTGGATGTTAGGCACTAACAGTCACTGCTGAGACGGGAGCACCTTCACAGGGATGATCACCAAAACAGGAAGTTTGCCCAAAACTGGGGTTAGAGTGGAGACGGGTGACACATAATTTTGCACTGCGAGCCATTGTACCATTTATCTACCCCCGAGATGCTTTTACAAAGGCCAGTTTGGGTGTAGCAGTTAAGCCTATTAAAAGGCCAAACAAGGCCCAAAAGTTTCCCCTTGCAGCTGTTGCCATTTTTGAACTTCAGAAGTTGTGAAATTGCTGACTCTTGCCCTTCCCTGCTATGGCAGGCTGAAGCTCCTTCCATGCTAGAGGGCATCCTCTTGGCTCCTCCAGCTTCGAGAGACTGCCTGCTCACTGTCCTTAATTGGATGTGGAGCACATCCTCACACCCTATTTGGCTAATTCAGGCAAAATATCCAATGATTGCTCCCAACACAGTCGCAGGTCGGGATCTCTGGAAAAAGTTGGATTCAGCAGGAATCGTGGGAATGAAGCACATCGTCCACTGGTGGGAAAGGATTTGGTTTGAACCAGCAGAAACTGACATTTTTCCCTCAGAAAGACAAAAAAATAAAACTTTGTGAGGCAGTAGGACTGCAACAGTGACGTGGGTGGCTGGTCGCCACAGTGATGAGAAAGTCTCTTCTCAGTGCTGGCTATGAGGGTTCTAATTGTACAGATGTTGCCTACTTTAACCACACTTCAGAAATGCTTAACAAGGCAACAGAGCTGTCCAATGACTCAGCTGATCAAAGCGCTGAGTAGCTGAGCCAGAGAAAGAAGCACTGTCCCAGCTTCAGTGCAGACATGAGCTGGTAACTGGAATAGTACAGGTAGCCTCACACCCTTGGGAGGGGGAGAAACCCGGCAGAGTTGCTGCTTTAAGTCACTACCTAGTGATCTACTGGAGGAGCAGACATGCCGATGTTGAATCCAGGTAGCATTGTGCGCGAGTGCGACGCCCACCATAGCAGGGTAGGTGGATTGGTCACACTAAATTTCCCCTTAACAAGTCAACCAAACCACGATAGCAGTCAATTTCTTTCTCACTGATGGCAACATGTGAGGAGTTTTGTTTTCAGGACAAGGTAGTCAAAACTGAAACACAAGCTCAAACGTCCTGCTTGCCAAACACAGCAGGCAAGCACATTTCTTACATTCAAGATGCTATTGAAATGTAAACTGTGGCTGCTGCGCAGATTGCATGACTTTTATTAACACCTCTTAAAATATGAGGAATGTTTGATCAAAGTGTTAATTGTTCATCCACAATTGTCACGATCTGCAACTTGCACACTCCTATGTTTTAAGGTTTTAAAAACAGAACATATTGGCAAAGTCCAAAAGGTTGATCAACATCTTAAAACATAAAGAACATAAGAACATTAGAAATAGGAGCAGGAGGAAGCCATTCAGCCCCCATGCCTGCTCTGCCATTCAATCAGCTCGTGCTTATCTGATTTTGGCCTCAACTCCACATTCTTGCCTGTCGCCAATAATCCTCGACTCCCTTAGAACCATATAATATAATCCTCTCCCCTGGGAATCAAGGCATCACTGTCAGCTCAGCTAACCAGACCAGCCATGTCTATCAACTGGTGGATGAAGCTCAAGATTACTCAAAAGGCAATGTAACTGAGCTACTGCAGGAGCTAAAGCTAGGTGCCATGTCAAGGCAGAGTGGTCAACAACATTTTTGGGCACATCCAAAGCTCGAAGCTAATGAACTGAAAATGTAAGTGGATACGGGCGCAGCAGTATCGTTGATATCTGAGACAATTCATCATCAAAAGCTGAAGCATCTGCCTTTACAACCTTCAAATGTGATCCCAAGCATGGACACTGAAGAGATTGTACCATTAAAAGGATGCATTACAGTGAACGCAGAAGCAAATGGACAGATGGCAAAGTTACCTCTTCACGTTGTCCATGGAAACTTACCTGCTTCATTTGGCAGAGCATGGTTGGCTAAGATTAGATTTAATTGGGAAACAGTCAACCAGTGGATTCAAAGAGTAACTTGCAACAACTTCTGATGAAGTACAGGAAGATGTTCAAAGATTCACCAGGGTCTCTGACTGGAGTTGAGGTCACATATAATCAAGCCAGACTGCACACCCAAATAATAAATAATAATCTTTATTGTCACAAGTAGGCTTACATTAACCCTGGTTAGCACTGCTGCCTCTCGTCCCAGGTTCGTCTCTGGCTCTGGGTCACTGTCTGTATGGAGTTTGCACATTCTCCCCGTGTTTGCGTGGGTTTCACCCCCACAACCCAAAGATGAGCAGGGTAGGTGGATTGGTCACACTAAATTGCCCCTTAATTGGAAAAAATGAATTGGGTGCTCTAAATTTATTTGAAAATTTTTTTTTTTTTGGATTTATCTATTATGGTAAATTTATGCTGAATTTAGCAGCATGATTGAAGCCTTTACACACTTTTCTATGTGTCAAACAGGCATAGCATGGATCAGAAGAATGTGAACATGCATTCAATGAAGTGAAAGAAGTTTTACAGAAGTCAGAGTTGTTGGTTAGTTATAATCCCAAGATGAGGGTGCAAATTGCTTACCATGCCTCACGCTCTGGGATCAGCGCACTTGACTTGCACATTATGCCTTCTCGAGAGGAACGACTGATAACATTTGCTTCACACACTCTTATTAGCACAAAAATAAATGACGCTCAGCTAGAAAAAGAAACTTTGAGCATCATTTCCAATATATTAAGGATCTACCATTACCTTAATGGGCATCATTTTACCCTTTTGTTGGATCATCACCCTTGACTACAATCTTTGGGCTGTATAAAGGTACAACATCTTTGGCTGCCAGTAGATTGCAAGGATGGTCATTGATATTGTCAGCACACAGGTACGATACCCAATATCGCAAGTCAGAGCAATAGTCAAGCGCTGATGCTTTGTCACGATTGCCATTACAAGTCAAGTATGACCCTGAAGAACATTTTGTCAATATTTTGTATTCCTTGCTCGTGGTTAGTGTACCTGTGACTTCATCTCGAGTTCAAAGATGTGAAAGAGCCAATCCAGTGAAGGGGAAGGTGATGGACTTGGGGGGCATGGTGGCACAGTGCCAGGGATCCGGGTTCAACTCATCCCTTGAGTTACTGTCTGTGTGGAGGTTTTACACTCTCCCCATGTCTGCGTGGGTTTGCTCAGGGTGCACCGGTTTCCTCCCACAGTCCAAAGATGTGTAGGATTGGTGTATTGGCCATAATAAATTGCTCCTTAGTATCCAGGGATTTACAAGGTAAATTACGAGATTGCAGGTAAAGGCTGGAGTGGATTGGTGCACTCGATGTGCCAAATGGCCTCCTTCTTCACTGTAAGGATTCTATGAAAAAGGAACCCTGTCAGACATTCACAGGAAAAATCCAGACTCAAGCCATGTATCACATGAACAGTTGACAGTGCAAATGGAGTTCTATAATGGGAAATCCGTTTTTTTAATTCTTTATTCCTCCATGCTTGTGTAATTGGGTCGTTGACCAACTGCAAGAGAAACATCCTGGTGTGGTGAGGATGAAGGAATTAGTACACAGTTATTTTTGGTGGTCAGGTTTAGATACTCAAATGGAAGAGAAAGTAGGACAATGTCAATCCTGTGCAAAACTAAGGAACACTCCACCCACTACAACCATTACATCCATGGGAATGGCCAACATGGCCTGACAGAGAATACACATTGATTATGCAGGTCCAATGGAGAGTCACAAGTTCTTTGTGGTCGTGGATGCACACTCAAAATGGCCAGAAGTTGCGATAATGAAGTCAACGACGACTGAGCAGACCATTGAGAAACTAGACGAAATATTCACAAGATTTGGAACACTGGAGCAGACTGCCAGTGATAATGATACTCAGTTTACTTTGAAGACGTTTGCAGACTACTTGTGGGGAAATGGTTTACACCATATTAAGTCAGCTCCATATCATCCTGCAACGCATGGATTGGCCAAACCTTTTCTGCAATCATTAAAGCATTCTCTAAAAGTGTCGAAGGACCAGGGGACATTGGCAAGAAGAGTAAATACATTCCTAATGTCTTACTGGAACTCTGTACTTGCTACCATCAATGTTCCCCAGCAATGCTGCTGTTCAAGTGGAAAATACAAACACAGTTTGATTTGATAACTCCACCTGATACTTCAGAGATTGTCAAATGACAACAACAAGCATAAATTGCTAGAAGGGAGAAAAACTCTAAAAAGCGAGGATTCAACCAGAGAGAGTGTGTTAGCTCAGAGCTACACCAACGAGAAATGGATACCTGCTGTGATCCTAGCAAAGCCGGGTCCAATATCATACACCGTACAGACAGATGATGAAAGAGTTTGGTGACATCATGCTGATCAGCTGCATGGAGTGAGTCTGTAGAAACCTCTCAAGAGGTTCTACCCTTGGAAAATCTAGAGAGGGATACTTCGGAATGGAGACAAGACACAGTGACAAATTCAGATTCTGTTTCTGAGGACTTTACAATGCCTATATTGACAGATACTGGAATACCCACTCAAGAAGTACCATATTCAGAAAGGAATGAAGACAATTCCAAGGTCTCAAGTGACCAAGTTCCAGAATGCCAAATTCTACCAAAAAGGAATAAATGTCCACCACAGAGACTGTCTGATTGAGTTCTGCTTATATATAGAAATAATGCATAAGTGGACCTGCTGCATAAATGTTAATGACTGTCATTGCACTAATGAAGTAAAGGGGGAGGGGTGTTATGCATCCAGGAATACTTTCCCGCTGGTAAAATATAAGGTGATGTGCAGTGATGTTAGCAGAGTGTTTGTGTGGGCTTTCGGCAGATCAATCTCTGATTGTGTGAGCAACATCTCTTAATAAAT
Organism: Scyliorhinus canicula; assembly: GCF_902713615.1. Lineage (NCBI taxonomy): Eukaryota > Metazoa > Chordata > Chondrichthyes > Carcharhiniformes > Scyliorhinidae > Scyliorhinus > Scyliorhinus canicula. Next base: position 55,518,266 of record NC_052163.1, read on the forward strand.
CTCTCATTGTGTTTTACAAGAATCCAGAATGTGAGAGCGTCCATTCCTTTTTTCTCTTTGTGGCAACAAAGATATATAACACTTACCAAATGCCTTTTGGAAATCCAAATACACTATATCTACCGGTTTCCCTTTATTAAACATGGTTGTAGGTCCTCTAAAAAACTCTTAATAAATTTGTCAAAGCACAATATCCCTTTCATAAAACAATATAAGACCCTGATTGATTGCATTATGACTTTATAAATTTATTTGGCTGTTCATAATGGGCAGAGTACACTCTGTACTCAACCGGCCGCACTTGCAATCCAAAATAAAATACCCACCGTTACTTGCAACTCCGTGATTGGCAGCACTTTCTAAACAATCCTGAATGCACTAATAGCTACACTATCAACCAATTTAAGATAATCAGTTGAGCTCACAACATGGCTCATTTACACTTGCTAGGAGCAACGTACATTTATTTGCAGGGACCCATTCTCTGCAAACAAAAGGAACATGTTGAAGCCTTGCACTTTTTTTGAATTACCCAGAACCCTGGGAGCCTCTCGTTCTTTGTGACATTTTCCATGGCAATGACTCGGCCAATCATAGTTGGCTTACCAACCAATCCACACCCTTTTCTCCTGTGGTATAAATTGTTGTGATTGCTTAAAATTTGGCATTCTTGAATTTGTCCTGATGAGTGAAGGATTAAAAAGCTTTGGGAACATGTTTCTCTTTCCAGCAATAATCAATTTTTTGAATGGCCTGGTATCATCTCTTTAATAATGGATTTGAGCATTTTCCTCATGACAGACATTGGACTAATTGGTTTATAGTTTCTGCTTTCTGTCTTCCTCTTTTCTTGGATAAAGGTGTTACATTTGCTATTTTCAAATCCACTCAGACCTTTTCAGAATCTATGAAATGTTCATAGATTATAACCAATGTTTACACTATGTCTACAGCCATTTGTTTTAAGGCCTAAGGATGCCAACCATCAGGTCCAGGGGACTTGTCAGTAATTAAGTCCCATTACCTTGTCTCTAGTGACAGTGATTGTTTTAAGTCCCTCCCTCCTTTTTGCCTCTTGATTTAGGATGCTTTTTGTACCTTCTACTGTGAAGACGGATACAAGAAAAATGTTCAAAGCCTCTGCCATTTCCTTGTTTCCCATTATTAGTTCCTCATTCTCACCCTCAAAAGGAACCAATGCTCACTTTAGCTACTCTTTTCCTTTTTATATACTAGAAGAAGCTCTCTCTGTGTTCTTATATTTCTTGCTTCTCTTCCCTATTATTCCAATGACTTCACCTTTTAAGTAATCTGTTGCTTATTCCTAAAACATTCACGACTTTCAGGCCGACCATGAATCTTCGCGGAATTATACTTCTTTTCGTTTGATTTGATCTCACCCTCAACTTCCTTAGTTAGCCATGAATGCTGCATTCCTCAATGGAACATCTCCATTGAGAGTTGTGAAATATCTCCTTAAATGTCTGCTACTGCTTCTTTTTGTTAATTCATTCACGGGTGGTGGGCTTCGCAGGCTGGACCAGCATTTTTTTTGCTCATCCCTAATTACCCTTGAGGGGGCAGTTAAGAGTCAACCACATTGCTGAGGATCTGGAGTTTCATTTAGGTCAGACCAGGTAAGGATGGCAGATTTCCTTCCCAAAAGGATATGAGTGAACCAGATTTTTATTTTTATACAATTGACAATGGCTTCATGGTCATCATTATACTTTTAATTCCATATTTTTAAAATTCAAATTTCACCATCTGCAGTGGCTGAACCTGGGTCCCCAGAGCATTACTCTGGGTTTCTAGTTTACTAGTCCAGTGACAATATCGCAATGCCACCACCTCTCTGCTTTATTACTTGAAACTTACTTCTCCATTCCACTTTAGGCAACTTTTTCTTGAGATCCTTGTGATTGCCTTCATTTAAGTTTAAGACATGAGTTATGGTCTCACATTTCACATTCTCAAACTGATCATGAGATTCCAACATGTTATAATCACTCTTGCTGAGAGGATCTTTTATTATGAGGTATTTGTTTAATTTTGTTTCATTACACATTAACCAGGTCTCCTGATCCCTGGTAGGTTCTAGAACATATTGCTCAAAAACTGTGCTGAATACATTCTTGTGAACTCACCCTCTCAGCTACCTTTGTCAATTTCACTTGTCCAATCAATGTGAAGTTTAAAATCACCCATAATCATTGCCGTACCTTTCATGGAAACCCCCATTACTTCTTGATATATACTATACTCTGCTATGTAGCTATTGTTCGGGAGTATATAAACTACTAGAACCAGTGACTTATTTCCTTTGCTAATGCACATCTCCAACCAAACTGATTCTACATCTTCTGAACTAAGATCATTTCTCACAATTGCAAATGTAGCTACTGCACCTCCTTTTTCTTTGCTTATGTCCGTCTAAAATGTCAAATACCTTAGACGTCAGGTTCCAGTCTTGATCACCATGCAATCTCATCTCTGTAATGGCTATCATTACTCACTTTTTTCTATTTGTTCTTTTATCTTTTCACAAATGTTATCAGCATCCAGGTAAAGACCTTAATTAGTCTTGTTTTTTTTTACAATTTATGCCTATTCTGGCTTTAATTGCTGTTACGTCCTTGTGTTTGCATGATCTGTCTCTTCCTGTCAAACTCCGGTTATCATTACCCGTATCCTCTCCGTGTCTGCGTGGGTTTCCTCCGGGTGCTCCGGTTTCCTCCCACAGTCCAAAGACATGCAGGTTAGGTGGATTGGCCATGATAAATTGCCTTTAGTGACCAAAAAAGGTTAGGAGGGATTATTGGGTTACGGGGATAGGGTGGAAGTAAGGGCTTAAGTGGGCCGGTGCAGACTCGATGGGCTGAATGGCCTCCTTCTGCACTGTATGCTCTCTGAATCTATGAATCCTTGTCCTTTCACTTGAACGTTCCAAATCACTCGTTTGATAAATCCTTCCCATTTTTATTTTAAAGCCCTCTCTCTTGCTCTGGCTATATGATTCGCCAGGCCACTAGTCCCAGCGTAATTCAGCTGAAGACCATCCACACAGTCCAGCTCCCTCTTTCCCCAGTCTGGATGCCAGTGCTGCATGCAGTGAAACCCATTTCACCCATGTCAATCTTTGGGCCATCGCATTCAATTCTCTAATCTTATTTATCCTGTGTCAATTTATTTGTGGCTCAGGTAGTAATCCATGAGAATTCATTCTGAATCCAGATGGTGAAGTAAGGAACCAGATGCGAATGTTTTTATTTAATACTAGCCTTATTTACAGAATGCAACATTACATATGTCTAGCTCCTCCCTAGCCACCCCCCAGTGTCCCAGTAGTCTTTCTTGAATAACAACTGAGCAAATAAACTAATCAACTAAGTTACAGCAAAAGGGCAGTTCAAGGTACTTAATAGATCAATTCCCTTCAACTATCACAGTTGGGTTGGATTTGTTTATTGTCACGTGTCTGAGGTACAGTGAAAAGTATTTTTCTGCACCTCAAACAGATCATTTAGTACATGAAAAGAAAAGAAAATACATAACAGGTCAACACAAGGTACACAATGTAATTACCTAGACACTGGCATCGGGTGGAGTATACAGGAGTGTAGTATTAATCAGGTCAGTCCATGAGAGGGTCGTTTGGGAGTCTGGGAACAGTGATAATTCCACTAACAATCTAGAGATTTATTACCTTTGTGGTTGTTTTAAATTTGACTCCTCGTTGTTCTTATCCCCTAGTAAAACCACTTTCTCAGTCCTATCTTTGTAATTGGTACCAACGTGGATCACAACATGGAACCCCTTTTACTCCAATTTCCTTTTCAGCTCCATGGACATGCCCTTAACCTTGGCATCAGACAGGCAATGCAGCCTTTTGGACCAATGCTCTTAGCTACAGGAATCTATCCCGCTAACTATACTGTCAACTTCTACAACTACATAGCTGGTTTGGATCACACCAGTATCCACCAGAACCCACATGCTGCTGCACATCGCCGCAATGCCATTTTTATTGTGTTTTGTTTAACAAATTAGGTTTCACTCAACTGTTATATGTAATTAAATCAAGTGGTTCACCTTGTTAGCCAAAAATGTAATGCAATATTAATATCTCCTCAGTGCCAGTTTAAATTAATTCCTCCCTTTATAGAGTTACAAAAAAACCTTAAAACTCATCTACCTGCCCACCTCATTAATGTTTCCAAGTTTCTGCTCTCAGGTCTCGTTGCATGTTTCTGGTAATGTCTCTCAGACCTTTTGATAAATGGTCAGAATATCAACTCCTCCCTCAGTGCACTCACCAAATTCCCAAGTTCACAGTCTGGCTCAAGCTGCACTCACTCAAGCTGTTGCAACCTTCGTGCTCGCTTACTAAAAAGTAAAGACTGCGGAACAAAAGAACACAAGAAATTGGAGCAGGAATAGACCAAATGGCCCGTCGAGCCTGCTCCACTATTCAATATGATTGTTTCACCTGAGGAAGGAGCTGCAGTCCGAAAGCTAGTGATTAAAAAAAAACTGTTGGACTTTAACCTGGTGTTGTAAGACTTCTTACTGTGCCTATCCCAGTCCAACGCCGGCATCTCCACTATATGATTGTGGCAGATCTTGGACTTCAACTCGATCAGTCTGTCCCCCCCCCCCCCCCCCATCCCTTAATTCCCTAAGACCTAAAATTTGTCAATTCAAACCTTAACTGTATTCAACAAAGAAGCATCCACAACAATGTCTGCAGTGGGTGCATTAGTGTGGGGTCCCTCCATCAGCTTGTGGCTCCAAGGATGTGCACCAATGATACTGACTCATTCCTACCATGAAGCCAAGTTTTCTTTGCTAATTTCCTCAGTTGGTACATGTGAGGTTGGGTGATATAACAAAAAGCCGCATCCTGCAAAGAAGCACTACAAACAGAAAACATAGGAGTACATGGACTTTCAGCTCTGCTGCTATAAAGATACATAAAGCAGAACCAATTGTTCAAATGCAGTTACATTCCTAGATGAAGATCACATCTATTGACCAACTTTAGTTGCCCGCCGAAGCTGCCATAGGTATTTCTCTTCAAATCACTGCAATCTTTGTAGTGAAAGAGTTTCAATTACCTTTGTACTGTATAGCTATAGAATTAGCACATTGAAAACTTTCAGCAATATTCCCACACAGAACATTGCAGCAATGTTCTGTGCTCCTGTTCTCTTGAATATTACTATTATAATTCCCTAAATGAGTCCAAGATGTGAATTATGGTCTTGAGCCATGCGCTTTACATTCAATCCTTTCTTTGTGTTGAGTGAGCTAAGGTCAGTCACAGTGGCAGGAGGAGGAGGGGTGTTGCACCCTAGTCCCAGCACCCCAGACTAAGGGAAAGGAAGATAAATAAATCAAGGAGGGGGTTCCTGCTGCTGACCGCCATTCAGATTTCCCTCCTGGAAACACAATATGGAAAAGCACAGTGCTCCCTGTGGTTGAATTGACTGCGCGTGCAGGGGAATGGTCATGCTGGATGTGAAGGTGCTGTGGCTGTGCGATTCCCTATGCAGTGAGCTTCTCATTCCCAACCACAGGAATTGGCAGGTCCAAGTGGAATGTACAATGCAGGAAGAGGAAGTGGGGTCAGACACACCCATTGCACACCTCCCTAATGGACCAGCATTACTTCTGATTTAGTTTTGGATAGGGGTGATGTGGTCAAAGTTGGGGGAAGACATGGGAAGACAGAGAGAAATGGGACGAGGAAAGTAACAAAATGAATGGGAAGCAAGAAGAAAATTGTGCCAAAAAATGATAAAGACATGAAAGGAGCATTGCTTTGATTTTATTTTCTGACGGCCATTACTGTGGTACATCAGGGCGGCACGTTGGTGCAGTGGTTAGCACTGCTGCCTCATGGTGCTGAGAACCCGGGTTCGATCCCGGCCCCGGGTCACTGTCCGTGTGGAGTTTGCACATTCTCTCCCCCCCCCCCCCCCCGTGTCTGCGTGGGTCTCACCCCCACAACCCAAAGATGTGCAGGTGGAGAAGGATTGGCCATGCTAAATTGCCCCTTAATTGGAAAATTTTCAAAAAATGACTGTGTACCTCCTTCACTGAACCCCTTACACCAGACATCCTCACATCACCACCATACTCAGCCTGCTTGCTACCTTTATCTCCATTCCAAACCACAACAACGAAAAACAGGTTTGGCTCAGACGCACAAAAAAGATGGACAACTGCCCCAGTACTGGCCGAAAGAGTCAAATGGTTTTTGAACCGGTTACTGAACCAATGCTCTTCCAAACGATGTAAGATGCCAATTGAGAGATGATCTGACGATAGAATCAGGCATTAATGTTAAACAAATTGCCTTGCGGACAAAGTTCATTCTTGGACGGATATTCAACTAATATTGATCAAGTTGGGATTTCTGAATTCGATAGGGCATTGATTGAAATCCCCCCTCTCACAAATGCATGAGAATGCAGCATAGATTTCAATAAACCTTTGTACCGACTCCCACTGCACACACTTCCCTGATTCAATTCGAATAATGTCAGAGCCTCGGCTTTGGGTGTCCTAGAATCAGATAACTAGTTTCATGAACAGGGAAATCCCATCCCGCAATCCATCACATTTCAGAAGGCTCATCACTGTCTGCAATGGGCTTGTTCCGCTAGCTGCCCTCACTGGGCTGCTGATTAAATGATGAATGGGCGCTGTGCTATCGATCTGGCCCCACACTTGCCTGCAGTTTAACAAGAGGTTTAATCCAAGCATAGCATTTCCCCCTTGGCCAATTAGTTATGCGTTGATCAGGTTTCTACTGAACGCCACCCACCTGCTTCTCCGTCTCCACTTTGATGAGCGTGGACTCCAATTCTTCAATGTCTGCCCTGAGGTCGCAGCATTCCGATTCCAGCTTGCACTTCTGGGCGCTCAGCTGGGTGGTGCAGATCTCCTCCTCCAGCAGCCGCTCCTTCAGCTCTGCGACCTGCGACTCCAGTTCTAGTTTCACCTTCAGCAGCTGCGTGCAACGCCGCTCAATGTCAGAGAGGTTCTCCTGTTCCTGTGAAAATGATTGGCAGCGGTTCAGGGCAGGACTCCGATGATTTACAGTCTGCATTGTCTCTGTGTTGCATAGAATCGGGGGCTGTGTGTGTGTGTGTGTGTGTGAGAGAGAGAGAGAGCACTGTCAGCATTCCTCACTAAATGAAGACCAGGTTCCACTTTAGAACAGGAGAGTTGCCTGTGTAAGAGAGCCGAGCCTCTATCCTGCACCAACGGATCTGGTTACAACATCAACACACGAAATAGCTCAATTCCGAAGGAAAATGAAAGCTCCCATCCTGTATCTGCCTTTCCGACCTTGTTTAACAGGACGGCAGAAGGTAGAGCTCAATCTGCAGGGGAGTGTTTCATTCTGCACCAAGTGTAGATGACTGTGGAAAATAACTGTACACGGTCTTTGCAGAACACTAGATGTTTCCACAACTGTACAGCGAATCCAAACACATCGCTTTTTGTGTAAATGTACATGTAGCTGGTTAACAGTGGTTATGTACCATTTGCCTTCTGTCTCTCTAAAATTGGCAAATAGCCAATCGAAAAGAGCCTGCTCTTGCCTCTCAACCATAGAAGGTGAATGAATGTATCTTTTAAAAAAATTATTTTTGTAACCATTTCCCTTCTTTGTCCCACTGAGATTTATTGGGGGAATTTAAAAAATGACAATTGGGCTTCTAAAAGTGCTACTCCTGCTACCAGGCCCTCTACAATAGTGATTCCCCAATGAGTACTGTTGCTTCTTATTTTTATTACTGCTATATTTGTTTTTTAATGTTCTTGTAAAGTCATTGACCTGTGTGACGGACTGAAGGCAGCAGTGAGAGTGATCTCAAAAAACTTGTACTGAAGCAGCTGAATCATGGGTTCATACTTAATGACTCGTACCATTATTGATGTGACTTGAGTTTCTTTATACTGTTTTTCTGCTTTTCTGGGATACGTCACCCCCTGGTGCCTTTAGTTTTAAGGAACATCAGCGTTGGAGAATCTGAATATTGTTTGCGTTAATTCCTGACAAACTATCCCTCTTTCCTTCTTCTGAAGAGATTTCTGCAGGTAATTTCCATAGGTCACCCAGTGATTTTGTACAAGTGGCCACTCTTGACTTGAGCTGGGATAGCGAGTTCCAGGATAATTCAACCATGGAAGGCATCACATCCAATCTTGATCCTGAATCTCCTTTGACATCCACACACCCATATGGGTATTCCAGTCCAATGTGGTTCTAGACAGCGGTCAGGCGTTGGAACTCACTGATGTTTCCCCCCCCCCCCCTACCCTCCATCAAGTTCCCAACTGTTACCCTCGCTGGGGGTGCATCTCAGAGACCTCTTGTTCAATGTGGCTTCTGGCATTAATACCGCTTGAAAGAGCAAACAGAGAAAGCTGCTTATGGCAAAAAAAAAACCCTCTTCAAACAACTTCTTCATGAAGTCTGACAGCACAGTAGGAGGCCATTTGTTCCATCGTGTTGAAAGGGTTATCCAATCGGTCCCGTTGCCCATAGCCCTGTACATTCTTTTTTCAGTAATATATTCAATCCCTTTTTTGAGTGTTCCGGATGATCACAACTTGCTGTGCCAAATAATTTCATTTTGTGAACTGCACTCGACTAAGATGCAGAAGTGCAATCGTTTCATTAAGAACAATCGAGTTCAAAAGCACAACACAATTTTATTCTCAAAACTTGGGAGAACACGTGTTTCAATCTACCCAGACTGATAATGAAACAAAATCAGAATTTCACACTAATTGTGAATATCAAATTTAATGTTCCTTAAAACTGCATTTACGGGTCACACTAAAGATTAACAGCAATGAACCTGCAAGTCCAAGGAATTCCATAAAAAATAGAAACATAAGCATTGCCTGGGAAACTCAAACATGAAGCACACTGACATACATTTGACTGTCAGGGAAACCAGACATTGAGATGCACTGGGCTGAGGGAAGCATGGAAATCATTGGTGCTCAAATGCATAAAAATTCATAGAAATTAGACACCGTGAACAGACAGACCAACGGGGAACTAGTTATTAAGTCTCTGAGGTGCACTCGAACCAGGAACTTTAGTATCTATAGAAACGTGTTGCATGGGATCGACAGGGGGAATGAAATATCAAGCAAATGCACTGGGAAACCAGCTGACACAGAGAGCTGAGAAGCATCGACAAACGGATTCAGGGAAACCAAACATTAAGACCACACATTTAAACTATGGCTTTCTTCTCTGTTGTGTGGGCTGCATCCTGGGAGAGTCTCAAACACCTAACTCGCAACATCCATAGCACATCAGTGCGTGCCAGATTATCCATTCACTAAAAAATGATTTACAGCCTCCCAGCTCTTTTGAAATACATTGCCAATGATTCACACGGCAACTAAAGGGCTAAACAGCGCCTCATCACGATTTCCGATAAACCCCATCAGCATCAACAACTTTGAGCTTCTGCACCAACTCTCAAATGAGTGTCGGAATCAATCTTGCCGGAAAGTCAAGTGAAATGTTTCAGCCTTGACTTGATAATCCCAACTCCAACCCTTTGTCTAAAGCAGGCTGTAATGTTCGATTTTTCGATCACACATTGGAACCTTTCGGACTTTTGATGACATACATTTAAATGGACGAGGTTAAGAGTTTCGAAGAAACTATTTTGTCATGCAAAACCCCAAAGAGTTAAGTTCTGAATACTCAAGGGAGGCTGAACTTGTACCGACAGAACAATTAACAAACCAACTGTGTTCAATTATAGTGTACCTCACTAGCCAGCCTAGTGCAATCTGCTTCAACTTTTCCTTTCCTCTCTCATTGGCCAATGCTACAGCGGGGTTGAACAGTGAGTTCATTCTTCCACACAGGCTAGGCGAACGGGATGAAAGAAAGCAAGTTGCTGAAGAGGGAGAATTCGCAAGCGAAAGGGAAATACATACAGCAGCTATCCTTTCCTCCAGCGTCACGCTGTAGTTATCCCAGTCTAGATCTTCCTCTTCTGTCTCCAGCTCCACTCCGTCGGCTGCTTCTGACTCATCGGACAGAGACCGTGATCTCTGCAAGCTGCGAATTCTTGACATTTCTCGGCTGCCCAGCTTTGAGCCCCCTACTTCAAAGTGCACACCTGCCTGCCTGGCTGCCGAGTGCTGAAAAAGGCAGGACAGGGCTCAACTTGATTTACTGAGTAGGGAGCCAACTGTGTCGGGAGCCTCCTGGGTTAGAAAGGTGGTCAGCTTCGCCCTGCAGTTACACCTTAAAACTCAACCCTCCTGTGTGTGTGCGCGCGTTTTCCCCCTCTCTCTTGGATGATCTCTTCCTGCAGATACCTCTTTGCTCACTGCCTTGAACATATGCCATCAGAGTGTAAGAACCACTCTGCTATTTGACACTTTCACTTGCCACAGTGAGGCACAGCAAGCTGACTCAGCACCTCACTAAATAAGACTGGCCTTCAGGAAGGTAATTTGTATCCGTATGAGCTCCAGCATCTCAGTAAACTCTCCACTCTACATATGTTGCACTCTATGAACCTCCAGCTTGGTGCAGGTGTTCTATTCATAAACCAGGTTCCCCACCGCAGGTGCCTTTAGGCTATGTATTAAGAATAGAACAACTGAATGTTTAGAGGCCTAATGAATCAATAGGTGGTAACTTAACTACAAACTTCATTGGTAACTAGAGAGCACAATATCCCCTGCCCTGCCCACACCAGTTCTTCCAGTAAATTCCTGGTGCGTTTCTATGTATAGTTTTTATTTCCTCTCAAGAAACATCATTTCTATCATAGCAGAAAAAAAATCAATATTCTGCATATATTATTCCCTGAAAGCAAATAGCTACTTTACACTCTCACAGCCTGTGTTGTTAAAACCAAATCTCCACGTGTTTCAGAACAGTCTAGGATCGAGACCTGCATTCAAATGTCCTCGCACACTGTTTTTGTGTGTTCTCAATTTTGAGCTTCATTAAAATGTACGTTGTGATAGTGAATGTATTACTATCAAAGCAAAGGGCAGTGGTCAATGATCATTTCTATGGCTGGAGGGCTGTTTCCACTGCAGTTCCGCAAAGTTCGGTACTGGGTCCCATGATATATATCAATGGTTTAAACTTAAATGTAGGGACCATGATTATAAGTGACAGACAAATATGGCCACGTTAGGAAGAAATCTATAGACGAGGAAGATACCAAAGGATATCAATTTCCAGCACCATAGCCTACAAGATTGTAGACTGAGAGCTAGAAAATGGGATTAATCTTGATTACTCTTTTGGTTGACAGTCACGATGGCTGAATGCTCTCCTTCTGTACTGTAAACTATGTTTTTATGAATGTAAATTGGACAAATTCAGGAAGACGGAAGGATTTGCTATCCGGGTTATCCTCAAGGCAACGACTGGTCCCTGTTGAAGTGCTACAACTAGTGTTAGCTTCCTTGTCCTGGGAAAGGAAAAAATCAACCTGATCCTGATTGCTATCTAGTGGCCCTCTGTCCTCAGGCATCCGTGATTAGAACTGAGGTTTGGTCATGAGTCCCCACAGTCAATTAGCCTGCGACTAGGCAAGTACATTTCAATGCAATGGGGAAAGGAGTGGGATTGATTGGACAGCTCTTTCAAAGAGTCGACAGAGGGAAGATGTGTGCAATAGGCTCTTTGGTGTTGTACGATTATATGGCTAACTGGACTGGGCTTAAATACAGGGAACATGGATGGAGTAAGCGACGTCAGGAGGGGAAAGGGAAAATAGATGAACAAAGCAAATCGGGTCCTTTCAACTAATGATTTAAGATACAGTACTTGAGTATTTGATTGGATTGGATTGGATTTGTTTATTGTCATGTGTACCGAGGTACAGTGAAAAGTATTTTTCTGCAAGCAGCTCAACAGATCATTCAGTACATGGAAGAAAAGGGAATTAAACAAAATTCAAGAAAATACATGAGAATACATAATAGGGCAACACAAGATATATAATGTAACTACATAAGCATTGGCATCGGTTGAAGCATACAGGGTGTAGTGTATGTTAATGAGGTCAGTCGATAAGAGGGTCATTTAGGAGTCTGGTGACAGTGGGGAAGAAGCTGTTTTTGAGTCTGTTCGTGCGTGTTCTCAGACTTCTGAATCTCCTGCCCGATGGAAGAAGTTGGAAAAGTGAGTAAGCCGGGTGGGAGGGATCCTTGATTATGCTGCCCGCTTTCCCCCGGCAGTGGGAGGTGTAGATGGAATCAATGGATGGGAGGCAGGTTCGTGTGATGGACTGGGCGGTAGTCACGACTCTCTGAAGTTCCTTGCGGTCCTGGGCCGAGCAGTTGCCATACCAGGCTGTGATGCAGCCGATAGGATGCTTTCTATAGTGCATCTGTAAAAGTTGGTAAGGGTTAATGTGGACATGCCGAATTTCTTTAGTTTCCTGAGGAAGTATAGGCGCTGTTGTGCTTTCTTGGTGATAGCGTCGACGTGAGTGGACCAGGATAGATTTTTGGTGATGTGCACCCCTAGGAAATTGAAACTGCTCACCATCTCCACCTCGGCTCCGTTGATGCTGACAGGGGTGTGTACAGTACTTTGCTTTCTGAAGTCGATGACCAGCTCTTTAGTTTTGCTGGCATTGAGGGAGAGATTGTTGTCGTTACACCACTCCACTAGTTCTCTATCTCCCTCCTGTATTCGGACTCATCGTTATTCGAGATCCGGCCCACTATGGTCGTATCGTCAGCAAACTTGTAGCTGGAGTTGGAACCAAGTTTTGCCACGCAGTCATGTGTATACAGGGAGTAGAGTAGGGGGCTAAGTACGCAGCCTTGCGGGGCACCGGTATTGAGGACTATTGTGGAGGAGGTGTTGGTGTTCATTCTTACTGACTGTGGTCTGTTGGTCAGAAAGTCAAGGATCCAGTTGCAGAGTGGAGAGCCAAGTCCTAGGTTTTGGAGCTTTGATATGAGCGTGGCTGGGATTATGGTGTTGAAGGCGGAGCTGTAGTCAATAAATAGGGGTCTGATGTAGGAGTCCTTGTTTTCGAGATGCTCTCGGGATGAGTGTAGGGCCAGGGAAATGGCATCTGATGTGGACCGGTTGCGACGGTATGCAAATTGAAGTGGGACATGATCTCCTCAAAATTGTCCTGCACAGTACCAATTTTACAAAGGGTTCAATTTGACAGGTGAGAAGTTTTGCAAGCATTTTCAACAGGAAGTGGGCCTCTTGCATATTTTAAGGGCACAAGATACGAGTCCTTTATCCATGCCAGAAGCAGGCTTAAGGCCCTCTGCAAGACTGGTTACCACTCAGGGAGTCCTCATCCCAACTCTACATTAAAGGAATCGATTAGATAGATAGAGAAATACAGCACAGAACAGGCCCTTCGGCCCACGATGTTGTGCCAAACTTTTGTCCTAGGTTAATCATAGAATTTTTGACACTAAGGGCAATTTATCATGGCCAATCCACCCAACCTGCACATATTGGACTGTGGGAGGAAACGGGAGCACACGGAGGAAACCCACGCAGACACGGGGAGGATGTGCAGACTCCACACAGACAGTGACATGAGTCGAAATCGAACCTGGGACCCTGGAGCTGTGAAGCAATTGTGCTATCCACAATGCTACCGTGCTGCCCTTAAGAAGAAATTAATCTACACTCCATTATTCTACCCTAATTCATGTACCTATCCAATAGTCGCTTGAAGGTCCCTAACGTTTCCGACTCAACTACTTCCACAGGCAGTGCATTCCATGCCCCCACTACTCTCTGGGTAAAGAACCTACCTCTGACTTCCCCCCTATATCTTCCACCATTTACCTTAAATTTATGTCCCCTTGTAATGTTTTGTTCCACCTGGGGAAAAAGTCTCTGACTATCTACTCTATCTACTACCCTGATCATCTTATAAGCCTCTATCAAGTCGCCCCTCATCCTTCTCCGTTCTAATGAGAAAAGGCCTCAACCTTTCCTCGTAAGACCTACTCTCCAGTCCAGGCAACATCCTGGTAAATCTCCTTTGCACCTTTTCCAAAGCTTCCACGTCCTTCCTAAAATGAGGTGACCAGAACTGCACACAGTACTCCAAATGTGGCCTGACCAAGGTTTTGTACAGGTGCATCATCACCTCATGGCTCTTAAATTCAATCCCTCTGCTAATGAACGCTAGCACACCATAGGCCTTCTTCACATCTCTATCCACTTGAGTGGCAACTTTCAAAGATCTATGAACATAGACCCCAAGATCTCTCTGCTCCTCTACATTGCCAAGAACCCTACCGTTAACCCTGTATTCCACATTCATATTTGTCCTTCCAAAATGGACAACCTCACACTTATCAGGGTTAAACTCCATCTGCCACTTCTCAGCCCAGCTCTGCATCCTATCTATGTCTCTTTGAAGCCGACAACAGCCCTCCTCACTATCCACAACTCCACCAATCTTCGTATCATCTGCAAATTTACTGACCCACCCTTCAACTCCCTCATCCAAGTCGTTAATGAAAATCACAAACAGCAGAGGACCCAGAACTGATCCCTGCGGTACGCCACTGGTAACTGGGCTCCAGGCTGAATATTTGCCATCCACCACCATTCTCTGTCTTCTATCGGTTAGCCAGTTTGTTATGCAACTGGCCAAATTTCCCACTATCCCATGCCTCCTTACTTTCTGCATAAGCCTACCATGGGGAACCTTATCAAATGCCTTACTAAAATCCATGTACACTATATCCACTGCTTTACCTTCATCCACATGCTTGGTCACCTCCTCAAAGAAGTCAATACGACTTGTAAGGCAAGACCTACCCCTCTCAAATCCTTGCTGACTATCCCTAATCAAGCAGTGCCTTTCCAGATGCTCAGAAATCCTATCCCTCAGTATCCTTTCCATTACTTTGCCCACCACCGAAGTAAGACTAACTGGCCTGTAGTTCCCAGGGTTATCCCTATTCCCTTTTTTGAACAGGGGCACGACATTCGCCACTCTACAATCCTCTGGTACCATTCCTGTTGACAGCGAGGACGAAAAGATCATTGCCAACGGCTCTGAAATTTCATTTCTTGCTTCCCATAGAATCCTTGGATATATCCCGTCAGGCCCGGGGGACTTGTCTATCCTCAAGTTTTTCAAAACGCCCAACACATCTTCCTTCCTAACAAGTATCTCCTCGAGCTTACCAGTCTGTTTCACACTGTCCTCTCCAACAATATGGCCCCTCTCGTTTGTAAATACTGAAGAAAAATACTTGTTCAAGACCTCTCCTATCTCTTCAGACTCAATACACAATCTCCCGCTACTGTCCTTGATCGGACCTACCCTCGCTCTAGTCATTCTCATATTTCTCACATATGTGCAAAAGGCCTTGAGGTTTTCCTTGATCTTACCCGCCAAAGATTTTTCATGCCCTCTCTTAGCTCTCCTAATCCCTTTCTTCAGTTCCCTCCTGGCTATCTTGTATCCCTCCAGCGCCCTGTCTGAACCTTGTTTCCTCAGCCTTACATAAGTCTCCTTCTTCCTCTTAAGAAGACATTCAACCTCTCTTGTCAACCATGGTTCCCTCACTCGACCATCTCTTCCCTGCCTGACAGGGACATACATATCAAAAACACGCAGTACCTGTTCCTTGAACAAGTTCCACATTTCACTTGTGTCCTTCCCTGACAGCCTATGTTCCCAACTTATGCACTTCAATTCTTGTCTGACAGCATTGTATTTACCCTTCCCCCAATTATAAACCTTGCCCTGTTGCACGCACCTATCCCTCTCCATAACTAAAGTGAAAGTCACAGAATTGTGGTCACTACCTCCAAAATGCTCCCCCACTAACAAATCTACCACCTGCCGTGGTTCATTACCAAGTACCAAATCCAATATGGCCTCCCCTCTGGTCGGACAATCTACATATTGTGTTAGAAAAGCTTTCAGGACACACTGCACAAACATTACCCCATCCAAACTATTTGATCTAAAGAGTTTCGACTCAATGTTTGGGAAGTTGAGGTCACCCATGACTACTACCCTGTGACTTTTGCACCTTTCCAAAATCTGCTTCCCAATCAGTTCCTCCACATCTCTGCTGCTATTGGGGGGCCTGTAGAAAACTCCCAACAGGGTGACTGCTCTTTCCTATTTCTGACTTCAACCCATATTATCTCAGTAGGCAGATCCTCCTCGAACTGCCTTTCTGCAGCTGTTATACTATCTCTAATTAACAATGCCACCCCCCCCCCCACCCCCACCTCTTTTCCCATCCTCCCTACCATCCTCCCTAATCTTGTTGAACCATCTATAACCAGGGACCTCCAACAACCATTTCTGCCCCTCTTCTATCCAAGTTTCCGTGCTGGCCACCACATCGTAGTCCCAAGTACCGATCCATGCCTTAAGTTCACCCACCTTATTCCTGATGCTTCTTGCATTGAAGTATACACACTTCAACCCATCTCCTTGCCTGCAAGCACTCTCCTTTGTCAGTGTTACCTTCCCCACTGCATCACTACGTGCTTTGACGTCCTGAATATCGGCTTCCTTAGTTGCTGGACTACAAATCCGGTTCCCATTCCCCTGCCAAATTAGTTTAAACCCTCCCGAAGACTACTAGAAAACCTCCCCCCAGGATATTGGTGTCCCTCTGGTTCAGATGCAACCCATCCTGCTTGTACAGATCCCACCTTCCCCAGAATGCACTCCAATTATCCAAATACCTGAAGCCCTCCCTCCTACACCATTCCTGCAGCCACGTGTTCAACTGCACTCTCTCCCTATTCCTAGCCTCGCTGTCACTTGGCACCGGCAACAAACCAGAGATGACAACTCTGTCTGTCCTGGCCTTTAACTTCCAGCCTAACTCACTAAACTTGTTTATTACCTCTACACCCCTTGTCCTACCTACGTCATTGGGACCAATGTGCACCACGACTTCTTTTTTAAAAAAAATAATTTTTACTGGAATTTTTGAAAAATATATATCAACAGAACAATAATAACAATAATAATAATAAACACCCCCCGGCACCTGTAACAATGCATATAACAAACCCCCCCACCCCCCCAACCCAATAAACAACAAAATAAATTAACAATAAGCAAATTAACTTAAACACTATTCCCCCCCCCCCCCCCCCCCCCCCCCCCCCCCGGTTGCTGCTGTTGCTGACCTAGTACCTTATCGTTGAGCCAGAAAGTCGAGGAAAGGCTGCCACCTCCTAAAGAACCCTTGTACCGACCCCCTCAGGGCGAATTTGACCCTCTCCAGCTGAATGAATCCCGCCATGTCATTAATCCAGGTCTCCACGCTCGGAGGTCTCGCATCTTTCCACTGCAGCAAGATCCTCCGCCGGGCTACTAGGGACGCAAAGGCCAAAACATCGGCCTCTTTCGCCTCCTGCACTCCCGGCTCCAACCCAACCCCAAATATTGCGAGTCCCCAGCCTGGCTTGACCCTGGATCCCACCACCCTCGACACCGTCCTCGCCACCCCCTTCCAGAACTCCTCCAGTGCCGGGAATGCCCAGAACATATGGGCATGGTTCGCTGGACTCCCCGAACACCTGACGCACCTGTCTTCGCCCCCAAAGAACCTACTCATCCTAGATCCGGACATGTGGGCCCGGTGCAGCACCTTGAACTGGATGAGACTCAGCCTCACACATGAAGAGGAGGAGTTCACCCTCTCCAGGGCATCAGCCCATGTACCCTCCTCAATCTGCTCCCCCAGCTCCACCTCCCACTTAGCATTCAGCTCCTCTACCGACGCCTCCCCCACCTCGTGCATTACCTGGTAGATGTCAGACACCTTCCCATCCCCGACCCACATCCCCGAAAGCACCCTATCCCTTACTCCCCTGCGGGGGCAGCAAAGGGAACCCCTCCACCTGTCGCCTAGCAAACGCCTTGACCTGAAGGTACCTGAACATATTCCCGGGGGAGCTCAAACGTCTCCTCCAGATCACCAAGGCTCCCGTCAATAAACAGGTCTCCCAACTTCCTAATGCCTGCCCTGTGCCACCCCAGGAACCCGCCATCCATGTTCCCTGGGACAAACCGGTGGTTCCCCCGCAGCGGGGCCTCCACTGAGCCCCCCACTTCCCCCCTGTGTCGCCTCCACTGCCCCCAAATTGTGAGGGTAGCCGCCACCACCGGGCTCGTAGTGTACCTCGTTGGAGGGAGCGGTAGTGGCACCGTTACCAGTGCCTTCAGGCTCGTGCCTCCACAGGACGCCATCTCCATCCATTTCCATTCTGCCCCCTCCCCATCCATTACCCACTTACGTACCATCGAGATGTTAGCCGCCCAATAGTACCCAGAGAGGTTGGGCAGCGCCAGCCCCCCTCTATCCCTGCCCCGCTCCAAAAAGACCCTCCTTACCCTCGGAGTCCCGTGCGCCTAATCAAATCCCAGAATGCTGCTGTTCACCCTCCTAAAAATGGCCCTCGGAACGAAAATGGGGAGGCACTGAAACAAAAACCGAAACCTCGGGAGCACCGTCATTTTAATGGACTGTACTCTACCCGCCAACGACAACGGCAGCATGTGCCACCTTTTAAATTCCTCCTCCATCTGCTCCACCAACCTAGTAAAATTGAGCTTGTGCAGAGTCCCCCAGCTCCTAGCCACCTGAACCCTCAGGCAACTAAAACTCCTCGCTGCCCTCTTTAGCGGGAGCCTACCAATCCCCTCCTCCTGATCTCCCGGGTGTACGACAAACAGCTCACTCTTGCCCAGGTTCAATTTATATCCCGAGAAACTCCCGAACTCAGCAAGAATCTCCATCACCTCCGGCCATCCCCCCACCGGGTCTGCTACATACAACAGCAAGTCGTTCACATACAGCGACACTCGGTGCTCCTCCCCATCTTGCACCAAACCCCTCCACCTCCTCGACTCCCTGAGAGCCATGGCAAGAGGCTCAATTGCAAACGCAAAAAGCAAGGGGGACAGGGGGCACCCCTGCCTCATCCCACGGTGGAGCCTAAAGTACTCGGACCTCCTCCTATTTGTCGCTACACTCGCCATCGGGGCCTCATACAGCAACCTCACCCATTTAATAAACCCCACCCCAAACCCGAACCTTTCCAACACCTCCCACAAGTACCCCCACTCAACCCTGTCAAAGGCCTTCTCTGCGTCCAATGCCACCACAATCTCCGCCTCTCCTTCTGCTGCCGGCATCATTATCACATTTAGCAGCCTTCGCACGTTAGTGTTCAGCTGCCTCCCCTTCACAAAACCCGTCTGATCTTCATGTACCACCCCCGGCACCCAGTCCTCTATTCTAGTGGCCAAGATCTTCGCCAGCAACTTGGCGTCTACATTCAGCAGTGAAATCGGCCTGTATGATCTGCACTGCAAGGGGTCCTTATCACGCTGCAGGATCAGGGAGATTAGCGCCCAAGGCATCGTCGGGGGCAGACCACCCCCCTCCCATGCCTCGTTGAATGTCCTAACCAACAGGGGGCCCAGCAGGTCCGCGTATTTCTTATAAAATTCAACCGGGAACCCATCCTTTCCCGGCGCCTTCCCTGACTGCATGTGGCCAATGCCACTGACCAGCTCCTCCAACTCGATCGGCGCCCCCAGTCTCTCCACCTGCTCCTCCTGCACCCTTGGAAATTCTCCATTCCCCCTCCCACCGCCGGCGGCTCCGACCGGTACAGTTCCCTATAAAAGTCCCTAAAGACCTCATTGACCTCTGCCCCCTGCCGCACCACATTCCCATCTCTATCCTTCACTCCACCAATCTCCCTAGCCGCGTCCCGCTTACGAAGCTATTGTGCGAGAATCCTGCTCGCCTTCTCTCCATACTCATAGACCGCTCCCTGTGCCTTCCTCCACTGTGTCTCCGCCTTTCTGGTGGTCAATAAATCAAACTTGGCCTGCAAGCTACGCCGCTCCCCCAGCAATCCCTCCTCCGGGGCCTCCGTGTACCTCCTATCCACACTCAGCAGCTCCTCCACCAGTCTCTCCCTCTCCCTCCTCTCCCCCCTCTCCCTATGGGCTCGGATGGAGATCAGCTCCCCCCTAATCACTGCCTTCAGAGCCTCCCACACCATCCCCACCTGGACCTCCGCAGTATCATTGACCTCGAGGTACCTCTCGATACATCCCCGAACCCTCCTACACACCACCTCATCAGCCAACAACCCCACGTCCAGACGCCAAAGCGGGCGCTGGTCCCGCACCTCCCCCATCTCCAGATCCACCCAATGCGGAGCATGGTCCGAAATCGCAATAGCCGAACACTCGGCCTCCTCCACCCTCGGGACCAGTCCCTACTCAAAACAAAGAAATCAATGTGGGAATACACCCTGTGCACATGGGAGAAAAAAGAGTACTCCCGAGCCCTCGGCCTCCCGAACCTCCAGGGATCCACTCCTCCCATCTGGTCCACAAACCCCCTCAACACCTTGGCTGCCGCCGGCCTCCTGCCTGTCCTTGAACTAGAACGATCCAGTAGGAGATCCAGCACCGTATTGAAGTCCCCCCCCCATGATCAAGACCCCACCTCCAGGCCAGGAATGCGTCCCAACATACGCCTCATGAAACCAGCATCATCCCAATTTGGGGCGTACATATTAACCAACACCACCCTCTTCCCCTGCAGCTTACCGCTCTCCATCACATATCTGCCGCCACTATCAGCCACAACCTCAGACGCCTCAAACGCCACCCTCTTCCCCATCAGGATCGCCACCCCCCGGTTCTTCGAGACGAGCCCTGAGTGGAAAACCTGCCCCACCCACCCCTTCCTCAGACGGACCTGGTCCGCCACCTTCAGGTGGGTCTCCTGGAGCATGGCCACGTCTGCCTTCAGCCCCTTCAGATGCGAAAACACCCAGGCCCGCTTAACCGGCCCATTCAGCCCCCTCACGTTCCACGTAATCAGCCAGATCAGGGGGCACCCCACCCCCCTCCCCCTTCGACTAGCCATAGCCCATCGACTGCTCGCCCCTGGCCAGCACCCATTCGGCCCGTTTCCCACGGCGATAGAACCTCACCCCGACCCCCCAACCCGCACCAACTCCTCCCTGGCCAATCCAGCAGCAACCCGGTATCCTCCCCAGGCTAGGACCCCTCCTAGCCACGACTCTCCCTCCACTGTACTCCCATGAGCCAGCTGACTTCTGCTGACCCCGGCAACTCCCACTCTAACTCCGACCCCTCCCGAAATGAGGTCCCACCTCAGCTCCTTGGCACCGCTTTAGCGCGGGAAACCCGGTCTAATAACCACGACCCTCGCCACCAGCTCCACCCCCTCGTCCCGCAGTGCGGGAAACCAGAGAAAAGCCCGTGCTTTCACACTGCACCACCCCACCAACGCAGCTCCCAAACAGCAGTCCCAACCCAACCACCAACTCCGTACAAAGACACAGATCAACCACAAACCCCAGTACCACCCTTAGAACACAAAACCATAACCCACATCGTCCGAAAGCGAGAGAAAAAACAGAAACAAACAAAATAACCCGCTACAGCATAAAAAATGATACAAAAATAGAGAAACTCCCACAGCCCCCAATCTCTAGTTCGAGTCCAACTTTTCAGCCTGCACAAAGGCCCACGCTTCCTCCGGGGACTCAAAGTAGTGATGCCGGTCCTTGTAGGTGACCCACAGGCGCGCAGGCGGCAACATGCCGAACTTCACCTGCTTTCCGTGGAGCACCGCCTTCGTCCGGTTAAACCCGGCTCTCCGCTTGGCCACCTCCGCACTCCAGTCCTGGTAGATACGCACTACCGAATTCTCCCACTTACTACTCCTCACCTTCTTGGCCCATCGCAGAACACACTCCCGGTCACAGAACCGATGGAACTGCACCAGCACCGCCCGCGGGGGTTCATTCGCCTTAGGCCGCCTGGCCAGTACTCTGTGGGCCCCCTCCAGCTCCAGGGGCAGATGGAAGGATCCTGCCCCCACCAGCGAGTTCAACATTACGGCCACATAGGCCGGCAGGTCCGACCCCTCCAGCCCCTCCTCGAGGCCCAGGATCCGCAAGTTCTTCCTCCTTGCTCAAAACTCCATCTCCTCGAACCGATCTTGCCACTTTTTATGAAGTGCCCCGTGTATCTCCACCTTCCCCACAAGGGCCGAAACCTCCTCCTCACGCTCAGAGGCCTGCTGCTGCAACTCCAGTATCGCTGCACCCTGGGTTGTCTGGGTCTCCAGCAGCTTACTCGTTGTCACCTTCAGGGATTGCAACAACTCCCCTTTCAGCTCCGTGAAATAGCGCAGAAGGGCCGCCTGCTGCTCCTCAGCCCACTGCCTCCACTCCTCAGGGGCTCCACTGGCCGCCATTTTGTCCACCTTCCCCCGCTTTTCCAGGGGAGCTGCTGCCGTTTTTCTCCTCCCCCCACTTCGAGTCCGAACCATAAATCCCGGGGGGGTTTTGCTCCAGACCCCTTTATCCACCGGGAATCGTCGAATCAGCGCCGTTTGGGGCCTTAAAAGAGCCCACAAGTCCTATTAAAGCGGGAGCTGCCGAACGTGTGGCTTATCTCTGCATAGCCGCAACCGGAAGTCCGTGCACCACGACTTCTGGCTGCTCACCCTCCCCCTTCAGGATCCTGAAGACACGATCCGAGACATCCCTGGCCCTGGCACCCGGGAGGCAACATACCTTCCGGGAGTCTCGCTCGCGCCCACAGAATCTCCTATCTATTCCCCTAACCATTGATTCTCCTATTACTATTGCTTTTTTACGCTCCCCCCTTCCCTTCTGAGCCCCAGAGCCAGACTCAGTGCCAGAGGCCTGGCCGCTAGGGCCTTCCCCCGGTAGGTCATCCCCCCCCAACAGCATCCAAAATGGTATACTTGTTTTAAAGGGGAACGGCCACGAGGGATCCCTGCACTGTCTGTAAGGCAGCTACTCTTGTCCAGTACCTTGGGTGTGGCTACCTCCCTGTAACTCTTCTCGATAACCCTCTCTGCCTCCCGGATGATCCGAAGCTCATCCAGCTCCAGCTCCAGTTCCCTAACACAGTCTCTGAGAAGCTGGAGTTGGGTGCACTTCCCGCAGGTATAGTCAGCAGGGACATCAGTGGTATCCCTCACCACCCACATCCTGCAGGAGGAGCATGCAACTGCCCTAGCCTCCATCCCCTCTTACTTTACAGAATTAGCTGCCCGTAGTCCAACTGGACCTCTGCCCTCTGCTTCCAGTCAGCTGCACTGTAAACTCCTGGCTCTCTTCACGCTCTTTGATAAATATAGGAAATGAAATGTAAGGAACACCTTACTCCCTCCTCACCTAACTCCGTCAGTCATCAAACTCTCACTGTAGCACTCAAATGCAACCAGTTCAGCACTCCCTCAGTCACCAAACCCTCACTGTAGCACTCAAATGTAACCAGTTCAGCACTCTCTCAGTCACCAAACTCTCACTGTAGCACTCAAATGCAACCAGTTCAGCACTCCCTCAGTCACCAAACCCTCACTGTAGCACTCAAATGCAACCAGTTCAGCACTCCCTCAGTCACCAAACTCTCACTGTAGCACTCAAATACAACCAGTTCAGCACTCCAGTGCAAACAAAGTCTGCACTGTAACTAGCTCAGATTTATACTGTGACTCTAGCCTCTGAAAATGGCCTAATCCAATTAACTAATTACCAAGCTCCAGCTGCAAGTACCTACAAGTAGAACCTTGTTTAAAGCTGATTCAAAATTCACCTTCCTATAGACCAAACAGCAACTTTTAAGTTAATTAACTAAATAAAAGAAATACTAGACTTTAAATAAAAATTAACCCTTATACTCCGTCAGTCACCAAACTCTCACTGTAGCACTCAAATGCAACCAGTTCAGCACTCCAGTGCAAACGGATTAGCACCACATTCCCTGCTTCTTCCGCCCTCACCCAATTGCCATGATTCCCACACTAATGGAGGATGACACTGCTGGAAACCCTGCCTTTTGGAAGAGATGTTAATTTCAGGCCAATCTTGCCCTCTCAGGTGAATGTAAAAGGTCACAGGGACCTATTCAAAAACCAGCAGGAGAGGTCTCGCTGGTGCCACGGCCAATGTTTACCCCCAAACCAATGCCAAAAGCAGATGATTATGTCACTGCTGTTTGTGGGATCTTGCTGTGTGCAAATTGACTGCATAGTCACCACATGCCAACACTGACTACATTTAAGGAAGTACATCATTGGTTGCAATATGCTTGGGGACTTCCTGAGGTTTTGCCGGGTGCAATTTAAATGTAAGCGCTACATTTTTTGTTCCTTTTTCCTCATTTTATCTATCTCAGCACAGATCAAGGATGATAAAAGGCAACTTCCCATAGCAGAACCATGTGTACTGACCCACCGAATCTTTGGGATCCTCATTTCAGAAGAATTCTTTTTCTTTTCCAGAAGACTCAGCTATACATTTGCGCAGACATATATTTAGGTGCTAAATTTCTCGTTAAATGTTCTATTTTTGAAATAAGGGTCTTTGTTCTTCTGAATTACAAACATAAGACCATCTCAGAATTAAGACACGTAGGCCGTTGGACCTCTTTCTGTGCTGTAAAACTCTATGACTCTTTACCAAGATGATAGCTCTTGGTGATGCAAGTCCTTGACCTGCTGCACTATTACATGTGATACTTCTCTGCACCCACATTACTCATGCAACGTCATTGCAGGTAACTAGCTCTGTACCATCCACTAGTACCTTGGCTGACAGGAATCTCTCCCAGCGACCTAACACATGTTGGAAGGAGTTCCAAATTGATTAGATATTTCCATTTGCCCAGATTACAGACACACCTTCCTTGGTCATCAAGTCCTGGAGTGGGATTTGAACCCAGAATCTCTGGCTCTGAAGCAGGAATGTACGCATTGTACCACAAGACTTGCTTTGTGTGTTTAAGAGGAGGGGATATCAGACATAGTTCTCACTCGTGGTCAGTATCCTGCGATAATCCCCTGCTTGAAACTGCTTGTCAGCAAATATTGGGATTAAGGAGGGGTGTTGGTTTCAATGTGATGCCTATTTCACAGTTGAGTAGTTTGCTCAGCTCACATGAACCACTGATGAGCTAGCAAGATGCCAGCGAGCCCCAGCTTATTCTGGAGAAGGGAGCAGAAAATTGGCAGGAAGAAAGTATAACTTGTAGTCGAAAGCACACCTTCCAAAGCCATTTCAGGGAATTTTCTACTCAATTGAAACAATTAGAACTGAAAACTCCATCTATTGTCAACTTACTTCCAAGGATCAGATAAGAAATTTGAAAGTTGCAGGCAAGCTGCAACACATTTTCAACAGGGAATGGAAAAA
Source organism: Scyliorhinus canicula (assembly GCF_902713615.1). Taxonomy (NCBI): domain Eukaryota; kingdom Metazoa; phylum Chordata; class Chondrichthyes; order Carcharhiniformes; family Scyliorhinidae; genus Scyliorhinus; species Scyliorhinus canicula. The sequence continues at coordinate 55,543,569 of NC_052163.1, forward strand.
TAAGCTTTTGATGCTGAAGTGCAGTTCATTAAGGGCCACCATGTTCAATTAATCACATCCCTCCTATCACCTAGAGGGACATGGGACCTCCCGGTTTGAGTGACTGCCTTTGAGATAACGAGAGGGAGAAAATCTGATGGGAAGCTGGAGGAGGAAAGAAAAACTGTTTGATAAAACCTTGTGAGCACTGTTTTACATCAGCATTGACATATGCAGGTTTAGATGCATCTAACCATTCGGCAATCAGATTTTCCAAAGAAATTCCACACAGCATACAATTTTTATCGCAATGGTTTTTCATCAGTTTTCCACTCCATTGTCGTGCCCCCCACTCCATTCCCAGAGGTGGTGACTCATGCCGGAGTGAGGTTTATTACACGGCTACCCCGCAGTGGTACATCATCCAAATGGCTGTTCTAATTGGCTCCCAGCCCAACAAACCCTTGCTTTTAAAATATTTCCAAGGCTTCACCCTCCCTACCTTTTATAACCTCTTCCAGCTCTACAACACTTTGACTCTCTGCGCTTCTCCATTTCTCACCATTTATGTGTCCCCTACTTCTTTTGTGCTCCCACATCCCTCCAATGGCTGTCTGGGCCTCAAACTCTGGAATTCCTTCCCTAAACCCCCCATCTCTCCAGTTTGCTCTAGTTCATTCAGATACTCCTTAAGGCGTTAATAATAACCCTTTACATGGCTTGGTGTCAAATTCTGTCTGCTGAGGCCTCTGAGAAGATGCCTGTTAATGTCCTCACATATACATTTCTACAAGAGTATAGTGGTGAGGGACTTATTCTGGATGACCTATCCTCTCCCTTATCCATGTGTTCGAAAACCTTTGCTGCTGACTGAGTTGACGCCAACTAACTCACCTTAAAGTAGAAAATGCAGCAATTAATTTGCGCAAAGCAGTCTCCCAAATTGCAACGCGATAATAAGAAAGTATTCCGTCTTAGTGATGCAGGTTGCCTGATTAAGTATTAGCCAGGACATGGGAGAACTGCTCTGCTCTTCTTCAAAGAGTGGCACGGGATCTTCCACAAATACCTGAGATGGGAGACTGGGCCTTGATTTAATCTCTCTGAAAGGTGACATTTCCGACAATGCAGCAATCGCTCAGGTGATGCTGACATTAGGGCTGATTTTCATCTTTGCCGCCTTGGCGTTAAGAGTGGAAAAGTTAAGAGTTTTGGTCGATCACAGTGCCAAGCCAATTTCCTCGCTGTTATGAACGTGAATTTCTCCCTGGCAGACTCTTGTCTCTGCTGTCTGCTGAACCCACTCTTAATGCCCAATGTTGTGCAGTCAAACATCTGCCTCGATATCTGTAACTGCAGACAACCACCAGTCTACCGCAATCAACGCCCACTTGAAGGATATCATATCATTAAGGTAATTAAAGGAGAATGCTCATTCAGAATCTGAACCAAAGTATGCGTGCAACCTAACATGTGAAAACATAGCATAGAGATCACCCATTAATCAATGGGAATGCCAATCAGTCCCTGCCAGAAAAATAAATCCATAAAAATTGTAAGGCAAGATTTAGCAAGTATAACCCACAAATATATAACATAAATGCTGGACTGAATAAATAAGCTGACAAGCCACATCAAAAGCCTTCCACAAATCATGTTCTGTAGATAGAAGTGACAATGCCCTGTTGTGTGCACATTGGCTACAAAGTAATATAAATACACACTTAAAATACGAGGGCTATAAATTCCTCGCGTTTTAAAGAGAACATCAGTTAAAGTTCAACCTAAAGTACCTAATTGCAAATGCGATAAATTAAATTTCATAATTGTGTAATCTGCAGAAAAATCTTCTAGGCTTTAATCCAAGTCTTGATCAATACACACTTCAGAGATTTTTAAGAGAACTGCTTTTCCTCAGCCTGGACTTGTAAATACTTGTTTATTTTATTGCTTCCTGCTTCTCCAAGGAGACAGTGAATGATCACAAACCAGGCAAGAAATCTGGTTAATGCACATTGGACAAAGCAGTGTCAAGCATCCCTGCTCAGCGAAATTGACTTGAATTAGTTTATAATTGGATGTTGGTCTATTTAAAGGTGAAAATGAAAGATGATTCAGTTGAGATTTGCTCTGGTTAAGATTAAACCATTTCTCACAGTAAATGGGGTTGATTTTAGTCTGGGCACCCAAACATGGCACTAGGCACCCAGCGTGCATCCTGGCACTGTGACACAGTGGTTAACACTGCTGCCTCACAGCGGGAGGGACTTTGGGTTTGATTCTGGCCTTGGGAGACTGTGTGGAGTTTGCACGTTCTCCCCATTTCAACGTGGGTTTCCTCTCACAGTCCAAAGATGTGCATGTTAGGTGTGGTTATGGGTACAGGTTGGGGAGTGGGCCTAGGTAGGGTGCTCTTTCGCAAGGTTGATGAAGACACAATGGACCAAATGGCCTCCTTCTTCACCACCGTTGGGATTCTATGACTGAAGGCCTTATCATAATACTCGGCAGGTGCTCCTCGCATTGGGCTGGTTTAGCTCACCAGGCTAAATCGCTGGCTTTTAAAGCAGACCAAGCAGGCCAGCAGCACGGTTCGATTCCCGTACCAGCCTCCCCGGACAGGCGCCGGAATGTGGCGACTAGGGGCTTTTCACAGTAACTTCATTGAAGTCTACTCGTGACAATAAGCAATTTTCATTTTCATTCATTGATCACACCTCTACAGGCAGCTCGCATGTTAGAAGACATCAATGTCAGGTCACCTTCCAAGCTGACAATGGTCCTCAGGTAAATTCAAGTGGAGGAGAGTGGAGCAAATGTTGAGGTTGGACAGGGTGGCAATAGGGGTGTTCAACAATTGTAATTCCAGTAGAGCGGGGAACTCATGGTTCCTCTGCAGAAAGGATGAATAATTATCCACTGCAGAATGATTTTATTAGGCCCAACACCTCCCCTGATAAATTTCAAAATGTGTTTCTTCAACATAAAGACCCTCCAACAGATGTTAAGCCTATAATTTAGACGGAAGGGGGCTAACACCTGGTTTGGGCATCAGCCCTGGAGGCATAGAAAGAAACATAGAACCATAGAATCCCTACAGTGCAGGAGGAGGCCATTCTGTCCATCAAGTCTGCATCAACCTGCCGGAAGAAAACCGAACCAGGCCCACTACCCCCGTAACCCCACCTAACCTTTGGACACCAAGGGTTAATTTAGTATGGCCAATCCACCTAACACTTGGACTGTGGGAGAAAGCCGGAGCACCCAGAGGAAGCCCACGTAGACACGGGGAGAATGTGCAAACTCCACACAGTCACCCAAGGTCAGTATTGAACCCAGGTCCCTGGAGTTGTGAGGCACCGTTGCTCACCACTGAGCCACCATGCTACCAAGCATGGTCGAGCTACCCAAATTTAGCAGTGAGACCAACCCTTGCGCAGATTGAGTTCAGGCCCTCCCATGATTAAGTTGCTATGCTTTGTTCTAATTTGACAGCCAAAAAATGGGTCAATGGGTCAAGTATCAACCCACAACTATCATTCCCTATTGACACCACATTGGTCATAGACCAGGTGGACATAGTGGAATCTTTCCACTTCCAGTAGTAAGCAGAGTTGTCAAAACAAAGGGCGTGTATTCAACGGTACTCTATACCACAGAGGAGCCTGCAATTCTCATGCTTACTCCATCTCCTTGAGTCAGGCAATAGAGAATGTAATAAAGCTGTCTCTCTTCGAATTAAGTGCCTCTGCGACCTTTCTTATGGAACAGTAGACTGGAAACTAGAAGATGTTGTTCACAACTTCAGCAGCAGTCTGGAAGGAGCCAGGCATATAAAGTTCATCACCACGGTCTCCTTCGGTGGCACTAATGTGGTTCTTGCCTTGCTCAGAGGTTTGAATTATAATTGCTGCTGTTGGCATTCATTGAAGCAGCGACATTTCAAACCTTGATAGTATTGAGGCTCAGGGAAGAGAATTGTTTCCTGAACACCATGGGTGCATATGCCTCATGCTGAGAGTCCTCTCCCATCTCCTGCTTTCATTCTCCCTCTTCTAGCGGCTTGTCCTGCCCTGCTCAGCCTTTGTTGATCCTTCTCACCATGCTAGACTCATCTGAGTTTAGGCGAGGTTTCAGCTGCAGTGTGGAGTCCGAAAACAGCAGCACTGATGTGTAATCAGAATTGCCCTTTCTCAAGGTGATGCCCAGCGCATGTTGGGTGGAATTCTCCATTCCTGAGGTTATGTGCTGGCGGCAAAGAAGAATCTGTGGTTGAGTCACATTGGGATAATCGGCGTGAACTCCTCACTGATTCCGGTACCGGTGAGGGGTAAGCACTGGCAGCGTGTGGAACACCGGAGGATTGCGCGGAAAGCGGCTGCAGAATCAGCGGGTCCCGTACTGCACATGTGCAGGCCTGATGAGCAGCACTGATCATGCCGGAAAACATGGCACCACATGTGTTGGATTCCTAACGCGCCCACCCCAACCCCACAGCCCAATCCTGGCCGCCCCAACCACTCCCCCCAGCCCTAGCAGCAAACCCCCGGCCAGCGACAGTGCCCCGAACGCGTGTGGTGGCGCTGGACACAGTCCGCAGCCAGCACGCCAGGTTCCCAACTGCTGTAATCACACATGGCCCGCACGTCAGAAACACGGTGTAGCCACCTGGGATGGGCACGTCCCAATTCCAAAATGGATACTCGCAAAGAGTGCAGGGAAAAATGGACAGCACTAGAAAAACAAGCAGTTTATCATAGAATTTACAGTGCAGAAGGAGGCCATTCGGCCCATCGAGTCTGCACCGGCTCTTGGAAAGAGCACCCTACCCAAGGTCAACACCTTCACCCTATCCCCATAACCCAGTAACCCCACCCAACACTGAGGGCAATTTTGGACACTAAGGGCAATTTATCATGGCCAATCCACCTAACCTGCACATCTTTGGACTGTGGGAGGAAACCGGAGCACCCGGAGGAAACCCACGCACACACGGGGAGGGTGTGCAGACTCCGCACAGACAATGACCCAAGCCGTAATCGAACCTGGGACCCTGGAGCTGTGAAGCAATTGTGCTCTCCACAATGCTACCATGCTGCCCTTACAATGCTACCGTGCTGCCCTTGCAATGCTACCGAGCTGCCCTTGCAGGTGCAAGGTTTCCTGTGGATTGGAACTTGCAGAACCCAGACAGAACTGAAACTGAATTAACGAGCAACATTTACTGTCGACCTCTGACGGGACTCGACTTAGAAGTGGCCCCCCCACTCCGAGAGAACCCAAAATTTGAATTAGAAATCCAATTGGAAACAGAAGAACCACAAGAGTTTAAGCAGTACTGATCAATCCTCTAGAATTCGGAAGTGTGTTAATGCATGCATACTAACAGGGATATAAGATAAACCTGAGAGATCTTGTTGCGTAAAACTATTGGGAGTTTTGTAGGCCGGAAATTAGCGTAAGCCGTACCCGTGTTTACATCACCGCTTTGTCACCCCCCTGTTCCAAATTTAATACAGAACCCAGATATAGGAAAAATGGCAATGAACGCAATGGAACGCCTTATGAACCCACAGGAATTCGAGGTCGCAGCGACCAGCAAAGTAGGACAGTGTCCTGTTTGGGAACAGGAAATTAGGAAGTACCTCAAAGGCGAAGGATGCCTCCTTTGGAGCGAATTTTGTGCAAATGAAGTAACAGGTCCCGGGAGTATAGGACATACTCCCGCAGTATAGAGTCTGATCAAGACTCCCATTTTACAGGACGAGTTATGAAAAACGTCCTCACAATTTTTGGAATTACTCAAAAGTTTCATATCGCGTACCACCCCCAGTCAAGTGGTATTGTTGAACGCATGAATAGGGCAGTAAAAGCCACCCTTAGGAAAATGGTTCAGCAGAACAACAGCACCTGGGACTCAGTTCTCCCAGTTACATTGATATTTTTATGAAACACGGTATCCACGTCCACAGGATACGCCTCCCACACTCTCATGACCGGACGCCTCATGAAAGGAACAGAATATTTATTAGGCTTAGATTTGACCAGCCCCGCAGTTACAGCCCTCACACACGAAAACGCTGTACAGCAGTAGATAGCAAATGGGAAGGCGGTCCAACTCGCAGCCGCTGTGAGAATGGGCACAAGGAAGAAACAAAGCAAGGCATTCACGGATCACAAGGAGGGAGTGTAGCCACCTGGGGTGGCCACGTCCCGATTCCAAAATGAATACTCGCAAAGAGTGCAGGGAAAAATGGACAGCACTAGAAAAACAAGCAGGTGCAAGGTTTCCTTGGATTGGAACTTGCATAACCCAGACAGAACTGAAACTACAAGCCATTAGCATAGTAATGAGCTATCTCCGGGGACAAAAAGAAACATTGAAACAATCGGTACCAGGACAGACTTCCCGGCGCCAGTGGAAGCTAAAACAAAGGCAGGCAAATGGTTACCTAGAGCACGCCCAACGATCAGGGAACGACCCCGTTATTGGAGAGAATCGATACAAACGATTGGGACATGGTCCAATTAATTGGGACCAAGTCCAGGGTCCGCCCAGAAGGGCGCGAAACCCCGGGAGCTATAAAACAGAGTTCCCAAGGTCATTTTGCTCTCTTGAGAACTCTTACCTTCTCCATCTTCACCTTAGCATTTGGCTCTCAGCGGCGAGAGGCCCGCCAAGCACCAGCCAAGTAAGTCTAAGGTCAACACACGCTACGAGATAAACGCTCCTAGCTACTATTCTATACCAGTTCGAAGCCAACAGTATCAGAACCGGACAACGGCCATTGTTCCTCTGACTGAGTGGGCCACTCGAAGCTAAGTATAGGCTTTTAGTAGTAGTTGTAGTTTAGTGAGTAGAGTTTGTGCATGAGTAATAATTGACCTGTGTGTAAGTAAATGTGCATTGCTTTCAAACTTACTAACTGGTGTATCGAGTCATTGATCAGTATTCGGCTTTGAACCCTATGGTGGTTTCAGAAAAATACCTGGCGACTCTTGAGCAAAGATAATTAAAACAGAGCAAATTAAGGGAAAGCATAATGAGCAATAACGGACCATCAGGGGCGAAGCATCATGTGTGGGCCGGCTGATGACCCGCCAACAGCTTTTCAACTGCGCGCAGCATGCATTCCATTTTAAAAAAATTAATTTAGAGTATTCCAATTCATTTTTTCTAATTAAGGGGCAATTTAGCGTGGCCAATCCACCTACCCTGCACATCTTTGGGTTGGGGGGGGCAAAGCCCACGCAAACACGGGGAGAATGTGCAAACTCCGCATGGACAGTGGCCCAGGGCCGGGATCTTACTTGGGACCTCGGCGCCGTGAGGCAGCAGGGCTAACCCACTGCACCACCGTGCTGCCGTAGCACACATTCCAATGATGCTGATTTGGAGGGGGCAAAGCATAGCCAAACAGCACACATGCACCATGGATGCTAATTTAGAACTTAAGGGTACTCATGTGCCCAAGGAAAGTGCACCACCATGCCCCATTTCTTACTTAGTATGTTTGGAAACAAAATAAACTAAGCATTTAATTGCTCTGGACAAATGTCGTCACATGCCCTGGAATCACGCCATTGCAAAGAGCGAGGACACAGTCCTGAATCCTAAGTGGCGAGCAACTCGGACTAAACATGGAAAAACACCCGGGATGGGATTCTCCAAGAGTAGGGCGATGCCCCCAGGAAAACGAGTGCAAATCACTCCGGAATTTGTTCTAAAAAGTTCGGGGTGATACTCCGTTTTTAAGGGGGCTTGCAGGGCCCCGGAATGTGCAGCTCCGGCTGCCGATACGGGGCCCTGCACTTCTGGCCACAGGTCCGCGCATATGCGCGGCAGCCACCTGTGGCGGCGGCTCGACGCAACATGGCGGACCCACACAGTGGGCCAGCGCGGAAGAAGTTAGGGCGCCCGGACATCGCGCGTTCCCGCCAACTGGTGGCCCCTGATCGAGGTCTTGGCCATTGCAGACGCCCCCCCAAAACTGATCTCCCCACAACCCACCAGGACGGCCACTGCAGCAGCGACGCCGAGCTCCCGCTGGGTGGGACCATGTTAGAACCACAACGCGGGAACTCGGCTAGTCGACCATGGAGAATTGCTGTGGGGTCCCCTTTCAACAGCCCCAGACTGCCGCCGTTTTGAACACGCATGCGTGGCTGGCGGCAATTCTCCGATTGCTGGAGAATCGCGCGAAGGTGTCGCGGGTCCGATGCCCCTGTCTCCCCTCCCCACCCCCCCACACCAGGCTTGATTGCGGCCCTGGGGCTCAGAGAATCCTGGCCCCAGTGTCCAGTAATCAGGATTGAAAGCACATTCAATGTCGTTTGCAATTGATTTAATTAGAAAACTGCAAAGAAGCGACTGATGGAAAAAACTACTTCTTTGTAAAGAGTGCTTGCCCTGCACCTTACATTCCCTTTAAGTACCTAAATCCACTGCTCCAGACAAGAGAAACTGATTCAAAGAGCTTTGCACTCAAGGAGACCATTCAACCCACACCATTCAATTAGATTGGCGCGCTGGGTTATTCAACTGCTCCATATGTGGGGAGTGCTGAGGGAGCAACAAGAGCACTGCCGACCTGACCTGGGGGAGGCCAGACAGCGTGGAGCCTACAAAAGGCCCAAAAGGAGCTGCGAGAGGAGCGGGAGCACCAAAGGAGAAACAAGAGGATTGGGGACCTAATCTGGGCAAGGCCAGACAGTTCGGGGCCCACAAATAAGGTCTAACGAGAGGGGTGGGAACACCAAGGGAGTGGCACTAGCCAAGGAGATCACCAACGCCGATTGAGACAAAGAGTGTGACATCATTCTTCAAACATGGTGGCACTGACAGGCAGGTAGATGACTGGTGGATGAAGCGGGTCCGTTAGTTCCCGACCTACAGCACAGCAAGGTTCCCAGTCGTCTCAGAATTCCCTGTCATTGGGCCAAAACCTCGCTCCGTTGGAACTGTGTGGTGGTTGGTGTGCAATGATCACCCATGTTAAAACAATTCACGCACAGGCATCTTCCACACACCAACTCCATCCCATCCTCCCAAATGAATTTCAGCACCTTGTTAATCCCAACAACAAAAGAACTGAGCATGACACCGCCATCATTGCCTGGAAATCATGGCACTGCAACATTGACTTCACCGCACTGAGCCAGACACGACTGGTAGGAGAATGCCAGTTTAAAGAACAAGGTGGTGGGTACAACTTCTCCTGGAAAGGCAAACCACAGTCAGCTTCGCTGCAAAAAACAAATTAGTCGGTCATCTCAACAAATCCCCCTGAGGGCAGCACGGTGGCACAGTGGGTTAGCACTGCGGCCTCACGGTGCCGAGGTCCCAGGTTTAATCCCGGCGCTGGGTCACTGTCGGTGTGGAGTTTGCACATTCTCCCCGTATTTGCGTGGGTTGCGCCCCCACAACCCAAAAGATGTGCAAGCTAGGTGGACTGGCCACACTAAATTGCCCCTTAATTGTAAAAAATGATTTGAGTACTCTAAATTTATAAGAAAAAAAAACAAATTCCCATGCGGGGTAAGTGAGCGCCTCATGGTTTTCTGGCTCATGTTGACGCCAAAGCAGCTGATCACAACGATTGGTGCCTTTGCCCTGACCCTAGACTCAATAGATGAGACAAAGCAGGGATTCTACTCCAGCCTTGACTAAACGCTGTCCCACATCCCAAAGGGAGACAAGTTGATTCTCCTCGTGAACTTCGACGCTAGAATCGTGAGGGTCGCAAACCTTCGGTAAGGCGTGTTACACAGGGACTGCATAGGGAAAACAAACTCCACTCGACTCCTCCTCCTGACAAAAGGCCCAGAACATGACCTTGACATCACAGCACCCGATTCTGCCAGAAAGACAAGCTCAAGACCCCATAGCAACACGCCCGCCCCAAGCACTGGCACCTAATAGACTACATCATCGTCTGAATGAGAGTCCGCAAAGATGTCCGCATCATCCGTGCCACAACCAAAGCCAATGTCTGCTGCACTGACCACCGACTAATCCACTCTACCATCTCCATCAACCTGGCTTCAAAGCATTAGAGGAAGTAAAAACTCTGCCGCAGGAGACACGATGTCACTGGACTCAAAGACCCTGAGCAGAAAGACCTACTCAGCCTACATCTCATAGCCAACCTGGCAATGACCAATGAGCCTGAGCCGCAGAATGGCCACAGAGCCTGGTCCGACCTAAAAGCCACAATAGTCAGCACCTGCGAGGAAACACTCGGTCTCTTGACCAAGAAAAACCAAGGCGGGTTTGACGAGAATGATCAGAAGACCCAGGATCTTCTAGACCCCAAGTGCAAGACATTCCTGTACTGGCAGCTCCATGAAAACTCGAGTGCAAAGAAACAAGCCTACAGGCATTTGAAGGCTAAGGTGCAACAAAACAAATGTGATCTAAAGAACAGATGGTGGATGGAAAGAGCGCAGGAGACTCAGCAACTCTCCAACAACCACAGCGTGCACAGCGTCTTCAGCACAATTAAAACCATCTACGGTCCGATTACCCAGAAAACTAACCTACTGAGACTCAAAAGCAGAGGGGCATTCATCAAAGACAGAGAGGTTGTCAACACCTGCTGGAGAGAGTTTTTTGAAGACCTCCGAAACCAAGATGCACCTATCGATAACATCCCACAACACCCAACCTGCCACCAACCTGGGAAAACTCAGCCTGTAGTGAGATCAAAAAAGTGAGATCAGCTGAAAAATAATAAGGCCTCTAGCACAGATTCCCCTCTGAAATTTAAAACACGGCAGACAGGTACTATTGACACAAATTCATGACTTCATCACACTTGGCTGGAAGAAAGAGAGCATGCCGGGAGCGCTGGATCACCGCAATTGTGGCCACCTTCAGGAAAAGAGACAGGTCCAACTGCAGAAATTACAGAGAGATTTCCTTGCTGACCACCACGGGAAAGGTCATCGTGAGAATCCTCCTCAACTACCTCCTCCGAGTGGCTGAAGAACTCTTCCCGAGTCTCAAGGCAACTTAATTCTGCCAAAAGGCACAAATCTAGAGGCACAAAGTACAAAGCATGGCAAATCCAGGAAAATGCAGGGAGCAGCACCATCCCTTATGCACGGCCTTCTTTAATCTTGCAAAGGCCTTCGACTCTGTCAACCATGAGGGTGTGTGGAACATCCTCCTCAAATTCAGCTGCACACAGAAATCCGTCACCATTCTCTACCTGCTCCACGATAACATGAAAGCCGTGATCCTACCAACGGATCCACCACAAAACCAATACGTGTGCAAATTGGGGTCAATCAGGGCTGCAGCATTACACCAATGCCCTTCTCCATCTTCCTCACTGAAACACTCCACCCCATCACCATGAAGCCAGGAGTGGAACTAACCTATAGGACAAGTGGGAAACTGTTCAACCCCTGATGCCTCCAGGCCAGAACAAAGACCACCCCAACCCCTGTCAAAAAGCTGCAGTATGCAGATGATGCCTGCATGTGTGCACTTTCAGAGGCCGAACTACAAACCATCATCGATGCATCGATGTATGAGAGAATGGACCTCAGAATAAACTTCTAAAAAAAACAATGGTTCTCTACCAACCTGTTCCTGTCATGCAAAACTGCCCCCAACCATCAAGATCCATAGAGAGTTCCCTGGACAACGTGGACCATTTCCTACACCTCTGGAGACTCTTTCAGCACAAGCAGACATTGATGATGAAATCCAGCATCAACTGCAACACGTTAGCACAGCCTTCGGATGCCTTGTTTACAGACCGAGATCACAAATCCAGCATCTATGTTTACAAAGTAGGGGTGATCTCTGCAATCCTGTATGCATCAGAAACATGGACAATATAGAGCAGACACTTCAAATCCCTGGAGAGATATTACCAGTGTTGCCTCCATAAAATCGTGCAAATCCATTGGCAGGATAGGCGTACCAAACTGAGCATCCTCTCCAGGGCAATATTGAGGCATGTGGTGCGTGCAACCAACTGCAATGGGTGGGCCACGTTGTCCGCATGTCCAACACAAGACTCCCTAAACAAGAGCTCTACTCCGAGCACTGCAATGGAAGCAATCACTAGGAAGCCAGGGGAAATGCTAGAAGACAGTCTAATAGCCTCCCTAAATAAGTAAAACATCCCTACTGCCACATGGGAGTCACTTGCCTTAGAAGGCACAAACTGGAGAAGAAGCATCCACAAAGGTACCACCAACCTTGATCATCAACAAGTGGAGCGCATGGAGGCCAAACGCAAGCAACGGAAAGAGCATGCAGAATGCAGCATGTCCCATCCACCCGTGTCAACGATCACCACCTGCCCCACCTGTGGCAGAGCTTGTGGCTCCAGGATTGGTCTATTCAGCCACCGTAGAACTCACCCCTCAGGAGTGGAAGCAAGTTATCCTCGTCCCTGAGGGAATGGCAATGAAGCAATAAGAGATCACACTTCAGCACCATTTTCCTGTCTTTGTTCCCTCATTTCGAGGCATGCTATAACAAATTAATCCCATTGATTAACTACACCAGAGCATTATTGAGTAGAATGCACAGTATGTGATATATAATTTTGTCTCATGGTTCCTTTTTCCCAATCATCACTAAATGACTGCAATGAGAAGCTTCTATCTATTCAGTGTCTTCCAATATGAGGTGTTCTAAATACAAACTTCCTGGGGTCATTTGAGGCTAATTAGGGTTGCACAAAGCATAGAATCACAGAATGATACACCTCAGAAGGCCATTTGGCTGATCATGGCTGAGGTGGTTCTTTGAGTTATCCATTAATTTGATCCATTTCCCATCGCCCTCATTATAATTCTGTTCTGGTTTTTATTCAGTTCCCTTTTGAAATTCCTATCCTATCGTGTTATATTTTTGTAATGATTCTTCTGATGTGGATATGTTGAGGCTATCTGAGTAATTTGCGAATATGATAAAATTTACGTTAGTTAATTTCAGGTGTGGCTCATTGAAGTATGTTGGAGTTTCAACGTATGTATAGACAGATATTGAAAATATATGAACGGACGTTGAAAGTTTATTTGAAGCAATTTATTGAGGTCATTTAGATGTCTTTGGTGATGTCATTTGAAACTGAAATACATTAATACCGTAAATGTTTACTGCCGTTGCGTACAAACCAAGACCTCAGAGGTTGCAGAGTATTGATTGGTCTCATTAGGAACTTTACATACATAGAATGATTGTTGAAGATAATAGTGGTGGATAGTATATCAAAGCAGGGTTCTTCACCTGGAAGGTAGCTCTTTAGCGCAATATGAGTTGTGAACTTGGAATGCGTTGTTTAAGGCAATATAAACATTTTGTAACATAAGGTGAATATGTTAAGATATTATACAAAAGCCACGTTTTAATATCAAACTCTTTGACTACATGAAGGTGGCCTGGCCATTTAGCTCAGTTGGCTGGACAACTAACATGCGGTTCAGAATTGACATCAACAGCATGAGGTATTCCTGCTCTGGCTGAGGTATTCCTTTTACAAATGTCTAAAAACCAGCCAGCGAATCAAAGAAATGGGCGGCACGGTAGCACAGTGGTTGGCGCTGTTGCTTCACTTGGGTTCGAATCCCACTTGGGTCACTGTCTATACGAAGTCTGCACGTTCTCCCCATGTCTGCGTGGGTTTCCTTCCACAAATCCTGAAAGACATGCTGTTAGGTGGATTGGACATTCTGAATTCTCCCTCAGTGTACGTGAACAAGCGCCGGAATGTGGCGACGGGGATTTTCACAGTAACTTCATTGCAGTGTTAATGTAAGCCTACTCTTGACAATAATAAAGATTATTATTATTATTATTACAAAATAACAGTGCTGCTGTCATTACAGGAAATGTTGTGTTTTTAAGTTAATATAAAACAAATGTAATACAGTGCAAGTAGGTTATAAAAACAGAGAGTTTGTAGAATTCTCTCAAGCATGGTGTTCACTGTAGAAAATGCATGGCCCAATAAACCCCTTGATCTTTCGACATCCAGGACATGTGTACCTCATTTGAAAACCCATGAACCAAGGAGTATGTTTGACATTGAAATCTAGCGACTCATGTTACTTCCTAATAATAAAGCAGTCCACGAACATCGTGCTTCAGTAAGCATCACACTGAAGCAGCCTGGGAAGTGTGTCCTGCAGGCATCATCACAGTGAAGCAGCCTGGGAAGTGTATCCTGCAGGCATCATCACAGTGAAGCAGCCTGGGAAGTGTGTCCTGCAGGCATCATCACACTGAAGCAGCCTGGGAAGTGTGTCCTGCAGGCATCATCACAGTGAAGCAGCCTGGGAAGTGTATCCTGCAGGCATCATCACAGTGAAGCAGCCTGGGAAGTGTATCCTGCAGGCATCATCACAGTGAAGCAGCCTGGGAAGTGTATCCTGCAGGCATCATCACAGTGAAGCAGCCTGGGAAGTGTGTCCTGCAGGCATCATCACAGTGAAGCAGCCTGGGAAGTGTGTCCTGCAGGCATCATCACAGTGAAGCAGCCTGGGAAGTGTACCCCACAGTCAGCTTCACAGTGAAGGAGTCTACAAATAGTGTACTTCAGTAAGCATCACAGTGAGGCAGCCTGGGAAATGTGTCCCGCAGTCAGCATCACAGTGAAGTAGCCTGAGAAGTGTGCTCCACAGTTAGCTTCACAGTGAAGGAGTCTACAAATAGTGTAATTCAATAAGCATCACAGTGAAGCAGCCTGGGAAGCATATCCTGCAATCATCATTGCAGGGAAAATGACAGGGAACTGTGTCTTGCAGTCAGCATTGCAATGAAACCATAGTGAGGCAGTCAGGGAAGAATGTCCTGCAGGAAACATTGCAGGGAGCCAGGCTGGGAACAGTCTCCTGCAGTCAGTATCACAATGAAGCAGTCTGGGAACAAGGTCCTGCAGTCAGTTCTTGTTGAAAAAACAAGGAGTGACATCAAAGGAAAACCCGCAGAGCTGGGGAGATAAAAAGATGAGAAAGAGTGAAAGTGAGAGTGGGACCAGGATATGAAAGAGCCAGACTGAGAGCAGAGCCGGGAAGATAAAAAAGCATGAGAAAGAGCGAGACTGAGAGCGGGGCTGGGGGAATAAGAATGCAAGGACGAGCAAAACTAAAAGTGGAGTGCAAGCTTAGAGTTTGGAGTTCCTCAGGTTACATCAGGATTCAAGAGTGACACAGGGCAAGTGGAAGAAGCTGATTAGGTGGGTTTCATTGGATACCTTTCACTATTCTTTTGCTTATAGTTTGTAAGGTATACATTTGTGCTCTATAGTTTGTAAGGGCTATATTCCATAATAACGAGGACCAAGAGTAATTAATATTGTTTGATTTTAAGTATCTTCCAAAAGGTTTAATGTAAAGGGGTAAGCCATGGAAGAGAGCTCAAAGCCGTGGAGTGCTCATCCTGCTCTATGTGGGAAGCCGGAAACTGTGCAGGAAATGTCTCCAGCTGCAGGTTAGGTGAATTGGCTATGCTAAATTGCTGTTAGTGTCCCAAACGGTTAGGAGGTGTTAATGGGTTATGGGGATAGGGTGGAAGTGAGGGCTTAAGTGGGTCGGTGCAGACTTGATGGGCCTAATGGCCGCCTTCTGCACTGTATGTTCTATGTTCTATAAAATCAAGGGTGAACTGCAAAAATTGCTTATTCCTATCTAGCACAAAAGTAAAATGAGAAAAGTGGCCAAACGATGACTTTCAAGGGAAATTAGAGATAGTATTAGATCCAAGGAAGAGGCAAAAAAAGTGGCCAAGAAAAATAGCAGACCTGAAGATAGTGAGCAGTTTAGAATTCAGCAAAGGCGGACGAACGGACTGATTAAGAAAGAGAAAATAGAGTCTGAGATTTAGCGTGCAGGAAACATAAAAACTGACTGTACAAATTTCTATAGGTATGTGAAGAGAAGAATATTGGTGAAGATAAAAGTATGTCCCCTACAATCAGAAACAGGGGAATTTATAATGGGGAACAAATAAATGGCTGACCAACTAAATACATACTTTGGTTCTCTCTTCGTAAAGGAGGACATAAATAACGTACCAGAATAATTGGGGAATACAAGATTTAGTGAGAGGGAGGAACTGAACTAAATCTGTTTTAATAGAGAAATAGTATTGGGAAAATTGATGGGTTTGAAGACCATTAAATCCCCAGGGCCTGAAAATCTACATCCCAGAAACTTAAGGAAGTGGTCCTAGAAATAACGGATGTTATAGTGGTCATCCACCAAGATTCTATACACACTCCAACAGTTCCTACAGAGTGGACGGTAGCTAATGTAACTGGACTATTTTAAACAGGGAATTATAGACGAGTCAGCCTGCCATCAGTAGTGGCGAAAATATTGGAGTCTATAATAAATGATTTAAACAGTTTGAGAACAGTGACAGGATCAGGTAGAGTCAGCACAGATTTACAGAAGGGAAATTATGCTTGAAAAATCTATTAGAATTCTGCAAATATGTAACATGGAGAATTGATGGGGGGAAGCCACTGGATGTAATTCATTTGGACTTTCAAAAGGTTTTCGACAAGGTCCCACTTCAGAGGTTAGCGTGTACAATTAAAGTGCATGGCAAAAGGTGGTAGTGTGTCGAGGAGGGTAGAAAAATAGTTGGCAGACAGGAAACAAAGTGTAGGAACAAATGTGTCCTTTCCCAAATGGCAGGCAGTGACTAGTGGGATACTGCAGGGATCAGTGCTAGGACCCCAGCTATTCACAATGTATATTAATGATTTAGATGAGGGAAATAAATGGAATATCTCCAAATTTGCAGATAACACAAAGCTGGGTGGGAGGGTGAGCTGTGAGGAGGATGCAAGGATCCATCAGCATGATTTAGACAAGCTGACTGAGTGGGCAAATGAATGGCAGGTGCAATATAATGTGAATAAATGTGAGGTTATCCACTTTGGTACAAAAAACCGGAAGGCAGATTATTATCTGAATGACTATAGAATAAGAGAGGGGCATGTGCAACAAGACCTGGGTGGCCTTATACACCATTTGTTGAAAGTAGGCATGCAACAGGAGGTGAATTTGGCAAATGGTATGTTGGTCTTCATAGTGAGAGGATTCGAGTATAGAAGCAGGGATGTCCTGCTGCAATTATACAGGGCCTTGGTGAGACCACACCTAGAGCACTGTGTGCAGTTTTGGCCTCTTTATCTGAGGAAGGATGATCTTGCTATGGAAGGAGTGCAGCGAAGGTTTACCAGACTGATTCCTGGGTTTGCGGAACAGATGTATGAGGAGAGTTTGAGTCGCTTAGAATTCAATTCGCTGGAGTTTAGAAGAATGAAGGGATTTCATAGAAACTTATAAAATTCCAACAGGACTAGACAGGGTAGATGCAAGAAGATGTTCTTGATGGCGGGGGAGTCCAGCACCAAGCATCACAGTCTGAGGATATGAGGTAAACCATTTAGGACTGGGATGAGGAGAAATGTGTTCACCCAGAGAATGGTCAGCCTGTGGAATTCGCTACCACTAAAAGCAATTGAGGCCAAAACTTTATGGCCGAAATTTACTGGCTGTTTTGGTTCTCCGGTCCTGCTGGCAGTGCATTCCCATGGCGGGTTTCCCTCGGTGTGGGGTGGCTTCAATGGAAAATCCCATTGGTAAACGGCGGGAGTAGAAAATCCTGCCACAAGCGAAGTGGGCACTGCCGAGAAACAGTACTCTAGGTGCGGCTGGGGGACCGGAGAATCCTGCTGTATGTGTTTTCAAGAAGGAGTTAGATGCAGCTTTTGGGACTAAAGGGATCAAAGGATATGGGGGGAAGGTGGGAACAGACTATTCAGATGGATAATCCACCATGATCATAATGGATGGCTCAAAGGGTTGAATGTCTACTTCCACTCCTATTTCTTATGCTTCTATGTTACAGCTGGTTGCAGTGAGTGGGATGGGGCAGAATTAATAGTCCCCACTGGAGGAAGAGGATCAAACGCTGCAGAATAAAAAAAACAGTGGGGGAGTGAAATGCTGCTGAAGGAAAATAAGGCACTGCAGATATGCACATTTTGCTGGATGGGAATTTTCCAGAGCCAGGATGATTCTGAGTGGTGCTGATTTATTAAAGAGGCAGAAGGTTATGAGAACAGCAGAGCATCCAGACCATTGGACATGATCTTCTCTCGCTTCAGAGTGGAGTTAGACTCTCCAGTAATGGAGAACTGTAACCGGCTGGAGAAGTGTCGAATCAGATCTCCTTGGTTGTGCTACTGACAAAAAGCTGCTTCTTTCTGCCAAAAATCTATACAGGTCAATTGTAAACCATCAGAAAGTTCACATGCCTAAGGAACCCCAGCTGTCATTGTCTCATGTGCAGCATTTGGTGCATTAGGGCAGCATGGTATCACACTGGATAGCACCATTGCTTCACAGCTCCAGGGTCCCAGGTTCGCTTACCGGCTTGGGTCACTGTTTGTGTGGAGTCTGCACGTTCTCCCCGTGTCTGCATTGGTTTCCTCCGGGTGCTCCGGTTTCCTCCCACAATTCCCAAATATATGTTTGGTAATTTGAACATTTGGAATTCTCCCTGTGTACCTGAACAGGAGCCGGAATGTGGCGACTCGGGGCTTTTCACAGTAACTTCATTGCAGTGTTAATGTAAGCCTACTTGTGATACTAAAGATTATTATTATAAATTAGACTGAAATTGTATTTTCTCATTGTGTGTCCATCACAACTTCTTAGGGGCTTTCTGAATTACCCCCAATTATCTGCACTGTAGGTTCTGTCATATATACAATAAGAACAGTAGTTATCGTAATGGTGACAGATCCAGATGATAACTGGTGTTCTGCAACAACCAATTAGCTGAGATGAGAAGTTCTAACTTGGATGAAAAATCTGCTCTCCAGGCTTATAAGAGGCTATCCACTCTCAGGTACAAGCCATTGATTAGGATCTTATGGTTGTAAGCCCATCTCTGTCTGCACCAGGTACGAGGTGAGAATGGCTCACATTTTTTTCAGTGTGGTGGGATCAGAGGGGAATGTTAAATGCTCGCTGGAAAAGAGCTAATGAAAAATATCCCATCATATAGTCAGGCATCAACAATTAGTGGAGTAGAAATTCTTCTTAGGCCCGAACTTAAAACTGGTGCAGAGGCTTGATAGACCCTTTGCATTTAAATCAGTGGGGCTGAATATCAGGGGGGTAGAATGGATGACTGATTCAATAATATTTACTTTGCCTTACCACCCAAGATAAATTACTATCCCTGTGTTCTTGGCCTCCATTAGGAGACAACTCCATGTTCAATGGAAAGCTAGAATACCCAACAACTGGTGCTGTCACCCCAATGGAGGTCTCGGGATCAGAACAATACAATTTTCCAGGACCTACCCGGAATATGAACTTCCCTTTTAAGGGGAGGTGGAGAACTTCCCCTTTAAGGGGGGAGCGTGGTTTCTCCTCTACAAGTAGAGGACCGGCTGTATAAAAGGCCCGGTCTAGTTGAAGGTTGGGGTAGGTGGACTTCCGGTTGCGGCTATGACCAGCTAAGTCGCACGTTTGGCTGCTCCTGCTACAAAGGTGTTTTCGGGCCGATTGGAGGGCCCCAACGGCGCTGTAAGGACAAATCCCGGTGGGGGAAGGCTCCCTGAAGAGAACCAGACCAACTTTATGGTCGGTACCCGGAGTGGGGTGGTAAAGAAAGCAACAGCAGCTCCCAAAAAAAAGCGGGGGAAGAAGACCAAAATGGCGGCCGGTGGCGCACCCGAGGAATGGAGGAAATGGGCGGAGGAGCAGCAGGCCGCTCTCCTGCGCTTCTTTACGGAGCTGAAAATGGAGCTCTTGGAGTCAATGAATGCGACGACCACCAGGCTGATGGGAGCCCAGGCGACCCAAGAGGCGTCGATTCGGGAGCTGCAACAGGAGATGACTGTGAGGGAGGAGGAGGCCACGGTCCTCGTGGGAAAGGTAGAGGTGCACGAGGCACTCCACCTGAAATGGCAGAGCCGTTTTGAGGAGCTGGATACCCGAATGAGGCGGAAGAACCTGAGGATCCTGGGCCTGGCAGAAGGCCTGGAGGGGTCAGACCTCCCGGGATATGTAGCAGAAATGCTGAGCTCCCTGATGGGGGCAGGGGCCGTCCCCTCGCCCCTGGAGCTGGAAGAGGCCTACAGGGTCATGGCTAAGAGGCCAAGAGCAAATGAGCCCCCGAGGGCGGTGCTGGTGCGGTTCCAGCGACTCAGCGACCGTGAGAGAGTGCTGGAGTGGGCCAAGAGGGAAAGGAGCAGCAAGTGGGAGAATTCGACGGTGAGGGTCTACCAGGACTGGAGTGCGGAGGTGGCAAAGCGGCGGGCCCGGTACAACCGGACGAAGGCGGTGCTACATGCAAAACGGATCAGGTTCGGAATGCTGCAGCCAGCGCGCTTGTGGGTCACCTACAGGAACCAACACCACTATTTTGAGTCCCCAGAGGAGGCGTGGGCCTTTGTACAGGAAGAGAAACTGGACTCGAATTAGACCCAGGGGATACTTGGCGGCCGTAGCCGCTCGGGTACTTTCAGCTGAATTCTCTGTTTGGATTTTGAACTCTTGCTGTGGTTTTTCTTCTGATGTTTTTTCCCCCTTTGCCAACTTCCCTTAGTTATTGTTATTGTGGTTATTCATGGTTATTTATGGTTATTTATGCTGTTTGGTAGAGGGCGACTGTTAAGTACATCGTTATTTGTTATTTATCTGTTATTTATAATGTTAAGTTGGGGAGGTGGGACGGGGGGGGAGAGCAGATCGGGGATATGGGCCCCTAGGGGGGGTTCTTTTACAGGCATGGACGGGGACGGGGGTGGAGCTGAAGATGGCGGGGTGGGGTGTGGCAGGGCGAAAGCGCGGGCTTTCCTCTGTTTTCCCGCGCGTGGGGCAGAGGAGGGGGGAGGGGAGGAGTGCGGGGCGTGGCTAGCAATGGCGACCTTTCCCGCGCTGGAGCGGGGCCAGGGAGGAGTGGCGAGGGGGGGGAGGCCCCCCCCCGAGCCGGGGGGAGTCGGAGTGTGGCAGGAGCAGCCGGGTCAGCGTGAACCAGCTGACTTACGGGAGTACGATGGAGGGTACATCGCGGCTAGGAGGGGTCCTAGCCTGGGGGGGGGGGAGGGGGGTTAGGGAGGGACACCGGGTTGCTGCTGAAAAGACCAGAAACGGGAAGTGGAGGACTGGAGAGGTGGGGGGAGGGGGACATCGCCATGGGGAGCGGGTCAGAAGGGGAGGGTCGACCCGGGGCGAGCAGGGAACAGGACATGGCTAATCGGCAGGGGAAGGGGGCGGGTCGTCCCGCGACCCGGCTGATCACTTGGAACGTGAGGGGGTTGAATGGGCCGGTCAAGAGATCAAGGGTATTCTCACACCTGAAGGGACTGAAGGCTGATGTAGCAATGTTACAGGAGACCCATTTGAAGGTAGTGGACCAGGTTCGCCTGAGAAGGGGGTGGGTGGGACAGGTGTTCCACTCTGGATTGGACGCAAAGAACCGGGGGGTGGCGATTCTGGTGGGAAAGAGGGTGTCATTCGTGGCGGAGGAGGTGGTGGCGGATAAGGAGGGTAGGTATGTGATGGTGAAGGGTAAGCTGCAGGGGGAGAAAGTGGTGATGGTCAACGTATATGCCCCGAACTGGGATGACGCGGGTTTTATGAGGCGCCTATTGGGCCTCATTCCGGGACTGGAGGCAGGGGGCTTGATCATGGGGGGGGACTTTAACACAGTGCTGGACCCCGGGCTAGACAGATCGAGCTCAAGGACCAATAGGAGGCCGGCAGCGGCAGAAGTGCTGAGGGGGTACATGGAGCAGATGGGAGGAGTAGACCCATGGAGGTTTGGTAGGCCGAGGGCGAGGGAGTATTCCTTTTTCTCCCACGTCCATAGAGTGTACTCCAGAATCGATTTCTTCGTGTTGAGCAGGGGGCTGATCCCGAGGGTACGTGAAGCTGAGTACTCGGCCATTGCGATCTCTGATCATGCACCGCATTGGGTGGATGTGGAAATGGGGGAGGCGCGGGACCAGCGCCCGCTGTGGCGGCTGGATGTGGGGCTGTTAGCGGACGACGAGGTGTGTAAAAGGGTCCGGAAGAGCATTGAGAGCTATCTGGACTTGAATGACACGGGTGAGGTGCAGGTGGGGATGGTCTGGGAGGCCCTGAAGGCAGTGATCAGGGGAGAGCTGATCTCCATAAGGGCGCACAGAGAAAGAAAGGAGAGGCAGGAGAGGGAGAGGCTGGTGGGGGAGCTATTGGAAGTGGATAGGAGATATGCGGAGGCACCAGAGGAGGGGCTGCTGGGAGAACGGCGCAGCCTGCAGGTCAAGTTCGACCTGCTGACCACCAGGAAGGCAGAGATGCAGTGGAGAAGGGCACAGGGCGCGGTCTATGAGTATGGGGAAAAGGCGAGCAGGATGCTGGCACACCAGCTTCGCAAACGAGATGCGGCTAGGGAGATTGGGGGAGTGAAGGAGAGGGGCGGGAAGGTAGTGCAGAAGGGGCAAGAAGTGAACGGGGTCTTCAGGGATTTTTACAAGGAGTTGTATCGGTCTGAGCCGCCGACGAGGAGAGGGGGAATGGAGGACTTCCTAAACAAATTGAGGTTCCCAAGGGTCCAGGAGGGGCTGGTAGAAGGGCTGGGGGCGCCAATAGGGCTAGAGGAGCTAGTCAAGGGAATAGGTCAGATGCAAGCGGGGAAGGCGCCGGGGCCAGATGGGTTCCCGGTGGAATTCTATAAGAAAAATGTGGACTTGGTGGGACCGGTACTGGTACGAGCCTTTAATGAGGCGCGAGAGGGGGGGGTTCTGCCCCCGACAATGTCGCAGGCTCTGATCTCCCTGATATTGAAGCGGGATAAAGACCCCGTGCAGTGCGGGTCCTACAGGCCTATCTCGCTTCTGAACGTGGATGCCAAGTTGCTGGCAAAGATCCTGGCAGCTAGAATAGAGGATTGTGTGCCAGGGTAATCCATGAGGACCAGACGGGGTTCGTGAAGGGGCGGCAGCTCAACACGAACGTGCGGAGATTGCTGAATGTAATTATGATGCCGGCAGTGGAGGGGGAGGCTGAGATAGTGGTAGCGCTGGACGCGGAGAAGGCATTCGATAGGGTGGAGTGGGAGTACCTGTGGGAGACGTTGGAACGGTTTGGGTTTGGGGAAGGGTTTATTAAGTGGGTGAAGTTGCTCTACTCGGCCCCGACGGCGAGTGTAGTGACAAACGGGAGGAGGTCGGAGTATTTCGGGCTCCACCGAGGGACCAGGCAGGGATGTCCCCTATCCCCCCTACTTTTCGCACTGGCGATTGAACCGTTGGCGATGGCACTGAGGGGTTCAGGGGGGTGGAGAGGACTGACTAGGGTAGGGGAGGAACATCGAGTATCGCTGTATGCAGATGATCTACTGCTGTACGTGGCGGACCCAGAAGGGGGAATGCCGGAGATAATGGAACTATTAGCAGAGTTTGGGGACTTTTCGGGGTACAAACTAAATTTGGGCAAAAGCGAGGTTTTTGTGATACACCCGGGGGACCAGGGAGAGGGTATTGGGAGACTCCCCTTCAAGCGAGCAGGAAAGAGCTTTAGGTACTTAGGGGTGCAGGTGGCAAGGAACTGGGGGACCCTCCATAAGTTGAACTTTTCCAGGCTGGTGGAACAGATGGAGGAGGAATTTAAGAGGTGGGACATGGTACCGTTGTCGCTGGCGGGGAGGGTGCAGTCAATCAAAATGACGGTCCTCCCAAGGTTCTTGTTTTTATTTCAGTGCTTGCCCATCTTCCTCCCTAGGGCCTTCTTCAAAAAGGTGACGAGTAGCATCATGAGCTACGTGTGGGCGCATGGCACCCCAAGGGTGAGGAGGGTCTTTTTGGAGCGGAGTAGGGACAGTGGAGGGCTGGCACTGCCCAATCTCTCGGGGTACTACTGGGCGGCAAATGTGTCAATGGTGCGCAAGTGGATGATGGAAGGGGAGGGGGCAGCTTGGAAACGAATGGAGAGGGCGTCCTGTGGCAACACAAGCCTGGGGGCCCTAGTAACGGCACCATGGCCGCTCCCCCCCACGAGGTACACCACGAGCCCGGTGGTGGCGGCCACCCTCAAGATATGGGGGCAGTGGAGGCGACATAGGGGGGAAATGGGAGGTCTGTTGGCGGCGCCAATAAGAGGGAACCATAGATTCATCCCGGGGAACATCGACGGGGGATTTCAGAGCTGGTACAGGTGGGCATACGGCAGCTGAAGGACCTGTTTATAGAGGGGAGGTTTGCGAGCCTGGGAGGGCTGGAGGAGAAGTTTGAGCTCCCCCCGGGAAACATGTTCAGATATTTACAAGTGAAGGCATTTGCTAGGCGGCAGGTGGAGGGGTTTCCCCTGCTCCCCAGTAAGGGGGCGAGTGATAGGGTGCTCTCGGGGGTCTGGGTCGGAGGGGGGAAGATATCAGACATCTACAAGATAATGCAGGAGGCGGAAGCAGCATCAGGGGAGGAGCTGAAAGCCAAGTGGGAAGGGGAGCTGGGAGAGCAGATAGAAGACGGGACGTGGGCGGATGCACTGGAGAAGGTCAACTCTTCCTCCTCGTGTGCGAGACTGAGCCTCATTCAATTTAAGGTGCTGCATAGAGCTCACATGACGGGGACAAGGATGAGCCGGTTCTTTGGGGGTGAGGACAGGTGTGTCAGATGTCTGGGAAGCCCAGCGAACCATGTGCATATGTTCTGGGCATGTCCGGTGCTGGAAGGGTTCTGGAAGGGGGTGGCAAGGACGGTGTCGAAGGTGGTGGGGTCCAGGGTCAAACCAGGATGGGGGCTTGCGATCTTTGGGGTCGGGGTAGAACCGGGGGTACAGGAGGCTAGGGAGGCCGGAATACTGGCCTTTGCGTCCCTAGTGGCTCGACGAAGGATATTAATTCAATGGAAGGACGCGAGGCCTCCAAGCGTTGAAACTTGGATCAACGATATGGCTAGCTATATTCAGCTAGAAAGAATCAAATTTGCCCTGAGAGGGTCGGTACAGGGATTCGCCAGGCGGTGGCAACCTTTCCTTGACTTTTTAGATCAGAGATAGACGTTCGGGGTCGTGGCAGCAGCAACCCGGGGGGGGGGGGGGGGGGGGGAGGGGAGGGGGGGGGGAGGGGAGGGGGGGGGGCAGCAAGGGTCGTGGGGGGACATGCACGACTGTAACGCGGGCAAGTCTGCTCGCTGCTCATGTCTGAAACTGTAGGCTGCCTTGTTTGTTAAGGTTGCCTGGGGGGGGGGGGGGGGGGGAGGACTGGTGCGCGCGAGAGGGCGGGCGAGGGAGGGACATTTGCCTAGAGGGATTGTGTTGTAAATAATTTAAAAATTAGTAGGGGTAAATGTCTGTATGGAAAAACTCTTTCAATAAAAATTATTTAAAAAAAAAAAAAAAAAAGAAGGTTGGGGTAGGTGACCCTTAAGGGAGTGGAGGATTATTGGAATTGTATTGAAATAAACCTTGTTTATAATTTCTACTATCATCTCTGCAATTTACTTATCATGGATTCAGCAGCTGGCATTCAGGAACAGAACGGATACCAGTCAGGATAACTCTGTTACCAAGGTTTATCAATCTTGAAGCCTCCTGATTAGCCAGCACCTAAGGCTGAAACAAATTTCAATTCATATTACTCTCTTTGGAGGCCATTTCTAATGGGTCATGTTACTGAAGACAACTGAAGAACAACCTTTAAAAACAGAGACTCAAAATGGTAGGTCTCTGCAAGGGAAGTAAAGAATAACTAAACTTAAAAACAAATATTCCACCAAGCATTTTTAAGTCCTTTTATAAATTTAGGAAGAGGAGAGGTTGTTTTTCACCCTCCAGAGAACTTCAGCTTGAAGAGTCACTCACTGAAAATCGCCATAATCCCCAAGAACCACAGACCTTTTTTGAGAAAGAGCTGACTGGCGAGGATTTAACCTGAGGATCACCACACCTCAGGTGAGGGGCAAGGTTGAGAAGGCGGAGCTTTTATGGATAACCAAGCTGGTAGGGGAATTGAATCTGCTCTGTTGGCATCTCTCCACATCACAAACCAACCGTCCAGTCAACTGAAATAACCACACCCCTCACTCATCAACCACTATGTTAATGCCGATTTAGCATTGAAGTAGTTTCAAAATGTTAAGTTGTTCACAATGAGGAGGGGGAAATGGAGGAAGGACAGCCTGGGAAATAATGTTTTGGCCATGTCTAATTCATCCAATAGCAGTACAGATTGTTGCTGTGGAGACACTAAGCCAAACTGCTCTCATTGGCAATATTGTGGATTAAATTTGTGAAGTGAGGTGAGGTGAGGGAAGCAAAAATGGCTCCAAATACATAGTTAGAAAACTGAAACAAATGAGAAAAGCACAAAAAAAACTTAACTGTCAGTGATACTAACAGTTGCTAATTGCATTTGTCTATAGAACAACAATGACTGCAATCAAGTGTCTCGGCACTGGTCTCTGTTTTCAGTACTGTAGTACATTGCATCAGTTCCCTACATGAAATGAAAATTGAAATGAAAATCGCTTATTGTCACAAGTAGGCTTCAAATGAAGTTACTGTGACAAGCCCCTAGTCGCCACATTCCGGCGCCTGTTCGGGGAGGCTGGTACGGGAATTTAACCGTGCTGCTGGCCTGCCTTGGTCTGCTTTCAGAGCCAGCAATTTAGCCCTGTGCTAAACCATCATTACATTACATCAATGGCTACACTTCTAAAGGACTTGAATGGCGGTAAAGGGTTTTGGGGTGTCCTGAAGTTATGAAAGGTTTTGTACAATTATTTTTGTTCTTTGTGCATCAAAATATTAGGAAAATAAATTCTGCAAAAATATAACTCCCAAAGTACATAGCTAATGCACTGCACCTCGTCCCAAAACACCGATCTCAAAATATTCTGATTTATATTTCATGCTTCTGAATTTCTCCTGCTGTCATTTTGAGTCAGCAAGCAGCCTTTGCTGCTAAAATAGGCAGCATATTGCGGCTCCACAATGGAGTTGAACTTTAAATCATAAAGGAGGCAAGGCATTACTTGGATTTAATAGCTTTTTCTACAACCTTTAGCAATTCACTTGTGCTAACTTTGCTGACCTGAGGTCACCCCAGCACGCAGATACCAAGGCTGTAAAATGGAGGAATCCTTACCATTTACCAAGACTAAGTCTAATTTATACGGCTAAACTAATCAACCCCCTGCCTTGAATCGGAGGCCCCTGTAAATTCCAAACCCATACACTGACACCGAAGATTTATTCCCAACCTTTGGCTTAAGTACAAAGTTCCACCATCAGTCTTAATGATCCAACACATATTGCAATCGATTTAGCTCTTAATTTATGTCACTGTTTGTGACCTGAAAGAAAACATAAGATTGAGTTGGGAAAAGAAATGGCATCATGTGGCAAGGTGCTGACAGCAATTCTCAAATCGAATGCCATCCTGCCACGTGCCACATTCACCTTGCCAAACTCCCAGGTCCTCGGGGCAGAAAGTCCAGGAACATAATACTTTCAGACATTTTGCATTTTGATTAAAGTAGTTCAGCTGCTTTGCAATAGGTAGACTTTTAATCTTAGAAGTGGTAATTGGAAATAATCCATGAAGGACCATCTCTCTCCATTAGAGAGAGACAATTAGTCACACAGGTTAAAGAGCATCACTCCACATCAAGTGTGAGACAAGGTAAGGAGACGGGCCTCTGTGAATAACCACAGCTGCTATGGGGATTGAGCACATTATTCTCCATAAAATTCTTGTCATCCAGACAACTAAGCTAATGTGGCGCTAACAATTGTACACAAAGACTCGAGTGAAGTACAAGAGAGGCTTTATTACAGTGAGCTGCTATTCCTCCAGCGGCAGCTGTAGAATGGCATTCTACAATGAATATTTATACCGCTCCCTGTGAGCGGAGCTAGCCGGCAGGGGCTTACTAGAGAAACCTGTAATACAGATACAGCCATACATCCCCCTACGGCAAGCACACATATATACAGTGGTTGGATCACCACATTCACCCCCTGTAAAAAATGAATCCGGCGGGGGTGACGTGGAACTATAATACATAAAGTGATCTATGTACAAAAGGGCAAAACAAAAGAAAACCAAGAGTCCATCAGGCAATCCGGTCACAGGTTGAGTCGGATCGGCGTTGCAAGCGACGTAGCTGTGGTGGCGACGTCGGCACGGGCGGCGTTGGTGACGACGGTGCAGGTGCTGGCGGTGTTGCTGCTGGCCAGTGGCGGGATGACTCCGGGAGCGAGCCGAAATCTTCCATGTCCTCCAGCGTGGGCAGGGAAACAAAGGATGAACCTGGCGGGGACGAATACGGGGGTGCCGGGGAAAAGGAGGGTGGTGCGGGGTGGGAGGGGGCGTGGGCATGGGATCGGCACCCGAGGGAGCCAGGTCCCAGAGCGAGACTGTGTCCTGGCGGCCGTCGGGGACCTCCACGTAGGCATACTGGGGGTTCGTGTGGAGCAGGCGTACTTTGTCCACCAGGCGTTCTGCCTTGTGGTGCCTGACATGCCTACGAAGAAGGACTGGGCACGGAGTCGTGAGCCAAGTCGGGAGTGACACCCCGGATGTAGACTTCCTAGGGAAGGCAAAAACACATTCAAGGGGTGTGTGGTTAGTCGCGGTGCACAGTAGTGACCGAATGGAATGGAGCGCGTCAGGGAGGACCTGCTGCCAGCGAGCAGCTGGGAGGTTCCTGGACCGTAGGGCCAACTGGATGGCCCTCCATACCGTCCCGTTCTCCCTTTCTACCTGCCCGTTTCCCCGGGGGTTGTAGCTGGTCGTCCTGCTGGAGGCGATACCCCTGCTGAGCAGGAACAGACGCAGCTCATCGCTCATGAATGAGGATCCCCTGTCACTGTGGATATACATCCTATGTACCTGAAGGTACATAGGTGTACATTCACCTGAAGAAGGAGCCGTGCTCCGAAAGCTCGTGTTTGAAACAAACCTGTTGGACTTTAACCTGGTGTTGTAAGACTTCTTACTGTGGATATAGTCAGAGAAACCGAACAGAGCGAATATGGAATCCAGGGCCTTGATGACGGTGGCAGACGTCATATCCGGGCATGGGATGGCGAAGGGGAACCGAGAGAATTCATCGACCACACTAAGGATGTAGGTGTTGCAGTCGGTGGAGGGGAGGGGCCCTTTGAAATCTACGCTGAGGCATTCAAAGGGGCGGGACGCTTTCATCAGGCGCGCGCGGTCTGGCCGGTAGAAGTGCGTTTGCACTCAGCACAGACCTGGCAGTCTCTGGTGACTGTCCGTACTTCCTCGATGGAGTAGGGCAGATTGCGGGCTTTGATTAGGTGGTACAAACGAGTGACCCCCGGATGGCAAAGGCTCTCCTGCAAGGCAAGGAGCTGGTTCACTTGTGCGCTGGCACATGTACCTCGGGAGAGGGCGTCTGGGGGTTCGTTGAGCTTGCTGGGGCGAATCAAGATCTCGTAGTTAAAGGTGGAGAGCCCAATCCTCCACTGCAAGATTTTGTCATTTTTGATCTTGCCCCGCTGCGTGTTGTTGAACATGAAGACTACCGACCGTTGGTCAGTGAGGCCTATCTCCTGCCGGCCAGGTAATGCCTCCAGTGCCGCACCGCTTCAACGATTGCCTGGGCCTCCTTTTCAACAGACGAATGTCGAATTTCAGAGGCGTGGAGGGTGCGGGAAAAGAATGCCATGGGTCTGCCTGCCTGGTTCGGGTGGCGGCAAGGGCGACATCTGAAGCGTCGTTCTCTACTTGGAAAGGCAGTGTCTTATCCACTGCGTGCATCCCAGCCTTGGCTATGTAGAGCGAATATGAGCGAAAGCCTGTTGTGTCTCGGCCGTGAGGGGAAATTGTGTGGACTGGATTAGTGGGCGGGCCTTGTCCGTGTATGGTGGGACCCACTGGGCGTAGTAAGAAAAGAACCCCAGGCATCGATTGAGAGCCTTGGGGCAGTGAGGGAGTGGAAGCTCCATGAGGGGGTGCATGCGGTTGGGATCGGGCCCCAGTAGTCCGTTTTGGACAACGTAGCCGAGGTTGGCCAAATGGCCTCTGCGGAACACGCACTTCTCCTTGTTATACGTGAGGTTAAGGAGAGATGCTGTGTGGAGAAATTTAGCAAGGTTGGCGTCATGGTCCTGCTGGTCATGGCCGCAGATGGTGACATTGTCTAAGTACGGAAACGTGGCCCGTAGTTCGTACCGGTCAACCATTCGGTCCATTTCTCTTTGAAAGACCGAGACCCCGTTAGTGACACCGAAGGGAACCCTAAGAAATTGATACAGGCGACCGTCCGCCTCGAAGGCAGTGTAGGGACGGTCAGATTTACGAATGGGAAGCTGGTGGTAAGCGGATTTCAGGTCAATTGTAGAGAAGACCAGGTACTGTGCAATCTGATTGACCATATCAGAAATGCGGGGGAGGGGGTACGCGTCGAGCTGCGTGTACCGATTGATGGTCTGACTGTAGTCCACGACCATCCTGTGTTCTCCCCAGTTTTTACCACTAGCACCTGGGCTCGCCAGGGACTGTTGCTGGCCTCGATAATACCCTCCCGAAGCAGCCGCTGGACTTCGGACCTGATGAAGGTCTTGTCCTGGGTGCTGTACCCATCTAGTGGCGACGGGCTTGCAATCTGCGGTCAGATTGGCAAAGAGGGAGGGAGGCTCAACCTTGAGGGTCCCGAGGCCGCAAACGGTGAAAGGAGGTAGGGGTCCACCGAATTTGAGGGTGAGGCTCCGGAGTTTGCATTGAAAGTCCAGGCCTAGTAAGAGTGACGCGCAGAGGTTGGGGAGAATGTACAGGTGGAAACGGTCGAATTCCATGCCCTGTACAGTGAGTTTAACCAGGCAGAAGCCCTGGATCGGGACAGAGTGAAAACCGGAGGCTAGGGAGATCTGCCGGTTGGCGGGATGGACCGCAATGGAATAGCGCCTTACCGTGTCCGGGTGAATAAAGCTCTCGGTGCTCCCAGAGTCGATGAGGCAGGAGGTCACGTGGCCGTTGACAAGCACCGTCGTGGAACAGGGTGCCAGGTTGCAAGGATGGGACTGGTTGAGCGTCACGGAGGCGAGTAGCGGGCGATCGGCCGACGAGTCTGACGAGTCCGACGAGTAGCGGCAGCGTCCCGAGTCCCGTGATCCTGTCCCGAGGGGAGGACAAAATGGCGGTGTCTGGAATCTGTGAGGAAGAAGATGGCGGCGGACAAGATGGCGGCACCCATGGAACGCACATGGAGGCGGAGGATGAAGATGGCAGCATCCATAGTGCGCACATGGCGGGGGCGGCGAAAGATGGCAGCGCCCACTGATCGCACGTGGGATCGGGGGCAGTGGATGGTAGGGCCCATTGTGTGATCGGCTGAGGTGAGGGGGGAATGCGGGCGCGATAGCGGCAACCGTCCGGGACTGGCACACCGCTGCAAAGTGGCCTTTCTTGCCACAAGCTTTGCAGGTCGCAGTGCGGGCCAGGCAGCGCTGGCGGGGATGCTTCTGCTCACCACAGAAATAGCAGCGGGGACCCCCAGGGTGCGCGGTGTGGCGAGCAGCGCAGGCGTAGTGCACGGGTGCGGCTGCTGGGGGGGGGGGACCAGTTGCGGGGTCCACGAGGGGTAGGACGGGTGGGACGGGGGTGCCGTTTGCGGGGTGAACGAGGGGTAGGACGGGTGGGCTGAGTGGCTAGTGGGGTAGGATCGTGCATTACGGGAGGCGGCCATCATTGATAGCGCCAGAGTCTTTGTAGCCACGAGGTCGAGAGCGGCCCCTTCCAGCAGTCGTTGCCGGATGGGGTCCGATGCAATACCCGTAACAAAGGCATCACGCATGAGTAAGTCGGAATGTTCTGTGGCCGTGAAGGCCCGGCAGTCGCAGTCTCATACTAGAGGTATAAGGGCCCTCCAAAAGTCCTCAATCGACTCACCCGGCTTTCGGACGCGAGTAGAGAGTAGATGTTTCGCAAACAGGGTGTTCGTCGACTGTGCGTAGTTCTCCTTGAGCAGAGCAGTTTCATGGCCCGGGTGTAGTCAGGCGCGTCTCGAATTAGCGGAAACATGCTGGAGCAGAGACTTGAGTAAAGAAGCTGTCGTTTTTGAGCTTCCGAAGGTGGAGGGTCCGCTGAAGAGATGTAGGCCTCGAAAACTGCAAGCCAGTGAACAAATCTTTCCTGGCGTGGGGCGACTGCGGATCCAGCTGCAGGAGGTCAGGTTTGATCCTGATGTCCATGGTGTAAGGAAAATCTCACTGTAATAAATTGTGGCGCTAACAATTGTACACAAAGACTCGAGTGAAGTACAAGAGAGGCTTTATTACAGTGAGATACTATTCCTCCGGCGGCAGCTGTAGAATGGCATCTCAGTGAAACTTACGAATATTTATACAGCTCCCTGTGGGCGGAGCTAGCCGGCAGGGGCTTACCAGAGAAACCTGTAATACAGGTACGGCCATACATCCCCCTATTGCAAGCACACATATATACAGTGGTTGGATCACCACAGCTAACTAACACTAAATTATTAGAAAAATAAGCAGCATTCAGGCTAATCTCTATTCTGTAAACCAATAATATCAGAGCACGCTCCCCAAAAAACATTGGATTAGATTTATGTTTCCACTTGATGCCCATTCTACAGGATACTCATGTGGAATGGGGTGGGACGGGGTCAGGATTGTTCCATTGGCACATTCTCAGGCCTGTCATTCCCGGGTATTGTTAATGCGATGGGGGAAATTCTTTTATCAGTGCATATCAACAACACCGCCCCTACCTGCCGCCTCCCATCCCTCCACAACCCCAGTTCATAGAGACATTTTCTTCCTCTATCGTCCGGCCCTCTGTTCAGAGATACACGAGTCTTCAACATGCAGAAGGTTCAGAGAATCTCTTCCCCTTCCACATTCCACAATTCGCTCCAATGATGATGCCACTGAAAATAAACCAGGATGAAATGTAGACAAGGCCAGCGAATTCATAAGGATTAACGTGGGGAACTGTGGATAGCTCTAAAGCCTGTTCCACCATTATCCCAGTATAATGTCTCCTGAAAAGACACAAACGTGAGCCATTGTCTTTTTGACCTAGTTTGCTCATGCTTGGCAAATTCACATGGCCATTCCTCTTGCCAACCACCTGTGGAGTTTGCAGAAACACTCTTCCTCCAACAGCCTGCTGTTAAAGCTCACAGAAGCCTTTTCTTCCTCTAATCTCCTTTTCTCCAGATATTCAGTTCTTTAACAAGTGCACTTTAAGGGGTAATTGTGTCCACCCAGGACAGGCAGATCAATAGGGGGAAGGGTTTCAAAATTCACAAATCAATAACCTGCCTCCATTGCTCCAATCTAGTTTTATACAGAAACATAGATTACAGGAGCAGGAGGAGGCCATTCGGCCCTTCGAGCCTGCTCCGCCATTCATTATGATCATGGTTGGTCATCCACCTCAGTAACCTGTTCCAATTTCTCCATCACCTCCTTCGATACCTTTATTCCAAGAGCTATACCTAGCTCTTCCTTGAACACTTACAATGTTTTGCTTTTCCTGGTACAGAATTACATAGGCTCACCACTCTCTGGGAGAAGAAATTTCACCTCATCTCAGTTCTAAATAGTCTACCTCATATTGGTCATACTGTGACCCCTGGTTCTGGACTCCGCCATTCCCCACGGCAGGCTATTGCAGAAAATAAGGAAGTATGGGATTGAAGGTGATTTAGCGGTTTGGATCAGTAATTGGTTAGCTGAAAGAAGACAGAGGGTGGTGGTTGATGGCAAATGTTCATCCTGGAGTTCAGTTACTAGTGGTGTACCGCAAGGATCTGTTTTGGGGCCACTGCTGTTTGTCATTTTTATAAATGACCTGGAAGAGGGTGTAGAAGGATGGGTTAGTAAATTTGCAGATGACACGAAGGTCAGTGGAGTTGTGGATAGTGCTGAAGGATGTTATAGGATACAGAGGGACATAGATAAGCTGCAGAGCTGGGCTGAGAGGTGGCAGATGGAGTTTAATGCGGAAAAGTGTGAGGTGGTTCACTTTGGAAGGAGTAACAGGAATGCAGAGTACTGGGCTAATGGCAAGATTCTTGATAGTGTAGATGAACAGAGAGATCTCGGCATCCAGGTACATAAATCCCTGAAAGTTGCCACCCAGGTTAATAGGGCTGTTAAGAAGGCATATGGTGTGCTAGCCTTTATCAGCAGGGGGATTGAGTTTCGGAGCCACAAGGTCATGCTGCAGCTGTACATAACTCTGGTGCGGCCGCACCTGGAGTACTGCGTGCAGTTCTAGTCACCACATTATAGGAAGGATGTGGAAGCTTTGGAAAGGGTTCAGAGGAGATTTACTAGGATGTTGCCTGGTATGGAGGGAAGGTCTTACGGGGAAAGGCTCAGGGACTTGAGGTTGTTTTCGTTAGAGAGGAGAAGGCTGAGAGGTGACTTAATAGAGACATATAAGATGGTCAGAGGGTTAGATAGGGTGGACAGTGAGAGTCTTTTTCCTCGGATGGTGATGACCAACACGAGGGGACATAGCTTTAAATTGAGGGGTGATAGATATAGGACAGATGTCAGAGGCAGTTTCTTTACTCAGAGAGTAGTAGGGGCGTGAACGCCCTGCCTGCAACAGGAGTAGACTCGCCAACTTCAAGGGCATTTAAGTGGTCACTGGATAGACATATGGATGAAAATGGAATAGTGTAGGTCAGATAGGCTTCAGATGGTTTCACAGGTCGGCGCAACATCGAGGGCCGAAGGGCCCATACTGCGCTGTAG
This sequence comes from Scyliorhinus canicula, assembly GCF_902713615.1. Taxonomy (NCBI): domain Eukaryota; kingdom Metazoa; phylum Chordata; class Chondrichthyes; order Carcharhiniformes; family Scyliorhinidae; genus Scyliorhinus; species Scyliorhinus canicula. The sequence continues at coordinate 55,578,297 of NC_052163.1, forward strand.
TGTTCTATGTTCTATGTTCTATTGGGAACATCATTCCAGCATCTACCCTATTAATCCAGTTAGAATTTTGCAGGTTTCTATGAGAGCGCCCTAATTCTTCTGAACTCCAGCAGGTATAATCTTAGCCAACTCAATCGCTCCTAATACATCAGTTCTGCCATCCCAGGAATCAGTCTGGTAAACCATTGCTGCACTCCCTCTATAGCAAGAACATCCTTCCTCAGATAAGAGACCAAAACTGCACGTGATATTCAAGGCGTGGTCTCACCAAGACCCTGCATAATTGCGACAAGGCACTCCTGCTCCTGTACTTGAATTCATTCGCCATGAAAGCCAACATACCATTTGCCTTCTTTCCAGCCTGCTGTAATTCCATGCTCACCTTCAGCGACTGGTGTATAGGACACCCAGGTTTAATTGCATATTTCCGTCTCTCAATCAATAGCCATTCAGATAATAATCTGCCTTCTTGTTTTTTGATACTGAAGTGGATAACCTCACATTGACCTACATTATACTGCATCTGCTATTCATTTGTCCACTCATTCAACTTATCCACAATACACTAAAGGACCTCTGCATCCGTCTAAAAGCTCCCTCTGCCACCCAGCTTTCTGTCATCTGCAAACTTGGAGATATTACATTTTATTCCGTCATCTAAATCATTAATATACACTATGAATAGCTGGGGTCCTGACATTGATTGCCGCGGTAACCCAGTAGTCACTGCCTGCCATCAGTAAATTTAGGAGATTTGTGTAAGGTAACGATGCTCCTTACAGTGGCTGGGCCCAAAGCAACTGCTGTGTTTAATAAGTTTAAATTTACAAACGTCGAAGACAGTAAAAATGTTAATAAATCAATTCGAAGATTTGCTGAACATCCAGAAAGCATGAAATTTATGAACACTATGTGTGTATTCTCTGTTTCCCGACGGCAATTTTGTAATCGGCGATCTGGCGGAGAATCCACTTTTACGACCGAATCGGGGGCAGCGCCTGTTTTACGCAGGTTGCGCATGTTCCATCCCCTCCGAAACGACATCATCGCGGCGCTCGCTGCACGCTGTTGGGACGGCCTCAGGACATCCCCTGCAGGCCCTCCCCCGATGCTCCATCCCTAATGGACCAAGTTCTAGACCGCGTGGTTGATGTGTGGTGTCAGAGGACGGGAACCCGCCATGGTGGCAGCGGACTGTTTCCAGCGCCGCCACAGTTGGATGGGAGCTGTGCTGCTGGCCAGGGGGGTGCTTCGGCGAGTGCTGGTGGGGGGTGGCCAGGGGGTGTCCAGGGGGGCACTATCTCGCAGGTCGGGTCTGCGCACGGCCAGCTGCATGTTGTACAGTGCAACCGCTGCAGGTCATCGGCATTCGCATGCATGGCCACGGACCGGCAATTCTCCGGCCATTTATTTCGTGAAGGCCATTCGTTTTACGTAGTGCTGCTGCTAGCCCTTCACCAGTCGGAGGATCGGTGCCGATTTTTCCCATGTAATACGCAATGGATCCTCTGGACATAGCTTCAAAATCATAGAATCCAGCCCTATGTGTTTAGATTATGTATACAGAAGATAGAAGAGTCCATAGATCACCTTATCACTGATTTAAAGTTAAAAGCTAAAACCTGTAATTTTCCTGTCATGGAATCTTCCATGGGGCCAGTTTGGTGTGAATAAAAATAAGCTGAGGGAACGGTTGTTGAAGGAATCGGAGCTGTCTTTGGCACAAACAGATAAAATTTGTCAGGTTCACAAACTAGCAGCATAGCATTCTAAAATGTTTCTCAAATGTTGCAGCGTCTTCTTGGAGGAAAGCTTTTTCCAAAAAGATGGGAAACATCCAAAAAAAGACGGGAAAGTTCCTGCAGCTCCTCACACTCCAACAAACAGTTTAAAGACCAGGACAAAGAATTTCTGTGTAAAAGATGGGGTCAAAGGCACAAATTAAGGCAGTGTCCAGCGTTCGGCACGTTTTGTTCCAGATGCAGCACGGTAGCATGGTGGTTAGCATAAATGCTTCACAGCTCCAGGGTTCCAGGTTCGATTCCCGGCTGGGTCACTGTCTGTGCGGAGTCTGCACGTCCTCCCCGTGTGTGCGTGGGTTTCCTCCGGATGCTCCGGTTTCCTCCCACAGTCCAAAGATGTGCGGATAGGTGGATTGGCCATGCTAAATTGCCCATAGTGTCCTAAAAAGTAAGGTTAAGGGGGGGGGGGGTTGTTGGGTTACGGGTATAGGGTGGATACGTGGGTTTGAGTAGGGTGATCATGGCTCGGCACAACATCGAGGGCCGAAGGGCCTGTTCTGTGCTGTACTGTTCTATGTTCTATGTTCTATGCAAAGGAAAACAACGGGCGCGATTCTCCGACCCCACGCCGGGTGGGAGAATCACGGGAGTGCCGGGCGAATCACGCCACGCTGCCCTGGCACCCGTAGGTGATTCTCCCACAACCCAAAATGGCATGTCACGTTTTGCGACAGGCTGCTCGGAGAATCGCCGCTCCGGTCGAGCGGCGATTCTCTAGACCGGAGGCCTGCCGAACCCGACCGGTTCACGCCGGCGCCAACCACACCGGGTCACTGCCGGCATGAACAGCGCGCGACCGCTGCATGTGGGACCTGTGGGTTCAAGCGTAAAGGCACGGCGCCCGAGATTGATGCACTGCCGCTCCTAGCCCCTGGGGTGGGAGAATAGGGGGCGAGGAGCGGCCTCCGACGTTGGAGTGAAACACTCCGGTTTTCACTCCGGCGTCGGCACTTTGTCTCCCTTTGGGAGAATTTCGCCCCACTTTACTCAGAATTGTTGCTCCAGATACCAGTCACATCAGTCAGCACAGTGGAGGACACAGTTTCCAGTGATGAAACATCATTGTTTGTTGGAGTAATAACAGAGAAGTATTTGGAAACATCAAAAAATTCTCCAGCACCTAAAAAAATTAATAAATGCGGTTGAAGAGGACAAATGGCTGCTACCATTTGAAGTGAACGGTGCAGTGGTCCAATTGAAGTTAAACACTTGTGCCAAAGCCAATTTAATCAGCATGACTGATTTAAAAATCTAAAAATTCTACTAATTAGAAGAAATCACGAAATATCTCTTGAGAGATTATAATGGTTCAAGCATTAAATGTTATGGTGCTTGTGACCTGAGTGTGGTGGTGAAGAACAGTTTATTCCGTCCCATTCTATATTGTATTCGAGGGCTTGGATTCATTATTAGGCGATCAGCATCCACAAAGGATTGGATCAACACTCCCAACGATTTTGAGAACATTATCAACATATTCAGCAATGTGTTCACTGATTTTAGTGCACTACCATTCGCCAACGAAATACAATTTAAAGAAGATGCATTATCTCATGCACCAACACAAACTATTAGTAGTGAAATTGCTGAAGATGTGTATCTGCAAGTTAATCTTATTTCTACCCAACCACCTGTATCAGATACAGAACCACAAGTTATCAAGAAGATAGAAGTACCTACCAATGGGTAAATTCCATGGTATGTGTGAAACAAAAAATTGGTGATGCTCGTATAGGCATGGATCCCAAAGATCCTAACGAAAAAGTGTACATATTGTAAAATAATCATTACAGAAAGCAATGGACAGCCAACCTGATCCATATCTCGCAAAATTGCGTTACAAAGCATGACCATTGTTACATGATAGATCACTAGCAGAGTTACTCACGAATAGAACATTGCGTATCACATTTACATACTTGGAAAAAAAGGAGGAGAATGCAGTGGTACTACAGGAAATGCAAAACATTAAAGCAAAACAAAAGCAGTTCATTGATAGAGTCACCACCTCTGAGTAGTGATGACATTGTAATAATTGATGATTCTGGCAATTGGTCGAGAAAAACCACTATACTTTAAGAAGTCGCACGTCTTTCCTACAATGTACAGGCATCATAGTTCCCCTTACTTAGATTCAGGACCCTAGTCTCAGAATCAAGTATGTCAATGTCTATTTTTATGAGGAATTCTATCATATTATGGTTGCACATCCCCAAGGGACCCTGCACAACTAATTGTCAATTATTCCTTTCTAATTACACATTATCCAGTCGAGGATGGCTGATTCTCTAGTTGGTTCCTCAACCTTTTGGTCCAGCAAACGCCAGCACACACTCCGGAAATTCCTCCTCTTTTACTGTGGCCAAGTTTGATCTGGACTGTGATTTCTCTGCCTATCACTTTTCTTATTCCCCTTTCTGTTTTTATTTCTGATCGTTGTATTCCCCCTCCTTTTACTCCTTGCACAGGTTCTCATCGCCCTTCCATTTTAGTTTACATCTTTCCAAAACACTCCCCGAGGACATCAGTTCCAGTCCTGCCCAAGTGTGACCTGCTTGGTTTGTACTGGTCCCACTTCCCAAGAACCGGTCCCAATGTCCCAGGAATCTGAAACCTTCCACATCGCACCATCTCTTCAGCCATGTATTCATCTGATATATTCTTCTATTTCTGCTCTGACTAGCACTTGGTACGAGTAATAATCCTGAGATCCTACTTTTCAACTTACTTCCTAACTCCCTAATTTCTGCTTTTAGGACCTCTTTCCTTTGTCTTTTGCCTATGTAATTTGGACCAATGTGTACCACAGCCACTGGCGGTTCACCCTGATCCTCCAAAATGTCTTGTCACTGCTCCGAGACATCCTTGACCCAAGCACCAGGGAGGCAACACACATCCTGGATTCTCATTTGTGGCCACAGAAATTCCAATCCATTTCCCTTCCAATTTGACTCCTCCCCATGCGGTAGAGTCAACCGTGGTGCAATGAATTTGGCTGTTGTTGATTTCCCCTGATGGGCCATTCCCCCTAATAGTGTCCAAAGCGATATATCTGTTTGGCAGAGGAATGGCTCCAGGAGATTCCTGCACTGCCTGACTAGTCTTCTTGCTCTGCATGGTGGTCACTAATTCCCTTACTGCCTGTGGAGTCTTAGGCTGTGATTTGACCAGCTCTCTCTACCCGCCATCTGCAATACTGTCTGTGTCAATGATACTTCACAGTGTCCCCAGCCACCACTCCAGCTCCAAAGCCCAGACTTCCAGGAGCTGCATCTAGAGACATCTGCATACACATTGGCCCCAGTCACTGGAAATGTTCCCAATTTCCCACGTACAACAGGGGGACAACATCACGGCTTTGAGCTCTCTCCAGCCAGGACTTAGCCCTTTAAATTAAACCTTTTGGAAGATACCTAAAATAAAATAACATTGATTACTCTAAGCCCTTCTTTCTTGGTCCTCGTTACTGTACAAAATAGCATTTACAAACTATAAACCATTAAATAAAGTCCTTACAAGTGATAAGCGATAAAAGTAGTAAATAAATACTCAACTGTACATACCCAGTCAGCTACGTACACTTGTCCTGCATCACTTTTGAGTCCTGATGTTACCTCAAGTGCTCCAAACTACAAGCTAGCACTCTGACTTCTTACTACACTCTAGTGCTGTTTTCAATCTCCTCTCAAATTCTCCCCTAAGTGCTGCTGCCTGTCTGTCTGTCCCAGTGTCCCGGTGTCCTCCTCTCACATCTCCTCTCTGTGGTGCTGACTGTTCCACTGTCTCAGTGACCTCCTCTTGCACTGTCTTCTAGCTGCTGCTGACTGTCTATCCTGGTGTCCTGCTCTCACACTGTCCTCAGAGGTAGGGATGCTACCACTGCACAGTCCTAAGTGGCCTGGTTCTAGTTTTAAGACTAGGCTGCCTTGTTTGGGATAGGGCATTTGCATCTACTCAATAAAATCCCCCTATTTTTTTTTTTTTTTTTTTAATTTTTTTATTGGAATTTTTTGCAGAAAATATAACAAAAAGTATAGCAAAAAGCAGTAATATGCAACTAACAGCCCCATAACACCCACAATTCCCCCCATACCGTAACATCACATGTATCACATTCCCCCACCCAAACAAGAGAACTTAACCATAAATTAAAATTAGATAAATCAAATTTAAATAAATAAGCTAACATAATCAACGCCCCCCCCCCCCCCCCCCACCCACCCACCCACCCACCCCCCCCCCCCCCCCCCCCCCCGGGTTGCTGCTGCTACTGTCCCAGTACCCTATCGTTGAGCCAGAAAGTTGAGGAAAGGTTGCCACCGTTTAAAGAACCCTTGCACCGATCCTCTCAGGGCGAATTTAACCTTCTCAAGCTTAATAAAGCCCGCCATGTCATTGATCCAGGTCTCCACGCTTGGGGGCCTCGCGTCCTTCCACTGTAGCAAAATCCTTCGCCGGGCTACTAGGGACGCAAAGGCCAGCACACCGGCCTCTTTCGCCTCCTGCACTCCCGGCTCTACCCCAACCCCAAAGATCGCGAGTCCCCATCCTGGCTTGACCCTGGATCCCACCACCCTTGACACCGTCCTCGCCACCCCCTTCCAGAACTCCTCCAATGCCGGGCATGCCCAGAACATATGGGCATGGTTCGCTGGACTCCCCGAGCACCTGGCACACCTATCTTCACCCCCAAAGAACCTATTCATCCTCGTCCCAGTCATGTGGGCCCTATGCAGCACCTTGAATTGGATGAGGCTAAGCCGCGCACACGAGGAGGAAGAATTTACCCTCTCCAGGGCATCAGCCCATGTACCGTCTTCGATCTGTTCCCCCAGTTCCCCCTCCCACTTCGTTTTCAGCTCCTCTACTGACGCCTCTTCCTTCTCCTGCATAAGCTTGTAGATATCGGATATCTTCCCCTCCCCGACCCAGACCCCCGAGAGCACCCTGTCACTCACCCCCTTCGCGGGGAGCGCAGGGAATCCCTCCACCTGCCGTCTAGCAAATGCCTTTACCTGCAGATATCTAAACATGTTTCCCGGCGGGAGCCCAAATTTCTCTTCCAACTCCCCCAGGCTCGCAAACCTTCCGTCGATAAACAGGTCCTTCAGCTGTCTAATGCCCGCTCTATACCATCCCCGAAATCCCCCATCCATGTTCCCCGGGACGAACCTATGGTTCCCCCTTAACGGAGCCTCCATCGAGCCCCCCACTTCTCCCCTATGTCGCCTCCACTGCCCCCAAATCTTGAGGGTAGCCGCCACCACCGGACTCGTGGTATACCTCGTGGGAGGGAGCGGCCACGGCGCCGTTACCAGGGCCCCCAGGCTTGTATCCCCACAGGACGCTCTCTCCATCCGTTTCCATGCTGCCCCCTCCCCCTCCATCACCCACTTACGCACCATCGACACGTTGGCCGCCCAGTAATACCCCGAGAGGTTGGGCAACGCCAGCCCCCCCCCATCCCTACTCCGCTCCAAGAAGACCCTCTTCACCCTTGGGGTGCCATGCGCCCAAACAAATCCCATGATGCTGCTGGTCACTCTTTTAAAAAAGGCCCTAGGGATAAAGATGGGCAAGCACTGGAAGAGGAACAAGAACCTCGGGAGAACCGTCATTTTGACGGATTGCACTCTGCCCGCCAGCGATAGCGGCACCATGTCCCACCTTTTAAATTCCTCCTCCATCTGTTCCACTAGTCTGGTGAAGTTAAGCTTATGAAGAGCCCCCCAACTCCTGGCCACCTGCACCCCCAGGTACCTGAAACTCTTCACTGCCCTCCTGAAGGGGAGCCTCCCAATTCCCTCCTCCTGATCTCCCGGGTGCACTACAAATACCTCGCTCTTTCCTAAGTTCAGCTTATAGCCCGAGAAGCCCCCAAATTCCGCTAACAGTTCCATCACCCCCGGCATTCCCCCCTCTGGGTCCGCCACATATAACAGCAGGTCGTCTGCATACAGCGATACCCGGTGCTCCTCCCCCCCCCGCACCAGACCCCTCCACTTCCCTGACTCCCTCAACGCCATGGCCAGCGGTTCAATCGCCAGTGCAAAGAGCAGGGGGGACAGGGGACACCCCTGCCTGGTCCCACGATAAAGCCTAAAATACTCCGATCTCCTTCCATTTGTGACTACACTCGCCATCGGCGCCGCGTAAAGCAGCCTCACCCATTTGATGAATCCCTCCCCAAATCCAAACCTCTCCAGCACCTCCCATAGGTACCCCCATTCAACTCTATCAAACGCCTTCTCTGCATCCAGCGCCACCACTATCTCCGCCTCCCCCTCCACTGCCGGCATCATGATAACATTGAGCAGTCTCCGCACATTCGTGTTGAGCTGCCGCCCCTTGACAAACCCTGTCTGATCTTCATGAATTACCTCTGGCACACAATCCTCTATCCTGGTAGCCAGGATCTTCGCCAGCAACTTAGCGTCTACGTTAAGGAGTGAAATAGGCCTATATGATCCGCACTGCAAGGGGTCCTTATCCCGTTTTAGGATCAAAGAGATCAGTGCCCGCGACATCGTCGGGGGCAAAGCCCCCCCCTCCCACGCCTCATTGAAAGTTCGCACCAGCAGGGGACCCACCAGGTCCGCATATTTTTTGTAAAATTCTGCCGGGAACCCGTCCGGCCCCGGGGCCTTACCTGACTGCATTTGCCCGATCCCCCTGACTAGCTCCTCCAACTCTATCGGCGCCCCCAGCCCCTCAACCAGCCTCTCTTGAACCCTTGGGAAACATAGCCTGTTCATGAAGCTCTCCATCCCCTCTCTCCCCCTCGGAGGTTCCGACCGGTACAATCCCTCGTAAAAGTCCCTAAAGACCCCGTTTACTTCTGTCCCCTTCTGCACTACATTTCCACCCCCATCCTTCACTCCCCCAATTTCCCTAGCCGCATCTCGCCTACGGAGCTGATGCGCCAACATCCTGCTCGCCTTCTCTCCATACTCATATACCGCACCCTGCGCCCTCCTCCACTGTGTCTCCGCCTTTCTGGTGGTCAGCAAGTCAAAATTGGCCTGCAACCTGCGCCGTTCTCCCAGCAACCCTTCCTCCGGTGCCTCCGCATATCTCCTGTCCACCTCCAGAAGCTCTCCCACCAGTCTCTCCCTCTCCTTCCTCTCCTTCCTTTCCCTGTGGGCCCGGATGGAGATCAGCTCCCCCCGGATCACTGCTTTCAGAGCCTCCCAGACCATCCCCACCTGGACCTCCCCCGTATCATTGGTAACCAGATACCCCTCAATGCTTCTCCGAACCCTCTTACACACCTCCTCCTCCGCCAGCATCCCCACATCCAGGCGCCAGAGCGGGCGCTGGTCCCGCGCCTCCCCCATCTCCAGATCAATCCAGTGCGGGGCGTGGTCCGAAATCGCTATGGCCGAATACTCGGCATCCTGCACCCTCGGGATCAACCCCCTGCTCAGGACAAAAAAGTCTATCCGGGAATAAACCCTATGGACGTGAGAGAAAAAGGAATACTCCCGCGCTCTCGGTCTCCCAAACCTCCAGGGATCCACCCCTCCCATCTGGTCCATGTATCCCCTCAGCACTTTGGCCGCCGCCGGTCTCCTACCCGTCCTTGAACTGGACCGGTCCAGTGTGGGATCCAGCACTGTGTTAAAATCTCCCCCCATGATCAGGCCCCCTGCCTCCAGGTCCGGGACGCGGCCCAACAAGCGCCTCATGAAGCCAGCATCATCCCAATTCGGGGCATATACGTTCACCAGCACCACCTTCTCTCCCTGCAGCCTACCCCTCACCATGATATATCTGCCCTCCTTGTCCGACACCACCTCAGCCGCCTCAAACGCCACCCTCTTCCCCACTAGAATCGCCACCCCCCGGTTCTTTGCGTCCAATCCTGAATGATAAACCTGCCCCACCCACCCCTTCCTCAGACGGACCTGGTCCGCCACCTTCAGGTGGGTCTCCTGGAGCATAGCCACGTCCGCCTTCAACCCCCTTAGATGGGAGACCACCCTGGTTCTCTTAACCGGCCCGTTCAGCCCCCTCACGTTCCAGGTAATCAGCCGGATCAGAGGGCAACCCGCCCCCCTCCCCTGCCGACTAGCCATAGCTTGGCAGATGTTCGCCCCAGGCCAGCATACCCCGCTCGACCCGTTCCCCATGGCGATAGCGCCTCTCCTCTTCCCCCCCGGCCCTCATCGGCTCCTTCCTAGTCGTTCCAGCAGCAACCCGGTATCCCCCCCCACCCCCCTCCCCCCCCCCAGGCTAGGACCCCTCCTAGCCGCGACGCACCCTCCATGGTACTTCCGTGAGTCAGCTGACTTCTGCTGACCCCGGCAGCTCCCGCCAAAACCTATCCCCTCCCGGCTTGGGGTCATCCCCCTCTTGCCACACCTCCTTGGCATTATTGCAGCGCGGGAAAAAAGACCCGTAGAGGCCCTTCCCCCATCGCAAGCTCCACCCCCCTGCCCCGCAGCGCGGGAAACCAGAGGAAAGCCCGCGCTTTCACAATGCCACACCCCATCCTTCTGACGCAGTTCCCCAAAATCCAGTTTCCCCTCAATCCCCAGCCCCGTACAGAAGAGAACATATAGAACACAAACCCCCAACACTCCCCACCTACCCCACAACCATACCCAACAGACAAACCCACCCGTAAACAGAGCAAAAAGAAAACCAGCATACATAACACACATTTCGAAGTTGAAAAAGTTGAAACAGTTGGAACAAAACAGCCACAGCGGAAACAACGCCGGCCAAAGTATGTTCCCAGGCCCTAGTTCAAGTCCAGCTTCTCCGCCTGTACAAAGGCCCACGCCTCCTCCGGGAACTCGAAGTAATGGTGCCGGTCCTTGTATGTCACCCACAGGCGCGCAGGCTGCAGCATTCCAAACCTGACCTGCTTAGCATGAAGCACCGCCTTCGTCCGGTTGAACCTGGCCCGCCGCTTAGCCACTTCCGCACTCCAGTCCTGGTAGATCCTCACTACCGAATTCTCCCATTTACTGCTCCTCTCTTTCTTGGCCCAGCGCAGCACACACTCCCGGTCACTGAATCGGTGGAACCGCACCAGCACCGCCCTCGGGGGCTCATCTGCCTTGGGCCTCCTGGCCATCACTCTGTGCGCTCCCTCGAGCTCCAGGGGCAAATGGAAGGACCCTGCTCCCATCAACGAGCTCAACAACGTGGTCACATACGCCGGGAGATCCGACCCCTCCAGCCCCTCCGCCAGGCCCAGGATCCTCAGATTCTTTCGCCTCGTGCGAACGTCCAGCTCCTCCAAGCGGTCCTGCCACTTTTTATGAAGTGCCTCGTGCAACTCCACTTTCCCAACGAGGACCACGGCCTCCTCCTCTCTTTCAACGGCCTGCCGCTGCAACTCCCGAATAGACTCCTCCTGTGCCGCCTGGGTCCCAAGCAGCTTGGCCGCAGTTGCATTCATGGAGTCCAGCAGCTCAGCCTTCAGCTCAGCAAAACAACGTAGGAGCGAGGCCTGTTGCTCCTGCGCCCACTTCCACCAGTCCTCGGGTGTTGCGCCGGCCGCCATTTTGTTTTTCTTCCCACGTTTTTTTTGGGGCGTTTCTGCAGCCTTTTTCACCATATAGTGTGGGGCAAGTTCTTCCAGGCACCTTCCCCCACCGGGATATGTAGCAACAGCACTGTTTGGGGCCCTCAAAACGGCCCAAAAGCCCTTAAATAGCGGGAGCGCCGGCCGCCATTTTGTTTTTTTTCACCCGTTTTTTGGGGGGTGTTACTGCAGCCTTTTTCACCAGATAATGTGGGGCAAGTTCTTCCAGGCACCTTCCCCCACTAGGATGTGTAGAAACAGCGCCGTTTGGGGCCCTCAAAACGGCCCAAAAGTCCCTAAATAGCAGGAGTGCCGGCCGCCATTTTGTTTTTCTTCCCCCGTTTTTTTGGGGGAGTTACTGCAGCCTTTTTCTTCTTCCCACTCCAGGTGAGCACCATATAGTGTGGGGCAAGTTCTTCCAGGCACCTTCCCCCACCGGGATGCGTAGAAACAGCTCCGTTTGGGGCCCTCGAAACGGCCCAAAAGTCCCTAAATAGCAGGAGCTGCCGAATGTGTGGCTTAGCTCCGCATAGCCGCAACTGGAATCCCCCTATTTTTAAATGCACCCCAATTAAATCACCTCTTAACATTCCAGCCACATGACATTTGTAGCCCTGGTCCCAGCCTATGGGAAATCTGACCAAGTTAAATGAGACTCTATGGGCGAAATTCTCCGCACCCGCGGAAAGTCGGCAAACCGTCGTAAAAATGGGGACCGTTTTACGACGGTCGCGAAGGCTTCATTTCCCGACGGATTCACTTCCTGGAAATGGGCTAGTAGCGCGGCCGCGTCAATTACGTGCGTGATGACGACGGAACGCGACGACGACACGAACCCGCCCATGTGACGCCGCCCGAGGCCGTAAAAAGGCGCGGGCGACCACAGAATCTGTCGGGCAGGATGTCGGAGCCTAGGCGAGCTGCTCCTCGCTTTATAGATGCAGACGTCGAGGCGCTGCTCGATGCCGTGGAGCAGAGGAGGGGCATCATCCGCCCGCGGAGAGGGCATCGCCAACCTGCCAGCACGGTATGCCAGGCCTGGCGTGACGTGGCTGCTGCCGTCAGTGCTGTGGGGCAGACCCCTCGCTCAGCAGAGCAATGTCGAAAGAAGCTACACAACCTCACCAGGTCTGCCAGGGTAAGTGCCATGAGGGTGCCCCCTAGTCACAACCATCCCTCCCCCTTAACTGCCCGGGGGGGGGGGGGGGGGGGGGGGGGGGGGGAGAGGGATTGGGGCAGAGTTATTTGAGGGTGGTTCACAAAGTTGTCACAGACCCAGCGCTCTGGCCCCGAGGAGAGATGCAATCATCTGATGACAACTTGCCCCCCCCAAACTGTGCCAGTATCTGAACGGACTGCTGATACCTACCGTTTTGTAATGATCTACCTATGTTCCCTCCCCCAACAGGCCAAGGCCGGTCATAACCACCGTGAGCGGCACAAGACTGGAGGGGGTTCGCCCAACATGCACCCCCTCAGCACCTTTGAACAGAGGGCACTGGACCTTGTTGGGGGGTCTGCCACCCGCGATATCGCGCAATGCGAGGTTGGCGGAACTGCAGCAAGTGAGACAACCCTCCCTGACAAACACCCCCCCCCTCCCCCATCCTCTGTCCCTTCACACACCCTGCCCACTGGGACACCTCCCCCATCCTCTGTCCCTTCACACACCCTGCCCACTGGGACACCTCCCCCATCTTCTGTCCCTTCACACACCCTGCCCACTGGGACACCTCCCCCATCCTCTGTCCCTTCACACACCCTGCCCACTGGGACCGTCCAGCGGCCTGCCGAGCAAATCGAAATAACCCGTCTCATTCTCTTCCCTAGGACGTGATGCCGAACGACCAGGGCCGTCTGGCTGCAGACGGAGACAGGAATCTGCCGCCACCTCACCCGGGGCCTCACAACAGAGGGTGCCCGATCAGCGGGCAGCCCTATCCGCCCCAACCCAATCTGCGGACCAGGACGCACAGAGGGTTCGAAGTCCACCACCACCACCACCAGAAATGGCCAGGGACAACCCTCCTGTCGCTGAGCAGCCCCACACCATGGACGAGGACCTAAGCATTGAGAGCGTCGGGCTTGCGGCACTGCTTTCTCCCACCACATCCATCATCCCAGAGACACACACCCCGGTGGGCCTATTTAGTGATGAGTCTCCTGGGGCACAGTCTGGTTGGCACATCACAGATGAGCAGGTACAGCAGGTGGAGGTCGGAGCAACAGAGGGCCCGGACTCGCGGAGGCCAGACCAGGCCCAGGATGCAGCTGGCTCCCAGACGTTTTCGGAGTTCCTGGAGTTTATCAACCCACCCGCACAGCCGATGCCTCAGGAAACCCAGGGGATCAATGACGGGATGAGGGCTTCCTTCCAGACTCTGCAGACGCTGTTAGAGGAGTCGAACCGCGTCCAAGAGCAGGGAGTGGTGCCGCTCATGGCAGAGACCCAGGCCGACACCGCACGGGTGGCATCCGCGGTGGAGGCAATGGGTCAGGTTATGCAAGACGTTGGGGTTAATGTGCACGCGTCATCTTCGGCCCTGGACAGGGTTGCCCTCTCACAGGCAGCAATGTGCCAGAGCCAAACCGACATTGCCGGCGCCCTGCGGGCCATGGCCGAGTCTCAGCAGGTCATTGGCCAGTCGCAGCAGTCAGTCGCCGAGAGCATCAACCGCCTGACACATGTGCTGGATGGCGTCGTGCACACACAGGTTGAGATCGCACAGTCCCTGGCGGGAATGTCTAACTCCCTGGACTCCGTCTCTGCAAACCTTCGGATCCTGGTGGATACCGTTGCAGGCCTCCAGGACTGGCAGCGCCAGGTGTCGGTGGTGCGACGGGGAACCTCCCCGCTCGCACCTCTGTCCCAAAGTGAGGCCCGGGGGCCACCGGGCTCCCCGAGGGAGGAGGAGGTTTCGGGGCCCGTCCCATTAACTCCATCACGGGACGTCCCGGAATTCTCGGCCTCCCCCCGTCCCATCCCTGGTGCATCGGGTGGGCAGCAGGCAGAGCAGGGTGGCACAATGTCACCCGAGACGCCCGCAGAGCAGCCTGGCCCATCAAGGCCGGGTCGCCCCAGGAAACGCTTGGCCAAGGAGAAACGAGTCGAGGGGGGCGATTCGCAGCAATCCTCCTCCACTCCTGCTGTATCATCTGGGGATTCACTTAGACGTAGTGGTAGGGCCCGTAAGGCAACTAAGATAGACACTGAGTAAGTTGGCACGGGTGAAGGGCACAGTTTAGTTGTAGGGGCTAGGGCACCTGTAAATAATTGTTAATATTAAACGCACTGTTCCACCTTACTTGTAATACCGTGTGATTGTTCCACAGCCACAGGAATCGTAATGGTGACCGAGTGTCGCTGGGGGTGACGGGTGGTGAAACCTCGGTGCCGGGTGTGCAGTCCCTGCCCCTACCCCCCTCCCACAGCTAGCCCACGCGGGCACGTGATGGAGTGTCAGTGACGAACTCAGCGGCCACCAAGGTGGATGGTTCAGCTATTGCCATGGGTCAGACTCTCTCTAACGATTCTGAGCTCACAGCTCTGCGCAGAGCGGGCTGTCATCATTCCACATGGCACTGATCACACCCGCTGACACAGCCATCAATGTTGTGCCATTCCGCCTGTACCCAGTGATAAGCGTCATGTCGAAGTGGAGCAGTGTACACTGAGGGGGGGGGGGGGGGGGGGGGGGGGTTGTGGTGGTGGCAGTTGTGTGGTGACCCTCTGCATGACTAGCGATGCAGGTGGTGGTTTGGTGTTCATCGGGGACGTCACATGCGATGCGTGAACCGTGCTGCCACCATGGCGTCGCGTGCCTGCCGTCCTTGCCGGGTCCGTCGTGCCGCCTCCTGGACATCACCAGCACCTGGGTCGTGTCTGCGTGCTGCGCCCGCCACTCCGCCAGCGTCCTCCTCCTCCTCCTCCTCCTCCTCTGTGCTGGCACCACTGCCACTAGCTTCTCCCTCCGCCTCCTGCAACAGGTCATCTCCCCTCTGCATCGCGATGTTGTGCAGCGCACAGCAGACCACTACAATGCGAGCGACCCTGTCGGCCTGGTACTGCAGGGCCCCTCCGGAGCGGTCCAGGCACCTGAATCTCATCTTCAGGAGGCCAAGGCAGCGCTCCACCACACCCCTGGTTGCTGCATGGGCCTCGTTGTATCGTGTTTCCGCATTGGTCTGAGGCCTCCGTATAGGCGTCATCAGCCAAGACCTCAGCGGATATCCCCTGTCACCTAGCAACCAGCCCCTCAGCCGGGGGGGACGTCCCTCAAACATCGCAGGGATGAACGACTGCGCTAGTATGTAGGAGTCATGCACACTCCCTGGGAACCTTGCACAGACGTTCATGAACCTCATGTGGGGGTCGCATACCACCTGGACATTAATGGAGTATGTCCCCCTCCTGTTTGTGAACACTTCCTTGTCCACAGCAGGCGGGCGCATGGGGACGTGAACACAGTCGATTGACCCCTGAACCCTCGGTATCCCGGCCACACTGGCAAATCCACGGGCTCGTGAGTCTTGACTTGCTCGGTCCTCGGGAAAGGTGATGTAGCGATCGGCGATGGCATAGAGGGCGTTGGTCACATCCCGGATGCACCTGTGCACCGATAACTGGGAGATCCCAGAGACGTCCCCTCTCGGAGACTGGAAGGAGCCGGTAGCATAGAAGTTCAGAGCGACCGTCACCTTGATGGCTACCGGGATCGCGTGTCCTCCCCCCGTTCCACGTGGGGCGAGGTGCGACAGGAGTTCGCAGATATGTATCACCGTCTGCCTACTCAGCCGGAGTCTTCTCCTGCAGGTGATGTCCGGCATTGTTAGGAAAGAGACCCGGACACGGTACACCCTCGGCTTTGGTCGTCGCCTCTGACGCCGTGGCTGCACCCTCACTCTCTCCTCTTCTTCTTCCTCCTCCTCCTCCTCCTCCTCCCCCCCCCCCCCCCCATGCTGCTCGACGACTGGCAACTCCTCGGCCCTTCCCTCTGCTGCTGCAGCTGGCCCTGCAGCCACTGCGGGTTGTGGGTGTGGATGCTGCTGCATCTCCAAATTCAGTAGAGCGGCCCCAACCACTGCGCAGAACATAGCCGTTCTGTTCCCATGCATCGTGCTAACCTACAGAAGGGTGGTAGGAGGCAGAGAAACGGGACATGTTAGACGGACGTTAGTCGACACCCTCGGCAGCCGCCAGCCATGGGATACCAGTGTGTCCCGGTGGCCTGGTCGCGCTGCTGACACGCGGTCAGCCTAACCCCTGGTCACTTTCTGCATCCAACGGCCAGTAAACTATGGCCTCCTCACGGGTGCGTCAGTGGCCTGTGTCCGGAAGCCACAGGGGAACCAGCGGCCGTGTCCTCGTCACCTGCACACCATGGCATGGTGGCAGACATTTTGTTACGGGCTTGGACGGCTCACTCTCTACCTAAACCCCCCCCCCCTCCGTCGCCCCCCACTGCCCCCTCCGTCGCCCCCCACTGCCCCCTCCGTCTCCCCCACTGCCTCCCCCGTCTCCCCCACTGCCTCCCCCCCACTGCCCCCTCCGTCTCCCCCACTGCCCCCTCCGTCTCCCCCACTGCCTCCCCCGTCGCCCCCACTGCCTCCCCCGTCGCCCCCACTGCCCCCCCCCGTCTCCCCCCCACTGCCCCCGTTCTGGACCCCCTCCCGTTCCCAGGGATGCCTTCCCCGTTGTGGCCAGACTCGAGCGGTGCGCTGAACGGTGCGCTGAGCGGTGCGCAGAGTGGTGCCCTGACCTCCTCCAAGCAGTCGTCAGCCAGGCCGACTGGTTGACAAATTTAAAAAGCAGGTGTGTTTCACGACGTCCAAACAGGGCGCCATGACGTCGGGACTTCGGCCCATCCGTGCCGGTGAATAGCGGGGGGGCTCTCAGTGGCGATTCTGGTCGTGTCAGGGGCGGGAAGGAGGCGTCTGTCGGGAAACGCGACTCCGACAATTTGCGGGGTTCGGAGAATAGCGGGAGGGCGTCGGAACAGCGTCGCCGTAAAAATTTCCGACGCCCGCTATTCTCCGAACCGTCGTGAGTCCGGAGAATCGCGCCCTATAGCCTTATAGGTATTTGTAAAGGCTGCAACAAAGTTAAGGCACCAGCAAAGCTTGATAGTTAAAAAGTTTAACTCTATATCAGCATAAGCAGCATAAATAATGGGAGTCTGCAGGGAAGAACAGGGACTGGATTCCTCGAGTCAACACACCAAAATCACGTTCAGGGGTGGAGAATGGGCGTTTTTCCAGAAATCGGGACTGGCGCCACTGAAGCGATTTTCCAGTCCCCGGAGAATCGCTCGGGAGTATCTCGCGCGCAATCTACGTGGCGTGGGTCGGGGGCCATTGACAGAGGCCCACCCCGCAATTCTTCACGCAAAACTGGCCGAGTTCCCGATGGTGTGGTTCTAACCACGCATCGGCCGTCGGGAACGTCGGGTGGCGGCTGCGAACTATGTCCGTGGCTGCTCTGGTGGGGGGGGGGGGGGGGATCCTTCACCGTGGGGGGGAGGGGCCTCATGGATGGCCAGGGGAGCGATTGGGTGGCACGGACCAGCCTCGGGGGGCGGGGCCTACATTTCTGATGATGGTCCGCGATGCGAGTTCCGCCATGTCGCGTGGCGCAGGCGCTGCAGGCCGCCGCCGTTCCCATGTGTGGACTCCTGACCGGAAGTGCGGGACCCTGTATCCACAGCCAGAGCTGCGAGAACCACTCCGGGGCCCTGCCAGCCCCCTGCAGGTAGGAGCGTCCAGAGTGAAACGCCACCATTTTTACACTGGCGTGGGACATGCCCCATTTTTTGGAGAATCCAGCCCCGGGTGGGCAGTCAGGGAGTGAGCACAGGTGCTTCTTGGACAATGGCTGTTTGCTATGCTTTGGGCAGACAGTGATTGACCACAATCCCCTGTGTGTTGTGCTCCTGAGAAGAAATAAGACCCCTGAGTGAGTCACGACACTTTGAACATTCTTGGCCAGAAAAGGCATTGATTTATTATTGCTGTCCTGTGAGCACATTATTAGAAGCATGAGATCATTTCCAGCAAGATCTGTATAAGAAGGAGAGACAAAGAGATTTCATCAGCAAATCTTTAAGGAACAACACCGCAAAAGAGAAAAGCCTCAAGCCTCAACTTTAGAGTCCAATTCCCACTTGTGCCTGGCCAAGTGCGATTGGGTAATGATGTCCTCCACAAATCCACTACAAGGAGTTAGATAACTATAAACAGTAGCAAAGATAGGTGGAATCATTTATGTGTTTTTGATGCCATGTAGGATAGAAACAATTTTGTAGTAGTTCTTAGCATTGGGATCTTGTATTGTGTTCAATAAAGACGTGATTTGATTTGAAGATAACGTTGTTGTATTTATCAATTGACTGTAGAAAGGGTCCCGGTCAATATAATACAATGCAGTATTCTGCAAAAGGAAACCCTGATAAAATGGCGGTCCACCAGCCAATGGTGGGCTGCTTCCATCACTGTGAAACATGTTGCGCCGCGGTCCGCAAAATATCCCGCCTGCGGACTACTCTCGCAAAAGAAGTTCCTGCCCTTTATATTCTGACCCCTTTAGCTGAAGGTCGACATCTTGTTATTATTGTTATTATTATTTTCTTGTGGACTATCTTTTCTACCTCTGATTACCTGGAAAATCTTTTCTTTTTTTTTGGAAGTATTTTTATTAAGGTTTTGCAGAATTTTTCATAATAAACAGTAGTAACAACCAGAGTGAACATTAACACAGTGTAAAAAGAGAATATACAATAACAATTAAATATACATTACCCCACACAACCCAGTCTTCCCACACCATCCCAATGATGCACTTACCCCACCTCCCCCCCCTACGGATTGCTGCTGCTGCTGACATTTTAATGTTCCCCGAGAAAGTCGACGAACGACTGCCACCTCCGAGAGAACCCTAGCGTAGACCCTCTTGAGGCAAACTTTATTTTCTCAAGGCTGAGAAACCCAGCCATGCCGTTAACCCAGGTCTCTACACTCGGGGGGGCTTCGAGTCCTTCCACATTAATAAAATCTGTCTCCGGGCTACGAGGGAGGCAAAGGCCAAGACGTCGGCATCTTTCGCCTCCTGAACTCCCGGGTCTTCTGACACTCCAAAGATCGCTACCTCTGGACTCGGCACCACCCGTGTGTTAAGCACCTTGGACATTGCCCTCGCGAACCCTTGCCAGAACTCTCTAAGCTCCGGGCATGCCCAAATCATGTCGACATGGTTTGTAGGGCTGCCCTTGCACCTCATACAACTGTCTTCTACCCCAGAATACTTGCTCATTCTCGCTGCCATCATGGTGGACCACCTTAAATTGAATTAGACTGAGCCTGGCACATGATCAGGAGGAATTAACCCTGCTCAGGACCTCTGCCCCACCCCCCTTCCAACTCCTCACCTAGCTCCTCCTCCCAATTGCCCTTGAGCTCCTACACCGGGGTTTCCTCCGCCTCCTGTAGTTCCTGGTAGATATCCAACACCTACCCCTCCCCCACCCAGGTGCCGGAGACCACCCTGTCCTGTATCCTCAGTGGCGGCAGCATCGGAAAGGCCACTACCTGTTTTTTCAGGAAGACTTGTGTGGTAGTATGACTAGAGGTACTCCGGACCTGGGAGTGTGAGCTACCATTGGTGGAGTAGGCTCGCTGTTCATTGGCCCAAGTGTTTGCAATCATTGGTCGGAACGTAAGGTAGCTCCACCCAGTGAGGCGGGGTATAAGAACCCGTGTTTCCCAGCAGCCAGCCTTCTTTCTGTACTCGAGCTGCTGGGGAAACATCTTGTTGATTAAAGCCTTCAATTCGGACTACATCCTCGTTTCAGTAGTTATTGGTCGCGCATCAATTTAATCAACAAGATTTTAAAGGATGGAGCTCCGCATCTAGCTGGAGTGTCTACGACTCAGCCCCCACGCACCTAACGCAGTAGCTACATTCAAGCATTGGCTAGCTTGTTTTAATAGCTACCTCAGCATGGCGGAAAACGTACTGACGAGGGAGCAGAAGCTGCACATCCTCCACTCGTGCATCGCTCATCGAGGACACGTCCGACTACAACTCCGCCATGGAACTGCTTAAAGGACACTTCATCCGACCGGTGAATAAAGTTTACGCTCGGCACTTGCTGGCTACGAGGCAGCAGATCCCTGGTGAGTCGTTAGACAATTTTTACCGTGCGTCCCTTGTACTGGGGAGGAACTGCCGGGTCTGCTAACGAGCACACCGAACTGTTAATCCGAGACGCCTTTGTTGCGGGTATGCAGTCCCCACAAATCCGCCAGAGACTGTTAGAGAAGGAAACTTTGGACCTCCCGGAGGCACGGGCCCTCACGAACTCTCTAGATGTTGCGTACAGAAACGCCCGTTCATACGCCCCCGACCGCGCGGCGGCCCCCTGGGCAGTGTGGAATTCAGCATATCCTTCCCCAATGGACTCTGAATTGCCTCAGGCCTGCGCTGCAAGATGCCCTGGAAACCCCGCTGGGCCCCATTGCTATTTTTGTGGACAGGCAAAACACCCCGACAGCGTTGCCCAGCCCGATTGGCAAAGTGCGGTAAGAAGGGCCATTTTCTGTCAGTTTGCCAGGCCAAGGCGGTCGCTGCGGTCCCGGGAAACAACTGCGGGACGCTGCCCCGTCTCTCTCCGAGGGCCCCGTGCGGCCCGCGAACTTCTCCGTCCCCATCCCCCAATGCCACGTGCGGCCTCCGGGCGCCGCCATCTTATTTTTCCAACGCTTCGTGCGGGGGACGGGTGTCACCATTTTGTCCATCCCCCGCCATATGCGACCAGTGGGCGCCGTCATCTTGGATCGGATCCAAGGACCCCGGCGCAGGTGACTACGCACCGCCCGATGACGACTCCGATCTTCTACCACGACTCGCATCATTCACCTTGGACCAGTCTCGACCCCGCACCCTCTCTACGGTAATGATGAAGGTCCTGCTCAACGGGCATGAAACGTCCTGCCTGCTGGACTCCGGGAGCACGGAGAGTTTCATACACCCTGCCACGGAAAGACGCTGCGCTCTCCCTGTCCACCCTGTAAAGCAAAAAAATCTCCCTGGCCTCTGGCTCCCATTCGGTTGAGATTAAGGGGTAATGTATAGTGGACCTCACGGTCCAAAGGAGGGAGTGTAAAAATTACAGGCTGTACGTCCTCCCCCACCTCTGCGCGGCCACACTCCTGGGGATAGACTTCCAGTTTAACCTCCAGAGCCTAACATTTAAATTTGGCGGCCCTATACCTCCCCTCACTGTCTGCAGCCTCGCAACCCTCAAAGTCGATCCCCCGTCCTTGTTTGCAAACCTCACCCCGGATTGTAAACCTGTCGCCACCAGGAGCAGATGATACAGTGCCCAGGACCGAGTCTTCATCAGGTCCGAAGGAAGGGGTCATCGAGGCTAGCAACAGCCCTTGGCGAGCACAAGTTCTGGTGGTAAAGACCGGGGAGAAGAATAGGATGGTCAGAGACTACTGTCAGACCATCAAGAGGTTTACGCAGCTGGATGCGTACCCTCTCCCCCATATATCTGACCTGGTCAGCAGGATCACACAGTACAAGGTCTTCTCCACCATAGACCTGAAGTCGGCCTACCACCAGCTCCCCATCTGCGTGAGTGATCCCAAGTACACTGCGTTCGAGGCGGACGGGCGGCTCTGCCACTTTTTAAGGGTTCCCTTCGGTGTCACAAACGGGGTCTCGGTCTTCCAACGAGAGAAGGACCGAATGGTCGACCGATACGGTTGACGGGCAACTTTCCCGTATCTCGATAATGTCACCAACTGCGGCCACGATCAGCAGGACCACGACACCAATCTCCGCAAATTCCTCCAAACCGCAAAACTCCTGAATTTGACCTATAACAAAGAAAAATGCGTGTTCAGCACCGACCGTCTAGCCATCCTCGGCTACGTAGTGAGAAATGGAGTGATAGGCCCCGACCCGGAACGCATGCGCCCCCTGATGGAGCTCCCCCTCTCTCACTGCCTCAAGGCCCTGAAGCGCTGTCTCGGGTTTTTCTCTTATTACGCTCAGTGGGTCTGGAACTACGCTGACAAAGCCCGTCCCTTCATACAAACTGCCACTTTCCCCCTGTGGAAAGAAGGAGGCCCGCCAGGCCTTCAGCCGCATCAAAGCGGATATCGCAAAGGCCACGATGCGCGCCATCGACGAGTCCCTCCCCTTCCAGGTCGAGAGCGACGCGTCTGACGTAGCTCTGGCAGCCACCCTCAACCAAGCGGGCAGGCCCGTGGCGTCTCCTCGCGCACCCTCCATGCTTCCAAAATCCGCCACTCCTCGGTCGAGAAGGAAGCACAGGCCATAGTGGAAGCTGTGTGGCATTGGAGGCATTACCTGGCCGGCAGGAGGTTTACCCTCCTCACAGACCAACGGTCGGTGGCCTTCATGTTCGACAATGCACAGCGGGGCAAGATAAAATCGACAAGATCTTGCGCTGGAGGATCGAGTTATCCACCTACAACTATGACATCTTGTTTCGTCCTGGGAAGCTAAATGAGCCTCCCGATGCCCTGTCCCGCGGCACCTGTGCCAACGCACAAGTGGACCACCTCCGAGCCCTCCACGAGGACCTCTGCCACCCGGGTGTCACCCGCTTCTTCCATTTTGTGAAGACCCGCAACCAGCTCTACTCCATCGAGGAGGTCAGGACAGTCACCAGAAACTGCCACATCTGCGCGGAGTGCAAGCCGCACTTCTACCACCCCGAAAAAGCACATCTGATAAAGGCTTCCCGTCCCTTTGAACGCCTCAACATGGACTTCAAAGGTCCCCTCCACTCTACCAACCGCAACACGTATTTCCTCAACGTGATTGACGAGTACTCCCATTTCCCGTTTGTCATCCCCTGCCCCGACATGACCACAACCACCATCATCAAAGCCCTCCACAGCATTTTCTCCCTGTACGGATTCCCCGCCTACAAACACAGTGATAGGGGGTCCTCCTTCATGAGTGATGAACTGCGTCAATTCCTGCTCAGCAAGGGCATTGCCTCAAGCAGGACGACCAGTTATAACCCCCAGGGTAACGGACAGGTCGAGAGGGAGAACGGTATGGTCTGAAAACCGTTCTACTGGCCCTACGGTCCAGAAATCTCCCAGTCTCCCCCTGGCAGGAGGTCCTCCCAGACGCCCTCCACTCCATCCGGTCTCTACTCTGCACTTCTACTAATCAAACTCCTCACGAACGCCTTCTTGTCTTCCCCAGGAAGTCTTCCTCAGGGACCCCACTCCCGACCTGGCTGGCAGTCCCCGGGCCCATCCTGCTCCGGAAGCACGTGCGGGCGCACAAATCGGATCCATTGGTCGAGAGGGTCCAGCTGCTCCACGCTAACCTGCAATATGCGTATGTGGAGTACCCCGTCGGCCGACAAGACACGGTCTCTCTACGGGAACTGTCGCTCGCCGGATCCCCGCCATCCCCCTCGTCACCAGCCCCACCCACCCCCCCACAGGCTATGGCTGGACCCCCCCAACCGCAACTGCACCCTGCAGGCGCTCCCCCCCCTGGCCCGCCAACCCCCTCATCTGCACCGCCTGGAGGACTAGACGCACCCCCCCCTCCCCCCCGACCCGGCCCTCACCAGTGCCATCTAGGGGTGTTGAAACCTCCACAAGGACCGGATCATCATTAGCGGCAGCACGGTAGCATGGTGGTTAGCATAAATGCTTCACAGCTCCAGGGTCCCAGGTTCGGTTCCCGGCTGGATCACTGTCTGTGCGGAGTCTGCACGTCCTCCCCGTGTGTGCGTGGGTTTCCTCCGGGTGCTCCGGTTTCTTCCCACAGTCCAAAGATGTGCGGGTTAGGTGAATTGGCCATGCTAAATTGCCCGTAGTGTCCTAAAGAGTAAGGTTAAGGGGGGGGGGGGTTGTTGGGTTACGGGTATAGGGTGGATACGTGGGTTTGAGTAGGGTGATCATTGCTCGGAACAACATCGAGGGCTGAAGGGCCTGTTCTGTGCTGTACTGTTCTATGTTCTATCGCTCCTGGAGGCATGGACGCCCGCATCTCCATCAACATCTCCGCCGAAACTCTGTCGGTCGCAGCTGACGTCCAGGGCCCCCAATCATCTGATGGAGTTGATGTGAACTCTTAATGGATTTTCTTGTGTCTCTGTAAATAGTTGCCATGTTGATAACACAATTCCTGATGCTGTACATAGTTACGGGCCAGTGGGCAGCTGTCGTTCGAGAGAGGTATAGTTCCATATCACTAGCCATACTACCAGTAAATTATCCCACCTGCCCCGGACTACAAGTCATGGCTGGACGCCCGAGCATTCTCTCCCCCCCCCCCCACCCCCCCGGTTCCTTTCTCAACAAAGGGTGAATATGGTAGTATGACTAGAGGTACTAAGGTACCTGGGACTGTGAGCTACCATTGGTGGAGAAGGCTCGCTGCTCATTGGCCCAAGTGTTTGCATTTAATTGGTCGGAAAGTAAGGTAGCTTCACCCAGTGAGGCGGGGTATAAGAACCCGTGTTTCCCAGCAGCCAGCCTTCTTTCTGTACTCGAGCTGCTGGGGAAACATCTTGTTGATTAAAGCCTTCAATTCAGATTACATCCTCGTTTCAGTAATTATTGATCGCGCATCAACTTGTACTTGCAGATATTTAAAGGTGTTTCCTGGTGGCAGATTAAATTTGTCCTCTAGCTGGGAAAGCTTCCGTCTATGAACAGATCTCCCATCCTTCTGATGCCTGCCCCCTGCCAGCTCTGGAGCCTAATATGGAACCATACATCCTAACTGGGACAAACCTGTGTTTGTTGCATAGCGGGGTCCAGACCGACACTCCCTCTACCTTCTTGTACCTCCTCCACTGTCCCGAGATCCTCAATGTCGCCACCACTACCGGACTTGTGGAGTAACGGGTCGGCGAAAACTGCAAAGGAGCCGTTATCAAAGCTCCCAGACTAGTACCTTTACATGACGCCACCTCCAGCTGCTCCCACATCGCCCCCCCCCCCAATCGCCCACTTCCTAATCATAGCTATTTTGGCCGCCCAGTAGTAGTTGCGAAAGTTTGGCAGCGCCAACCTACCCCCCCCTCGACTGCGCTCCAACAGCGATCTCCTTACTCGCAGGGTCTTATTCGCCCACACAAAGCCCCTAATGATCCTACTCACCCGCTTAAAAAAGGCCTGAGGGATGAAGATGGAGAAGTACTGAAAGACAAACAAAAATCTGGGAAGGACAGTCATTTTCATGGTCTGCACCCTCCCTGCCAGTGACAGTAGGAGCATGTCCCACCTTTTAAAGTCCCCTTCCATTTGCTCCACCAACCGGGTCAGGTTGAGCCTGTGCAGGGCATCCCATTTCCTAGCCACCTGTATACCCAGGTAATGAAGACTTTTCTCTACCATCCTGAGCGGCTGCTCTTTCAGTCTCTCCTCCTGCCCCTTGGCCTGGATCACAAACAACTCGCACTTTCCCATGTTCAGTTTGTACCCTGAAAAACTACCAAAATCCCTCAGGATCCGCAGAACCTCCCTCATCCCCTCCATAGGGTCCAAAATGTACAGGAGCAAATCATCCGCATATAGCGAGACCCGATTTTCCACCCCCCCCCCCCCCCCCCCCCGAACCAGTGCCCGCCAGTTCCTCGAGGCTCTCAGCACCATAGCTAGTGGTTCTATAGCTAGGGCAAATAGTAACGGGGAGAAGGAACACCCCTGCCTTGTTCCCCGGTGAAGCCCGAAGTACCCCGACCTCAGCCGGTTTGTACATACACTTGCTACAGGCGCCTGGTACAGCAATTTCACCCAGCTAATAAAGCCCTCACCAAACCCGAACCTCCTCAGCTTTTTCCACAGGTACTCCCACTCCACCCGGTCAAAGGCTTTCTTTGCGTCCATCGCTGTTACCACCTCCGCCTCCCCTCCCTTTGAGGGCATCATAATAATATTCAAAAGCCTCCGGACATTGGTATTGAGTTGCCTGCCTTTAACAAACTCAGTCTGGTCTTCCTCTATCACCCCTGGGACGCAATCCTCAATTCTTGTGGCCAGAATCTTACCTAGCAATTTGGCATCCACGTTTAAAAACAAAATCGGCCTGTATGACCCCCAATGTTCATGGTCCTTCCCTCGTTTAAGAATAACTGGAAAACTTTTTCTAATTCTTTCGTAAGACATGAGTATCACTGGCAAGGACTTGATTTAACAAGAATTTGTTCCCGTTCTCGAACTGTTACAACCGAATGATTTGCTCGGCTCTTTCAGAGACCAATTAAGAGTCAACCACATGGTTTTGTGGGTGTGGAGTTAGGTGTACCTCAGAATGGGTAAGCTGGTATAGTTGTAATGTTACTGGATTATGAATCAAGAGGTCCTGGCCAATGTCCTGGCAGTGTTGGTTCAAATCCCACCATGGCATTTAATGGAATCTTAGTTCAATTAAACAAACAATCTGGAATTGAAGCGAGTCTCAGTGATAGTGACCATGAATCGATCATAGATTGTTGTTAAAAACCCATCCGGCTCACTGCTGCCCTTTAGAGAAGGAATTCTGCCATCCTTACCTAGTCTGTGCTGGTGCTGCACTGAAGTGTTTGGCTTGATTTTGCAATCAAATCTCTGTAACGGAATTGAAATTCATAACCATCTGACTTTGTGGTGGAGACCTCTACCAGCAAGTCAAGGCTGTTACCTAGACTGAACCAACTTTGTATACAATGGCTGAGTGTGGTAATACAACACAAGTACGATACAACATGGGCTGAGTTTTGAACTATGGCTTCTCCTGCACTTTTTGGTGTCAGTTGAGGTAATAATAAAACCACTGGCCATGAAGTAATTAGCCTCTGACAAGTGACATAAAAAATGGCAGAAGGATTCTGGGTTACTACTCTGACACAAATGTTAAATAGTATGGACATCAGGTGAGATCAAGATCAGTGCATGATGCCCTCCCTGGTTGAAAAGCCTGGATACAATCTAGTGAAGAAATATTTGGGGCCAGGCATTGAAGAATTGCAACTGTCCAAAGAAAGGTTTGCTGGTGTGCCCTGAAGTGAAAAGGGGGAGAAAAGAAAGCGGATGAAGGGAGAGGATGACTATGCAAACAAATACAAATCAAGGCTGCTGTATGAACCAATGAGTGTCTGGGATGTATGTCCAAACACTTAATGATGGCTTACTGAGCAGAAAATTAAACAGGCTCGTGAAAGCACGATAAGTTAAAATACTGTGAGCACAATGTCTGTCCAATAAATTGTCAGAATTCATAAAACATAATGTTGGTCACCTCAGCAACAACTTATTTTTATATAAGGCCTTTATCACAATAAAACACCCGAAGATGATTCACAGGAGAATCATAAAACACACAAAATGACACTGAGCCACATAAAGAGATACATGGTCAGATGACTAGAAGCTTGGTCAAAGTGATAGATTTTAGGAAGTGTCTTAAAGGGAGGAAGGCGAAATAGAGAGTTGGAGGTGTTTACATTGGAAAGTGAATTCCAGAGCTCAGGGCCTAGGTAGCTGAAGGCATGGCCACCAATGGTGAAGTGATTAAAACGGAGGATGCGAGATCAAAATAAGAAGTGCACAGACATCTGAGAGGATTGTGGAGGAGATTACGGAGACAGGGAGGAGCTCAAAGGGTTTACATATTTTGTTGCTTTACAGGGTAGATAGCAAACAAGGTTGTGTTTCTTTTCAAGTGACACACTTAACAAGCACAGCAAGCTTGACATAGGGTGAACTTACAGCACTTTTCTCCTGAACCAGCTCAGCATTCTCCTGCTCAAGTTCCTGAATCCGCAAAGCAAGTTTATCTGTTTCTGCAATGGCTAATTGGAGCTCCTCTTTGGCTCTCATCTCGCTGTTCTGATCTAACACGTGCAGAAGTGGCTTTACCTACAAGAAGTAAAGATTTGTTAGCTCATGTTACTTTAGCAAATGGTTAGAGACAGATTCAATTTTAACAAAAGGAGCAGAACAAGAAAGAAGATTGAAATAAAATGTCTTCAGAATAAATAATGCCTCATCCCTTCCCCTTCAATTCTGTGAGCATTGAGACAGGTTTATTATAATGTCTGAGGCAGAATTTATTTCAACATTCTTAATATACATAGATTAATGGATCTCCACACACCGTTCCCCAGCTTTACTTATGTTACAGTTTATAGGCTTTACTCAAACTAGATCACCACGAGT
This sequence comes from Scyliorhinus canicula, assembly GCF_902713615.1. Classification (NCBI taxonomy): domain Eukaryota; kingdom Metazoa; phylum Chordata; class Chondrichthyes; order Carcharhiniformes; family Scyliorhinidae; genus Scyliorhinus; species Scyliorhinus canicula. Next base: position 55,606,842 of record NC_052163.1, read on the forward strand.
ATAAATTAATATATTAGTATAAATCTCAATGCATCCTGGAGGCACCCTTCCACCACCTCCCATCCCAACTTGTGCTTAATGAAAAAAGAAAATTGTAACAAAACCCTTCGGGGCAAGAATTCTTCTCGTTACTGAGGACTGACTTTCATGTGTTCATGAGGTTGTCTCTGCTTAGTATTTCCATTGAAATGCTATAAAAGAATGTGTTTATGGTTTTATTAGAAATGCTGAATAGACTCAAATTTAATTGTGTCCGCAATGTGGTTACGCATAGCGACCAGAGGAAATCTGACCCAACTGGAACAAATCAGCATGAAAAATGCCAAGTCTAACACTTAATCATACCTTGCTTTGGCTCAGGCAGTTGTTTCAGAGAAGAAAATACCATGGATGACTGCAGTTACAGATTGGCATCCAATTTGATGCCCCCCCCCCCCCCCCCCCCCCATCCCCCCGACCCAGGCTGAAGTCAAACCAGTGGGTAATTCTTGAAGCTTAACTCCAAAGGCAAAATCCTTTTCACTGGGGCTGTGGTTCCCCCAAGAGTACTGTAATGACAACAAGGGGAGTGAATTGAAACTACGCTGGAAGACCCAGGTCAGACCAGTGCAACACTTCTATTACCTTACACATGACTGGTATTTGGAGAACCACATCATAATGTAAACTTCAGCCACAATTTATAGAAACACTGTAATTTCCCCCACTCAGCAAAGAAACTGTCATCTAGAACTGTCATCTGCAAGTAATCATTGCTTAGTTCCAGACATAACAAGAGAGCAATTGATGGAATGCAAAACCTCCCGCCTGCACAGAATACTTCCCAAGTGCGTTGGTTAAGAGTAAGAAAATAAATGAACCAGTGTAATAGGATATTTCACATAATGTGCAATTGCTCGGCAAGGAAAGCTGAAGACTGAATCGTGATGCAGTTGGTGAGGAGTTTTTGAATCCTGTATTGGATCATCATCGATTTGCTGGCTGTCTTAGGTTACCATAAAGTAGGGAAGACGCCACCAATGAAGGAAAGGCAGAACCTGGAAGCATCTCTGAAGGGCAAAGTGGACAGGAGCAGCATTAATGGATCTGAAAGCTACTGTATCGTGTGTGAAATGCATGGTGGAAAGAGTGAGAGAAAGAGGTGGGATGGAAACCAAAATGAATGAACACAAATGATAGAGAAGACAAGAAAGTATGTGGGAGATAAAGGCAGTTAAAGGGAGGGTAAAAAAAAGGCAGGAGAAAGCAAGATAGAGTCATAGAACTTACGGCAGTGAACTGGGTCATTCAACCCATCATGCATGTATCATTGCTTGCTCTTAATTGAAGATGTCTGTTCTAATCTCATTTCGATGCTCTTCCCCCATGTCTTTTTAAATATTGGTCCTATTTAAATTTGTAAGTAATTCTCTTCCAAATTATCTCTTAGACTTTTGCATAATGGCCACGTAACCATCTATGCGGGGAGAAATATTCTAATCCTCTCCCTTCTTTAATATTTGTGTCCACCTGTTGCCAAGTCACGTAGGTCAATTTTCACTATCGATCTTCTTAGAACGTCTGAGAACTTGCACAATTTTGGAACCCGCTGCGTAGGGCAGCACGGTAGCATTGTGGATAGCACAATCGCTTCACAGCTCCAGGGTCCCAGGTTCGATTCTGGCTTGGGTCACTGTCTGTGCGGAGTCTGCACATCCTTCCCGTGTGTGCGTGGGTTTCCTCCGGGTGCTCCGGTTTCCTCCCACAGTCCAAAGATGTGCAGGTTAGGTGCATTGGCCATGATAAATTGCCCTTAGTGTTGGGTGGGGTTACTGGGTTATGGGGATAGGGTGGAGGTGTTGACCTTGGGTAGGGTGCTCTTTCCAAGAGCCAGTGCAGACCCGATGGGCCGAATGGCCTCCTTCTGCACTGTAAATTCTATGAAATTCAAGTGTCTAATTAGCCTCCTTTAGCTTGTACTTAAGCTGAAATATTTGAAGTATTTTCTTTCTTTTAAAATATAATTTATGAAATGTTCAGAATTGTATTCACAAGGTTTGAATTGAGTATGCATATCCTTTCTTCTATTGCCATTGAAACACAATTAGCTGTTGTTAAACGTATCCCTCATTTCTTTAAGAAGTCTTACAACACCAAGTTAAAGTCCAAGTTTGTTTCAAATCACTAGCTTTCATTTCAGGTGAGGAATGAGCTGTGCTCCGAAAGCTAGTGATTCGAAACAAACCTGTTGGACTTTAACTTGGTGTTGTAAGACGTCTTACTGTGCTCACCCCAGGTCAACGGCGGTATCTCCAAATCATTTCTTTAACGCAAGGCAGTAGGAAAAGAGCAGTATCAGGAACTTGATCGCTCTTTCAAAGAGACAGCCCAGGGATGATGTGTCTAATGGCCTTATCTTGCATTGTATGGTTTTTCCATGATTCTATTTGTGGCCAACAACAGCACCTTGATTGCTCAGTAAGGCCAAGCAGAATAGTTTTTTGTAAATTAAGGGACAATTTAGCGTGGCCAATCCACCTAATGTGCATATCTTTTACGTTGTGGGCGTGAAACGGGGAGAATGTGCAAACTCCACAAAGACGGGACCGAACCCGGGTCCTCAGCACCGTAGGCAGTAATGCTAACCACTGTGCCACCGTGCTGCCCCTTCCGAGCAGAATAGTTAGCCAGCTTGTGAACGGCCAGTAATATTTCCTGCTACCAAATTGGAAGAAGGAACAAATGTTGCAGACATGCAAAAATAATAGGAATGGGTGAATGTGTGAAAAATTATGTGAAGAGCACAAATAAAAAGTGAAAACGCTTTAAAAATCTCTAAGTCGGGCAGTATCAGAGGTAACCCTCGTAAGTATTGAGAGTAATTAGAGATGTGGCAGGACTTATGCAAGTACAGAGGAAGGAAAGGAGGGAGGTGAGGATAGGAGACAAGAGAAGATTTGGCATAGGGTGTGCAGTAATCCAGGAGACAGGAAGATAAAGGTGAAACTAAATGTATATTAACTCCAAAGTAAAGCCGCACCCGCTGCACACAACACTAGTGTCCCAGCCTGGGACTAACAGGAACTCCCAGTCCAGGACTGGGACAATATTTAAAGGGCTTGATAATGAGTCCCAACTTGACAGGCTTCCACCTGTTACCATGGGAACTTGTAGTCCACCAGCCACATGGGGAGATCGATGAGGGATCCCTCGTGGTCCTCGTGAGGGTTATCACAGGATGTAAGGCAGGAGAGATTAAATGGCAAAGGGAATGGAAGCTGCAAGACAAGAGAAGCAGAGGTAATGGGACATTTAAAGAAGCAAAAAGGTGGATTTAAGAGCTGCAAATGACAACGGCAATGAATGGGAGAAGCAGCAATTTGCAATTGTTGAACCCTATGTTGAATCAGGAAGGTTGTAGAGTGGAGAGCAAACTGCATTTGCTGAAATAAGATATGGTCCCGTAAGTCCATCACACACACACTGATGTTGAAGAATATTCAATCCAAACCATGAGCTCATCTCGTGAATCACGAGTTTCCAATATCTTGGGTATGTGTAATCATCTCATTTTCAGTTTCACATGAATCAATCTCAGCAGCAACCGTGGTCAGTAAGCAAGAAGAATTCACAAAGTGAGTATTGACAAAATGCAATCATTCAAATCCTCAAGCCTCCCCTGGTGTGAGATAAAACTAACTAAGCAAATTCAAAGCAGTCAATGGCATAATCTAGGAACACCTCCAAAACCTTCATGGATTTTGTTCATTGGAATATATTTAAAGTAAGAAAATGAAAGACTGCATTTATATAGTACCTTTCACAAACACTGCACATCTCAAAGCACTTTACAGCCCGTGAAGTACTTTTGAAATTTGTCACTGTTTTAATATTAGTAATGCAGCGACCAGTTTTGCACACTGCAAACTCTAGCAATGAGATAAACGATCAGTTAGTTTGTTTATGTGATATAGATTGACAGATAAATATTGGCCAGGATACAAGGGTTAACTCCCTTGCACTTATTCAAATAGTCCCCTGTGATCTACTACAGTCACCGGAGCAAATATTGGCCAATACACCAGGGATTACTTCTCTGCTATTTTTCAAAATAGTGAGCGATGGGAACTTTTGCATACATCAGAGCAAACATGGGGTGGAATTCTCCGCAAGGCCCGACGCCGTCGTGAAACCCGGAGAGGTTCATGAGGGCGTCGGAGTCCGCTCCAGGCCCCCTATTCTCCCCACCCCGGGGGGCTAGGAGGGCTGTGCCGTAAATCTCGGCCACCGGGCCTTGTCGCTGGCGTCAAGGCCCAGCGCGCCGAGAATGATGCGGCCGGCGTGCCTAATGACGTCAGCCGCGCATGCGCAGGTTGGCCGGTGCCAACCCATGCATGCGCAGTTGCCGTCTTCCCTTCCGCTGCCCAGCAAGATGTGGCAGCTTGATCTTGCGGTGCGGCGGAGGGGAAAGAGTGCGTCCCTTTGAGACGCCGGCCCGATGATCGGTGGGCACCGATCGCGGGCCAGTCCCCTCCCGAGCACGGTCGTGGTGCTCACTCCCCTTTCCGCCCCCCACAAGCCACAAACCAGGTATTGGCACCATGTTCACGCCGGCAGCGACCAGGTATGGTTGCCGCCGGCGTGAACTGGTCAGGAACGGGCCGCTCGGCCCATCCGGGTCCGAGAATCGCGTGCCGCCGTGAAAAACGGCGGCCCGCGATTCTCCAAGCGGCGTGTCCCAAAACGCGACATGCCATTTTGGGGGGGGGGGGGGGGGGGGGGGGGGGTGGGAGAATCGCGGGGGGTGCCAGAGCGGCCCTCCCGCGATTCTCCCACCTGGCGTGGGAGCAGAGAATCACGCCCATAATGTTTAATGCCCCATCTGAAAGATGGCACCATCAACAGTGCAGAACTCTCTCTCAGTGCTGCACTGGAGTGTCAACCTTGTTTTTTGAGCTTAATTCTTGAAGCGTAATTTAAACCCAGAATCTTGTGAGTCAAAGACAAGGGTACTGCCCACTGAGCCACAGCTAACACTCTATCATGCCATACATATCAAGGACATGGGTGAAGTCATACATGGGCCAGGTTTTTTTGGAGTAGGACATCTTGCAGTGTACACTATTGGTTAGATCTCCTCCAGCACCATTCAGCACAGAAATGCGTTGCCCTGTAAAAGCTGCTGGAAGTACAAACTGACAAAGGGACAATGAAGGCAATGCACCATCTGGAACCTTAGTAAGCAATGGGCCCAACAGTCCATTTCCTAACTAATTAGATTTATGGAGGGAAACAGAATAGCAATGAAGGGAATGTGGGTGAATTAGAAGGCTTTGCTTTTCATTAAACCAGCAATAATTGCTGTAAGTGATTTTAACTCCAGGGCAATCTGGCACTCTGCACTCAATTGCTATTGCGAATTTACAAGTTGCAGCTCCACACTGTGGGGGGTGAAAGACACAGCTCATTTTCTGCAATAAACAAATGTACTATGAGTCAATTAAGATATTGTCTGCGCAAAACGGCCTGCTTTATCAAATGACCCTGCATCACCAGCTGCAGGGAAGCATTTTAATAAAATGGGGCACCTGAATGTCATTGGAGCAGCGGGAGGTGATTAGAGATCAAAGTAGAATTCTACGATCCCTGTCGAGACCAATGACTTTAAAGAAAAGAGATGAATTTCGCAAAGACCAACTGGAGGAGTAACATACCAATATTTCACGTTTTAAGACTTTTACTGTAACTAACCAACTAAAATCAACACAGACTATTTATTGCCTCATAGGCAACACATGGACTAAATCACAGAAGAGGTATTTCTCCATTAACTAACACAATTGAAATACATTACCCCATGCTCCCAGCAGAAATTTAGCCATGAAGATTCAATTCCAGGCTCCTCCTGGCTTTCCAACAGGCTTCAGTCTCCATGTGTTACGACCAGGTGAGGAGGGGTGAAATGACTTCCCTATTCTCCCACATCTCATTTTACCATTAGAGTTATTTTCTAAGAATTTAGCTAGGCTGTGCTTTGCCAGTTCTAAAAGTATCCAACTATTTATGTGTCCAGTTTGTAGAGAATTACTCAGGCTGGTTTCTCAGGTTAAACAAAGAATGAGGTCAGTTTATTTAAACTATTTCTGATGTAAAAAAGAACAATGTGACTCTATTAATACAGTTACATGCATTGTCTAGGCCCACACAAAAAAAAATTATAACAGAGTAAGAAGATAGGCTTATTAGGATTTTAAAGTCACTGAAAGAAACAATGGTGGGCGGATTCTCCGTCCCCCCGCACGGTTTTGTTGTGCGGTGCGCCCCCTTGGGTCATCTGGACTCGAAACGTAAGCTCTTTTCTCTCCCTACAGAGGCTGCCAGACCTGCTGAGATTTTCTAGCATTTTCTCTTTGGTTTCAGATTCCAGCCTCTGCAGTAATTCGCTTTTATCAGGCTTCAACTGCTGTTTGTGGGAGAGAGTTCCAAACCTCTACCACTTTTTCTTGTTCTGATCTCCTTCTGAGGTCGATGATATTCCTCACTCTCCCTTCTGTTGGCGTGAGTGAGTGGCTGTAGAGCTTGTATGTTATCTTTTTCATCAGGACCTGGGTAGTGAGTTCATGTTTCAATTGTCTTTCTCTCCAAGGATAATAAGGTGCGCAGATTCTCTTTTATGATACCCTGTTTAGTCTCAATCCTGTACAATCTTTATTGTGGAGTTTTTTTTCAATGATTCCGCCTTCCTTCTGCTTCCTTCCTTGGAGCTGTACTTTCTCTCAGGTTTCAGCACTCTTCTCTATTTTTCTCACGCTGATTTATTCTATTGTGGTCGTTTGTTTTAGTTCTGTTGATGGAAGCCGTTTTCTCAGTCCCGTAGCCATGAGTAACTCTGATGATGAGAAGGCATTTTGGAGTGGTGAGGACTGATAACTCAGGAGAGCTAAATTGAGATCTTTCTTATTCTTCAATAAATCATTGACAGTTAGTCTCTATGCTTCTCCATTCACTTGAGGATAACAATGTGAACTGGTTACATGAATGAAGCCTTATTCCCTTGTGAAATTGTGAATCAACTCATTAGCAAATTGTGCCATATTGTTGGACACTATCTGGTAGGCCTTGTGCAGCATAAATTCTCTTGAGGGATAGGATGACTGCTTTTGCTATGTGTTCCAGTTGAGATGGGAAGGCAAATATAAATACATATCAATGTCAACTGGGCTACTCTGTAAAATTATCAGCGTTATTTTTAAAAATGGGTAATGCTTTGCCCTGACTAGCCTTACTCATACCAGAGGAATTTTTATCTTCAGACTAACCAGTAGAGTCTTGTCCCTTCCTGGAGCTGTACAAAGCTTCTTTGCATTTCTTAAGAGGATTTCTGGCCACAAGGGACATTGTGTATCTTAGGACAAGGAAAGTTGTTTGTGACTCCTACTATTCAATGTGGTGTTAATGGCATGACCATTAACTGCTCCCAAACGCAATGGGTTTCAACTAGGGACCTTGATAGACAATTGCGAAACCACACTCTGACATGACCAAGACATGAGTTGTCTGAATTCCTTTAATTGATAAGCTGTTGGATCTTATCTTAACTCACTGTTTGACATCCAAAGAGAACAGTATTCCAGATAGCAATCTGCACTTGTCTACCATCTTACCGTTGAAAGGGTAGCAGCAGAATGAGCTCTGCCCAGGTACAATCGCCTGACATCCATTTAATCGTGAACTACTGCAACATTGGAACTAATGCCTTCAAAGCTAGGTCAACTCTGCGTGCCTTCTACACTCATGCAAGTCTTCAGTTCTGGAAGGACGGATCATCCTGCAACAGTCAACCAATCTACCCTCTGAAGAAACACTCCATTCAGCTTTTGATTCTGGATTATGACCTCATGTAAAACCATAACTTGTATTTTATTGTGGACTGGTCCTGAACCCCTTTTCTTCCCTTATCTCTCTTTTATTGTATGAGTGCAAAAAGGTGCTGATGTTGCAAAACCCTTTTCCAGCGTTATGTGTGTGTGTGTGTGTGTGGGAAATAAACCAACTCCTTCATTTTATTTTATCTCAAATATGTTGTGCAAATTATTCATAAAGGATCGGAACACTCCAAATTTAAGGTTTGAGAGGAGAAATTGGGGCTGTTTAAATTAATCCTCCTCCTGGCCGTAACATGTGATATTATGCAATCTGCTTACTTCAAACCATTAAAAGTTAGCAATCAATGACAATAAAGGTTTTCCACTAAATTCAAATAAATCTGTTCCAAGGGGCTCCCATAACCATGATGGAAATGAAGGTAATAGTGGTTCTTGGATTTGGATTGGATTTTGTTTATTGTCACGTGTACTGATGTACCATCAATTGAACGCGAGACGAGTTGCTGTACAAAAGTATGGCTTTAATAAGCTAAATGATAGCCCTGCAGTAAATGGACGACCGCAGGGCATACTGGGTATTTATACCCCACCCTGGAGGCGGGATTAACTCAGCCTCTCGACCAATCAGGGAGCCGTCACATGACTGGTCTCAACCAATCGGTCGAGAGGCACATGACCAACCAGGGCCAATGGTAAGCCGGTGTTCTGCACTAATGGCAGGCAGCTATGTTAATCATACCACCACATTCACCCCTTGCGGAGAAAGAAGCCGAGGGGGGGGTCAACGAGAGCTGGGGGGGGGGGGGAGAGGAGAACTGGTGGTATGAGTAGTAGCGAGAGAAGGAAAACAAATATATCCGTGGCTTCCCACTGGCCCAGACATTTAACAACAGTACATACTGTCCATACAAGGTCCATGATGTTGTTGAAAGTTAAATAGACTTGATCAGCCTTTTTGTTGCCCGTGACGTCCTGGCAGACCGCCGCAGTGGAGTTGGTGATGCTGGTTAAGCCAAGGGTGGTGGTTCCGCTGATGTCCTGGAGTCCGGGAGTGATGGTCCTTGAACTGTCTCCGTCACCCGGGCTGGTGGTGGAGATGCCATGGATGGGGGAGGGGTGTTCTGGGTGGGGCGCTGGGGGAAAAAGAACAGGGGGGGTCTGTGGTGAAGGAGGGGGGGGGGGGGGCCGCATGCCGGCGGGTGCCAGGTCCCGGAGGGAGACTGTGTCCTGCCGACCGTCGGGGTACTCCACGTACGCATACTGCGGGTTAGCGTGGAGTAACTGGACTTGTTCCACCAATGGGTCGGACTTGTGCACCCGCACATGCTTCCGGAGCAAGATGGGTCCGGGGGCAGCCAGCCACGTCGGGAGAGGGGATCCGGAGGATGACTTTCTGGGGAAAACAAGAAGACGTTCATGAGGTGTCTGATTTGTTGTGGTACAGAGGAGTGAGCGGATAGAATGTAGGGCATCGGGGATAACCTCTTGCCATCGGGAAATAGGGAGATCTCTGGACCGGAGGGCCAGTAGTATGGTCTTCCAGATGGTGCCATTCTCCCGCTCGACCTGTCCGTTACCCCGAGGGTTGTAGCTGGTCGTGCTGCTAGAGGCAATGCCCCTGTTGAGCAGGAATTGACGCAGCTCGTCGCTCATAAATGAGGACCCCCGATTGCTATGTATGTATGCGGGGTAGCCGAACAGGGAGAAGATGGAGAGGAGGGCCTTAATGACGGTTGATGTGGTCATGTCGGGGCAGGGAATGGCGAAGGGGAAGCGGGAGTATTCATCGATCACCGTCAGGAAGTAAATGTTGCGGTTGCTAGAGGGAAGGGGCCCCTTGAAGTCAATGCTGAGACGTTCGAAGGGGCGGCATGCTTTGATCAGATGCGCGCGCTCAGGGCGGTAGAAGTGCGGTTTGCACTCTGCGCAGATGTGGCAGTCACGGGTTACTGTCCTGACTTCCTCGACAGAGAAGGGCAGGTTGCGGGCCTTTATGAAATGGTAGAAACGGGTCACCCCTGGATGGCAGAGGTCCGCGTGGAGGGAGCAGAGGCGGTCTATTTGCGCGCTGGCGCAGGTACCGCGGGACAGGGCGTCAGGAGGCTCATTGAGCTTCCCAGGACGATACAAGATCTCTTAGTTGTACGTGGACAACTCGATCCGCCACCGTAAGATCTTGTCATTCTTAATCTTGCCCCTCTGTGCATTATCGAACATGAAGGCCACTGACCGTTGGTCTGTGAGGAGGGTAAACCTCCTGCCGGCCAAATAGTGCCTCCAATGTCGCACAGCTTCGACTATGGCCTGTGCTTCCTTTTCAACTGAGGATTGGCGGAGTTCGGAAGCCTGGAGGGTTCTGGAGAAGAAGGCCACGGGTCTGCCCGCTTGGTTCAGGGTGGCCGCCAGAGCTACTTCTGATGCGTCGCTCTCGACCTGGAAGGGGAGGGACTCGTCGATGGCACGCATCGTGGCCTTTGCGATGTCCGCTTTGATGCGGCTAAAGGCCTGGCAGGCCACCGACGACGGCGGGAAGGTCATGAATTGAATGAAGGGACGGGCCTTGTCGGTGTAATTGGGAACCCATTGGGCGTAGTAAGCGAAGAAACCCAGGCAGCGTTTGAGGGATTTGAGGGTATTGGGGAGAGTGAGTTCCATCAGGGGGCGCATGCGTTCAGGGTCGGGGCCTATCACTCCGTTACGCACTACATAGCCGAGGATGGCTAGACGGTCGGTGCTAAACACGCACTTATCCTTATTGTAAGTGAGGTTAAGGAGTTTTGTGGTTTGGAGAAATTTTCGGAGGTTGGTGTCATGGTCCTGCTGGTCGTGGCCGCAGATGGTGACGTTATCGAGATACGGGAAGATAGCCCGTAATCCGTACTTGTCGACCATTCGGTCCATCTCCCGTTGGAAGACCGAGACCCCATTTGTGACACCGAATGGAACCCTGAGGAAGTGGTAGAGGCGCCCATCAGCCTCGAACGCAGTGTACTTGCGGTCACTCGCGCGGAGGGGGAGCTGGTGATAGGCGGACTTGAGGTCCACAGTGGAGAAGACTTTGTATTTCGCGATGTCGTTTACCATGGTGGAAATACCGGGGAGAGGATACGCGTCCAGTTGCATAAACCGGTTGATGGTCTGGCTATAGTCGATGACCATCCGGTTTTTCTACCCAGTCCGGACCACCAGCATTTGGGCTCGCCAGGAACTGTTGCTGGCCTCGATGACCCCTTCCTTCAGCAACCTCTGGACCTCGGACCTGATGAAGGTCCGGTCCTGGGCGCTGTACCGTCTGCTCCGGGTCGTGACGTGTTTGCAATCAGGGGTGAGATTAGCAAACAAGGAGGGGGGGTCCACTTTGAGGGACGCGAGGCTGCAGACAGTGAGGGGGGTATAGGGCTGCCGAATTGGAAGGTCAAGCTCTGCAGGTTGCACTGGAAGTCCAGTCCTAGGAGTGCCGGTGCGCAAAGGTCAGGGAGGACAAGGAGTTTATCATTTTAAAAAACCTTCCCTTGGACCATGAGGTCCGCGATGCAGCAGCTGGTGATGCGGACGGAGTGCGAACCTGAGGCTAACCCGATTTTGTGTTTTACAGGGTGGACAGGGAGCGAGCAGCGTCTTACCGTGGCAGGGTGAACGAAGCTTTCCGTGCTCCCGGAGTCCAGCAGGCAGCCCGTCTCCTGGCCGTTGAGGTGGATCAGCGTTGTTGTTTTGGCGAGCGTGCGTGGCCGTGACTGGTCGAGTTGAATGGCCGCGAGCCGTGGAGAAGATCCATCATCGTAGTCGTCATAGGCCGAGTAGGTGCTGGCCGGACCTTGTGTGCCAGTCCAGGATGGTGGTGCCCAGGATCCGCACGTGGAGTCGGGGCCCCAAGATGGCGGCGCCTAGGACCCGCACGTGGAGTCGGGGCCCCAAGATGGCGGCGCCCAGGACCCGCACGTGGCGTCCGGGGCCCAAGATGGCGGCGCCCGCTGGACCCTCGTGGTTGCTGGGGGCGGGGTTAGTGGTGCCGGTGGGCTGATCGGAGCGGCTGAGAGTGGGGGCAGAGAGGCGCAGGGGCCCGGGGGCGGGGGGGGGGAGAGATTAGCCCGGTGCGCTGGAAGGGCCCAGAAGGGCCCGGGGGAGGTGGAGAGGCGCGCAGGCCGGGCGCCGGGGCCCGGGGGCGGGGTGAGAGATTGGCGCGATGCACTGGAAGGGCCCGGAAAGGCCCGGAGGGGGGGATCCCCGGTCGCTGCGCGGTACAGCAGCGACCGATTTGGCCTGGCAGACCGACGAAAAATGGCCCTTCTTCCCGCAGCTCTTACAGAGGGCGGAGCGGGCCGGGCAGCACGGGCGAGGGTGTTTTGCGAACCCACAGAAATAGCAGCGGGGCCCCGCGGACTTGTCGGGGCATCCCGCGGCGCAGGCCTGAGGGGGGTCGGGAGCAGCGGATGGCGGTGGGGAAGCGTGCCAGGAGGCAGCGCGGCTGGGGACATAGGCGCGGGCGTTTAAGTCGGCGAACTCCAGGGAGGTGGAGAGAGTCCGTGCCTCAGTTAGGGTGAGGTCGTCTTTTTCCAGCATCCACTGGCGGATAGCGGCAGACTGCATCCCAGCCACGTAAGCATCTCTAATCAGAAGTTCCATGTGCTCCGTGGCTGAAACTTGGAGGCAGGTGCAATTCCTCCCCAGGACAGTGAGGGTCCGGTAAAAATCGTCTAATGACTCACCGGGGAGCTGTTGTCTGGTGGCCAGCAGATGTCGGGTGAATACTCTGTTGACTGGTTTAAGCTTCTGTGCCATGGTGGGGGGGCTGCTTGCGGACGCCAGGTAACCATCGAAACATGCCAGCCAATGTTTGAAGAATTAGAATTAGAATTAGAACAGTACAGCACAGAACAGGCCCTTCGGCCCTCAATGTTGTGCCGAGCAATGATCACCCTACTCAAGCCCACGTATCCACCCTATACCCGTAACCCAACAACCCCCATTAACATTATTTTTTTTAGGACACTAAGGGCAATTTAGCCTGGCCAATCCACCTAACCCGCACATCTTTGGACTGTGGGAGGAAACCGGAGCACCCGGAGGAAACCCACGCACACACAGGGAGGACATGCAGACTCCGCACAGACAGTGTCCCAGCCGGGAATCGAACCTGGGATCCTGGAGCTGTGAAGCATTGATGCTAACCACCATGCTACCATGCTGCCCCCTAATTCCGATGCGTTCCGAGTTTGCGGGCTGATGCGGAGGCATTCGGGTTTGATCCGGAGCTCCATCTTCATAACTCTAGCTTATTAAATTGATGTACCGTCAATTGAACGCGAGACGAGTTGCTGTACAAAAGTATGGCTTTAATAAGCTAGATGTAGCACGGTAGCATGGTGGTTAGCATGAATGCTTCACAGCTCCAGGGTCCCAGGTTCGGTTCCCAGCTGGGTCGCTGTCTGTGCGGGGTCTGCACGTCCTCCCCGTGTGTGCGTGGGTTTCCTCCGGGTGCTCCGGTTTCCTCCCACAGTCCAAAGATGTGCGGGTTAGGTGGATTGGCTATGCTAAATTGCCCGTAGTGTCCTAAAAAGTAAGGTTAAGGGGGGGGGGGTTGTTGGGTTACGGGTATAGGGTGGATACGTGGGTTTGAGTAGGGTGATCATTGCTCGGCACAACATTGAGGGCCGAAGGGCCTGTTCTGTGCTGTACTGTTCTATGTTCTATGTTAGCCCTGCGGTCGACTACAGTAAATGGACGACCGCAGGGCGTACTGGGTATTTATACCCCACCCTGGAGGCGGGGTTAACTCAGCCTCTCGACCAATCGAGGAGCCGTCACATGACTGGTCTCAACCAATCGGTCGAGAGGCACATGACCGACCAGGGCCAATGGTAAGACGGTGTTCTGCACCAATGGCAGGCAGCTATGTTAATCATACCACCACATGTACCAAGGTACAGTGAAAAGTTTTTTCTGCGAGCCTCTCAACAAATCATTGAGTACATGAAGAGAAAAGGAAATAAAAGAAAATACATAATAGGGTAACATAAGGTACACAATGTAACCACATACCACCAGCATCGTGTGAAGCATACAGGGGTGTAGTGTTAGTGAGGTCAGTCCATAAGATGGTTGTTTAGGAGTCTGGGAACTGCGGGGATGAAGTTGTTTTTGAGTCTGTTTGTGCGAGTTCTCAGACCTTTGTATCTCCTGCCCAATGGAAGAAGTTGGAAGAGTGAGTAAGCCGGGTGGGAGGGGTCTTTGATTATGTTGCCCGCTTTCCCCAGGCAGCGGGAGGTATAGATGGAGTCAATGGATGGGAGGCAGGTTTGTGTGGTAGACTGGGCTGTGTTTACGACTCTCTGAAGTTTCTTGCGGTCTTAGGCCAGGCAGTTGCCATACCAGCCTGTGATGCAGCCAGATAGGATGCTTTCAATAGTGCATCTGTAAAAGTTGTACACTGTTGTACAATCACAATTCTACTGAGATTATTTTGCTGGTCCATATTCCAGGATCATTGTTGACTCTGTCTCAACAGCTGTCTCAATGGCTCATTGACCATTGCTAAATTTGGTAGGAACTTGCCAACTTGGTTGACCTTCCCAAGGAATCTTTCCAGTTGCCACACCTGCCCCACATGTGTGCACCACCTGGCAGCCTGCCCCCCTCCCTCCCCACCTGCTGGACACTCCTTTCACTTTTGCAATTTATTCCAACCATATCAAAGACATTGCAAAATGGAGGTTTCCGCACTTTTTCCCATTTTGGGGGGCTTAAGCATGGCGCGCTTGCTCTCTTCTGGCCCACAAACTAAATAGTCTAATTTGATCTTCTCCATGGGACCACTCCTTCCCTGTGAACAAAAACCCGACTCTATGGGCACGATTCTCCCTTCTGGGGACTAAGTCCGCACGCCGGCGAAAGTGAGTAATTCTCTGAACTTTCGGGGGCTAGGTGGATACAGGATGCATTGGCGCCGCTGAAGCCGGCACGAGTTCGTGCATGCACGGAAAGGCCGGCATGATCTTGCGCGTGCATGGACTGGTCGGCATATTTCCACGCATGCGCAGACCGGCTGACGTATTTCCGCGCATGCGCGGGGGTTCTCTTCTCTGCGCCGGCCCCTGGGCAATATGGCGGACCACTACAGGGGCCCGGCATGGAGGAAAGAAGTCCCCCCACGGAATAAGCCCGCCTGCAGATCGGTAGGCCCCAATCGCGGGCCAGGCCACTGTGGGGACCCCCCCAGGGTCGCATCCCCCCCACGCCCCCCAGAGGCCTGCCCCCGCACACTCACCTGCCAGGTCCCGCCATGCGTGAGGTGAGTAATTCACACTGGCAGGACTGGCCAAAACTGGATGGCCGCCCGGCCCATCGGGGCCCGGAGAATAGCCGGGAGGCCACTGTCAACGGCCCCCGACCGGCGTGGCAGGAATCACGCCGCTGCCTGGAAAACGGCACCGGAGAATAGGGCAGCCAGCGTCGGGGCAGTGGGACGGGATATGCACCTCCCCCAGGGATTCTCCGACCCAGCGGGTGGTCGGAGTATCCCAGCCTATGTTTCCTGATTTCCGTTTGCCGCTCAATCTGCATTGCTTTCACTAGTGTCAAATCCTCTCTCGTTTCTTCCAGGTCGTGCCTACTTCTTAATCATGTGATCTGACATCACGATTACATCAGCTTATGTGTGCTTCTGATGTTAACCTTATGCTCTACTTCGATCTGTCTAGATACAGGGGTGCTTACACAGTGGACCAGTAACCCAGGGGCCTGATCTAATGACTTGGAGATGGAAGTTCAAATCCTATTCAAATTGGGGGAATTTAAATTCAATTAATAATCATCAACAAACTACCAGATTGTAATAAAGACCCATGTGGTTCACATTGATCATACCTGGTCTGGCCTACATCAGGCTCCACATCTACAGTAATGCAGTTGCCTCTGGAGTAGCCCAGCAAGCCACTCAGTGGAAAAAAAAGTCAGTGGTGAAAGAAGGCAAGAAGGCACCACTACATGAACACTGGAGTGCATTACTGGGCTGCATTAGAGTGGTAAATTGAGAGTTCGGTGACCGAGGGAGTTTGGTGAGGAGGGAGCAAGGTGCTCCTTTCATTTCCTACAGTTCCTCAAAGAGAGTGAGGGGAGCCGGGAGTTTACAAAGAGTGCAGCTGACTGTGAGCAGAGTCGGAGGGCGGAGTTCCAGCTGGTTCACGGGGCAGAATCTCAGCTACGTTCTGTAAGGTAAGAGTTGTTTTGTTTTTTTTTGTTGTTTTTTTTAGGGGGCAGCAAGCTATATTTGTATCAATCAGCAGAATCATCAATTTTAGAGGGTAAACGGGCAGTCAGTCCAGGGATCCCCCGTGGCTGTTCCCCTAGCAAAAAGTATACCGTTTGGATGCTGTTGGGGGGGGGAGGGGGGGGGAGACCTACCAGGGAAAGCCCCCAGCGGCCAGGTCTCTGGCACTGAGCCTGGCTCTGTGGCTCAGAAGGGAAGGGGGGAGAATAGAAAAGCGATAGTGATAGGGGACTCAATGATTAGGGGAACAGATGAGAGATTCTGTGGTCGCGAGCGAGACTCCCGGAAGGTATGTTGCCTCCTGGGTGCCAGGGCCAGGGATGTCTTAGACCGGATCTCCAGGATTCTTCAGGGGGAGGGGGAGCAATCAGAAGTCGTGGTGCACATTGGCACCAATGACATAGCTAAGAAAAGGGATGAGGATCTAAAAAGTGATTTTAGTGAGTTAGGTTGGAAGCTAAAGAGCAGGGTAGTAATCTCAGGATTGCTACCGGTTCCATGTGCAAGTGAAGCAAGTAACAGAGAGCGAGTGCAGCTGAATGAGTGACGACAGGGCTGGTGCAGGAGGGAAGGCTTCAGATATGTGGATTATTGGGATAACTTCTGGGGAAGGTGGGACCTGTACATGAAGGAAGGGTTGCACCTAAACTAGAGGGGCACCAATATCCTGGGTGGGAGGTTTGCTAGAGCTCTTCGGAAGGGTTTAAACTGGTTTGGCAGGGGATGGGAACCAGAGCTACAGATCAGAGGATAGGGTAGCTGTTGAACAGGCAGAAATAGTATGCAGTAAGTCTGTGAAGAAGGATAGACAGTAGATAGGACAAAGTTGCACTCAGTGGGATAGGTCAAAGTGTGCTTCAAAGCAAGGAGTGTCAGGAATAAGGGAGATGAACTTCGAGCATGGATCAGTACTTGGAACTTCGATGTTGTAGCCATTACGGAGACATGGATTTCACAGGGGCAGGAATGGTTATTAGATGTTCCTGGGTTTAGATGTTTTAAGAAGAATAGGGAAGGGAGGTAAAAGAGGAGGGGGAGTGGCACTGTTAATTAGGGAGTCCATCACAGCTGCAGGAAAGGAGGTAGTCATAGAACATAGAACAGTACAGCACAGAACAGGCCCTTCGGCCCTCGATGTTGTGCCGAGCCATGATCACCCTACTCAAACCCACGTATCCACCCTATACCCGTAACCCAACAATCCCCCCCAACCTTACTTTTTAGGACACTACGGGCAATTTATCACGGCCAATCCACCTAACCCGCACATCTTTGGACTGTGGGAGGAAACCGGAGCACCTGGAGGAAACCCACGCACACACGGGGAGGACGTGCAGACTCCGCACAGACAGTGACCCAGCCAGGAATCGAACCTGGGACCCTGGAGCTGTGAAGCATTTATGCTAACCACCATGCTACCGTGCTGCCCCCTAAGTCGAGGAGGGTTTGTATACTGCCATTAGGCAGGAGCTGGGGAGCATAAATTAGGAACAGTTGTTCTCAGGGAAATGCACAACAGTAATGTGGGGGTTGTTTAAGGAGCACTTGCTACGAGTGCTGGATAGTTTTGTCCCACTGAGACAAAGAAGCAATGGTAAGGTGAAGGAGCCTTGGATGACAGGAGAAGTGGAGCTTCTAGTCAAGAGGAAGAAGGAATCTTACGTAAGGTTGAGGAAGCAAGGATCTGGTACAGCTCTGGCGGGTTACAAGGTAGCCATGGGGGAACTCAAAAATTGACTTAGGAGAGCTAGAAGGGGGCATGAAAAAGCCCTGGTGGGAAGGGTTAAGGAAAATCCCAAGGTGTTCTACACTTATAAAAGGATGATCAGAGTGAGTAGGATCGATTAGGGATAGCTGAGGGAACTTGTGTCTAGAGTCTGAGAAGGTAGGGGAGGCCCTAAATGAATATTTTGTTTCAGTATTCACTAGAGAGAGGGATCTTGTTGCCCATGAGAACAGCGTGAACTAGGTTAATAGACTTGAACAGGTTGATGTTAAGAAGGAGGATGTGCTGCAAATTTTGAAAAGCATCAGGATAGATAAGTCCCCTGGGCCAGACGGGATATACGCAAGGTTACTACAGGAACTGAGGGTGAAGATTGCTGCGCCGTTGGCGATGATCTTTTCTTCCTTAATCTCCACTGGAGTAGTACCTGATGATTGGAGGAAGGCAAATGTTGTCCCCTGTTCAAGAAAGAGAATAGGGAAATTGCTGGGAATTACAGACCAGTCAGTCTTACATCTGTGGTGAGCAAAATATTGGAAAGGATTCTGAAAGATAGGATTTATGATTATACAGCAAAACATATTTTGATTAAAGATAGTCAGCATGCCTTTGTAAGGGGCAGGTCATGCCTCACAAGCCTCACTGAATTCTTTGAGGATGTGATGAGACACATTGATGAAGGTCGGGCTGTGGATGTGGTGTGTATGGATTTCAGTAAGGCATTTGATAAGGTTCCCCATGGTAGGCTCATTCAGAAAGTCAGGGGACATGGGATACAGGAAAATTTGGCTGTCTGGATACAGAATTAACTGGTCGAAAGATGACAGCGGGTCGTAGTGGATGGAAAATAATCCGCCTGGAAGTCGGTGACTAGTGGCGTCCCACAGGGATCTGTTCTGGGACCTCTGCTCTTTGTGTTCTTTATAAATGACTTGGATGAGGAAGTGGAAGGGTGGGTTATAAGTTGCCGATGACACGAAAGTTGGTGGAGTTGTAGATAGTGTTGAGGACAGTTGTAGGTTACAACAGGATATTGACAGGATGTAGAGCTGGGCTGAGAAGTGGCAGATGGAGTTCAACCTAGATAAATGTGAAGTGATTCATTTTGGAAGGTCGAATTTGAACGTTGAATCCAGGGTTAAAGGCAGGATTCTGGGAAGTGTGAAGGAAGAGAGGGATCTTGGGGTCCACGTACATAGATCCTCAAAGTTGGCACCCAGGTTGATAGGGTTAAGAAGGCGTATTGAGGGGGGGGGGGGGGGCGTTGGCTTTCATTTAACAGGGGGATTGAGTTTAAGCGCTGTGAAGTTTTGCTGCAGCTTTATAAAACCCTGGTTAGACCACACTTGGAATATTGTGTCCAGTTCTGGTCGCCTCATTATAGATTATAGGAAGGATGTGGATGTTTTGGAGAGGGTACAGAGGAGATTTACCAGGATACTGCCTGGATTGGAAGGCATGTCTTTTGAAGAAAGGTTGAGGGAGCTCAGGCTTTTCTCACTGGTGCAAAGAAGTAAGAGAGGTGACATTATAGAGGTGTACAATGTGATGAGAGGCATGGATAGAGTGGATAGCCAGAGCCGTTTCCCCAGGGCAGAAATAATAATAATAATGGCTGTCACGAGGGGACATAAATTTAAGGTGATTGGAGGAAGGTATAGGGGAGATATCAGGGGTAGGTTCTTTGCACAGAGAGTGGTGGGTGCCTGGAATGCACTGTCAGTGGAGGTGGTGGAGTCAGAGTCATTAGAGACATTTAAGTGACTCTTGGACAGGCACATGGACAGCAGTAAATTGAAGCGGTATAGTTTAGGTTGAGCTTAGATTAGGATAAATGGTCGGCACAACATTGTGGGCCGAAGGGCCTGCACTGTTCTATGTACATTCTTTCTCAATGACAATCAGGGTAATAGGCGAGTCTTGCCAGGGATGATCACATCCCAAGAGCAATGAGAATCCCTACAGTGCAGAAGGAGGCCATGCGTCGACTCTCTGAAAGAGCACTCTACCTAGGCCCACTCCTCCTCCCTATCCCTGTAACCCCACCTAATCTGCAGATTGTTGAACACTGAGGGGCAATTTTAGCACATCTAACCTGCACATGTTGAGAAATGTTAGGAAAATTGGGGAAATAGCAAGCCATGTCTTGAGGAGTGTACATATTACAGAGAAGGAGGTGCTGGAGGTACTAAAGTGCATCAAGATAGATTAATCCCTGGGACCTGATGAAATGTATCCCAGAACATGATGGGAGGCGAGGGAGGAAATTGCTGGCCCCCTAGCTGAGATATTTGAATCATCAACAGCCACAGGAGAGTGCCTGAAGATTGGAGGGTAGCGAATGTTGTGCCCTTGTTTAAGAAGGGTTGTAGGGATAAGCCTGGGAACTACAGACCGGTTAGCCTTACTTCTGTAGTGGCTAAATTGTTGGAAGGTATCCTGAGGGACAGGATCTACAGGCATTTAGACAGGAAAGGGCTAATTAGGGAAAGTCAGCATTGCTTTGTAAGGGGAAAGTCATGGCTCACCAATTTGATTGAGTTTTTTGAAGGGATAACCAAGAAGGTAGATGATGGCAGTGGAGTCGACGTTGTCTACATGGATTTCAGCAAGGCCTTTGACAAGGTACCACATGGTAGGTTGTTGCAAAAGGTTAAATCTCGCGGAATCCAGAGTGAGGTAGCCAATTGGATACAAAATTGGCTTGGTGACCGAAGCCAAAGGGTGGTTGTGGAGGGTGGTTTTTCAAACTGGAGGCCTGTGACCAGCGGTGTGCCTCAGGGATTGGTGCTGGGTTATTTGTTATATGTATTAATGATTTGGACTGTCGGAAGCATGGTTAGTAAGTTTGCAGATGACACCAAAATTGGTGGCATAGCGGATAGTGATGAAGGTTATATCAGATTGCAACAGGATCTTGACCAATTGGGCCAGTGGACCAATGAATGGCAGATGAAGTTTAATTTGGATAAATGTAAGGTGATGCATTTTGGTAGATCAAATCAGGGTAGGACCTACTCAGTTAATGGTAGGGAGTTGGGGAGAGTTACAGAACAAAGAGATCTAGAGGTACAGGTTCATAGCCCCTTGAAGGTGAAGTCACAGGTGAAGAGGGTGGTGAAGAAGGCTTTCAGCATGCTAGGTTTTATTGGTCAGAATGTTGAATACAGGAGTTGGGACGTCTTGTTGAAGTTGTACAAGACATTAGTAAGACCACACATGGAATACTGTGTTCAGTTCTGGTCAACCTATTATAGGAAGGATATTGTTAAACTAGAAAGAGTGCAGAAGAGATTTATGAGGATGCTAGCTGGACTTGATGGTCTGAGCTATAAAAATAGGCTGGATAGGCTGAGACTTTTTCTCCTGGAGCGAAGGAGGCTTGGGGTGATCATATAGAGGTCTATTAAATAATGAGGACACTATAAAAGAATAGGTAAGGTAGATAGTCAACATCTTTTCCCAAAGCTAGAGGAGTCTAGAACGAGAGGGCATAGGTTAAAGGTGAGAGGGGAGAGATACAAAATAGACTAGAGGGGAAATGTCTTCACATAGAGGGTGGTGAGCATCTGGAATTTTCCTTTAAAAACAGTTTGACAGTTCTATGGGCAGGTTGGGTATAGAGGGATATGGGCCAAATGCAGGCAAGTGGGACTAGCTTAGTGATAGAAAGTGGGCGGCATGGACAAGTTGGGCCAAACGGTCTGTTTCCATGCTGTAAACATCTATGACTCTATCTTTGAACTGTGGACTGAAAACGGAGCACCTGGAGGAAACCCAAGCAGGCACTGGGAGAACGTGCAAACTCCACACAGACAGCAACCTAAGGCTGGAATCAGAACCAGGTCCTTGGCGCTGTCAGGCAGCAATGCTAACCACTGTGTTGCAAAATGCTATTTGCCTTTTGGGGAATTCAGAAGCATTTTGAAGCTTGGACACTCTGAGTCAGTGGTAGAGCTCACCTTTAAAAGTCTGTATACAGTGGTTAACCAGAAAATAATTAAATCATTTCAAAATAATTATTCAGTATATCCTAAATTTACAAGGCACATCTGCAAAATATAAGACAGCTTTTATATTAGCCCAAGTAGGTAAACAATAACCCTCAAATCATGGATTATTGTTCATTAGGCGTAGATTGACCACTATAACACTTGTTATTAATTACATTCCACCTAACACAAAACTCTGCTTTGTCAAAACATATTTACCTGCTGTACGTGACAATAGAATGCCAGGTGTACAGGTTGCCTGGTGAATATTTCCTCATAAATTCCAATGTTGTCATTTCAGAAGAAAGTAATTACTGTGTTGGTTCAGAAAGCGCTTCAAATCACACCAACTGATTTCACAATGCCACTTGATACCTTCAGCGCAGGAGGTTATTAAATCTGGAATCGCACATTGCCCTATCTTTTCCAGTCTCATCTCAATACTATGAACTGCATCACAGGTGTGAGGAATAGACAGGATTTAGTCACACTTTTCTATGCAGCGACTTCACTGAGTCCCTGCAATCCTTCTGATCATCAGTCTACACTGGCTCAAGTTGGCACACTTTTGAAATTTTGAAATGGAAAGGCATTTTTACATTGACCATGTAGGAAATATCATCACCGGCAACTTAACGGATTCAGCAAAATGAATTACCCCAGTGAAAATAAAGTCTGTTTCCTGCATAATCCATGTCCTGCCCTGCTTTGGCCCTGCGTTGCGAGACATGTCAAAGTGAAAGAGCATGCAATGCTTCCCCCTTGCCTTTCTCACATATTTGAAGGGAACACAAACTCTCTTCCCAGAGGATCCTCCTCCACCTGGCACCAGCCAGCAATTGTCCTCAGAAGTCATAGCTCCTCTGCCTTCACTGTTGTGGAAACTATTGGATCCACTTTGGCATATCCCTGAGTACGGGATTCTTCCAGGCACTATCCAGTTGGGCCGGCTGGGCCTGGTGCTTGCAAAGGGGCAGGGCCGACCACGCTCTGGGGTCCATTCGCATACCCACTACTGGTGCTACCTCTAATGTATGTGAAGGTTCATCAGTCAAAGGTTGACACTGTGCCATAAATAAGTAGAGTCTGCTTTGGCTCAGTTCGGAGGACCTCACAAGGTTATAGGTTCAAACATAATTTCAGGACTTGAGAACAGCAATCTAGACTAACCCTCAGTGCAGTATTGAGGGAGCGCTGCACTGTTGGAGGCGTTGACTTGTAAATTAAAAATTGAACTGAGGCCCTGTCTGCCCTCAAGATGGATGTAATAGATCCCAAAGGCACTAATTTGAAGAAGGGCACGTGAGTTAACCTTGGTGCACTGGCAATATTTCACCACAATCAACATCCATTAAGAGTCAACCACATTGCTGTGGATCTGGAGTCATATGTAGGCCAGACCAGGTAAGAACGACAGATTTCTCTCCCTGAAGGACATTAGTGAACCAGATGGGGTTTTATGACAATTAACAATAGTTTCATGGTCACCTTTAGACTTTTAATTCCAGATATTTATTGTATTCAAAGCCAGGTCCACAGAGCATGACCCTGGGTCTCTGGATTACTAGTCCAACGACAATACCACTACAGTATCACTGTTCATCCTCCCCATTGCTTACGTTCACATCCAACTTTATCCTGCCAGCAAACTTGGATGCATTATACTTACTGCACTGAGTCCCCTCATCAATACAGATTGCAAATAGCGGAACCCTTAGCACCGATTTTTGTAGTACCTTACATAGAACAAAGAACATACAATGCAGAAGGCATTCGGCCCATCGAGTCTGCAGCGACCCATTTAAGCCCTCACTTCCACCCTATCCCTATAACCCAATAACCCCTCCTAACCTTTTTGGTCACTAAGGGCAATTTATCATGGCCAATCCACCTAACCTGCACGTCTTTGGACTGTGAGAGGAAACTGGAGCACCCGGAGGAAACCCACGCAGACATGGGGAGAACGTGTAGACTCCACACATACAGTGACCCAGCGGGGAATCGAACCTGGGGCTGTGAAGCAACAGTGCTAGCCACTTGTGCACCGTTACAGCCTGTCAACCTGAAAATAGCCCATTTATTCTCTTTATTCTTTGATTAGATCTGAGTGCCCCTGGCAGAGCCACCATTTGTTGCCCATTCCGAATTGCACTGGACTGAAAATTTAAGAGGGCAGTTAAGAGTCAACCCTTTGCTGACGGGTCTGGAGTCACATGTAGGCTGGACCAAGTAAGGATGGCAGATTTCCTTC
This sequence comes from Scyliorhinus canicula, assembly GCF_902713615.1. Lineage (NCBI taxonomy): Eukaryota > Metazoa > Chordata > Chondrichthyes > Carcharhiniformes > Scyliorhinidae > Scyliorhinus > Scyliorhinus canicula. The sequence continues at coordinate 55,630,942 of NC_052163.1, forward strand.
CCTAGAGGACATTGGTGAGCCAGATGGGCATTTACAACAATCAATGATAGTTTCAAGGTCACCATTACTGAGACTAACTTTATTTTCCAGATGTAGTCATTTAAGTTTAAATTCCACCAGTGCCATGGTGGGATTTGAACCTAAATCCACCCAGAGAATTAGTCTGGGCCTTTGGATGACTAATCCAGTAATATTACCAAGACACCACCATCTTCCCCCATACCTGTTTCTTATCCTTTAATAAATCCTCAATCCATGCAAATCACATGATTCTAAATGATATGTTATATCCCCTTGTATGCCATCTTATCAATTTTTTGTTTGAAAAACCAAATGCATTACATCATCTGGTTCACCTTTATCAATTGTCTATATCTTTAAAAAATAAACAGATTTATCAAACATGATTTTCCTTCCATACATCTGTGTTGACTCTGCTTAATCGTATTATGATTTTCCAATCCCCCTTTACCACATCCCTAATAATAGTTTTGAGCATTTTGCTCACTATTCATGTTCAGCCAAGTGGCCCATCATCTCACATTGTCATTCTTTCTTAAATAACAGGGCTATGTTTGCCACCTTCAATCCTTGGAAAGGGTTCTAGAATCGAACAAATCCTGCAAACCAAACAAAACCAACAAATCCATTATTTCTGAAATTACCTTTTTTAAAACCCCAGGATGCAGGGCCACAGATCCAGGGGACTGTTATTTAGCCCTATTGTTTCTTCAGTTATGTTTCCTTTCTTGTCCTGATTTCTTCAAGTTCCCTCATTTTCAACATATCCTAAATTCCCCATTATTTCCACAGTGAAGACAGAAACAAATGCTTGGATTTTCACTGACTCAGAAGCTTTTTAAAAATGTCGGGTGGATCCTGTTCTGGGATGCCAGATCCCATTCCTGGGCAGCCTGATTTTAAGGAGTGCCTTTAAAGGGTGCGGGCTGATTTCTGTCAATTGCCTGCACCAGCACTCCTGACCTAGCTGGCCCTATTGCAGATGTAGCAATGTTCTCTTGCTCCGCAATTTTCATTGAGTCCAGCCAGAGTCGTCATTCTCAGTCCCTCAGAGGAATTGTGAACCATAGTCTGCATCAGGGAACCATTAAAAGGTTGAATTTGAAAAGTCCTTCTCATACCCTCAGCCAAGTTATGCCTCCCACCCACCTCCATAAAGCTTCATACCCCTATGCCAAGGTCTGTCCTTCCACCCACTTCCTATAGACCCTTCACATCCCCTATGCCAATCTATGCCATTCCACCCACACCCTATGACTTCTCAAGAGCCTGATGCCAAGCTTTGCCTTTTCACCCCCATACCGAGTCCTTCATACCTCCTATGCCAAGCCATTGACCCACTGTACAGGACCAATAAACCCTATAATGGCAGTAAGATGTGTAAAAAAAAACTTTTTAAAAAATGTAATTTATTCGTAACATTCTGCTACGTTGAAAAAAAGTAATTCTACGAGACGACAATAAAAGTGTCAATCTCCCATATCCCTTAAAGCAGGCTTATCCAATCTTTTTGAATGGGGGGAAAGGGGGGTAACCTTTCTGTTCAGCCCATCAGACCCCCACCCCCTTCCTTGTGAGGGACACATCTCGAGCCCTGCACACTGAGGAAGGTAGCCTTACAATACTCGTGCAGCCCAAACGTAGGCCCGGACCCTCAAGGTCCAGGCTCCTCAGGGTTGCCCGCTAAGATCGTCCCCGGCAACAGTGAAAGTCAGTAGGTCACCTCAACCTCAGCTGTGGATTCTGGGATACACCTGGACATAGCGGGAAGGTGGGGAAAAGTAAGAAACTGTTAGTACCTAGTGGGCATGGGTGACCCTAGGCACCGTCAGAGATAAGTCACTATTGTAATACAACTCTTCAATTAAACATCACTTTGCTCACATACAGATCCTCCATGCTGTCATTTCATAGAGCCATGCTCCACAAATCCCCGCGCACACTCAGCACTTCATCCCAACGGAGTGTGAGAATGGCAGCACTATTTGTCTCCCACCTCCCACACTAACGATGCAGTAAAGACTTGCTGCTGCTGACATGGACCCCCCCAGTCCCCCCTACACCCCCCATCCATGGAAAGTAACACCCCTCCCACACAATAGCAATGCTCATGTCTCTTATGTCTGCCACTCCTATGTAGTGATGTGCGTGCCAAGGACTGACAAATGTTGAGAGTCAGTCCACCTTGGAAGTAAGGTGGAGTCAAACTCGGGGATCCCTGAACTCGGAGGGGACAGTAGTAGCTGAGATTTGTCAACCCCATGATAAGCTCATTCATTGGCAGGATGCCTTCAAAATGCAGGAGTCAGACATGTCACTGAGGATGAGAGGAGGATTGCTCTGTCCAAGAAGCCTGAGCTGTCAATCAAGAAATGTTTCCTCTAGGGTGCAGCTCTTTCAGCAAGGGTCATGGATATATGGGCACTCAGCCAAGCATACATCATAAATGTCAATTGGTACTGTGTGGTGAATGTGATTCACACCGGATTATAATCTGTATATACATGTGTCTGTATTGTAAGTGCAGTTGCACTACCTGTCCTCCAGGGGGAGTAGCTCTGGGAATGCTCGAGTTGTACGGGGCTTCTCCCTTGGCTCTGCCCAGGACTCCTCCCCCGGAAGCTGCTGTATAAAAGATCAGTGCCACATGGTCAGCCGGCCAGTTCACCGAAAGTTCAATGGCTAATAGGCTGGCTCTGTTGTGAATATATTAAAACCGCTATTCTAATCCTACAAGCACGTGTCCGTAGAATTGTTGGTTCCAACATACTGCATGAAAAATGGTGTTGATTGGTAGGCAAGTTGACTCTGATTGGTTGAGATGAAGCCACGGAGAATATTTCAGGGAACTACTGTCCCCCATGCTTTAGCTCAGTCATTTTCAAACTCAGGGTTGCAACCCACGGGTGGGTTGCAGGTGGATGTCGAGAGGGTCACAGTGCGATCGGTCACGGCTTTGACAATCGCGGGACGAAGTGCCCAACGTCCGCTCTTCAAGGAGGATCGAGCAATTCCTTCCCATTGCTTCCACCCACATCCAGCAAAGGGCATTGATGCTCACAGCGTGTGAATATGTGTTTTGGAATACAGCTCTGGGACCAAGATTCCCCACCTGTTAGGCTATCTGCCCCTGCTGACGAGGCCACCTATACCAGCAACAGCTGGCGAGATCAGTGTCGCCCTCCATTTTATGGACTCACAACTGTCCCCAGACTGACCCTTAGTTGTGCTGTGCCCTCCACGTGGTGCAGCATGGGGCTCAGCACAGGTTTGTACCACAGGACCTAAAGGCCTATGCCACACAGATGCAGGAGCCTATCACAGAGGATGGCGTGCTCCTTTGGGGGACCCATATGTTGGTCCCAAAATGTGGATGTGGCCAGCTCCCATGAAAATGTTAACTCAAAGCTATGTTTGATGGCTTGGCATCAATGCGGACATTGAGCGGGTGTCCCAGTGCTGTGCCCAGTGTCAGACACAATAGAAGTTGCCTCCTGCAGCCCCACTGCACCCATGGGAATGGCCAGCTCGTCCATGGTCTCACCGCTGTATAGACTTTTCGGGACCCTTTCAAGGGGCTATGTTCCTCGTCCTCATCAATGTCCACTCCAAGTAGATGGAGGTTCTCAAGATACAGGCACAACGGCCCAAGCCACCATAAAGAACCTCCGGTACATTTTCAGCACGCACGGCATACCTGAGGTGCTGGTACAAGTGTAGAATCTGCGGCACTCATGTCTGCCAACAGGATCCGTCACGTGAGAACTGCCCCTTACCACCCAGTTTTGAATGGGTTGGCCGAGCGGGCAGTGCAAACTTTTAAGGTCGGCATGAAAAAACAAACATCGGGATCCTGGGAGACCCGCTTAGCAAGGTTCCTATACTGCTACTAGACAACCCCACATGCCACAACAGGCATCGCGCCAGCTGAGATGTTGATGGGTTGCCGCCTCCGCACCTGTTTGAGCCTTGTCCTTCCAGATATTGGCGCTAAAGTCCGCTGTGCTCAGGACTGAAACAAGATAGACACAGTCGCCGCAGGCCACTGCGCGGGTTTGCACTGGGAGACACAGTACATGTCCGGAACTTCGGCGGAGGCGCCGCTTGGATCCCAGGCATCGTGTTGGCAAAAACAGGTCCGGTTTCTTACCAAATACGGGTATAGAGCCACAAGTCTAATCATCACATGGACCATCTCCAAAGCCATGTGCGTGATACTCCTGCCATACCAGCTGTTGATTTAACTATCTCGTCTTCACCACTACCCCGGCCACCTCTGTTCGCACCAATTCCCCCGCCACCGTCAGTTGCTGAGGAGTCAGTGGTAATTTTTGAGGACGCCGAGATGTCGGAAGAAGAACTGCCTAGCTCCGACTCGGAAACCAAGATGGACATTCTGCCACCGCTGGAGGTGCCCGTGCCAGCTCTCGTGGCCACGCTGACATTGCCACCGTCACCCAGACGCTCGTCACATAAATGCCACTCCCCAGTCCGATATACGCATCCTGACGCAGCGCGGTTGACGCCTGATGTCATCCACAGGTGAAACGTACCCATGGATGTGGACGCTGCTCCAGACTTAGTGGAGGAGGAGTGTTATAACCCAAACAGAGGTCCCAGGATCTAGACCATACAATTTCCCATGGAATGTGAAATTCCCCGTTAAGGCAGGCAGGCCTTCTCCTTTAAGGGGGCGGGGTTTCCCCTTTACAAGTAGAGCCCCAGTGTTTAAAACCTCCGGCCCATCTGCCTACTGTGGATTCAACAGGGAATTAAAATAAAAGCAAGAAATGTTGAAAATTCAATACATGGAGATGAAGGAGATGTGTTTCGGGTAGGGATTGCATATAGGGAGAATTATCCCTAATAGGGATGCTGGAAGTAGAAAGGAGAATAGGTAAAAATTGTACAAGTCAAGAGAACTAAAAAACAGAAGCAACTAATGGTTTAAGCAGCCTTCAAACAGTTCCAAGAAAATGTACAGGAAGAGAGGGACCTGGGGTTCATATGCATAAATCTGTGAGGTTGACATGATGTATTAAGAAGGCAGTTCGCAAAGCATAGGATTTGGGCTTCAGAGAGATATTGGGCTCGGTTTGAGGTGGAGGGTGGTGACACATGTAAAATAGGATGGGTTGGCTAGCCCAGCACTTTCCCACCCAATCCTGAGATCTGCCTCATATTACGATGTAGAGGTTAGGCATCTGTCAGCCTGCTCACCTTTAGGCCAATTGAGGCCTTAACGGGCCAATATAGGGCCAGTTAAGGGTCTAATTCCACCTCAGGTGCCATAGTCTGATGGCCAATGGAAGGCAGAGGAGACTGGACAGGCCCCGTTTTGATCAACTCTGCTGAGAAGGAAGAGGAGTACCTCCCTTGTGCGAGGAGGGTGTCTTGTGTGCACCCCCATCCAAGATGTCGTCCACCCCCCCCCCCCCCCCCCCGTATCACTCACCTGTCTCCAAAATCTGTCCATCATTCCTCCTCTCTGTTTTCCTTAGTGCTCCCGATCCCGCTCCGCTCAGAAAGCCTGGTCTTACCTCAGCACATGCATATTGCCTTCTTCACAGGGACTGAACGTAATCCCAGCAGTGCCCACTACTGAGTTCTGGCATTGCAGAGGCTACTCAGTTGCCAATCAAATTGGGGCACAGGTCACACACTCACAGCCATGAAAAGACCGCTTCCAGCCTATCATCACAGAGTGGGGAAGCCTTTTTTAGTCAATTGGTTTGCAGCCCTTAAATTCAGGTAATTGAGTACAAAAAGCAGGGAGGTTATGCTGAGTCTATATAAAGCTCTGGTTAGACCACAACTAGAATACCATCCAGTTTGGTCATCATTCATTAGGAAAGATGTGAGGGCTCTTGTTAAGGTGGAGAGGAGATTTACCAGAATGGTTCCTGTTATGAGGGATTTTAGCTATTAGGCTAGATCGGAGAAGCTTGGGTTATTCTCCTTGGACCATAGGTGATTGAGGAGAGATTTGATAGAGGTGTATAAGATTATGATAGGTTTAGTAAGGTAGATACAGAAAAGTTGTTTCCATTGGCTGACTGTACAAGGATTAGGGGACAGATTTAAGGTTTTGAGCAAGAGTTGTGGGGTGAGGGGGTGGAGGGACAGTGGCTGTGGAGGAGGTGAGGTAGAACTTATTTTACACATTGTGTGGTAATAACTTGTAACTCGCTGTTGGATCATGCTGTCTACAAGGGTGGTAGAAGCTGATCTACCTTACTAAACCTATCATAATCTTATACACCTCTATCAAATCTCTCCTCAATCACCTATGGTCCAAGGAGAATAACCCAAGCTTCTCCGACCTAGCCTAATAGCTAAAATCCCTCATAACAGGAACCATTCTGGTAAATCTCCTCTCCACCTTAACAAGAGCCCTCACATCTTTCCTAATGAGATGGTGAATTATTTCAACAGGTGTCATGGGAGTGTCCCTTTAAGAAATGTTTTTGTCTTATCACATGGCTTCAGTGATGTCATTGTGTGGGTGAAGCTGGGCTGTGGCTCTGAGTTTTTACTTTTGCTTTGACTTTTGGAGATGGACTGTGGCTTTGTGAGTTTTTACTTTAGTTTTCACATTTGGTTGCTGTAGACTCAGACAGATCAGTATTTTGGTCTGTCTCTCTATTTTCAATTTTAAAAAGTTATTCCAAGCAAGAAACCCAATGATTATAGTTACCTGCTGTTTTTGGCAAAAAGGGATTTTTGGTTTATGGGATCTTGTTATTGATTTGGAACAGTTAAGGAGAAATTCATTAAGGGCTATACATAGATTACTGTAGCTGTGGGGTATTTATGTTTGTAGTTGATAATAATTCTTACTGTCTATGTTTATACAAATTTTAACTAAATTTTTAGAATAAAGCTTGTTTCTTTTATTAAAAGGGCCTAAGAAGTCTGTTGAATAACACCTGAAATGCAGGCTCTTCTGCTCATCCTAACAAAAATTACCATAAATAGTTGTAGGTCAGGTGAACTCCATGATATAATTAGGGGTTTTCTAAACCCCTGGCCCATAACACAGGAAATTGGATGATCACTTGAACAAATCAAACTTACAGACTCTGGGGACAGGGTGGGGAATCCGAACGATTGGATTGATCTTTATAAAGCCAACATGGAATGTTGAATGCCCTCTTTCTGTGCCATAAATACTCATTACTCTAGGAGTTATTTGTGAGGATGCAGGAAACCTACTGAAGGATCTCTACCTAAAACACTAACGTCTTTAGTCACATGCTGAGGTTTGTAAGATTGTTATGTTTTGGAACTCTGAATTTAATTTAGAATAAAACAAAGGGAAAGGTTATGTGACTTGTTGCGAAGTCTGCCTGATAATAAGCTTGGTGTTAAACATGAAAGGGAAGCCCAGTTGTTTTGCTGGAAAGAAAGTGTAAGGTGTTCACACTTGGAAACAATGGCAGCAGAAGTGGTTAGACTGATAGTCTCCAAATTCAGTCTGGATATGTCAGTCTGAAATGATTATGCTTAAACTGTACATTTACTTCTAAGGTGAAGGACAGTTGGGATCTAAAGCACAGGTAATCAGCATTTCTACCTGGGTCCAAGGCCCATGTGATTCACATTGGCCTGGAGGTAGGCTTTGAAAGGGGGAGAATACATAGGGTATCATTGTGAGATTGGGGTATAGACTTTCATAGAACATAGAACATAGAACATAGAACAGTACAGCACAGAACAGGCCCTTCGGCCCTCGATGTTGTGCCGAGCAATGATCACCCTACTCAAACCCATGTATCCACCCTATACCCGTAACCCAACAACTCCCCCCCTTAACCTTACTATTAGGACACTACGGGCAATTTAGCATGGCCAATCCACCTAACCCGCACATCTTTGGACTGTGGGAGGAAACCGGAGCACCCGGAGGAAACCCACGCACACACGGGGAGGACGTGCAGACTCCACACAGACAGTGACCCAGCCGGGAATCGAACCTGGGACCCTGGAGCTGTGAAGCATTTATGCTAACCACCATGCTACCGTGCTGCCCCTTTAAGATATTTCTGAAACTCACAGGCAAGTCAATCTGCTAGGATCCAAGTGAGGATCCAGCTGGAGCTAAAATGTCCTTATTGTTCACCATGCAGGAGTGTTTACACTCATATTGAAAAGACCAAATTCATGAGGATTTAAAATTAATCTCCAAGATTCACCTAACATAGTTGAGGGAGATAAAAACATTCACCTTGGAAGATAGTTCTGGGGTTAAAAGTTACCACTCGAGGAAAGGAAAATAACGGAACTCTTGAGAGCTAGGAATCTTTTTGGGTTGTTTCTAGGATAATTGACTGTCTCCCGAAAGGGCAGTGTAAAATGTAATTCTGAAGTTGGATTGTCAGTTGTGCTAAAACTAAAAGAGGAACGCCTGTTTGCTTGTTTAAAGTATGTTACCTGCACCAAAAAAGGGTTTAGCCAATGTTGCTTCTTGCTTGCTTATTACAGTAAACGTCTTAAAATGTTGAATCTTATTGTGTCATCCTTTCAGTTATTAATTGGGAGTTCAAATTTATGTTTTAAACATTACCAGTTCCTATGGGGATTATGACAATGCGTGAAATGGTTTCAAAACTGAGATTATAGTTTAATTGCAGCCAGAACCCAGTGCTAAAGCTCAACATGATGTAAGAATGAAATGCAGTGAGAACCTCTAGAGGGGTCAGGCTCATTTTCACTCAGATCCAATTGGTTCAAAGCTCCAGACATAGCTTCAGTCCGAGTTAAGCACATCCGACTTTACAACAACAGTGAACTTGCTGAGTGTGATCATGTGAATATGTTCAGCACCCGCATTTTTAGTAGGAAGGCATGGACAACTTATACAAGACTGAAACTTGTTGAACAGCTTCTACCTCCTCCACCTCAGACGAATATTGGGGGCGAGATTCTCCCATATGGGGAGAAATCATAAGGCTGGCGTCAAACCCGAGCGGGTTTGACGCCAGCCCCTCCCTTCCCGACCGGGAACCGATTCTGGTCCCCGGTCGGGGCTAGCAGCCCGACGCCGTAAGCTCTGGCATCACGGGCTTAACGAATTTCGGTGCCCACCAATCGCGGGCACATGGCACCCTTGGCACGGCCGTGGTACTGCCGTGCCAATCGATGCCATGGTTATAAAATGCGAGTGTTTACGGCCGTTTTTACGAACGGCCAGACCAGGTGTGTTTGCCGTTCGTAAAAACAGCCGTAAAGGGCTGGGAACTCGGCCCATCTATCAGCTGTGAATCGCTGCCGGCCATAAAAAAACGGCGGCAGCGATTCGTGTCGGGAGTTGGGCGTGGGGGGGGGGGGGGGGGGAGAATAGCGGGAGGGCGTCGGAACAGCGTGGCCGTAAAATTTTACGAGCCACGCTATTCTCCGCACCGTCGGGAGTGCGGAGAATCTCGCCCTGGGTATTTCCTGGCAAGTCAGGTAGAAGTACACCAATATGCAGAGCTCCTCAGCATGGTGGCCCTCTAGAGCTAGCAGTGACTCTGTTGGCTGGGACATGTGAACCAAATGGATGACGACCGCATCCCCAAAGTCATGCTCTATGGTGAGCTTGCTATTGGTGCAAAATCAACAGGTCATCCTGTAGCCAGCTAAGATGGACACCAGTAACACAAAATGGAAGACTGCAAAGAGTGCAGGGAAAAACGGACATGGTCAAAAGCAAACAGCTTGCAGAAGCTTTCAGCATTGAGACACTTGCAAAAACCGGTTTCCCGACAGCTGCAGAGTTCAGGCAGCGCTGCTAATGGGAAAGCCATCTACATACTAATGAGGTGATACCAGGACAGTCCCGGGCACAATAGATACACTCAAGTATCTATTGATACTTTCAATAGAGAAGCAGACACGATGGAGCCAGCGAAACCAGGACAATGAGTCCTAAGAACCGCCCCAGCCATCAAGGAACGACTCTAGGATAGGGGGGTTCAAATCATATCGATTGGGGAAAGGCCCAATCGATCCCTAGCAGGTGAGGAAGCCCGCCCCAAGGGGCACGGACCTCCTGGGACCTATAAAAGAAGGTCCCGCACATGGTTCGGTCTCCTGTCTCCAGCCTCCGACTCCAGCCTCCAGATCCTGTCTTTTACACCAGCCGTCGAGCAGCAGCCATCGATAAGTAAGTGCCAAAACGACGATCGCTACCTTGACCCTGGCATTACTTATACCCGTGCCGACCAGTAGTAACAAGAAGTTGCAGACCAGAACGGAACGAAGGCCTTGTTCCCTGACCTTGCCTGTTCCTTCTTAGATAAGTATTAGTCGGTTAATGGTAGAGAAGTAAGTTAGTCTTTAGCGTGTGCATGAGTATTTATTATAATTGTTATAATAAACTCTAACTGTTTGGACTTACTAATTGGTGTATAGCTTTATTGCTTTGAACTTGACCTTGATGCTTGTGACGGTGTCTCTTACGGCACCTGGCGACTCCAGAGCATAGAAATAAGAAACAGAGCCAAGCGAGTGTTGAGCACACTTCCTCTGTTGGAGGAGTGTTAAACACACTAACTCAGAACGAGCAACAATCCACACCTGCATTACCAAGATGTCTGCAGGCGAGACTTCAAGTTGACGAGGATCAGAGTTGATGTATGTGAAGTTCTCACAGCTGACAAGAATGCCTGGAGTCAAGCGGTCAGGGAGGGTGTGGAAAAGAAACAGAGGGTAAAAGAAATGGCTGGATGGCGGAAAAGAGAAATAAAAACATCAGCTGACCTTAAGCCAACTGTGGAAGTGAGAGACACTTCCGAATAGGCCTCCACAGTCACAACAGACGATGTTCAGTGCAGAAGTGATGTACACCCTGGATGCAGTCCATCCTTTCCCGAGATGGATGGACGCCTAACTCAAAGCTGGAAAGGGCACCACATGTTTTCGGAAGGATCTGTTGTCTAACTAGATCTATGGAGTCATTAATAAGAATATCAGAGAGGATGGAATGTTTCCACCTGATTTATTTTTCTACTGGTCCCTCCAAAGTCCATTACATGGACTACTTTTCTATCAAATCTGAGGAGAGATAGTTATTTGTGAACATTTCCTCAATCTCCCAAAGGTAACAATGAAAGCATGAGGGTATCAATCCACTTCACATTATTCCCTCCTATTTTCTGATATGCACATAAGCTGGAAGCCCCTGAGAAAGAGCCAGGAGGGGTAATTGGAGGCTTAGGCAGATCTACTGGCAGCATCCCTAAGTGCAAGAATCTTGTAGAGAAAAAGGAGAGCAAAGCACAGAAATAATTTCTTTTATCTTGGCTTTTTTTATCCATTCTTGGATAAGGAATGGGCAGCATTTATTGCCCATCCTTCATTGTCCTTCGGAACAATTTTTTAAAAGGACATTTTTGGGATGTGGGTGTTGCTGGCGAGGCCAGCATTTATTGCTCACCCCTGGCTGCCCTTCAGAAAGTGGTGGTGAGTTGATTTCTTGAACTGCTGCAGTCCATGAGGTGTAGGTACACCCACTGTGCTGGTGGGAGGGAGTTCCAGGATTTTGCCCCAGCGACAGTGAAGGAACGACGATATATTTCCGAATCAGGGTGGTGAGTGGCACAGTATTTGGAACAATATTGTCATGGTCTCACAGTCGCTGTGTCAAAACCCTGAAACTCCCCTCCTAACAAAACTGTGGGTGTACCTGGAGCACGTAGACAGCAGCAGTTGGCGAAAGGGGCTCATTGACACCTTGCCAAGGGCAATTAGGGATAGGCATCAAATGCTGGCCTGACCAACAACACCCCATCTCAGGAATGAATTAAAAAAACACATTATACATATCAGTAAAAAGCTATATGCTGATTGAAATGCACTCGGAATTTAACCGCACTTCAAGCCCTGTAGAGGAGAGGAAAACCAGCCTGAACAAAGGAAACTTTTGTGAATTGTTGTCCGTTTGAATTCTGTCAGTGGTAGATTTGTAGATTCACCAAAGAAGTGAATTTACTTGCAACCCAGTTATCTGGAGAATTTCAGAATCAAGTGAGAGAGCTCAGTGTAGACTTACTAGTAAATCACTTTTAGTACAAAATAGAAACACTTTCAAACAGTAATTTCATGTCAAGTCTTTCCAAACAGAATTTACACTAGGTACAGTGCCAGGACGGCCAAATCTTTGAATAGAGCCTCCATTATAACTGGAACATTTCTGTGCCACATCAATGCATTGAACGAGATTAGACATGGCTTTTATCTTAAATTTACTTTTAGAAATTCATTACTGAAGACATCTGACATTAGTTCTCAGTTTTCTCTATGCCAAACAGATTTTTTTAACATTCCCATTTGATAAATGAAATATTTTCTTTGGCTGAGATTTCCCACACCCGTTTTCATCAGGCAGATTCAGGAGAAATCCTGCAAGAAGTCCCAAATAGTGTTTCACGCCGACATAAACGTGTGACATGATTGTCCTCTCTCCCCGTCAACGGCGAGGTGCGTTTCCCGACATTTAATGTTGGGAACTTCATTCGAATACATCATCACCTAATGATCAAGCCTCTATGCCTGAATTATCCCTTTCCCCCCCATCAGAAGTTCCATTCACATTGGCGTGAGGTCAGAACAGAGTGAAACCTGACTGGTCTCCCAAGGCACCCACCTGCCAAGCAGACCTCCCAGAAGATCTCAGGTGAATGCATTATTGAGGGGGAAAGAGTCATTTCCGGACACTGTCCCTTGGCACTGCTCCCTGTCTCTTGGCACTGCCCATTGGCACTGTCCCAGTAGTGCCCCCTCTCTTATTTTGTGAAGCTTATTTTCCAATAATGTTTTATTCATGATACAACAGTTCTTCAGGTCAGTTCACCTGTGTTGTAACAAAAGAAATGAATCAGAAATGGGTTATAGACATTTAACTATTATTACAAGCCAGTCCCCAATGGACAATTGTAAGGTTTTTGCATTTATAGATTTTAAACAGCAATGATATCATAGAATTTACAGTGCAGAAGGAGGCCATTCGGCCCATCGAGTCTGCACCGGCTCTTGGAAAGAGCACCCTACCCAAGGTCAACGCCTCCACCTTATCCCCATAACCCAGTAACCCCACCCAACACTAAGGGCAATTTTGGACACTAAGGGCAATTTATCATGGCCAATTCACCTAACCTGCACATCTTTGGACTGTGGGAGGAAACCGGAGCACCCGGAGGAAACCCACGCACACACGGGGAGGATGTGCAGACTCGACACAGACAGTGACCCAAGCCGGAATTGAACCTGGGACCCTGGAGCTTTGAAGCAATTGTGCTATCCACAAGGCTACCGTGATACAAGAGATTAAACCAAATCACCATATTCTCATTCATATTTGATCGTGATACGGATGAAGTCAGAGAAAATGAAGACTTGGCATTGCAATGAGTCAGACTAAAATCCCTTAATCTCCAAGATATGACTTCAAATCTAACCCGATTGGATGAGGAGAGAGTCTCTTCTCTCAAACTGCTGCCAAAGTCTAAAATAAAATGAAGACAGTCTATGACAATTTAGTTCCGTGTGGGCACACACCCACAGCAAATGTTCCAATATTAATCATACCAAATTGGCAGTCTTGTTAAGGAAGGCTGCATGAATGGTTAGGATTAACATTGGATGGTTAGTACCCATACCGTAGGCACACATCATCACTCAGATAGCTTCAAATCCAAAGGAGCATGTCCGTAAGATGTTCTATTGAGTTAATGGTGAAATCTATTTCTCTTTACTGCTTATGTTGGTCTGATTTTGTGCCAGAGTTTACTATAATTCTGTGGGGTGCTCAGGAAGGTTTAAACAGTCAGGGGCATCTAACTCTCTGGAGGTCATCAGTAAGGTAATCATTGTGATTGCTGAGATGTGGGGTGGGGGGGGGGGGGGGGGGGAGCAGCATTTTCTTTTTCATAAAGTTGGCTTAGGGACATGTACTCATGATGTTTGGTTCCCAGCATCACATAATGCTGGGCTTGCATCTCTGGTGAGTTACATAAGACCTGCTGGTTGTAGCGGAAAATTTGGCAGCAGGTGACGATGGTTGGGGAGAGCACTGAGCAGGTGAACTAGTCAGCACCTGTGGACCCCTCCTTTCAGGGAGCAGTGTGTTTGGCAAGATGAGGGGACGGAGCCAGATGCCATGAAGTGAGTGAAAAAGCCTCAAGTACAAGTCAGTGTGGCAAGCATCTTAAACCATGAATATGGGAGCTTGAAGCCCCTGAGGGTGGCTAAAGAACCAGGAGAGGTAATTGAAGACTTAGTCAGACTTACTGGCAGCACCCCGAGTTCAAGAAGCCTTGTAGAGAGGGAACAGAGGAGAGCAGAGCAACAAGAAGGAACTGGAACAGTAGTTCAATACTGTTGCGTCACTGTATGGAAGAGCTGAGGCCATGAATAGGGCAGAGGCCTGGAACATCGGCCACGAATATTTACTGTAAATGGTTTGTTCCTTGAAGTTAAGCTTTCCCTTGAGAGTTTGATACAGCCTTGATCCCGGGGGGGAATAAAGGAACCCTGCTTTTTTTAACCTTTGTGGCGCCTGTGTGCTTAAACCTCATCATGTTTCATGGATTCTCCCTGTTGGATAAACATTTCTCTTCGTCTTTAGGTCGTCCCATGTCACAACTATCGCAAAGGGATGATAAACAGCTAATTCTCAGGGATTGTGGTTGTTGCTTTTCACTTGATCGCAGTAAGTATACTACAGCCTCTGAATCTTTGACATTCTTATCCACCTCTCTGGCCTTTGACTTTCAAACAATACAATATAAAAAGTCAGATATCCCTGCATGGATGTAAAACTGGTATATGGCCTGTTAGATAGTTGATCTATAACCTTTGAGATTGTTGGTATGTTTTATTAGGTGGCTGGTATGTGACGTTGAGATAGCTGGAATTTAGGAAGAGAAGTGAGTCATTTAGCCCCTCAAGTCTGTTCTGCCTTCAATGAGATCATTGTTGATCTGTGACCTAAATCCATATATTTGCCTTTCCCCATTTCTCTTAATACTGTATCTTTGGTTAACAGAAATCTTATCAATCTCACAGGTTAAATTAAAAAACTAACCTGACATCAGCTGAAAAGAGTTTAAAATTTTGACCATGATTTGTGTGGAGAAGTGTTTTCTATCTTTACACCTGGAATGTCTGGCTACATTTGTGTGACTTATAAGTTACATGGGTTGTTAGACAGTTGGTATGAGGCCTGCAGAAGACAAAGCTACAATTGAGAAAATTGCACAAAAGAAAATTGAGAAATCTGAATCGTTAGAATTTTCTTTCCTATGAAATGTTGACAGAAAACAGGTATTTAATGCTTCATAATGATAGGATAAATGCGGCCGATCTGGAGTCTTGTGGCACGATTCTCTGTTCCAGAGTCTAAGTGTGCCTGCCAGTGGAGAATCGAGACTATGTCCTGCACTTATTGGTGCCGAGCCGCCATTTTGAACAGGTGCCCAGATCCCAATGTCCAGAGACAGGCTCCCTTCCCCCACAATGCAAATGTTGAACCACTCCACTGACTGAGGGAGGAGCCGCAACCCCTCATCAAGGAGGTGCTTTCTCCCGCACCACAGGAATAACAACGAGGTCACCACCCCCCCCCCCCCCCCCCACCCAGGCCCCCCCTTCAGGCCTCGCCCTGGCATTACCAACAGTGTAATGCTCCCCGGCACCATGGCACTCTCACCCTGTCAGTAACATCCCAGCCAAGAACTTTTTGCAGTTAGAAAAGAGGAAGTGAAAGCACTTGGCTGCTTTGAAATGGCCAGCATCTGTCAATCTGATCCAGAATCTTGATAAACAGTTAGGATCAATGCAGGATACACAATGCTTTTGTGTTTCTTAAAAAAAACTTCTTTGTGAATCCCATCTTTGAAAGGTGATTACAGCTTTTACAGTTAAATTTATAAACTGAAGTGCTAATTTTTCAAGCGTGAAGGGAAAGATAAACAAACAAACCTCCTGGCAGCTGTGTTTAAACCATTAAGCTGCCAATCAAAGGCTAGTGAAAAGTACTGCACTGTGAAAGTGAAAGAATGCTCGGCATCTCAAAGGACTTTGGTGTTTTTCAAGGCTTTTCAAGAGTTATGGGCCTCCTAGGAAGGTTATGAAACTTCAAAAACAGCAGTTTTAAAATCTTTGGGTTGAGGGAACAGATGTGAGGAAAGGGAAAGTCTTCTTGGCTTGAATCTTCAATGAACTGTCTGATTTGCTCATCAGCTGCTGGGCAGGGCAGTTCAGGGTGAGATGTCCATGTCAAACAAGGACGATGATTTTGAATAAAGGGCTGCCTGAGATTGTCATTCCAACAGTGATCTTCAGGTTGCCCAGGGCTGGAAGAAGCAGTCCAGACACAGGACCACCATCCTGGGGGAACGATCTCTATATGTGCATGTACACAAGGGGTTAATGTGTAATCAGTAGCACCACATGATCACTAGAGGGCCGGACCAACAGGGGTATAAAAGGCAACCACATTGGGTCTCTGGCTCTCTCGGGGGTGCACTGTGACCAGGGCAATAGCAGAGTAGTTCAGATGGCTAGTGGAGTTACGTTTAGTTACTGTAGTTAGATCTTGTTAACCTTATCACTCGTATCAAAGTTAAAGTAAAGAACTCATGCAATTATTGTTATAGTTACTCAAGAAGCCTTTTGTTACTACTGGGTGAGTTTGAGTCTTCTTCGTCGAGATTCAAAAGACCTCTTCATTAGCCAAGGATTGAGTAGCACATGTTACCTACCAAACAGGTAACAAAACACAGGGGTCAACCCCTTACCCACAACCTGAGCCCACCCATCCCTTAGAAGCCTTGGGGCCACTCTCTCCGCAACCTGGCAGTGGCAGAGAAGCCTAACCCATTTGGCTCCAGTACACCAGGACAGCGTTTCTAAATACTTACACCAAAGTCTGCTTGGTGGAATTCCCTCTGGGAGGAGTGGAGCATAATGGGGTGGGGGGAGAGGAGATTTGGGTTTGCAGCCCATTAATCACATTCAAATGAACACATCAGCTGTTTGCGCAAGACGGGAAGTCCACTATGGTCAACAAGGTGGTACCGGAGATCAAGGACAGGCCTGGCGCCGATCCTGTTTTTCGGCCGATGCGGGATTCTCCACCCGATTGGGATTCCCAATCTTAGTGGCGAAAAGCGGAGACTCCCCCTGTGGTAATTGCTGTCAAGAAGGGGCCTCAAATACAAACTGATATAATCTATTTCAGCTGCGTGCAAGCAGTTCATTAAATAAATACACAGATGAAAGCTGATGTCTGGCTAAAAAAGGAAAAAGAAGCTGATGTTTGAAGGACAAAGAATTATACTTGTATCAACAGCAGCTACTGAGTTCAATCCAAAGTCTGGACAGATGCTCTGTAAAATAAGCTGCATGAAGTTTCTGAATTATAAACTCGGGAGAAAATGTGGCTGGGATTTTGTCAACAGCATGCTGTTCCCGATGTCATAACTGGGACTGTACACAACTTCTTTCTTTTTTTGCAGTTTCCCATTGATTATAATTAAAAATTGAAAGTGCCAACAGCGTGCATAGAAAACTAGTGTGAGTTATCAACATGTAAAGATTTTCATTGGTGAAACGTGATGCCAGGGGTCCATGGGCATCCCATTAAAGAGCTTCTTGATTAAACAGGATTCATGGCATGCAGGGTGACTGAATGAGACGGGTTGAGAAATTGCTTGGTCAAAGCTGTGCATCGTGACCATGGCGTTCCTGCCCAACCACATTGTCATTGACCTAAGACCTGAGAGCACAAAGTTGGAATGGATGTTTTACTAAATTGAATTTAAAAATGAAACATTTCACATTACATTGACTTTACTTTGTCCTTGTGTGCATCACTGTTATTGTTGAGACTAAGGCTGGGTTTCTTGGTGACGTGGGGCAGCTTCAATGGGAAATCCCATTGACAGGCGGCAGGAACAGAGAATCCCGTTGCCAGCAAATGGTGCTGCTGAGAAACACGCAGCTGAGTGAACTGAGAATCCCGCCTTAACTTAGTCAGAGAGCTAAATATACTAGCACACCTCACTGTTAGCAAATATTGATGATTACAGGGGTGATTTAGGGACATTTCCTTGATTGCGGAAGAAACAATGTTGTGTTTTTGTGTTCACTTTATTGAATGTTCACGTTAATGTCTATTGCACTCATCACCCAGTGGGGCATGGCTGAACTTGCAGACTCAACTGGCCCTCCCTTCTTTGTATTGTAAAGGACATTGTCTGAGATTACTCTCAGTGAAGGTAATTGAAATGTAGGTGAAAATAAAGCTCTGCAGGGTCTTCGCCAGCAAAATCCGTAAGATGGAGTAAATTTAGACAGTACTGATCGCCTTTTAGGCCCCTCATTTTCTTACCTTGGCTAACCCCACCACCCCTCTCTACCACATCCAGGATGCCATCTCTCCTCCCACTTCACTCCTCCATATCCCCAACCCTACCCTCTGTTCTCCCTTGAAACTCTTTTCCATTCCTCTAAAATCCCCTCTGATCACTGACTCACTCTTGCCAGCCTGAGCCTCATGCAAGCTGCCATTGTCCTCCTCGCCTCCCTCATGCTTTAGACTTAAGCAAGGAAAACCACTGACCTTACACACAACTGCACAACGCCAACAGGTGCACATCATCTTTAAACAATCATGAATAGAATGCCATGTGATTCCTGCTGAATTTATAGATCCCTACAGTGCAGAAGGAGGTCATTCAGCCCATCGAGTCTGCACCGAGCCTCCAAAAGAGAAGCCTACCTCAGCCCATTCTCCCTGCCCTATCCCTGTAACCCCATAACCCACCCAACCGACACATCTTTGGACACTAAGGGGCAATTCAGCATGGCCAATCTACCAAACCTGCACATGTTTGGACTGTGGGAGGAAACTTTTGCACCCGGAGGAAACCCGCACAGACAAACATTTGAGAAACTCTACACAGACAGTCATCCACGGCAAGAATCAAACCCAGGTCCCTGGAGCTGTGAGGAATCAGTGCTAACCACTGTGTCACCAAGCTGCCACCTTGAAGGTAGGACATTATTGAAAAAGGTTTTGAATGAGTATTCATGACATGCAAATGTATTACGAATAGGAACCTCCGCTGGCTGGATGAGACCAAACATGCTACAGAAATGCTGCTGTCTAAACCTTTGCATCTCAACCAGCCGTCTGGCAACAGAAATTTTCTATGTTGCCCAATTAAGTCAACCCGCATGTTACATTTCCCGACATTTTGGGTTCCATAAAGCACTCCCTCTCCCCCTGCTGAATAAATTCCCAGGTGGATTTGGAAAAATCCAACAGCATGCCGACTGAATATGGCTAGTTGGCTCCCATGAATTTCAGAAGTATGAAATATTTTTCATCTTTATCAGCCATAATTGCCATAATTATTGGAATTTCCATTGCAGAAATTCAAAGAAGGCGGAACAGCAGTGGACTGCACCTGAAGGAATATCAAATATCACAGGAAAGAATTGTAAGTAATGACAATGTTTAGACATGTAGGATCCTGATCCCTAGGATCTAACATTTAATTAGATAGTAAGGCTTAAGCAAACACCCAACTCTTTATTCTTAGAGAATCTAATCTGATCAAAGTATGCCTCCCATTTCTACTTGAGGAATAATAAATATATCTGCGACCAGTTGCCTTTGTTGATTGGGCGACCCTACTATTTTAATTTGCCACCGCAAAAAATAACCTCTGGAAGGGTAACCTGTGGCTTTATTTATTTTGAAAAATTCTTGAACACAAGACTAGCTGAGCATTGCTGTGAGCGGGGCAATGGATTCCTTCATTGCTGAGAGCAATTATTAATGGTCCAGGGAGATTTGACTTTCGTGCAGAGGCCAACTGGCAGCATTGCATCCACTACCCGTTAAAGGACCTGCCCGATACTCAGATGCATTGTAACTGTATCGTGACTGTGCAGATGATGGACAGCCCATTCAATACCGCCCAAATTGTATTATTCTTTTCCCCATGGTGTGGGCATAAATGCCAAGTTCATTATTTCAAACTCAAGGGCACATTGGTTGTTGAAACTAATTTAATAAAACTTGTGTTTGACAGTTTATTGAGTAAATCCATTTAGGAATGCAGCATTTATGCTGTTGCATTTCTTATTGGATTCTAGTACTGCAAATTTAGAGCTTAGAGCAATGATGAGCAACCAAGACTAGTCGCACAGTTATCATAGAATCATAGAATTTACAGTGCAGAAGGAGGCCATTCAGCCCATCCAGTCTGCACCGGCCCTTGGAAAGAGCACCCCACCTCAGCCCACACCTCCACCCCATCCCTGTAATCCAATAACTCCACCTAACCTTTTTGGACACTAAGGGCAATTTAGCATGGCCAATCCACCTAACCTGCACATCTTTGGACTTTGGGAGGAAATTGGAGGACCCAGAGAAAACACACGCAGACTCGGGGAGAAGGTGCAAACTCCACACAGACACTGACCCAGGATCGAACTCGAGACCTCGGCGCCGTGCGGTAGCAGTGCTACCCCGACCGAGATTTACCAGCTGCGCCATGCCCTGAGTCTGTTGCGACCGTTAGATTGCACCCCATAGGTTCAATTGCCCCAGTCTGTGATGAGTAGCTGATCTGACTCAATTTGGTGTTAGGGGTTATACAGTTCGCTACAATGACTGTGAGACTGTAACCTCTGCTGGAAAGCTCTCATGAGGACAGCATGAGGACCCAGGCCACCTGGTGGCGTTCCGGTAACTGGCTGGTATTGAGTAACTGAACATCAACATAAATCAAAAGGTGGAAGAGAAGAGGGGAAGGGGAAGGAAACTCGGTGCTAAAACGTGTTTAAGTAACAACAGAGGGGACAGGATGAGGACCCAGGCCACCTGGTGGCGTTCCGGTAACTGGCTGGTATTGAGTAACCGAACACCAACATAAATCAAAAGGTGGAAGAGAAGAGGAGAAGGGGAAGGAAACTCGGTGCTAAAAGTTGTTTAAGTAACAACAGAGGGGCACAGTAGCACACAGCTCCAGGGCGCCAGGTTCGATTCCCGGCTTGGGTCACTGTCTGTGTGTAAATTGCACTTTCTCTCCGTGTCTGTGTGTGTTTCCTCAGGGTGCTCCAGTTTTCACCACAGTTCAAAGATATGCAGGTTAGGTGGATTGGACATGCTAAATTGCCCTTAGTGTCCAAAAAGGTTAGGTGGGGTTTGTGGTGATATGCATCACTGTAGATACACAAGGGGTTAATGTAAGTACATGTAGACTAGCTAGACACTAGAGGGAGCACCAGAGACATGACACACAGACACTCAACCAATAGGTCAGTAAGATAGGACATGACCAATGGGCATTCACGATACACACAGAGGTGACACTACCACAGGGGGGCATTACACCAACCCATATATAAGACACAGCACACACGATCTTCCTCTTTCCAGTGGAGACACTCAGTGAGTACAGACACAGGGTTGTTTCAACATCACACCCACCACCTGGATTGTAGCAGACTGGTTCGTCAGTCTGAGTAGCTATAAAAGGATTAACAGTAGTGGCGAATCCAAGTCGGAGAATTGTAAATAGTTTAATAAACGTGTTGAAGTTAGCTCCACATCTGAACCTTCCTTTGTCAGAGTGAACATCAAGGAAGCAGCTTATGCTACGCCAAGAGCATAACAAGACAGGGTTACTGGTTACGGGGATGGGGTGAAGGTGTGGGCTTAGACGGGGTGCTCTTTCCAAGGGCCAGAGCAGACTCGATAGGCCGAATGGCCTCCTTCTGCACTGTAAATTCTATGATTCTATGATAACTATGTGGTCATAATGCTAAAAGCAAAAAGGTACACTTAAAAAGAATTTCAATTAATAGACTGGCATTTTGTGTCATATTAATCATCCACTATGCTAACCCCTGAGAATAAATGGAGTTAGATCACTCTTAAAATAGTGGACAAAAGATTACTTGTGTTAATGCATTAAGCATTTGAATGGCAATATCATGCAGTATCATGCCTTAGCTTAAAGTATGCTGTCAAAGTTCTTTTTCAGCAACCAAATAAAATCTGGACTTGGTCCAAAATGCTTAATCTTCCAACAGCCATGTGTATGGGCAGGATTCAAAACACATAAAGCAAAGGGAAGGTATGTGCTTACTTATTTGACAGTCTACCTCAACCCATAATTAAGAGGTTGGATAGAGTTCATTGCCTACAGTGCCACGAGGCAGTACCAGGTCTACTGTCAATTTCTACATGCTGTACATTGCAGATCCTCAGGGGAAATAATCAAGGGCTTGAACAGAAAGCTTGAGCCAAACCAACCTTTCATTATAAAGACTTTCTGAACTATTCCAGCAAATTTTGCAAATAAAATTATTTTAACGAAGAGAGCCCAAATACCCGCTGATTTGATAAAACCTATCCGATGTTTCTGCCACTGGTAAAACCAACTGCGTTAAAATCAAATCTAATTTCCAAGCAATTTTAAACCCAAGATTTCGACTTGTGATGATTTAACTAAACCTACTTCCATCGACTACTAACCTTTTAAATTGAAGATAAAATACTGCACCAGTCACATATGTGGAATATTGAAGAACTTTTTCAAATGTCTGATAATCATTTGTGATTAAATGGTCCCTGAGATTGTGCAGTGGGGCATTCACGAATAAATGTGAGGGGATGGGATACATACGGTCTGGGGTGTTACAGTTATTATGGGTTATTTTGTTGCATTTCATTGTTTGTCGTTATGTTTTATATTTTCTGTAAAAAATTCCAATAAAAATTATATTTAGAAAAAAAGTGTTTTAACAGGTTATTTTGAGTCAGCTATTCGAGTGGAGAAGCTTACCCATTTTGTTCAAAAAGGCTAAACTCTCTGCAAAAATAACGGAAGGATATTTCAGAAGACATGAACGTTTGTAAGGTATTATCCCATGCTCTATTTCACAATTGTTAATTTATGATCTGTGCTAAATATTTTGAACCAACTCATACCCAGTTTTCACTACAAAGTGTTCCACTGGTACACGTGATCCATTTTTTTTGTTTTAAGATACGAAGGTCAAATATTCATCAGATTTCAAAGCTTTACATCCAATTGAAATATTCTGGGCAAAAGTTCTGGAAATGGTGAAGAGTATGGCAGCCACCATGCAGCATGCTACTGTGCATGCAGCCTGATGAACCTTCCCATTGGAAATTGAATCCTGATATCTAGCAATACTTCGGCCAATGCAGCTGCCGCTGCTAAGTGCGGGAATGTGCATTCCCCAAATGTGGTGAAACGCAACCGAAAAATTACAAACATATGTATGAAGTTTGTGTGAGACATCTGCCATTCAGACTAAGCAATGCATGGAATCTACTCGGAAATCAAAAGATGCAAAGCTGCTTTGAGCCCTTACTGACCTTAGGCACACCCAGACCATCAAACCTGAAGGGCAGAAAGGGTTCATAAACTAACACTCCCATGCTCGCTGGTACCATGGCAACAACTCTATCTTGCAAGCATGCAGAATCGTCGATGCTCCTCTGACTCAACCAAAATGCAGGAATTGTCAGCCAGATATCCTGCTTCTTCCCAAATAATGCATAGTTCTCAGCGGGTAGATCCCACACGTTTCTAAAAATTATTTTTCCAGGATGTGGGGTTTGCTGACCAAGCCAGCATTTGTTGCCCATCCCTAATTGCCCTTGAGAACCTGATGGGGAGCTGCCTTCTTGAACTGCCACATTCCATGTGGTGTAGTTATACCCACTGTGCTATTAGGGTGGGAGTTCCAGGATTTTGACAGAGCGGCAGCGTAAGGGTATATGGTAATATATTTCCAAGTCAGGATGGTGAGTGACCTGGAGGGGAACCTCCAAGTGATGGTGTTCCCAGGTCTCTGCTGCTCTTGTCCTTCAAAATCGTAGTGGTTGTGGGTTTGGAAGGTGTTGCCTGAGGAGTAAGTTCCTGTAGTGCACCTTGTAGATGGTACACACTGCTGCCACTGTGCGTCGTTGGTGAAGGGAGTGATTGTTTGTGGAAGGGGTGCCAATCAAGCAGGCTACTCTGTCCTGGATGGGGTTGAGATTCTTGAGTATTTTTGGAGCTGTATTCATCCAAGCAAGGAAGGATGCGAGGGTCCTCCTGCAGAGGAGATTTACCAGAATGATTCCACATGGTGAAGAACTTTACAAAGTTTGACTGGAGAGGCTGGAATTGCTCTCCTCGGAGCAAAAGAAGGTTGAGGTGAGATTTGATTGAGGCATAGAAGATTATAATAAATTTAGATAAAATAGACAAAGAAAAGCTGTTTCCATTCGCTGATGGCACAAGGGCTGGGGACAAAGATTTCTGAATTTAGAGATATAATGAGCTGTAACTCATTGTATATGAAGGTGGTAGGAGTGGAGATGTTCAATGATTTCAACAGGAAAATGAATTGCAGTGTTAATGTAAACCTACTTGTGACAATAAAGATTATTATTATTTCCCCTTTCTTTTATTTTTGCCATTACATTTTTGATCCATGGATGACTATGGATATGTGTCCTTAAGGCAGCCTCTGCCTTTAATTCAAACAGAAGAATCCAGAAGGCTGTGCTGATTTAGTCTGGTGATTGCAGAGTGACCGGAATCAGTAATGACTCAGTTTGATTGATTTTGCTAATGGCCAACTAATTGGTCCAAAAGACTGTGCACTACCTAGCAACAGGTGTTGATTGGATCTGATCTCACTAGAATGTTTTTAGTCATGAGGGGCGCGATTCCCCGCTCCCCAGGCGGGGTGGGAGAATCACGGGAGGGCCGCTCTGGCACCCCCGCGATTCTCCCAACCCCCCAAAATGTTGTGTCGCGTTTTGCGACACGCCGCGGGTGCGATTCTCCGGTCCGGATGGGCCGAGCGGCCTGCCGTTCCTGACCTGTTCACGCCGGCGGCAACCACACCTGGTCGGTGCCCACCGATCGTTGGGCCAGCATCTCCAAGAGACGCACTCTTTCCTCTCCGCCGCCCCGCAAGATCAAGCTGCCACATCTTGCGGGGCAGCGGAGGGTAAGACGGCAACCGCGCATGCGCGGGTTGGCGCTGGCCAACCTGCGAATGCACGGCTGACGTAATTTGGCGCCGCCGGCCGCGTCATTATCGGTGGCTGAGTTTCACGAAACGCCGCTCCTACTCCCCCGGGGGGGGGGGGGGGGGGGGGGGAGAATAGGGGGTGAGGAGCGGCCTCCGATGCCGTCGTGAAACACTCCGGGTTTCACGACGGCGCCAGCCGTTGCAGAGAATTCCGCCCGAGGTTCCAATTTTTTATCCTGGCAGCCTAGGTGAAGAGATCTAAGTCTCCAAAAATATTTATAACTAATCCTCTCCAGAAGGCCATTGTGGAGGCTGATTCTCTCTCCATCAAGTCTGCGTACTGTTCTGTTGAGACTGCAGAGGCCTGAAGTCAAACAACAATCTGAAAGCAAGGTTTGATGTGAAAAAATTGTCTCTACAGAACGATATAAGCATCAAGGTGAACCTTGAGCTGAAGGTCCAGTTTGATGAGAAATAAGGTGTTTCTCCAGAAAGCCTGATTCCTGTGAGTACAATATTTTCTAACCTACGGGAACCCTGAATGAATGACTCTACAAAGAAGACCATTACTGGCCAATTGGACAGCCAAGGGCTAAAGACATTTGGAATTTTTATAAGGATTATTACTTACTTCACTTTGGTTGTGACTCTGGGATGAGTGGTACTGAACTTGACTGCGCACTAACCTAGGATGTTGTAACAAATGGGACTGACTGGATAGCTCTGTAGAGAACCAGTTTGGGTTCATTGGGCTGAATAGCCTCCTTCTGTGTCATCATGCTTCCACAATTGTATGCCTATGTGGAAATCTCAAAGCATTCCCCTGTGTTTCATACATAAAACTGTACAATTGCTTCACAAAATATACGTCTGCATTCTCTTTCTTTTTTTTTCTTTTTTTTAAATTTAGAGTACCCAATTATTTTTTCCAATTAAGGGGCAATTTAACGTGGCCAATCCACCTAACCTGCACATCTTTGGGTTGTGGGGGCGAAACCCACGCAAACACGGGGAGAATGTGCAAACTCCACACGGACAATGACCCAGGGCCCAGGTCCTCAGCGCCGTAGGCAGCAATGCTAACCACTATGCCACCGTGCTGCCTGCATTCTCTTTCTTTAAAGAACATGGCACCAGCAGTTAGTTTCTACCCTTTGCACTAATACATTGCAGTTCAATTGCTCATTCTTTCCAACAGTAATTGGAGGAAATTAGTTCAAGTGGAACTCACACTTTCCACCTCTGATGTGCAAACCACAAATTCCACACTTCAAGAGGCACAAGATTGGTGTCATTATCTTTTCCCAAACCACAACTTGTTATATTGTTAAACTCGGAAACACGAGGCATGAAGAAAGAAACTTAAATTCATGTAGCATATCATCTCGTGCTCAAGATATCCTGAAGTGAGAATCACCAACGAATTATTTTAAAAATGCAATCACTCTTAGTGCCTCTGGATGTTCACAGTACTATATAAGTGAAAATTGTTACCATAATATGGGAAAACCCATCTCTACACAGCAAAGGTCTAAACAGAATTTTAAAACATTCTTTCATAAAATTCATTCATAAGGTGTGATAATCGCTGGCACAGCCAGTACTATCTGTTGCTAATTGTCCTTGAAAAGGTTTCTTAAATCACTGCAGTGCAGGTACACTTTCAGTGTGAGGAAGAGTGTTCCAAGATTTTGAACCAGCGACAGTGAAGGAATTGCGATTTGCTTCTGCGTCAAGGTGGTGTGTGGCTTGGAGGGAACCTTGGAGGTTGTTTTCCCATGCATTTGCTGCAATTGTCCCTCGAGGTGATAGAGGACACGGCTTTGGAAGGTACAGTCCAAGGAGCTTGGTGAGTTCCTGGTGTGCATCTTGTAGATGGTACACATGGCTGCCACTGTGCATCGGTGGTAGAGTGAGTGAATATTTGTGGATGGGATGCCAATCAAGTGGGCTGCTTTGTCCCGAAGGGTGTTGAGCTTCTTGTGTATTAATGCAGCCTCACTAATCCGGGCAAGTGAAGAAGGTTCTATCACTCCTGACTTGCCTTGCAGATGGTGGACAGGCTTTTGGGAGTCGGGAGGTAAGTTACTCGGTGCAGATTTCCCAACCTCCAGCCTGCTCTTGTAGCCACAGTATTTATATGGTTGGTCCAGTTCAGTTTCTGATGAGCGAAGGGCCATTCCATTCTGTTTTTTTGTTGTGCTGGTTGAAGGGGAACAGGACGCTGGGAGAATTCCTAGCCCTTCTTCATTGTGCCATGGAAATTGTGATGTGCACTTAAAATGCAGTACTCCTCTGTGACCGAAAGTCCATGGCCTACTGGTATCCTGTGCTGGAACTCCAGTTGGGGTGGGGTGGAAAATGCTGCCATGTTGACCGGGATTCAAAGGGGAACAGGAACTCCCAAAGTTGAGAGTTGTTTCTTCATCAGCTGAAGGTCAGGTTGTGCAGGCGGTACGCTGTATAAAATAGTGTGCCTGCCTGATGCATGGCAGTTTTGGGACTCAAATTAGCACATTGGTATTGACAACTCGCATGCCAGGAATTGTGGAACTCGTGGAGGGACCATGCTTCCTGGTGACCTCCACCAAGTCTGAAGTTGGGTGGGCTGGAAGAGGGGCGATGGTGGCTACATTTAAATGTCCCTCAGCAGTTACCCAAGCTAAAGGGACTATGTTGCAGGTGCCTGCCTTCCCTGAATGCCACAAACTGCAACAAATATCACCAGTTTGGGTGGCGATGAAGGGGGATTGCTCATGCTCCCCCCTGCTCCTCCCACCCCCAGGAGGCTGTGTCGCACCCTTGTCCAGCTTTGTGAGGCAGAAGATCTTTTTCCAGGCTATTTTCTGGGTCCAGAAAATAAAGATAGTGAAAGAAAAAAGAAAACTGCTGTCTCACAACGCTAGGTAAGGAGGGATTGCCTCGCTTACTGTTCTACATTTTCTATAGTTTGCGGCATGTAGGAAGGACAGATGGTGCAGAAACACCCCCTGCAGCTTGGGCCTCTGCCAAGCATCATTTAAATGAGGCAGCCTTTCCCTGACTCCAAATAGTCCAGTGGAGCGAGAGGTGGCGATCACTGGGTGGCATGGTCCTGATATGAAGTCCAAGATTGCCAGTTCATGAGTCTAGAACACCAATGTGCCCAGGAGCAGGGCTTTGAACCTACAACACTCTGCTTTCAACAGAGTGGCTGTGTCTAGCTGATGCATAGAATCATAGAATCATAGAATTTACAGTGCAGAAGGAGGCCATTTGGCCCATCGAATCAGCACCGGCCCTTGGAAAGAACACCCTACCTAAGCCCACACCTCCACCCTATCCCTGTAAACTAGTAACCCCTAAACCTTTTGGACACTAAGGGCAGTTTAGCATGGATAGTCCACCTAACCTGCACATCTTTGTACGACGGGAGGTAACCAGAGCATCTGGAGGCAACCCATGCAGACTCTGCACAGACCGTGACCCAAGTCAGGAATCAAACCTGGGACCCTGGAGCTGTGAAGCAATTGTGTTAACTAACTGTACATGAAATTAGAAAGTGGCATTCTTTCCATCAATTCTGCCGGCACTTAAAAAAAAAAAAAAAAAAATTCTGCCGGCACTTTCCATCGGATGATGTTAAGAACTGGGGAAAATTAAGTTTTTAAAAAAAGCGAAGTTATAGAAGGAGTTGAATGGAAGCAGATGTCTGGAGAAATGGTGAGATGCAAATTTGCCTATCTGTGGAAAACAAGTATTTTGTATCTATGATTAGAGAAAACAATGGGGTTATGAAGGCGATTACTTCAAAAAGTGTGGAGCTAAGGAAATGGACACGTACCTGTCAAAAGCCAACTCCACAGGGTGAATAACATCGAAGGGGAAAAATAGTATGAAGGGGAAGAAATAAAATGAAGTGTAACACCCTACCTCGAGTGAGAGAAAGAGGCAGCTAACATCAGTCTGCAGCAAGCTGCAGATATAGGCCGGAGTTCTCCATCCCGTCACGGCAGTGGGATTCTCCGGTCTGGCTGTCATGAATGGAGTGCTGACTGAGCACCAAATTCTCCGTTCTCACTGGCAGCGGTGGCGGGCAAACTCTGATCAGAGAATCCCGGCCAGAAGTCTCCTGAAGGAAGGAATTAATTTCTGCCTTCGCTCAACCTGCAGACCATTTCCCAGGCGTGGCCACCTTACCCTGGTTGTGGTAATTATTTGCTGAATTTAGCTTATAAAGATACTTAAAATTGGGTACTGTTTGGGAAAAGTGGTGTCTCAAGAGTTCAGGTGAACGTAGGTATTTGGGGACCAAGGGATAGATTCATGTGAAATTATGTATATAGTTATCTGTCTACTTAAGTGGCATAGTGTATTATAATCTTTCTTGTCATGCGTGTTCTGTATTTCTTTTAAGTTAATAATTTTTATTTAATTGTTCACACAATAACTGGAGTGTTCCTGATTGGATTGTACACCGACCCTCACATTAAACCGGAACAAAACATACACCATTATGAACAGATGTTCTAAGTTACGATATCCTCGCATTTAACATCAGCCAAGTTTGTAAAAATTAGTTCATGTACTTTACAAAATTAATTGAATCTGCTGAGGAAAGACAATTGCAAACTAGTTTCCAATGTGGTCCCATTTTAACACTTAAAATTAACATGCCCCAGATGCGAGCAAAAATGAAACCGCAAATAAAGCACCATAATGACATAGAGTAATGATTAAAGTTTATGTATGATGGATCAATACATAATAATAATATTATGAAAATCTGTGTTTTAAATGACTGTTAAAATGTTGTTATTTGGTATACTCTTGTAGGTTTCAGCAAAGCTGTCAATATTCCTCAGTGTCAGAAATTCAATGATGCTGCTCCACGCACACTGTAATAATGAGAAACCTCACAGAATCCCTGCAGTGCAGAAGGATGACATTCAATCCATCAATTCTACACCAACCATCTGAAAGAACACCCGACCTAGGCCCACTCCCCCGCCCAACCCCTGTAACCCCAATTAACCGACACATCCCTGGACACCCACGGCCAATCCATCTAACCTACACAGAGGTCCCAGAGAAAACCCACGCAGACACGGGGAGAAAGTGCAAATTCCACACGGACAATTCCACACAGACAATCACCTAAGACTGGAATCAAACCTGGGTCCCTGGCACTTTGAAGCAGCAGTGCTACCCACTATGCCATCATGCTGCCCCCACCTCATGTGCGATTGAATTAAATCATAGAATTTACAGTGCAGAAGGAGGCCATTCGGCCCATCGAGTCTGCACCGGCTCTTCGAAAAAGCACCCTACCCAAGGTCAACACCTCCACCCTATCCCCATAACCCAGTAACCCCACCCAACACTAAGGGCAATGTTTGACACTATGGGCAATTTATCATGGCCAATCCATCTAACCTGCACATCTTTGGACTGTGGGAGAAAACCGGAGCACCAGGAGGAAACCCACGCACACATGAGGAGGATGTGCAGACTCCGTACAGACAGTGACCCAAGCCGGAATCAAACCTGGGACCTTGGAGCTGTGAAGCAATTGTGCTATCCACAATGCTACCGTGCTGCCCTAAATGAGAGGCCTAACACGACAGAGCATCTGCTGGTTATTATAGTAATCACTTCTCAGGCTATTTGATTTGATATACAAATACAAATGTAATATTTTTGGGCATTTTCAGAATTTCATTTGCTTTTTGTTCCTTGGTTCATGACAATTCCCCTATTGAACACACTTCATATACAGTTGGTATCTATGGCAGATGACCATGTATTAAGTTAAAACTTGGCTGACTGCGGATAGGGCTAAATCCTTTGCTGGTCAGGCAGTGTAAAAGGAAATTGATTCTTTCCTCAGAACCAGAGCAAGATTCTGGTGACAGGGGGAAATAACTTGGGCAGGGAGAGACGGGCAGGAAATGGGGAAGAAATGGTTACATTGACACAAATAGCCATTACTCATTCTAAGTTTTCTTATTTTTCCAGGAGGGTCCTCCGACTTCAGCCTGCCTGTGTCCCCTACAGAAACGTTTATCCCAGAATATTGCTGCAGCTGAATGAATGAATGCAAATCCTGTTCAGACTCAGCAACGGAACAGGCAATGAGAATCTCTCTTCAGGCTCTTCATATAACATCTTAAACAATCCTCGTATTGTTCAGTCCATGTCAATGTGGTTTTAAGCAGTCAGTCAAATGGCAAATCCATGCACTAAATTTGACTGGACTTGTTCTATTCCCAAAATACACACATTTCCGGGACCAGCTGGACATTGTCACTCAACGCTCTTGGTTTTCGAAACATCATGCTTTGTCATGCAGTTACCTCAGGAGATACAAATTCAATAGTTCAGATTTGGTGCACTGTTACACGTAATATTTAAAAACAACTGGGACTCGTTTATAGGTCACCAGAATTGGCAACATACTGATTTATTGAAAGAGTGCAAAAGCTACTCTTTAATTTTACTTGTTAAGAGATTGCTGTAGCCTCTATCTGTTGAAGCTATCTCTGATCAGTTCCTTACATCCCTCACTGTGCACACTCCCGACCCTTCCCGGTTCATCTATCCCTGGAGAAATATGTCTCGAGTTGCTTACAACCTCTATCGCCAGATCTCCACTGTTACTGACTTGCTTAATCACATCCCCCTTGCAGCTCTGATATCTTCACCCTCAGCAAAAATTTTCCTGCTTCTTCATTGCTTCGGTACAGCACCTACCTTCACACTCAACTTCATGTGTTTTCACCTCACTTATTAAAACAAATGTCCTTTTCATTTCTATCCTCCCATTACCCTGTAACCCCCTCCACTCTTGCCACCATCTCTCTAGTTAGTACAAAAATTGAATATTGTTGAAAAGATAGACATGTTGCTGAAGCTTCTCATCTTATACTCATCAGGAAAAATTTAAAAATGCCAAATTTCAAATGTTCACAACCATTTAGGCTGCAGGAGAAAAATGTGCTGATTGGCTGAAGTATTGCCATGGAGAAAGCAAAAGGGAAGTATAGAGGAACAGTTATAGTAACATGTCCTTTTTCACAGCAATATTTTCCAGTTAATTTCGTATTCCCTGATCTGCAAGCTAATTTCATTCATGAAACCCAGCTACCATCCTTTCAAACTCATTACTACTAAATTTCTGACCACCCAGATTCCATTCCTGGACAACCCCTTGCAGTATGTTTTCCAGAAGCAGAGGTGGCTCGCCATTGCCTGCCGGTGGGATCTCCCGGACTTGCCAAGTCTATGGCATTTTGCATGGCTCACCCATTCCGCTGCCGGGGAATCCACTGTGAGGGCGGGAAAGGCTAGAAAATCCCGCCTATAGCCTCGATCCCCACAACTGCTGGCATTATTTCTTCCTCTTTCTCAAAGAAAACCTTGACTTCTCGTTACTTTCTGTCCCATCTTGAACCTCCTCTTTTCCTTCAAGATCCTTAAACATGTTATGGCTTTTTAATATTCTTTCATGGGACGTAGGTGTCGCTGACCAGGCCAGTATTTGTTGCCCATCCAGAATTGCCCTTTAACTGAGTGGCTTGCTGGGTCATTTCAGAGGATCGTTTAGAGTCAACCACTTTGCTGTGGGTCTGGAGTCACACTTGGGCCAGACAGATTGCCCTCCCTAAAGGACAACAGTGAACCAGATGGGTCTTTACAACAATTAATAAACATTTCATGGTCACCATTACTGAGATTAGCTTTTCAATTCCAGGTTATTAATTGAATTTAAATTCCACCAGCTGTCATGGATCCATTTGCATTCCCCCTACCAGCCCAGGGTTTGTAGTCCACTGCCGCCAGCAGGGGAGACCGGAATACCGGAACAGAATGGGTGCCCCGCCCGTTTGTAGCCCGAAGCGCTATTCTTCACCGCATCAGGAACCCCGCTATCAGCAGCGGGCAGCGGAGAATCCATCCCTTTGTGAATGATTGCCACGGTTTTCTTCTCAGCCTCTCAGCTGCCTCAAAAAGGTCAGTTTTCTCCTGTTGTGCTGTTTAATTCTTTCATCAGTTTCACCAATGGATCCAGAGCTCTCAAGACCCACAGGGCTATATTGAAAACGTTTTTTTCTTTTTGTCTGAACAGATGGAGGCCTGCTCAGCCAAAAATACCTCAGACCCTCGCTGCCTTCATTGCAGTGATCGCTACCCGCAGCTCAGATTGGGAGCTTGGAGTCTCGGCCTCTTCACTTTCTCACACTTTTAAAAGAGGTTCTGCAGTTCCTTGCGACATTTTTCTCTTATTTTTTTTCGAAAATATTTTATTGAGGCATTTATAATTTTAATATTCTAAGCAACAGAGCGGTCCAGCACACGCAAAAAACCCACAATAGCATACCCAACTTCCCCCCACCCCTGTCCTAACTCCTAGATACCCATATATTAAATTCCCTGCCCTTATTCTTCACTTCCATGCCTCCCCCCCCCCCCCCCCCCCACCTGCTGACGGTCAGGTTTCCTTAAAGAAGTCAATGAACAGCTGCCACCTCCGAGCGAACCGCTGTAATGAACCACTTAAGACAAACTTTAATTTTCTCTGGCCTAAGAAACCCTGCCATGTCACTGACCCACACCCTCGACTTTGAAGGCTCGGACTCCCTCCACCCCAGTAAAATCTGTCTCCAGGCCACCAGGGAGGCATAGGCCAAAACGTTGGCCTCTCTCTCCCGCCTGGACTCCCGGATCTTCTGACACTCCAAATATTGGCACCTCTGGACTCTGAATCACCTTTCTTTTAAGGACCTCTGACATGACTTCTGAGAATCCCTGCCAAAATCCCCTCACCTACGGACAAACCCAAAACATATGTACATGATTCGCCAGACTTTCCCCGCACTGCCACATCTGTCCACCACTTCTTGAAAAAACCTACTCATCCGGGCCATAGTCATATGAGCCCTGCAGACCACCTTGAACTGGATCAGGCTGAGCCTGGCACACAATGAGGATGCATTGAATCTCCTCGGAGACTTCTCCCATAGCCCGACTTCCAGCTCCCCTCCCAACTCTTCCTCCCACTTCCTCTTCACCTCCCCAATTGGGACCCCTTCCCTCTCCTTCAGTTCCTTATATATTTCTGAGACCCTCCCCTCCCCAACCCCTGTTTTAGACATCACCTTATTCTGTAGTCCCCTTAGAGACAGGCGAGGGAAACTTGGAACTTGCCTTCGAACAAAATCCTGTACCTGCAGGTACCGGAATCGGCTCCCACCCGGTAACTCAAACTCCTCCTCTGGCTCCTCCAGGCTCGGGAATCCCTCCTCCAATGACGAGATCCCCAAATCTCTCAATCCCTGCCCGCTGCCACCTCCTAAAGCCCCTGTCCAGCCCCCCCGGAGCATAATCACAGATCGGTGGCCGTACCAATGCCCCCTCCAGTCTCATGTGTTGCCTCCATTGCCATCACACTCTCAGGGCTGCCACTACCATTTGATTTGTGGAGTAACAAACTGGCAAGAACAGCAAAGGTGCCATTAACATAGCCTTCAGACTCATGACCTTGCAAGATGCCGCCTCCACTCGCTCCCACACTGACCCCTTCCCCACTACCCATTTCTTAATCATCAAAATACGGCTGCCCAGTAATAGTTAATAAGTTTCGGAAGGACAAGCCCCCCTCACTGTGCCCCCACTCAAGAAGGACCTTCTTCACCCTCGGGACTTTCTCAGCCCATATGAAACTCGAGATCGCCGTGTTCATCTTCCTAAAAATTGCCCTGGGGATTAAGATTGAGAGACACTGAATCACAAGCAGCAATCTCGGGAGGACTGTCATCTTCATAATCTGTACCCTCCCCACCAATGACAGCGGGAGCACGTCCCACCCATGAATGTCCCCTTTCATTTGCTCAATCACCCTGCCCAAATACCCTTGCCACTTGAATCCCCAGGTATCTAAAACTCCTTCCCACCACTTTGAACGGCATCTCCCTCAGTCTCCTCTCCTGCCCCCTTGCCTGGATCACAAAAACCTCACCTCTTTTTTACTTTTGATACTGCTCCCTGGGCTCTTCTTTCTTTGTATTTCTCTTTAACTTTAGAACCCTTTTTCTAGGGTAGCACAGTAGCACAGTGGTTAGCACTATTGCTTCACAGTGCCAGCCCCAGGTTGGAATCCCAGCTTGGGTCACTGTGCGGAATCTACATGTTCTTCCCATGTGTGTGGGCTTCCTCTGGGTGCTCCAGTTTCCTCTCACAAGTCCCAAAAGGCTGCTGATGGGTGAATTGGACATTCTGAATTATCCCTCACTGTACCCGAACAGGAGTCGGAGTGTGGGCACTAGGGGATTTTCACAGTAACTTTATTACAGTGTTAATGTAAGCCTACTTGTGACAATAATAAAAAGTATTATTATTAAATTTGGGATCACAGCTCTTGCTTCCGAGAGTTATTTTCTCTTCATTTGCTTTTTTTCCTACATTTTCCGAAACGTCTGATTGACCTAGCAAATTCATGTTTGCTCTGCTTCTGTCACACAGGGTCTACACTATCAACTCTTCCCAACAGGCATTCAGGTGAGTCTTTCCTTCCTTCAGACTTCAATTTAACCGAATACTCACAGGTTGGCTGTGTTCCTGTAATTGATTTTATCCTCAGTGCCAATGTGGTGGCCTGGCAACGATGAGACGGAGGCTCTTCATGTGAATAAATAGAATTTATTGTTAACAAGGACCAATGGTACATAGGCCACTGGCCTCGGTGCCTGGGAGCTGCAAGGAGCTACTGCTCCAACCTTTACATCTTTAAAGCATGCTTTCCCCTGTGTAATCTACCTGGGAGAGGACTCTACCATCGGAGGTAATCAACTGCTCTCGGTCCCATTGATTCCCGGAGACAGGTGACCCTCCTCTTCTGTGCTATCTTAAAGAGAAAAGCACCTCAATCTGCCACAAGACATAATTTTGAGTTAAAAGCATTAAATTAGAAAAGGTTGATAGAAGTTGGGAGATTGGGATCACCTTTCTCCTTTGTCACCTTCTCCCTAATATAAACAATACCATTCTTCCAATCTCTTTACGTAACAACATGCTCTGATCCCTGGGTTCCCTTTCCAGATATTTCTTCCTTGTATCAATGGATTTTAAAGGAGGCATCTAAAAATGTCGTTAAGTATGTCAAAAATAACCTCAAAAGTAGGCCAAGCGTAGTTCGAACTTAACTTCAAATCAGAAGTCCTCTGGATGAATCTGAGCGCTTGACTGCCTCACCATTAACAGGTTCATGTTGAACAAATAATTTAGTTTATTGCCAATGTTTACACATGAATCCTTTCTTTTCTACTCTTCATGACCTCAGGATGTCCCAAAGTTCTTTGCAGTCAATAAGGTATTTCTGAATTGTGGCCACTGTTGCTATGTAGGAAATGCAGGAGCCAACGTCTGCTCGGAAATTCCCACAAATAGCAATGCCACAATGGTCCAATAGTACTGTAGTAGACTGAAAATGCATTTCTGAGCTTCATTATTTTTTTTTTTTTAATAAACAATTTTATTGAGGTAGTTTTTGGCTTTATAAACAGTTACAGACATCATCAGAAAGGAAGCAAAAAAGGCAAAAATGTGCAAACATCCACGTTCTTTCAATACTTCCACCGTAACATATTGCACAAGCCTGCTCCCCTCCCACCGGTACTACCCGCCATATTTTCCCTCCTACTCTACTCTAACCCCCCCCCCCCCCCCCCCCCCCTGCTGACGCTCACTCTCCCGCAAAGAAGTCAATAAATGGTTGCCACCTCCGGGTGAACCCCTGCACAGAACCCCTCAAGGCGAACTTGATTTTTTCCATCCCCAGGAAACTCGACATGTCCGCAAGCCACCACTCCGTCTTCGGGGGCTTTGAGTCCCTCCACGCCAATAGTATTCGTCGCCGGGCTATCAGGGAAGCAAAGGCCAGCACATCGGCCTCTTTCTCCCCCTGGACGCCCGGGTCTTCCGAAACCCCAAACATTGCCACCCCTGGGCTCATCACCACCCTTGTTTTTAGCACCTGGGACATGACCCCCGCAAATCCCTCCCAGTACCCCCTCAGCTCAGGGCATGCCCAAAACATGTGAACATGGTTCGCTGGTCCTCCCGCGCACCTAGCGCATTTGTCCTCTATCCCGAAAAATTTGCTCATCCGAGCCACCGTCATATGGGGCCGGTGAACGACCTTAAATTGGATCAGCCCGAGCCTAGCACATGTCGCGGTCGAGTTTACCCTACTCAGGGCCTCTGCCCACAGCCCATCCTCCATTTCCCCGCCTAGCTCCTCCTCCCATTTAAGTTTCAGTTCCTCTGTCTGGGACCCTTCCTCCCTCATGAGCACCTTATAAATACCCGAGACTCTACCCTCCCCTTCATCCCTCCCAGAGACTATTCTGTCTAGGATCCCCATTGGCGGGAGGCGCGGGAAAGATGGGACCTGTCTATGAACAAAGTCCCGCAACTGTAGGTATCTAAAATAATTTCCCCTTACCACCCCAAATTTCTCCTCCAAGCTCCTCAAACTCGCGAAGCTCCCTTCCAGGAACATATCACCCACCCTTCCCGCCCCTGCTCGCCGCCATACTCGGAACCCCCCATCCATACTGCCGGGGGCAAACCGATGGTTGTCGCAGATTGGCGCCCAGACAGACGCCCCCATCTCCCCCACATGCCTCCTCCACTGGCCCCATATCCGCAGGGTCGCCACCACTACCGGGCTGGTGGTGTACTTGGCCGGCGGCAGCGGTAGAGGAGCCGTGACCAGGGCTTCCAAACTGGAGCCCCTGCACGAAGCCGCCTCCACCCGCTCCCAAATAGACCCCGTACCCACCATCCACTTCCTTATCATAGCGATGTTGGCCGCCCAGTAATAATTGACCAGACTCGGCAAAGCCAGCCCTCCCTCGCTGCGGTTCCTCTCCAACATCGCCTTCTTTACCCGCGGAGACTTTCCCGCCCAGACAAAGCTCATGATCAGCCCGTTAACTCTTTTGAAGAAGGACTGTGGGATAAAGATCGGGAGGCACTGAAAAATAAACAAAGATCGAGGGAGGATTGTCATCTTTACAGTCTGCACCCTCCCTGCCAGCGACAGCGGGAGTGCATCCCATCTCCGAAACTCTCCCTTCATTTGCTCCACCACCCTGGCCAAATTTAACTTATGCAGCCTGCCCCAGTCTCGTGCCACCTGGATTCCCAAATACCGGAAATTTTCCTCAACCAGCCTAAACGGTAGCCCTCTCAATCTGTTCTCCTGGCCCCTTGCCTGGACCACAAACATTTCACTCTTGACCGTATTTAATTTGTATCCTGAGAACTGGCCGAACTCCCTCAGCATTCCCAGTATAGTTCCCATCCCGGCCACTGGGTCCGACACGTACAGGAGCAGGTCGTCTGCATAAAGAGAAACCCTGTGTTCAACCCCGCCCCTCACCATCCCCTTCCAACCCCCTGCGGCTCTCAGCGCCATCGCCAGCGGCTCTATGGCCAGCGCAAACAGCAGCGGGGAGAGCGGGCAGCCCTGTCTGGTCCCTTGGTACAACCTAAAGTACTCCGACACTTCTCTGTTAGTCCTGACGCTGGCCCTCGGGGCCTGATATAATAATTTGATCCAATCCACCAATCCCTCCCCGAACCCAAACCGTCCGAGCACCTCCCATAGATAGTCCCACTCTACCCGGTCAAAGGCCTTCTCGGCGTCCATTGCCACCACTACCTCCACATCTCTACCCGCCGGGGGCATCATTATCACGTTGAGCAATCTCCTCAGATTGGCCGCCAGCTGCCGACCTTTAACGAACCCAGTTTGATCCTCCCCAATCACCTCCGGTACACAGTCCTCCATTCTCCCCGCCAGTACCTTTGCCAGGAGCTTGGCGTCTACATTAATCAGGGAGATTGGCCTGTAGGACCCGCACACCTCCGGGTCTTTACCCCGCTTCAATATCAGAGATATGGTGGCTTGTGACATTGTCGGCGGCAGGGTCCCTCTGTCCCTTGCCTCATTGAAAACCCTCGCCAAGACCGGGCCCACCAGCTCAGAGAACTTCCTATAAAACTCTACTGGGTATCCATCCGGCCCCGGGGACTTCCCCGACTGCATGGCCTTTAGGCCCCCCAATACCTCCTCTACTCTAATCGGGGCGCCCAGCTCTTCCACTTGCCCCCCCCCAACTGTTGGGAATGTTAACCCGTCCAGAAACCTTTTCATCCCCTCCGGTTCTTCCGGCGGCTCCGAAGTATACAGCTTACGATAGAAGTCCCGGAATACCCTATTCAATTCTGCCGGATCCTCCACTTTGCGCCCCCCCTCGTCCCTCACTCTACCTATTTCCCTGGCCGCCTCCCTCCTCCTGAGTTGCTGCGCTAACAGTCTGCTAGCCTTTTCCCCATACTCGTACACCACTCCCCTCGCCTTCCTAAGCAGTTCCACGGCCCTGCTCGTGGATAGTGCCCCCAGTTCCACCTGTAGCCTCCGCCTTTCCCTGAGTAAAACCTCCCCCGGGGACTCCGCGTGCTCTTCATCTATCCGGCCCATTTCCCTGACCAATCTATCCATCTCTGCCCGGTCTGCCTTGGCTTTGTTAGCCCCAATTGAAATCAGCTCCCCCCGAACTACTGCCTTTAGCGCCTCCCACATGGTCGCCGCTGAGACCTCCCCAGTGTCATTCACCTGCAGGTAATTTTTTATACATTTCCGAAGCCTCTCGCAGATCCCCTCCTCCGACAGCAGTCCCACATCTAGCCTCCATTGCGGGCGTTGATAACTCGCTCCCCCGAACTGCAGGTCCACCCAATGCGGGGCATGGTCTGAAATGGTAATTGCTGAGTATTCCGTGTTCTTTACCTCCCCCATACAGTCCCTGCTTATTACAAAGAAATCTATCCTGGAATATACTTTATGGACGTGCGAGTAAAACGAGTAGCCCCTTCCTGTTGGCTGTCCCTCTCTCCAGGGGTCCACTGCCCCCATTTGCCCCATAAACCCTTTCAGCTCCCTTGCCATTGCTGAGAGTCTACCCGTTCTGGGACCCGACCGATCCAAAGTCGGGTCAAGGACCATGTTAAAGTCCCCTCCCATTATTAGCTTGCGAGAATCCAAGTCCGGGATCTTCCCCAGCACTCTTTTAATAAAGTCAACGTCATCCCAGTTCGGGGCATATATATTCACCAGCACCACCCTTCTCCCCTCCAGTCTGCCCCGTACCATCAGGTATCTGCCCCCCCTGTCTGCAGATATGCCCTCTGCCTCAAATTGCACGCGCTTGTTGATCATGATTGCCACCCCTCTGGACTTCGAGTCCAAGTCCGAGTGGAAGACCTGGCTAATCCAGCCCTTCCTTAGCCTGGTCTGGTCTGACACTTTCAGATGTGTCTCCTGCAACATAATTACGTCCGCCCTCAGGTCCCACAAGTGCGCGAACACCCGCGCCCTCTTAACCGGCCCATTCAGTCCCTTGACGTTCCAGGTGATCAGCCTGGTCGGGGGGCACATCCCACCCCCCCCACCCCGCCGGTCAGCCATAGCCTTTCTCGGACCGGCCCCTGACCCGTGCGTCGCGCCATTCCTGGCCCGCCCTTTGGCTGCCTCCACCCTCGACCTCCTTTCCAGTGCCTATTTCAAGTCCCTCTCCCGTCAGCAGAACAACCCCCCCTCCCCTAACCCCATCCCCCGATACCCCCACCCCCGCCATCTACTGGCTGTTACTTCCCCCCCCATCTGACTTCCTTGACTAGCCAATCTGCTAGCCCGGTGACTCAACACTCCGGCGCCTTCCTGTCCCATTCCCCTTGTTTCCCCGCCCTCCTCCCCACCCACTGGGGCAAGCCGGTTCCAGTGTCTTCCACGAGCTGCACAAAAAGCCCAAACAGGAAAAAAAAAAAAAAAAAACCCATAAAAAGGGAAAAAAAAACCACAGAAAAAAGAGGAAAAAGCACATAAATGTCCATGAACAAAGGAAAGAGTCTCAAATGTTCCGCTTGGCCCCTTTGGCCCAGCAAACCGTGGAGCAGCGGTCCAGGCACATTCGGCGTTCCTTCCCACAAAAATCCTCGGGCCCTAACTCGCGTCCTTGGGGCCTCCTTTCGGGACCAGCCCCAGGTCCCTCACAAAATCCATCGCTTCTTCGGGCTCGGAGAAGTAGTGGTGTTGACCCTGGTGCGTGACCCATAGCCGGGCTGGGAACAGCAGACCAAACTTCACGTGCTTCTTGAACAGCACCTCCTTGACATTCTTAAAGGCTGCTCGCCGCCGAGCCACCTCCTGGCTTAGATCCTGATAAATGCGGAGAACACTGTTGTTCCACGTGCTGCTCCTGGCGCTCTTTGCCCACTGCAGCACCCGCTCCTTGTCCACGAACCTGTGGAACCTAATCACCATCGGGCGGGGGGGTCCGCCCGGCCGCCCCTGCCTTGCCTGCACTCTGTGTGCCCCCTCCAGCTCCAACGGTCGTGGAAAGGCTTCGGCTCCCATCAGCTGCTTCAGCAGGTCTGCTACAAACGCTGCAGCATCAGCTCCCTCCGCCCCCTCCGGGAGGCCGACCATCCTCAGATTGT
Source organism: Scyliorhinus canicula (assembly GCF_902713615.1). Classification (NCBI taxonomy): domain Eukaryota; kingdom Metazoa; phylum Chordata; class Chondrichthyes; order Carcharhiniformes; family Scyliorhinidae; genus Scyliorhinus; species Scyliorhinus canicula. The sequence goes on from NC_052163.1 coordinate 55,672,573, forward strand.
TCCTGCGGATTCTATTCTCCAGCTCCTCCACTCTGTCCAGCAGTCTTCTCTGCCGCTCTTTCAGGCCGTCCACTTCTACCGCTGCAACCGTTTGCGCATCCGCCTGCTCCTCCACCGCCTCTCCCAGCTCCTTAACTTTCACATCCTGGGCGTCCATCCTCTGGTTCAGCTGATCCACCGCTTTCTGGATTGGGTCCAAGCTGTCCCGCTTCAGCGCTTCAAAACTGGACTTCATTACCTGGAGCATGTTATCCAGCGCCAACTGGATTGCTGAGTCCGGGGTCCGTGTGTCCGCCATCTTAGGTCCCAGGTAATTTTCTTCAGGTCCTTGTCTCTGTCCCTTTTTCTCCTTCTTCTTCTGCCTTCTGGAATCCCGCTGTTCCATATGCCGCAGCCCGCTCCTCAGCGCCTTCGCTGCCGCTTTCCTTTGCCCAGCACCTTAAATTTTTACCCCCTCCTGGGCATCTGAAGTGGGTCCAAGCTGTCCCTCCTCAGCAACTCCAAACTTTTTTTTCCCTTTGTCCTGGAGGAAGGAAGGTCCGTGGGTCCGCCATCTTACCCTGCAGGTCAGCTTCCTCCTTGCCTCCGTCTCTCTCTCTTTCTTCCTCACCTGCTGGCCTCCCACACTTTCATTTTCTGCAGCCCGCTCTCCTCTTCTGTTCCCGGCAGCCTTTCTGCCGCCTCCGTGGTCCCGCTATCGCGGGGAAACAGCTGTTCAGTCCCGCCGGAGTGAGAGCCCACCGAATGTGCGGCTCACTCGGACATCGCCGCCACCGGAAGTCCCTGAGCTTCATTATTAATAGCTTCTTTGGCAACTAATATTCCAAGAATATATCAGTACTTACGACACACAGAAAACACTACCCATCTTGAAACTTCTCCTGCCTTAAATTTGTGCGCAACTAACAATGGGAGACCTGACTGATTCTGATAACCTCCAGTCTCAATCTCCAGATAACATTGAGGTTGACAATATTGGCATCAATAGGTGATGTAGTCCCAGTGAGGTTGATGAGATGGAGGGGTCGAACTGAATTTTTCCTGTGAGATGCAAGCTGACACATGGATTGAAACACTCAATGAGCAAGAGTTTTCATGTATAAGGCCACTGCTTGCCTTTTGGGTGCAATCACATTGACTGAAAGGAAAAGGGAGGATCAGAGATTGGACAACTGTGTTACTTTTTAATGCTGTGTTACTAATTGAATGCATTTTACTTCCTCTTCAAAGTAAGAAAGCAAACAGACAAGAATGGAAGAATTTCAAAATATTAAAATGATGGGCACAATCGAACGGCCTCCTTGCGGCTGAATCGGTGATGCAACGAGGCAGTTAAGTCTCACAAAATGCCTCTCATGATATTTGCGGTGCAAGGAACGCCTCGTGAAATCTAAAGATGTCTTGCAAGACATTGCGATCTGGATCTTGCCCAGATCTACATATTTAAGGGAGCAGTTAGGCTTCCTTAAAATCTGTTGGCGCCCAATGCTCCCGAGGCCAGGGGGCTAATGCCCGCGCACAAGAGACCTCTCCATGGTGCCGTGACAAATGTGGATAGGTGTAATGGCACCTGGTAGTCGGGCTCTGGGCAGGGTACTACCCTGGCAATCCCGCTGCACCAGGGCACCTTGGCACTGCCAGCCTGGCACCTTGGCAAAGACACCTGGTCACCCTGGCAGTGCCACCCTGACAGTTCCATGGTGCCTTGGAGACACTGCCAGGCTGGCAGGGGCACTGCCAGTTTGTGGCCTCAGCACGGCATTCCTCGAAGAGGCCATAAAAACAGCCCCATTTGTTAGTGGGATAGTTCCCAGCGCTGCATGCATCAAGAAATACTCCAATATGCGCACCCAAACAGCACTCTGTTTTTTGGGCGTTAAATCATGCCTGACATTTTCATTAAACTGTTAATATTTTTAACAGATTATTTTTTAGCAGATCAGCCTTATTGCACTCTTGGCAGCAGAATTTAACCTCAACAGTAAATTTCAGGTACACTGACCTTCTTTATTGTGGTTGTGAACAACCTTCAAAATCCATCAGTAACTATCGATGATCCCCACCTTTACCTACCTATGTAATAAGACTAAAAGACGCAAGAGCAGAAGTTAGATGTTAGGCCCATTGAATCTGCTCTGCCATTCAATGAGATAATGACTGATCTGATATAATCCTCAACTCCACTTTTACACCTTATCCCTATAACCCTTGGTTCCCTTACCAATTAAAAAGATGTGCGGATTAGATGGATTGGCCATGCTCAATTACCTCTTAGTGTCCAAAAGTTAGGTGGGGATAGGGCAGGAGAGTGGGCCTAGGTAGGGTGCACTTTCAGAGGGTCAGTGCAGAATCACAGCCCTTTGAGTCTGCACTGCGGGATGAAAGACACCTGACCTGCCTACCTAATCCCGTTTGCCAACACTTGCCCACAGTGAATATTATGAATATTATGATGTGCTAAGTGCTCATCCAGAGGATGTGAGACAACCCACCTCTACCACCCTTCCAGCCAATGTATTCCAGACCATCACCACCCTCTGGGTAAAACGTTTTTCCTCAAATGCCCCCAAACTTCTTGCCCCTCAACTTGAACTTGATTACCCTTGTAACTGACCCTTCAACTAAGGGGAACAGTTTCTCCCTATCCATCCTATCCTTGCCTCTCATAATCTTGTACATCTCGATCAGGTCTTCAGTCTTCTCTGCTCCAACAAAAAGAACCCAAGCCTATCCAAACTCTCTTCAGTGCATCCTTTCTATAATGTGGCGACCAGAACTGCATACTGTACTGCAGCTGTGACCTCACCCAAAGTTTAGTAAAACTCCAACATGACCTCCCTGCTTTTGTAATCGCTGCCTTGATTGATAATGGTAAGGGTTCCCACCCTATTAACCTGCCCTTCTGCCATCAGAGATTTGGGGCAGCATGGTAGCACAGTGGTTAGCACAGTTGCTTCACAGCTCCAGGGTCCTAGATTTGATTCCCGGCTTGGGTCACTATCTGTGTGGAGTCTGCACATTCTCCCTGTGTGTGCGTGGGTTTCCTCCGGGTGCTCCTATTTCCTCCCACAGCCCAAAGATGTGCAGGTTAGGTGGATTGGCCATGCTAAATTGCCCTAAGTGTTCAAAAAGGTTAGGTGGGGTTACAGGGAGAGGGTGGAGGTGTGGGCTTAAGTGGGGTGCTCTTTTCAAGGGCCGATGCAGACTCAATGGGCTGAATGGCCTCCTTCTGCACTATAAATTCTATGTCGATGTCAATGTCTATCTTTGGACAAACACACAAAGGTCCCTTTGTTGCTTTGAACTTACCAGTGTCAGGCCAGTAATTGAATACTCCCTTGTCAAATTGCTCCTTCCAAAGTGTATCAGTTCATACATTTCAGGGTTAGATTCCTTTGCCACTTTTATGCCCATTTGACGATCCCATCTATATCTTCCTGTAACCCAAGACACTCAATCTCACTGTTAACCACCCGGCCAATCTTTGCGTCATTCGCAAACCTACTGATCATACCCCCCACAACGTCATCTATGTTGTTTATATAAATGACAAACAATAGCGGATCCAGCACTGATCCCTGTAGTATGCCACTGGACCCTGGCTTCCAGTCACTAAAGCAGCCAACTGTCATCACCCTCTGTCTCCTACAGTTCAGCCAATTTTGAATCCACCTTATCAAGTTGCTCTGTATCCCAAGTGCATTTGCTTTCTTTATAAGTCTCCCATGTGAGACCTTGCCAATGGCTTTGCTGAAATCCATGTAAACTACATCAACTGCAGTCTACACATCTGGTCACATGCTCAAAACATGCAATAAAATTTGTTAGACATTAGGCATGTCACCCCCCCCCCCCCCCCCCACCCCCCGACCCCCGAAAAAGCTATGCTGACTATTCCTGATCAAATCTTGTCTTTGTCCAAAGTTTTGTCCAGACTCAATGGGCTGAATGGCCTCCTGCACTGCAGGGAAACTGTGATCTGTCTATCTCAGCCTTGAACATGGCTAACGATCCAGCCTCGACAACCCTTTGTAATAAAAGATTCCACAGCTTCACTACCCACTGAGAGAAGAAATTCCTCCTAATCTCTGTTTTAAATGGGTGACCCCCTATGCTGAGATTATGCCCTCTGCTCCGAGACTCTCCCACAAGAGGAAGTAACCTCTCAGCATCTACCCTGTCAAGCCCCTGAGAATTCTCTGAGACTCAGTGCTCAGTGGTGCTTCACTTGGCCAATGTTCTGAGGGGAAACTCAGACATTGAATTCAGTAAGAATTCCACAGTATCCGAAATTAAAAGCATAAAGTTCACCAATCAATTCCACAAGCAGTGGTTCCGTGAAGCAACACTCCAGCATTATCCCATTTACATCAAAATTTTCCCACTTTCTTCCTCCAGTGGCCAAAGGAAGCCAATTCTATACTATTTAAATATGTTCACAGCTACTTCTGCACATTCCATTATTCAGTTTCAACATTCTGATTATGACATTACAGCTTTTTTCCTTTTAATTTATGATGATTAAATTCACTCATATCATTCCTGATTCTACATTGAATGGCAGGGAGCAATATACAGACTCATAGTCATCAGTCATAAAGTCATTCAGTACAGATGAGGCCCTTTGGCCCATCGAGTCTGCACCAACAAAACTGCACTAAATATACACTAATCTAACACTTGACCCATAGCCTTGAATGTTACAACATTTCAAGTGGTCATCCACATACCTTTTAAAGGTTATAAGGTTTCCTGCCTTTACTAATCTCCCAGGTAGTGCTTACCAGACTCCCATCATCCTCTGGGTGAAAAAACCTTTCCTTAAATCCCCTCTAAACCTCCTGCTCCTCACCTTAAAGTTATGCCCCCTTGTTATTGACCCTTCAACTCCCATCCTGTTAATCGTGTTGGCCAGTGAAAATTGTTGACCAACTTCAGTGTTCCTCTGGCAATCTGACTTTAGTCACTTGCATTAATTTTAGCAGAAAGCCCCCTTTGCGCACACGCAAATATAGTTAGGAGGAGATGATGGCGTAGTGGTAATGTAACCAGACTAATAATCCAGAGTCCCAGGCTGATGTTCTGGGGACGTGGGTTCAAATTCCATCACGACAGCTGGCAGAATTTAAATTCAATGAATAAAAAATAAACTGCAAAACTAAGCTGGTCTCAGTAATAGTTACTATAAAACTATCATGAAATTATGAATTGCTGTAAAAACCCATCTGGTTCACTATTCTTTAGGGAAGGAAATCTGCCATTCTTACGTGGTCTGGCCTATACGTGACTCCAAACCCACATCAATATGGTTGACTTATAATTGCCCTCTGAGAAGGGCTAGCAAGAACAATTACGGATGGGCAACAAATGATGGCTTGCCAATGATGTTCATGCTTCATCAAAGAATAAGAGAAATGTATCTGCCCACATATTTACTTAACAAACATCTAGCACCAGTCAGTAACCATGGAAACAAAGCACTCAGAATGATCAAGATACGCTCACAGACTCTCCCTTTACAATTTTACGAACAAACGTACAAAAAGGTTAAAACACATATTCATAAGCTGTAATCAGATCACACACAAGCAGAACTACATTTTTATTTACCAATCACAAAGGCAATTATCCAAATCTGTAGTCTCAATTACTCCAAGATGCTTAATGTACTGCATCTTGGAGTAATTGGGACTGCAGATTTGGATAATTGCCTTTGTGATTGGTAAATAAAAATGTAGTTCTGCTTGTGTGTGATCTGATTGTATTAACACCTGCAAAACACAGGGCCTCAATTTCATACTTAATGGCAATTGGGTCACCAGGGTAAATTTAAAGGGGTATGCATATTTAAAAGGGCTAAACATTGTAAAATATTGTTTTAATTTTGTCCTTGGAAAAGTTCCACACTTAACTAGGAGAAGGAAAACGGATACTGTTAAGAATGTAGGACGGGACTGGGCACTCTAGCGAAGAAGGATGGGAAAAGGGTGAGGGCATGGGTTTTGGAGACAGGGGGACACAAAGCAGGGGTATGATCTTGGGGAAGGGAGGTGCCTTGAATGTGCAGAGGGCACCCCCCCCCCCAAAGGATGTACCCATTCTTCCCTCCTGCCCATTCACCAACTTTGGCCACATACCAAGCTTCCCACTCTACCCGTCTTCCAATGCCCAGTGTATGCCAAGTAGCCATTAATTAGCCACTTCAGGGCCTCAATAGTCTAAAGGGTGGGGAGGCTATGGGGTGCCTTAGCCACTCCCCAGCCCTTGAATTATGGGGACAGGATTGCGGGGTGGGCAGGAAGGCAGTGGGTTACTCACCCATCATAGTTTACATGCTCCCCTGCCGGAAATGCACTATCAAATCCAGCCCTAAGACTGCCTTGCACAAAGTGAAGCCTGCCAATCTGTTCTGACCTCCATGCTTGCCCATATCAAGCCTTTGCAAAACCTTACATTGCTGTTGTTGCGGTTCATACATACCTATACTCCGGTAGTACTCACTTTAAAGAATTGAAAGCTTTGACGCATTCAGACCTCCAATTACATTTCATCTCACTCACTGCAAACCAAACTGGCTGATTAGCAAATCAACCATTTACAAATATTGAGGCAGAGCCAACTGTTCTGTCAACTGCAGGCACCTCGAGGCTAGTTTTATAATGTTGCCAGCTAGAAGCGCACAATCCCGATTTGCCAAAAGGCCTCTCATAAGTTGGGCCCATATCTCCTCTGGCATGCTCAAATAGGCCGGGCAGAGTGTGCCGTCCACATGCTTGTTTAAAATGAGGTTGATACACTTCCTGAATCGTGACATTGCGGAAAAAGACAAGCAACCAAAAGAAAAGTGAATAACAATAAAGGAAAAAGCCAACGTATCCAGCAAAACTGAGACATTTCCATTATGTTAAAAATCTTCAAACACAACTTCAAGGAAACTCAAAAGTCACAAGAGATCTACCAATGAAACGTACAGCACAGCCTTCAATTTTGAGCTCTAAAACTTCAAGACTCTCACAAATTTTTCTTTCGGCAGCACCTTCCAAACCCACAATCTCTACCACCTAGAAGGACAAGAGCAGTCGGTGCAAGGGAATGCCAGCACCTGCGAGTTTGCCTCCAAACCACTCACTATCCTGACTCAAAATATATCACTGTACCTTCATTGTCGCTGTGTCAATGGAACTCCCTCCCGAACAGCACTGTGGGTGTGGGTGTTGCTCACCAGCAACTTCTTAAGGGCAATTAAGAATGGGCAATAAATCCTGACCTCGCCAGCGAAACCCACATTCCATGAAAGAATTACAAAAAGGACCGTTAACACAGTTTCTAAGAGTTTCTATGAGCGTCACCCACGTTCTCTCAGTGTCTGTGTGGGTTTTCTCCGGGTGCTCCGGTTTCCTCCCACAAGTCCCGAAAGACATGCTTGTTAGGTGAATTGGACATTCTGACTTCTCCCTCTGTGTACCCGAACAGGCGCTGGAATGTTGCGACTAGGGCCTTTTCACAGTAACTTCATTGCAGTGTTAATGTAAGCCTACTTGTGACAATGAAGATTATTATTATTAACACACAAACATTAAGTAGAACAGTCATGGAAAAGACAAGAGAGGTGATGGGGGGACGACTACCACAGGATAGAATTAACATAAGAGAAATACATAACAGAGTGGGGAAAAGGAGTGTGAGAGGAGAGAGAGGCATTAACAGAAGTACACTGAAAGGATGATGAAGGAAATTTCAAAGCTTGCAACAAGCAAAGAAACAATCACAGAAAACAGATGCAACTTTATTGCCATAGGCAATGCACAGCTGATCAATGTTTACAAGAATTTGTCCTCAATAAATGCCATGTCATTCTGAATGGAGTACATCTTTCGGTTCCAATGAAATACAGGTAGAGTGCCTCAAAACCGGCAACCTTGGGATTGAGTCTGTGCCGAAGTTCGGATCTTGCCAGCTCTCGTAAAACGGTCCTGATGCTTTTCACAGTATCTATAGCCCAATGGGATAAATATTGTCAGTCATCAAGTTTAAGTCTAAAACAGCCTCATTGAAGCTGGGTAGCGCTTTGGTAAGGCCACAGCTTCGAAACTGGGTTCACTGGAACACTGAATTTGTCTTGCAACTCCCCAAACGTTTCTGAGATGGGTCAGGTAAGGTCAAGGGTCACTGACCACTTGGAGCATGGAAATCATCAGCACGTGTAGCTGGTAACTGCTCGCCACGTCACCCCACTGAAGCAGCAACTCCCCAACCAAACCAGTACATTTCTTCAGTTAACTAATAACACTTAAAAATTCTTGCATGATCACCTCAAAAAAAAGTCTATTATTTGGACATTGCTGGTTTTCGGAAAGCCAAATCTGCGGTACTGTGCCAGTATTGACACATCTGATTTCTCCATGGCTATCACATGTGCTTTTCTAATATTTTCTGGATATGTTCTAAAACAGAGAAGCTTCTCTCCATGTCCTGGCCAATATTCACCCCCTCAACCAACACCTAAAACAGATCATCTGGATTATGCATTTCATCGCCCTTTGTGAGAGTTTGCTGTGTGTGAATTGGCTGCTGAATTTCTGTCATTACAACAGTGACTGCAATTGTAAGCTATTTTGTTGGTTGCGGAAGTGCATTGGGAATGTCATGAGGTCATGAAAGGCACAATAAAACTACAAATCTTCCTTTCTTTTAGTTTACCTACAATTTTCTTTTTACTGTTGTGAACATCGTCTCACCTTGAGCTGTGGCAGTTAGAACTTGGAAGAGCTACCAACTGCACTAAGATTCTGCTCTCTGTTAACACTGCATTTGACTTCAATATAAATACTTCGAACTTATCACACAGAAACATACTTTTCAGCCCAACAGATCGAAATCTGTATTTATGCTCCACATCAGCCGCCTTTTACTCTATTTACTTCTCCTCAACCCATCAACATATAATTTTGTTCCTTTCTCCCTCATGTGTTTAATCTTGCCATAAATGAGTCAATACCAAAGTATACACCCATCACCGCAAGCTCAAACAATTAATCAGCACAGTGAAATGTTATGTTGCTGTATAACTACTAACTGTTGCGAATTGTATCATCATGTGACTGTGCCAACCACTGAACTTGAATCTGTAATAGTATAAAGATTTTTAGGACAAGAACAAAAAAGGCGTTCAGGTGCAAGAAAGTTACTCTTTCCATTTTGTCTTATCTTCTGCAATTTAAGAGTGTTCCCTCTTTTAGGAACATAGGACTTGGGAGCAGGAGTAGGCCACTCACCCCCTTGAGCCCGCTCCGCCAGTCAATAAGATCATGCTGATCTCACTGTGGTTTCAACTCCACTCCATAACCCTTGTCTATCAAAAATGTCTCTAACTCTTCCATGAATAAATTCAATGACACAGCCTCTACTGCTCTCCGGGAAGAGAATTCCACACACTAACCACTGTCAGAGGGAAAAGTTTGTCCTCTTCTCAGTTTTAAAAGGGAGACCTCTTATTTGTAAACTGCGTACCCTAGTTCAAGTCTCCTGGATGAATCCTCCATTTTCCCAGTATGTTAGGATACTGTTAGGATACAGGCTGCAAACCTCTGAATGAGCTGAATTTATTGGTGGAAGGGGTGGAGGAATGTGGGAGGTCAGTCAGGAAAGCATTGGAATTGTCAAGGCTAGAAATAACAAAAACATGGATTTGGACTTCAGCAGCAGATCGGCAAAGAGCTGTGTTAGGATGGTGTATGGCTTGGAGAGGAACTATCAGGTGATGGTGCTCCCTTGTAGCTGCTGCCCTTATCCTTCTAGGTGGTAGAGGTCTCAGGTCTGGAAGGTTCTGTTCTGTCAAAGAAGGCTTGTAGAGTTGTTGCAGTGCAACATGTAGATGATATACAGTGCGACCACTGGACCACTGTTATTGGAGGGAGTGAATGTTTAAAGTGGATGGTTGGGTACTGATCAAGCAGGCTGCTTATTTCTGGTTTGTGTCAACCTTCTTAAGTGCTCTTGGAACTGCTGCAATGCGTTGCTGCACAAGGAGGCTATGTCGGGAAGTGACTTTTGGTGGGGAAGAGTAGAATTGTACTCCTGGGAAGAAGGGAGGATTAATGGCCTGAGAGAAGTGATTGATGGTCTTGTGGGGTGGTTGGAGAGAGGGAAAACAGGTTCATCAAGCCTGGGAGTAGGGGCCAAGGGAGGAAGATTGGAGTCAGGGCCAGGATTTGAATGTGTGCCGGGGATGTGTGAGAGAGATCAGAGTTCAGGAGGGTGGAATACAGGCAACTTAATTTTCTCCTGCATAGTATCTGTTTGGTTGTTTTCCTGAGTGCACCCAGCAAAGAAACAGAGTGCACAGGGAAAACTAAGGCTTTATGAAAAATGAAAAAATTAAAATCGCTTATTATCACGAGTAGGCTTCAATGAAGTTACTGTGAAAAGCCCCTAGTTGCCACATTCCAGCGCCTGTCCGGGGAGGCTGGTACGGGAATCGAACCGTGCTGCTGGCCTGCCTGGTCTGCTTTAAAAGCCAGCGATTTAGCTGAGTGAGCTAAACCAGCACATCTTCTGACATGCAAAAACATAAGTGAAAGGCGCCTTTTGTTCATCCTTTTCCAATGTGGCAGGCAGTGCACACCCAGTTGGAAATGTGCACCCAATCCTACCCCTCATTTTGAGAACTTGAGATGTTACAGCGAGTGCCCAAGTTCTAAGCCTCTAATCAACACTCCTCAATTCAAGAATATGAAACAGATTGTAAGCATCTCAATCTTTAAATGGCACTTCTACAAATATTCCCAAAGAATGTCTGAAGAACATTCTTGAAGCTCAAGTTGTTTTTGCGCTATAACTCAATGGATTTAAAGTCCTGAGAGAGTGGCATGAAAACATATTCTTACATTTGTCTGCCAGATCAATTGGGATCTACAGAAGTGATCATTCTGAGGACAGAGATGCAGAACCCACTATTGACCACATTAGTCAAGGCAAATGCTATCTGGTTAATGTTGATACATAAAGCCTGTATATTGGGAGCAAATAACCCCATAGCGCTGTAAAAACACCTTTAAAAAAACAACTTTTGTTTGCTAAAGGACAGGTGAGGACAAGCACAGACCTGCTACTTGCATGAGATGTGAATCACTTTGAGAAGCAGAAATACAAATTGGATTTAAGACCTCACATTCTTCATACATGATCTCATTTCCAATACTGTAACATTATCCATTTTGGAAGGTTGACAATCAAAACAGAAATGGATTATACCAAGATGTAGAAGAAATCATGTCAAACATAGAATTTTATGAATAATCAGACTTCCCTGTTTTGTTTGACTAAAGAATTTTCTCCACATCTTGCTTTTTCTGCTATCCCCCTCCCTCTCTCTGCAACAAACTGAGTGGTGCTTAACAGAGTTCCACATGTGCTGCCAGGCCTGATTTCACCAAGGGGCCAAGCCTGGACAAAGAAGCCCTGCTTTTAAACTAGCCCACCAGGTGGGAATTGGGTGGGTGTGGAAGTTGGAGGGAAGAGATTAAATGGGTGGTTTAATGTAAGTGCACTAGCCATTGGTCTTGACAAATATCCTGGCTGCTGTGGGTAACACTTGCGTTCCACCTTGACCATATGGACTGCAATAATTGGAGACTACTGCCTCCTAACGGACAACTAGAGATGGACCACTCACTGGAGACCCCATATTCTAAGAATGAAAGCAAATTACTGCGGATGCTGGATGCTGGTTCAGCACTGGGCTAAATAGCTGGCCAAGGCAGGCCAGCATCACGGTTCAATTCCCGTACCGGCCTCCCCGAACAGGCGCCGGAATGGGGGCTTTTCACAGTAACTGCATTGAAGCCTACTTGTGACAATAAGCAATTTTCATTTCATTATAAAATGCTGGAAAATCTCAGCAGGTCTGGCAGCATCTGTAGGGAGAGAAAAGAGCTAATGTTTCGAATCCAGATGATCAGCTTTGACAAAAGGTCATCTGGACTTGAAACATCAGCTCTTTTCTCTCCCTACAGTTGCTGCCAGACCTGCTGAGATTTTCCAGCATTTTCTCTTTGGGTTGGAAGAATGAAAAACTTTTCAACAAGTCACCACAACCTCACTGTCTCCGCGCCCACCCTGTCAATTCTGGTTGGAAGCTTTGAACATGCGATGCTTGATTATGTGACATTGGATCATGTGATGGTTGGATCATGTGAGATCTGCAACTGCCCATGCATTTATCTTATGAAAGATTGTGTCCTTGAGCATTTCTACTTGTGGTTTTACGCTCGCAGTTGGTGAGCAAAGTTCTAAAAACATGGGGCAGGATTCTCCGACCCCCGCCGGGTCAGTGAATAGCCGGGGGATGGCGTCAATCCCGCCCCCGCCGTGTCCCGAAGTGTCCGGCACCAGAGATTCAGCGGGGGCGGGAATCGCGGCGCGCCGGCCGGCGGGCCCCCCCGGCGATTCTCCGGCCCACAATGGGCCGAAGTTCCGCCGCTGTCATGCCTCTCGCCAGCGTGGATCAAACCACCTACCTTACCGGCGGGACCAGGCGGCGCAGACGGGCTCCGGGGTCCTGGGGGGGCGCGGGGCGATCTGGCCCCGGGGGTGCTCCCACGGTGGCCCGATTGGCGGGCGGGCCTGTGCCCTGGGGGCACTCTTTTCCTTCCGCCTTCACCATAGTCTTCACCATGGCGGAGGCGGAAGTGACCCCCTCCCCTGCGCATGCACGGGGATGACGCCAGCAGCTGCTGATGCTCCGGCGCATGCGCGGACTTCCGCCAGCCGGCGAAGTCCCTTCGGCCCTGGCTGGCATGGCGCCAAAGGCCGTCCCGGCAGCCGGCGGGACGCCAACCACTCCGGCGCGGGCTGAGGCCCTCAATGTTAGGGTTGGCTCCTAAAGGTGCAGGTCAGGGAGATCCCGGCCCAGGTGAGTGCCTATGCTCAGAGAAAGATTCAAAACTAGGTGTAGGGAAGCAGCATGGGAACTGAAGGTGGAGGAGAGATTTAAATTTGTGAAGAGGGGAGTGGACGGAGAGGTTAAGAACAGAAGTGCGAGAAAATTTGATTTACTGAAATGTCTCCGATATTCAATAATAACCTGGCAACATTCAGGGCGCGATTCTTCGGAAAGATTTCTAAGTGTCGTAGTGAGCGGGAATTGCCACGAGCATCCTGTCGCTCAGCCCAGCAAGGCCGGCAAAACTATTCAACATTAATTGGTCCACTTAATGAAGCCTCACGGGCGTCTCACCGCATATGAAGGCTCGCCTGCTGATTCGCCAGCATTGCGCAGGCCAGCCCCTCACGAACAAGGCCGAGCAGCACTTAAGCTGCGCTTGTTCAGCCAACCCCAGGCAGCTTGCAACAATGGCACGCAGGAAACCACCCCCAAGATTTGGGCACACTGACCTGAGGAGGCCAGGAGGAATGTCCCGTTCCCCCAAGGGTCCATGAGAGTCAGCCATAGGGCAGCCACCACTGCCTGGAATGAGGTGGTGGCAGCTGTGAGCGCTGGGAATGTGACCAGGCGGTGGCCTCCAGTGCAGGAAAAAGGTCAATAACCTACATTGGGCTGCACAAATGAGTAGACACCAACACACACCCCAATTCCCCCTCTGAGACCTTTCCGCCACGGAAGCATCCAACCCCAACTCTCCATGTAACCCATAACCCTCCCTCCATTCCACCAATCCTTCCTTCACACTCCCCTTCCATCAGTGTGAACCACACGTGTGGCTATCGATGCCCTATCTGTGTCTCCTCAGGAAAAGCTCTCCCACAATCGCGGGGAGAAGGCCCAGGCAGGTGGAGGTGTGCCGGACATCAGAATCCTCACCATCTTCGAGGAATGTGCCCTGGAGATGACTGGTGTGGCCAAGGTCAGGGCGGACACCTACGCGGAGGCTGGCAGATGCTGCAGAGATGAAAAACCACCTGGCTCTAGCCGGAAAACCTGTCAAATGTGAGTTGTTACTGCTTTACTGACTGACCCATCCCTCCCACTGACCACACGTCCATTGTCCCGCAGGTCCTCCAGCCGACGGCGCCGGCTCATCCCGGGCGGCACCCTCTCTGGCCTCCCACGAGACCACCTCATAGGAGAGCTCTGAGGATGCCACCATACTAATCACGTTACAGCTGTCAGCCTCACCCTCTATCCTCTGAATCTCGGTGGGAAATGTTAGTGGTCAGGCTTCCAGTGAGCACCACACTGCTGATGATTTACATCAGGTGGAGGCAGGACCCCCAGGCGAGACAGGGATCGGTGGTCTGCTGGATCCCAGGACCCAGCTGGGTCCCAGCCTGATGCTGAGCATGTGGAAGAGGTCATCCTGGAGCTGATGGAGACATTAGGTTGCAGCCGAGACATTCGGAGGGAGATGTTAGCGACACTCGAGCAGATCCATAACCGCTTGGAAGAGTTCCAGAGGCCACGGGAGCCGGAGGTGCCGCCATCAATTCGTGGCACCGAGGCCAACACGACTAGGGTGGCGACCGCAGTGGAGAGTCTGCTGCACAATGTCAACACCATTTGTGAAGGTGTCCAAAGTGTGGCGCAGTCGGTGACAGCCTTGGCTGAGGTCTCGACAGAATTTCCGCTTCACTGGGGGATGTCATCCAGGCTAACCTTGATGAAGTTCTGCGGGACATGGCCCTCTCTCAGATAGGCATGGCCGAGGGGCTGTGGAGCTTGTCCCAGTCGCAGGTGGGGCATTGCTGAGGCACACATGATAAAGGACACAGCACACATGATTTTCCTCTTTCCAGTCACTGAGGAGCATTGCCAAGACTGGCAGAGCCAGAAGATGCAGGAGCAGCCGGGGCTTGAACCAGCAGCCCCTCCGTCCCAAGGTAAACGTCAGACATGAACCTCAGACATGAGACATGACACACAGACACTCAACCAATAGGTCAGAAAGATAGGACATGACCAATGGGCATTCACGATACACACAGAGGTGACACTACCACAGGGGGGCATTAAACCAACCCATATATAAAGGACACAGCACACATGATCTTCCTCTTTCCAGTGGAGACACTCAGTGAGTACAGACACAGGGTTGATTCAACATTACACCCATCACGTGGATTGTAGCAGACTGGTTCATCTGTCTGAGTAGCTATAGAAGGATTAACAGTAGTGGCAAACCCGAGTAGGAGAATTGTAAATAGTTCAATAAACGTGTTGAAGTTATCTCCACGTCTGAACCTTCCTTTGTCACAGTGAACATCAAGGAAGTCACTTATGCTATGCCAAGAGCATAACAAAACATGGTACCAGTGAGTAACTGTCTCAATCCATATAGTTCCAACTCAGCAAACAGTGACAACCAGCAACAACACCCAGGCAAGAAGATGATCGAGATCCTGGTTTCGGAGCGGCTCAGGTGCCACGGCAATCTCCGCGAAAACTGGTGGGCATTCCGGCAAAGGTTTGAGATCTTCCTGGTAGCAGCCGACCTACAAGACGTGGCTGATGCTGAAAAGACAGACCTTCTGCTCACCATCGCCAGTGCCAGAGCAGAAGAAAGCTTTAAAACATTCAAGTTCTCCAAAGGGCAAAACAGGAACAACTTCCAGGCAGTCCTGGACAAATTTGTTAATACTGCGAGAAAAACACAGTAAAACCAACAGAAAACAGTAAGAGAAGCGCCAGTACTTACAACGAGGCCAAGATCCTGGAGTAGAGAACGACAATCCTGATCGGCGGGCAACTTTGTAAAGGTACTGCACAACCGCAGTTGCGCGAGAATCGCACAGACCGGGAAGGTCCGTTTGCGCATGCGCGAGCAATTGGCATTTGCGAAAAAGGCCCCCAGTACAGGAACAGCGATATGCGCATGCGCAAACGCTTCCTACGACTGACGTCACATGCTTCGTGATGTCAGAGGCCCCGGACCACGCCCACTTAAAGGAGAAATGTCCCAAAACACGAAAAAAAATCCTTGAAGACATAAAACAAGATTCTTTCACCTGGAATGACAGCACAATGCCTGAAATTCGACCAGTAGCTGTAAGTAACCTCCGCAGAACCCTGCAACAAGCAGTTAGCACCGCCCAAAGAGATGATACAGTCCTTGAATACTATGACCCCGACCTTTATTTCTTCTCTGGACATCACAAGCCCAATGCCAGCTCCGACACAAAACGTGATGATCTGGTCTTGGAACACAACGACTCAGACGAAGCCTTGCAAGGCTACCCCCCGTACCAAATCCGAACCACAACTAAACGTGTTGTACATTCAAGACCCCGCTGACGAATTCTTTGGATTTGAGGATCTTCAGCCCAGCATATACAACATCCCGACTTGTGAGTGCAGGATTATGCTGCGGCCTGACACTGAGAGACAGAGAGCGGTGCAAGCCCACAGAGAGCGGCCTGCTGCCACACAGAGAGCGGCCCACGCACCGCAAAGGGTTCCTGACTCCACACAGAGAGTGGTCCACGCACCACAAAGGGTCCCAGCCTCTACACAGGAAGCGACGAAAGACTCAACAGCGAGACAACTGCATGTCTCCACACAAGAAGTGACTCCAGTGACACAAGCCTCCACAGTAAGCTCGTGGACAGCCTCCAGGATAAAAGCAACGCAAGACTCCAAAGCGCAGTCCTTGCATGAACAAGACCATGAGGGTCTAGCAACCTCCTCTGAGCAACCAGCAGCAGACGATGCAAGTCTGCCACGCTCAAGCGAACAACAGAAAGCGACTATGACAGTCCACCCACATTGTCTGAGCCACCAGAAGAAGATTCTGACAGTCTACACAGCTCAAGTGAACAACAAGAAGCTACTGAGGCTCTACCCACTGTATGTGAGACAAGTGACGACAGCATCCCACTTCCCATCCAAGATGTGCAATGTGACAGACCTCAGCCAGTGTGCACAGAGGCACTTGTCGATCACAGTGAGACCACTGGTGACTCCGGTGACACCACGTTACTTCAATCCTCATTCGCTCGAGCCTCTCAACAAGCAAATGCATTCCTAAATATTTTGACTCCTGACGTGGAGCATCAAGAAAACTCAGCCAACTCCAGTGAACCTGCTATGACTCCAGATGGGGAGCATCGACAAACCAACACTGTCTCAAGTGAAACAGACCAGACTCGAGACGGGGAGCAGCGACAAACCAACACTGTCTCAAGTGAAACAGACCAGACTCCAGATGGGGAGCAACCAAACGCCAAAGTTGATTCAAGTAAGCCGGACATGACTCCAGACGGGGAGCGCCGCAAACTCAGTGACGGCACGCTCAAGGAAACAGCAGATGCCACAAAGCACACTGACACGAGTAACTATGTGAAGGACTCGTATTATCCACAGAGTGTGATCCTTGAGCGCAGCGAACATAACAGAATCATTCAACACAACATCACAACCTATGAAAACCATATCAAAGTGAACGACATGAAGCATGCCAAAGGCAACTACGTCGACAGCAAGAACGACAAAGGCTACACCAATGGAACTACGATTGGTACGACATGGTACAACTCTGCCCATGAGGGACACTGTTACTGCTCAGCTCAGTACAATGGCAGACCATGGCAGGACGATGCATCTTCCCAATTCACGTGTGCTGCACTACCAACAGGCAACCTGGCTTTCAGGACAGATGCCATCCAACATCGCTCCCAATCGCTATCACAAGCATCGAAAGGAAAAAAGACTCCAAATCAGACAACAAAGTGATTTGACCACTTCTTGGTTTCTTTTGCACAGGGACACTGATGGCGTTCACAAGGACATGCCGCCATCAACATCACCAACTCACCAACCCAACAAGAAAGACATTCGACCATGATAATTTATGGGTTTTGGACTCATACATATTAGTTGGACTTATTGTTTAATGACTGTTATCATAACTTGTACAGAGCATCGCTTATCTACCTGTTTTTTTTGTTCAATTTTCTTTAAGTGAACAGAAAATATGTAACACGAAAAAAGGGAGGGATGTGGTGATATGCATCACTGTCGATATACAAGCGGTTAATGTAAGTACACGTAAACTAGCTAGACACTAGAGGGAGCACCAGAGACATGACACACAGACACTCAACCAATAGGTCAGTAAGATAGGACACGACCAATGGGCATTCACGATACACACAGAGGTGACACTACCACAGGGGGCATTACACCAACCCATATATAAAGGACACAGCACACATCATCTTCCTCTTTCCAGTGGAGACACTCAGTGAATAAAGGGTTGATTCAACATTACACCCACCACGTGGATTGTAGCAGACTGGTTTGTCAGTCTGACTAGCTATAGAAGTATTAACAGTAGTGGCGAACCCGAGTAGGAGAATTGTAAATAGTTCAATAAACGTGTTGAAGTTATCTCCACTGTCTGAACCTTCCTTTGTCAGAGTGCACATCAAGGAAGTCACTTATGCTATGCCAAGAGCATAACAAGACACTCAGAACCAACAATAATGCAAAAACTTACTGATAGTATATTAATGCTCCAATAATCTACCTGTGGATCACAGAATCATAGAATTACAGAGCTTTATTACAGAGTAAGGCCATTGGGCCCACTGTAGCTGTGTCAGTTCTCCAAATGTGGAATGCACCTAGTCAATTCCCCACTCCCTTCTCATAACCTTTTTGCAGATAATAATCTAATTTCTCCTTGAATGCCTTAATTGAACCTGCCTTTCATCTCTTTCTCTCCCTCTCTCCCTACTCAGCACCCCAGCTTCCTGGCTGCTGCAAAGTGGGCTCTCACTCTCTGCGGGAGATGGAGGCTGGAGGGGGTGGGGTATTTTATTCCCTGAATCAGAGGCTCCATGGCAACAGCTCGCAGCATCATGGAGGAGGGTGCGGGGGAAGGAGAGTTACTGTGGCAGAAACAAGGTGCAAAGTTCTCCCAAGTTGCTTGCTTGGAGATTCAGGTGCTATTCTGCACAACCAAAGGACAATATGACCAGGGTGGGAGGATGGGGGAGGGGGGGTTTGATAACACTTGGCACAGACCTTTTGGATATTGAAATGTTGGTGTCCATTCACGTCACTAGCCCCCCAGGTAATTTCAATTTGGAGATGTGCAAATACAACACAATCTACATCAGGTCAAACTAAGGGTGCGTTTTTGCTGGTCTGTTAGTGCAAAATATTGTGAGAGGCCAAAAACTGGATTTGCGACGGTGAGATCATTGAACGTGATCTCCCCAGGCCCTCGCCGATGACACATAAGCACAGAGTTACACAGCTGTTCATGGCCTGGGGGTATGGGGCATCTGTGGGTGCGGGGCTCCTAAGGCAATGCCATCGGAGCAATGCCGACCAAAGAAGCTGCTTGGATGAGACCCCGAAAGTGAAGGCAGGCTGGTGACCAACCCGGTGAGGGGGGGGGGGGGGGGGGGGGGGGGGGGGGGGTGCTGGAGAGTGGGGGAGGCAAGGAATAAAAAATCATGGAGTGGCTGTCCAGAAGTCTTAAGTGCAAAGGTCTGACAGCAATTAGATGATGCAGTCTGAGTTAGAACGTTACCTCTAAGTCTTGCCTATTCCTGATTCGGAGAGCAACTGTGCCCTCTAAAATTCCTGAGACTCATGCTCGTCAAACTAATTGGCCATCATGAGTTAACCCTTAACAACGTCAGCTGTGGGGCGGCATGTGGCGCAGTGGTTAGCGCTGAGGACCCAGATTCGAATCCCGGCCCTGGGTCACTGTCTGTGTGGAGTTTGCACATTCTCCCCATGTCTGCGTGGGTTTCACTCCCACAGCTCAAAGATGTGCACGTTAGGTGGATTGGCCATGCTAAATTGCCCCTTATTTGGAAAAAAACTATTGGGTACTCTAAATTTAAAGAAAAAAAACAATGTCAGCTGACCACATTCTCAAGTCAAAGATATGGGTGGAAACTCATATTTCAAGGATAATAGATTGGGTGCAGGGGACTGAAAGGGAATGTGGAAGCATAATTGCTGAACCCCAAAGCCTGCCTTGAAGTATCCATTAGTCCTCAAGGTATAGATAGGTGTTCAGTTGACCCTGCCCATTAAGGATGGCTGATTATTGAAACAGCCTGTCAGAAACCTCAGTGATGTATATATTAAGGGAGTGGCAACCAGATGAGAATCCAAGTTGACTCTGATGGGGCGAAGGCATTGACCGGGATCGGTCAAGTGATGAAGTGGGAAGGGCACCAGACATGTGACCGAACGTTAGCCGCCAGTTAAGTTGTAGGGATGACCCCAGAACCGGGAGAACAAAGGATGAGGGGAAGGTCTGAACGCAAACGGCTTGGACACCATTCTGACTGTGTATCTTCCTCTGTCTGATTGTCCCTCATCTCTTGCAGCTTTCCAAAAGATCACAGGATGGAGCCAGTGAAACTGGTAATGTACAACATGTACCGCAAGAGACTCTGCCTCAAGAGGGAGACAGCGTAGCACCTGTGCGGCATTCTAGCCAACTTGGCGCCACATGGAGGAGAAGGGCATCCACTTTCTGTGGCCGTGAAGGTGACAGCAGCCCTGAACTCCTATGCATGGGATCATTCCATGCCTCAATGGGTGACCTGAGTTGTATCCCTCAGTCATCCACCCACAAATGAATCTGTGAGGTCATGGATATCCTCTATGGCAGGGCATCGGACGACATTAATTTTGACCTGCTCCAGGCCCTTCGAGACGAGAGTGCTAAAGGACTCGGAGCCACAGCTGGCATGGCACAGGTGCAGGAGGCCATCAATGGCACTCATGTGCCTCTACATGCCCTGTGATATCAGGGAGTCCCATTTATTAACAGGAAGGGGTAACACTCCCTTAATGTCCAGATGGTCCATGACCACTAGGTGAGGATCGGGCGCGTGTGTGCATGTTTTCCATGGAGCTTACATGATAGCTTCATCCTTGGGCAATCCCAAATCCATGGGATATTCAAGGGTCATCCCAGGCTGCAGGGATGGCTCATTGCCGATGAGGGACATCCACTGAGGTCTTGGCTGATGACGCCAGTGCAGATTTGAGACTGATGCAGAGGGCTGGTACAATGAGGCTCGCAGTATCACCAGGTCTGTGTTTGAGGGTTTCATCAGGCTACTGAAGATGCGCTTCTACTTCCTCAAGAGGTCCAGTGGGGCTCTGCAGTACAGTCCCCAGAGGGTCTCCCAAATTGCTGTGGTTCACTGTGCCCTGCATAATGTGGCACAGCAGCACGCCGACGTACTTGATGATGAACAGGAGGAGCGGAATATCACCTCTGACGGGAAAGTCCAGGAGCGAGTGGAGAGATAGACCAAAGAGGAGCCGGAGGATGGAAGCCATGCAAAGGTGAGGGTTTGCATGGGCAGGAGGACCAGGGATGCTCTCATCGCTTCCAGCTTTGCACAATAGCACCATCATGTTGTTCGACAACTCTGTAACTGCACCCCCTCTCCCCCCCCCCCCCCCCCCCCCCCTAAAGAGCATCATAACCCCATCATGTGCAAGGTAGGAGGTCCCGCATGTAATCCAAGTCTTCAGGATGCTGGGCCTGGAGAGTCCTTGTGTCTGTTCAGTCTGTCAATGCAGGAGGATGATGACGACTCTGTAGAACCATAGAACTCATACAATGCAGATGAAGACCTATCCTGCATACCTTTCCTTTTTAAACTCTAAGGGGCAATTTATCATGACCAATCCACATAGCCTGCACATCTTTGGACTGTGAGAGGAAACCGGAGCACCCGGAGGAAACCCACGCAGACACGGGGAGAAAGTGCAAACTCCACACAGTCAACCAACGCCAGAATTGAACCAGGGTCTCGGGCACTGTGAGACAGCAGTGCTAACTGTGCCACCGTGCCATTATAACTCGCAGACTCACAGTGACGTAAGCCCTGATTCTCCTCAATTTTTGCTTATGTCTGACTCCTGTCTGTCTGCTGCCAGCACGCTGACTTCCAGCTCATGGGTGAGTGAGGTTCAGGCTGGCATCTCTTTCTCCAGTAGCATTAAAAGGGTATTAGGGGCAAGGGTATAGGGTTCACTGCTTAATGCCAGAGTCCTAGAAGGAAGTGTAACGTATGTTACACTTGGTTTGAGAGGGCCTAACCGTTTCCCTTACATTGAGGGCCTGTGAGAAATGCTACGTCCAGATGGGGTGAAGACCTATTCCAGTGGGAAGAGAGTCAAAGAGAGCGAGGCCTTAAGGTTGTGAACAAGAGGTTTTAATCATGTGACAAGTGCAATTGTAGCATTTCATTCTGACCCCCAACTATCTGTGTCTATCTTCACCAGTGCCTACTCTGTGCCCCAACAACTCCTTACACTTATGAACCCTCCCACTATGTCTCAGTGTATTCCCAGGATGCACATCAGAAGAGGAGGTGGATGGCTGCCCAGCACTCCCTGTTGCCTGAGATGCCCTTGGTGGGTGTCCTCTGGAGGGCCAGGATCTGGAGGGCCCCAGCCTGTCTTTGGGTGGCACTGATGCCATGTTACCGTGTTCTGCCCACTGCCCCTGAAATGCACCAGTATCAGGAAGGGGGGATTCGGAAGGGCTGGTCACTCCCAGTATCCCCCGGGTGGAAGGCCCTGAGAGATGCTTCAGCAGTTCCTCCTCACCCAGGTGATTGTAGGCCCCTGGGTTATTCCATGGAATGGAGGGGCTGCTGGACTTCGCTCCAGAAGCCTCAATGCCATCTGGTTGTACCAGTCCTGGAGGTCCTCCTGTGTCTGTACCATGGTGTCGAACCCCTCAGCCATGGTCCTCAGGGATTGAACCATGCTTTGGAGATCTCCAGTCATGGTTGTTACGTCTTGCCCTAGGCTTTCCACTGCAGATGCCAACCTTGCAGTATTGGCCTGGGTACAATGCATCGCCGGCAACATAACCTGTGATAGGCTTTGGGGCTCTTCCATTCAGCCTTGCAGTCACAGGAATGCCGTTGACAATCCCTCCTGTTATTCCCGACTCTGTCTTTGCATCTCCAGCTGAGGGATGAATGTGTCCAGAGGCAAGGCACCTGTCTGGGTCACACAGCTGAGTGCTAGGATCCAGCAGACCTCTGACTGTCTGATCCCTGGGTTGCTCCTGTCTCCACCTGATGTGCAACAGAAATAGTGTGGTGCTCACCAGATAGTGACCGAGAAGCCTGTCTGCTAAGTTCATCCACCGAGGTGCTTATCCCTGTGATGGTGGATGGTACAGCTGATAGCTTTGATGCATCACCCGTGTCCTTCTCGGCAATTTCCTCCGAGGTTCAGTCGAGGGTTCCTGGAGGGGTCACTGGAGGTTGATAGCCAAGGCTCCTCAGTTGATGCTCCTGAAAGGCAAGGGACATGGTTTTCGTACATGTCCTGGTCAAGTGGTTGGACAACAAAACTCACTTGAGACTGATCAGCTGGATAAAGATGCAATGGCTCCTCACCTTTCTGTCGAAGGGCAACCTCGGTATCTGTGCAGGCCAGCTCCTGGTCCTCATCTGTGAGGAGTCATGATCATTAGTTCGGTCAGCTCACTGCCTGTCTTCTTTCTCTCTCTGCAATCTTCTCCTTTAAAAAAAAAATCATTTACGGGATGTGGGCTTCGTTGGTTAGGCCAGCATTTATTGCCCATCCCTAGTTGCCCTTCAGAAGATGGTGATCAGTTGCCTTCTTGAACCGCTGCAGTCCTTGAAGTATAGGTAAATCCACTGTGCTGTTGGGGAGGGAGTTCCAGGATGTTGCCCCAGCGACAGTGAAGGAACGGCAATATATTTCCAAGTCAGGGTGGTGAGTGATTTGGAGGGGAACTTCCAGGTGGTGGGGTTCCCAAGTATCTGCTGCTCTTGTCCTTCTAGATGGTAGTGGTTGTGGGTTTGGAAGGTGCTGACTAAGGAACGTTGGTGAGTTACTGCAGTGCATCTTGTAGATGGTACACACAGCTCCCACTGTTCATTGGTGGTGGAGGATTTGAATGTTTGTGGAAGGCGCATGCGGACTCTGTTTTGCTGGATGGTGATGAGCTTCTTGAGTGTTGTTGGGGTCTCAGGGTCTCCTGCAGGGACACAAAAGTGGATAATGTGAGCCAGATGACTGGCAGGTCAGAGGTCAATGACACCTGTCATGTGTGGGCACTGCGCCTAAGCCGGGAGGGATTCTGATGAGGAGTGCCGGGGGGGGGGGGGGGGGGGGAGGTTTGAGGATGCTGGAGGGACATTCTGTGCTGGGAACTACGAGGTGGTGCCTTTCTGGGGATTGCCGGAAGGGATTGTCGGAAGATCGTAGTAGGTCAATCACTTTTTTTCTACATTGAACCTCGATCCTCTTGATCAGGCACCGTCACCCAGGTGGGAGTAGTGACCTTGAAGGGCGTCCTGCCACCCCATGGGTAAATTATGGCTTCCCTCTCCTCTAAGGCATCCAGACATTGAGTGAGGGCTTCCTCCGAAAATCTGGGTGCTGGTCTTCTCGCTGTCATCCTCCTGGTTTGATTGAGATCAAATGCTGTGGAGCTGTTTAAATTCAGCGCTCCCTTGACTGAAGCACTCTGACGTCCCCTGGGGCAGATGAATCAGATACTCTGTGCCTCAGGCATGATGGTTGAACCCCCAAAGCCCCAACTCACCTATAAAGGGTCCTCAATTCCCCCCCGCACCCCACCTCGTATGTACAGGGCATTCCTGAGCCTGATCACCACCAGACAACAAATGCCAGCTTGGCACCATGGCAGTGCCAGCCTGGCACTGTGGCAGTGCCCCCACCAGTGCTACCTGGGCACCTTGGCAAGCCAGGCTGGCACCCAGCTGGCACTGCCAGGGTGCCAGGATGGCAGGTTCAGGGTGCCACCCGTGAGCACCTGTGGGCCTCTGACCCCCTGGGAGACCCCCATGAATGCTGTTCCATCTGATTCCCATTTGTGGAGACAAGCACTGAATGGGCCTCGCTTGAGGTCTCCAAGGCAAAGGGGGTAGATTCCAATGTCTTGGTTACCACAGGGAACTACTGGATATTAGAGTTAGACTAGCTGTCTCCCTCTAATATGCAGATTTTCCAAAACGTGATCCTGCCCACAATGGGCGGGCTTCACATTTACCAGCCACGTTGCACTGTGGTGCACTGCTTTTTGGGCGCAGCATGACTAATAGATCACACCCAAAATATTTCAACAAACATATATCCACAGGTACTTTCTGATGTCAGCTCTCACTATTATAAATTCCTACCGCCACATTATAAGGGAGATAGTCTATGTAAACCAGTCACACTGTAAATACACCTTCCCACCTGCAGTGGCAATATAACACCTGAGTTTATCATCTTGCTCTCACAGAGAAGTTCCTTTCACTGTGATCAATTTGACTTCCAAAATGGTTGCAAGTTTTGTTGAAGTATTATCTATGAATTAGGGATGCAATTTAAGATATAAAAGAGGGATTGATTTCCACCTGTATAACCTTGCTACTGTTATCCTTCACTATCTAACACCATCTTACTTGAAAACTATGTTTGTTTTTCACCTCTCAGGTTCAACGTCCAAACACCAGTTGGCACTTTAGAATTAAGAATGTCAAGAAGAGTCACCTGGTTATTTTTTTTTAAAACTCACCGTGCAAACCAACTCAACCTTGTGGATGTAAAAGACATGTCATTATGCATACAGGAATTATCAAAACGTATTTATTATCGTGCGCTGACAAATTGATGTTGGTGTCAGATTTGGCTCAGTGATAATACTTTCATGTTTGGTCCTAAAGGCAGAAGGTACAAACTCTGTTGCAGAGACTTAAGCACACAATGACTAGCATGCGAGTGTAATACTGAGGGAGCACTGCACTGTCAGAAGTGCCATCTTTTGGATCAGGCGTTAACCTGCCCCACTCAAGAGGGTGCAAACTACCTCAAGGCACTATTTGAAGAGCAGACAAGTTGGCCCAGTCCCCTGGCCGATATTTATCTCAACCAATTCCGCTAAAACAGGTCAAAGGTTCACACATTGCTTCTTGTGGAATCTTGCTGTGCACCATCATGTTTCCAACATTACAACAGTGACTTCAAACAAACTTAATTGGTTGTAACACGCCATCCTGAGGCATTGCAAGGTATTATATAAATACAAATTCAAACTATTTTTCGACAAAATATTAAAGATATATTCTGCATAATACGCACTGTGGACATTTATACTTTAACCTTTTGAAGATAGTTACCATCAAACCTATCTAACACCCTTCATGAATAGCACAATGAGGATAATTTCTATTTTAGTCCAAACCTGCATCAATATCCTGATATTTTGTATGAATCAAATAGTAAGATTTAGTTGCTGCAAATAAAAAACATGATTAAAAACCACAACTTTTTCGATCAATGTTTTAAAGTGATAGTTTGCAATATCTCTTGATAACGCTGGCAGCACCATTGACAGAAGTCAGCCCACAGTACATGCATTACTAGAGATAATAATATAGAGTCAGAGTTACACTAACATCAACACAAAACATTGCCAGTATAAGCTGAATTGCAACATAAGTAATATACTGTCTCTTTAACCATGTCTAGACCAAGGACAGCTTCGGAATTGAGATTAAGGATGGCATTTCTGTCTTACATGTGCTAGAGGCTTGACTTGGACACTAATAGTTGGACGATACTGATGAAAATCTGTTTGAATCACACAAACTTTCCTCTCCATCCTCCCAGACAGCAGCCTCTCATCCCGCCATCACTCTGGCATGTAGAGGAAGCGTGCGAGACCAGCACTGGCAGCTTGGTGTTACCTGACCCTTCAGAACTACTGAGAGAGAGAGAGAGAGAGGGAATTGGTGAACACAAGACAGAGAGAGAGAGAAAGAGAAGGGGGAGGGGAGAATTACTGCGAACAAGAAAGTTTCAGCCAAGCCCTAAAGCTGAATTGTGTGGAGAAATTCTCCCTCTGCTTTATAGCTTAAAGAAACCCCGCCTGCAAGCAGCCAGCCAGCCCAGGCGTTCAATTCCTCTCTTATCTGATCAAGAAACCTCAGTTGGATTAGCTGTACAGCAGGGCTGACGTTTGCAGCCACACATATTGCACTGCATGCTTCCAAAGAGCGGAGGAGTGGAGCTTTCTACAATAACCAGTGTAATCTCATCAATTGCCTCCTTTCACTATAACCCTAACAGTCACTGCGGCAGGGGGCAGGGAGATTCACAACCATTTCCCTGCATGGTGGCCTCACTGAAAGGGTTAAAAACAAAGCAGGAGCTCGGAGTTTTCAGAGCATTGGCTGGCTGTGGGGTGTTAGCTGGCTGCCAAAAAGTGTAGAACTGCAGGAGTAGAATTAGGAGCAAGTCTTTTTCTGCCAATTTTTTTCCTTATCTTTAAAAGGCTGACTTAAAAAATAATCCAAACTACAATGGGTGACCCAGCCAACCCTACACAATCAATTACAGACAGTTCCCCACCTTAATCACACTCATAATTTTGGGTTTTTTCAGATCACCGCACCTTGCTGTGAGTACCCTTGGTTCATTTTGTTATGTTAGGTACGTAAGTGAAAAAATTACAGTGCACTATGTGATGTTGGGGCAGCCAAGAATGACCCCGCTGTTAAACGGGACTCTGCTTCCTATCCAGGTCTCAAAGTGGAATGCCTACCGAGGCTTCATTTCGACTCATTTCCTGCACTAACGAGTTGAGCTTGTCAGTGCAGGATGAGAACGGTGCGCCCAATGTATAAATTGGGGGTCCTCAAGCCCCCCGCACCACACAAGGGCACGGCATCCCTAAGTTCAATTCCCAGCACAGGAAAGATGCCACCTGGGCACCTTGGCACTGCCAGTGTGGCACCCTGACAATGCCCCTGTCAGCCTGGCAGTGCCACCTGGGCACACTGGCATTGCCAGGGTGGCAACTGGGTGGAATTGCCAGGGTGCCAGTCTGGCAGTGCCATGGTGTCTAGGTGGCATCAGGAGTGTCAGAGTATTATCCTGCCCAGAGCCTGACCACCCAGGGGCCCCCGATCACCTGGGAGACCCCACCCCCCAAGTACCAATATGCCTGGTCCACGTTTATGGAAACTAGTGCTGAACGGCACTTGCTCAAGGTCTCTGAGGCGAAGCTGTTTGATCCTGTGCCTTGGATAGCTTAGGTGTAGACATATTCAAGTGAGACTAACTGTTCACTTGAATATGTAAATCTGGATCTTGGCCATTGAGATCTTGTTTGGTCTTGCGAGGCGCAACAAACATTGTAAATCTCATGAGAGGCCTCTCGCGCGATTTACCGGCCTCGCCGTGTCCAGAGTCAGGGGCAACGAGGCCGATAGATTGTGCCCAGAGTAGAGTCAAAAAAACATATTCAGTGAATGTCTGCTTGTTTATAGCTAAAGGCTCACTTTCCACAGTGGCTGCTTGACCTTGGATTTCTTACTGGAGCAGTTAGTCTGCAGTTGTGGCTGGTTGATACTCTTTTCTCCTGGAGACAGTGACGGTGATTCAAAATTCTCCTTTAAGAACTTTGAGTTTGCAGCAATTAAGTCTTCTGGTGCAATTCACAAATGGCTCAACTTTGATGAGAGAGGTTTCGGAGAAAAAGAGTGATGGCAGCACGGTAGCACACATGGCTAGCAGGACAGCCACAGGGTCCCAGGTTCGATTCCCTGCTGGGTCACTGTCTGTGCGGAGTCTGCACATCCTCCCCGTGTTTGCGTGGGTTTCCTCCGGGTGCTCCGGTTTCCTCGCACAGTCCAAAGACATGCAAGTTAGGTGGATTGGCCATGCTAAATTGCCCTTAGTGTCCAAAAAGGTTAGCAGGGGTTATTGAGTTATGGGGATAGGGTGGAAGTGAGGGCTTAAGTGAGTCGGTGCAGACTCGATGGGCCGAATGGCCTCCTTCTGCACTGTATGTTCTATGTTAACTATATGTTATGTAAGTCCATTGCCCCTGTGGCAGTCTCCCTGATTGTTATTTAAAATCCAGAATTTTTAGACTGAAGAACTGGGTCACATGACCGCTCTCTGGTATCAATCTGGGTTTATCATAGCCATTGTTTCTAAGAACTCCATAGATTCTGTGTCTCCATGAAGCAGCGTGTGTCCTCCCCAAATACAACATAGCAACTACTGTCGGCCAGTGCCCCCTGCTTAACGTGCCAGATCATCGACATGGGTACCACCATTATACGTGAGAACACCACCCACCAGGTACTTGGTACATACTCGTGCGACTCGGCCAACATTGTCTGCCTCATACGCTGCAGGAAAGGATGTCCTGAAGCGTGGTATATTGGCAAGACCATGCAGACACTACGACAATGGATGAACGGACATCGCATGACAATCTCCAGACGGGGAACACTTCAGCAGTCAAGGGCATTCAGCCTCTGATCTTCGGGTAAGCATTCTCCAAGGCAGCTTTCAGGACGCGTGACAATGCAGAATCGCCGAGCAGAAACTTATAGCAAAGTTCCGCACACATGAGTATGGTCTCAACTGGGACCTTGGATTCATGTCGCATTACATTCATCCCCCACCATCTGGCCTGGGCTTGTAAAATCCACACAACTCTCCTGGCTTGGGACAATTAACACTTCTTTAACCTGTGATTATCCCTCTCTCCAGTTGCTCCATCTGGACCTGTAAAGACTTAATTGCCTTAAAAGACTCAGATTCAAACTATCATCTTGCATCATTGACTTTGTCTATGTATATGTTTCTGGAACCCACCTCTTCATTCACCTGAGGAAGGAACTGTGCATCGAAAGCTAGTGATTCGAAACAAACCTGTTGGACTTTAACATGGTGTTGTAAGACTTCTTACTCTGTGTTTATCTCTGGGGTCCATTTTGTTCATAGCCAAGCCAACTTGAATCTGAAACCAAAGAGAAAATGCTGGAAAATCTCAGCAGGTCTGACAGCATCTGTAAGGAGAGAAAAGAACTAACGTTTCAAGTCCAGATGACCCTCTGTCAAAGCTAAAAGGCATAGAAAGTGGGAGATATTTATACTGTAGGGTGAGGGAATGAAAGATGAATCATAGCCACAGAAACCAAGGGAAGAGAGTGCAATTGGCAGTCCCCAGAGAGAATAAAAGGTGTGAAAGGCCAAATGGCAGAGGAACTAAAATCAGAGGGTAAGCTGTGACAGATGTAAATGTGGGGGGAGGTGGGACATGGATGGGAGAGAGGTAAACTGAAGAAAAGGGGGGGAGAGGGGGAAGTAAAAGGGAGAAAAGGTAAGGAAAGAGGGATAAAATAGGGGAAAAGAGTGGAGGAAATAAGTATATAAAGAAAAACAAGAAATAAGGGGCAGCAGGGACGCATGGTGGTTAGCATAAATGCTTCACAGCTCCAGGGTCCCAGGTTCGATTCCCGGCTGGGTCACTGTCTGTGTGGAGTCTGCACGTCCTCCCCCTGTGTGCGTGGGTTTCCTCCGGGTGCTCCGGTTTCCTCCCACAGTCCAAAGATGTGCGGGTTAAGTGGATTGGCCATGCTAAATTGCCCGTAGTGTCCTAATAAAAGTAAGGTTAGGGGGGGGTTGTTGGGTTAAGGGTATAGGGTGGATACGTGGGTTGAGTAGGGTGATCATGGTTCGGCACAACATTGAGGGCCGAAGGGCCTGTTCTGTGCTGTACTGTTCTATGTTCTATGTTCTATGTTCTATGTTCTAAATAAAAGGTAAAAAAGTTAGAATTAAATGGAATGAGAACAATGGGGTCGAGGTGGGGTTAGAGCTAATTACCTGAAGTTGTTGAATTTGATGATGACACCAGAAGGCTGTAGCGTGCCAAACCGGAAGATGAGATGTTGTTCCTCCAGTTTGCGTTGAGCTTCACTGGAACATTGCAGCAGGCCAATGACAGACATGTGGGCATGGGAGCAGGGTCTTGTATTAAAATGGCAAACAATGGGAAGGTCAGGGTCCTGAAAGCACACAGACCGAAGGTGCTCAGCAAAGTGATCACGCATTCTACGTTCAGTCTCTTCAATATCGAGGAGACCACATGCCCCCCCACATTTACATCTGTCACAGCTTACCTTCTGATTTTATTTGCTCTGCCGTTTGACCTTTCACACCTTTTATTCTCTCTGGGAACTGCCATTAGCACTCTCTTCCCTGGTGTCTGGGGCTATGAATTATCTTTCATTCTCTCACCCCACAGTATAAATGTCTTCCACTTTCTATGCGTTTTAGCTTTGGCAAAAGGTCATCTGGACTCGAAATCTTAACTCTTTTCTCTCCCTTCAGATGCTGCCAGACCTGCTGAGATTTTACAGCATTTTCTCTTTTGGTTTCAGATTCCAGCATCCACAGTAATTTGTTTTATCAACTGTGGATTCTGTTTACCAACCTCCCATCTATAAGGAAACATGCCCACATGGTTTTGAGGCTCCCAGCCTCATTTATATTCTCCAGGAAAGCTGCAGGATGTCAAATGGACATGTTGCCTCAGCCAATCATATTCAGCAAAGGAAACTGGGCCAAAATTGTCACCAGGAAGGTGTTAGGGAAGGGCGAGCGAGTTCTGAATGCGGGTGGATGGGGTTCTTGGAGGGATAGCTGCCCAGCTTATATTTCTGTGTCCTGGAGTTGCACTAATCCTCCTCCCAGACCCATAAACATACTTGAAGTCTTATCCTTGCTGAACCTCTTCCCCATCTCGCACAACCCTACCTGCGAAAGACAGGCATCATCGTGAATTACAGAACCTAGGACCGAGGCAACTGATGGATTGGCTACCAATGGTGGAGCAATTCAAATCGTATGGGTTGAGAAAGTAACATCGGGAGTCAGCAACTGAAACAGATACATACAAAACCGCCGTAATGACAAAATAATGGCCCCGAATAAAAGCTTTGACGTGTGAAGGTAAGTAATTACACTGTAAGCCCTGCAGGACACATGAGGTTGTTAGAGCAGTGGCCATCAATCCATGGAGGAAACAAGAGATCCCAAAGCAGGATACAGCTCTGGAGAACACAAGATTTATTTCCTGTGTAGTGTGGGTCCTGGAAGTACGTACCACCTCTTTTTCCCTTTTTATCTTTCTTGGAAAATATGTAATTAACCTGACCAGGGATCTCGCGCACTGGTTGGAGAACTGATGGGGAACCCTCATCTTTTCACATTGCCGGGGTGATTATGCCATGATATTGTTCTGCTAAATAAGGGAAAGTTGAGGGAATGGCCTAGAGAATGGTGAGAGTAATGACCGCTGCTCCCAGATAGAGTAGTTGAAGAGAATATCTTTTTACCCTTGAGGAGAAGTTAGCTAAGAACTTGATTTAAAAAAACAAGAATAGAACATAAGTAGATTTGGTTGGATTACTAAAGTGGGAGGTGACTTGAATGGCGCATCAACACCAGCATTGACAATTGAGCAAATTATCTGTTTCTGTGCCACAAATGCTACATTCCCCCTCCTGACTTGCACTGCGCTTTTGTTCCATGAGCATTGGATACAGTAGAACTCTCACCAATTTCTACTTATCATGCACCAGCCCAGACAGTAATTAACAGCAGGATATTGAGGCTTTGAAATAAGCTGTTGAGGTTGTATTGCTGAGTTGATGAGGTGCACCTTGTGTATGGTACACACTGGGCGCGATTCTCCGGACTCACGACGGTTCGGAGAATAGCGGGCGTCGGAAATTTTTACGGCGACGCTGTTCCGACGCCCTCCCGCTATTCTCCGAACCCCGCAAATTGTCGGAGTCGCGTTTCCCGACAGACGCCTCCTTCCCGCCCCTGACACGACCAGAATCGCCACTGAGAGCCCCCCCGCTATTCACCGGCCCGGATGGGCCGAAGTCCCGACGTCATGGCGCCCTGTTTGGACGTCGTGAAACACACCTGCTTTTTAAATTCGTCAACCAGTCGGCCTGGCTGACGACTGCTTGGAGGAGGTCAGGGCACCACTCTGCGCACCGCTCAGCGCACCGTTCAGCGCACCGCTCGAGTCTGGCCACAACGGGGAAGGCATCCCTGGGAACGGGAGGGGGTCCAGAACGGGGGCAGTGGGGGGGAGACGGGGGGGGGGGGGGGCAGTGGGGGCGACGGGGGAGGCAGTGGGGGCGACGGGGGAGGCAGTGGGGGCGACAGGGGAGGCAGTGGGGGAGACGGGGGAGGCAGTGGGGGCGACGGGGGAGGCAGTGGGGGAGACGCGGGGGGCAGTGGGGGAGACGGAGGGGGCATTGGGGGGGAGACGGGGGAGGCAGTGGGGGAGACGGGGGAGGCAGTGGGGGAGACGGGGGAGGCAGTGGGGGAGACGGGGGAATGCAGTGGGGGGCGACGGAGAGGGCAGTGGGGGGCGACGGAGGGGGCAGTGGGGGGCGACGGAGGGGGGGGGGGGTTATGTAGAGAGTGAGCCGTCCAAGCCCGTAACAAAATGTCTGCCACCATGCCATGGTGTGCAGGTGACAAGGACACGGCCGCTGGTTCCCTGTGGCTTCCGGACACAGGCCACTGACGCACCCGTGAGGAGGCCATAGTTTACTGGCCGTTGGATGCAGAAAGTGACCAGGGGTTAGGCTGACCGCGTGTCAGCAGCGCGACCAGGCCACCGGGACACACTGGTATCCCATGGCTGGCGGCTGCCGAGGTGTCGACTAACCTCCGTCTAACATGTCCCGTTTCTCTGCCTTCCACCACCCTTCTGTAGGTTAGCACGATGCATGGGAACAGAACGGCTATGTTCTGTGCAGTGGTTGGGGCTGCTCTACTGGATTTGGAGATGCAGCAGCATCCACACCCACAACCCGCAGTGGCTGCAGGGCCAGCTGCAGCAGCAGAGGGAAGGGCCGAGGAGTTGCCAGTCGTCGAGCAGCATGGGGGGGGGGGGGAGGAGGAGGAGGAGGAGGAGGAGGAAGAGGAAGAGGAGAGAGTGAGGGTGCAGCCACGGCGTCAGAGGCGACGACCAAAGCCGAGGGTGTACCGTGTCCGGGTCTCTTTCCTAACAATGCCGGACATCATCTGCAGGAGGAGACTCCGGCTGAGTAGGCAGACGGTGATACATATCTGCGAACTCCTGTCGCACCTCGCCCCACGTGGAACGGGGGGAGGACACGCGATCCCGGTAGCCATCAAGGTGACGGTCGCTCTGAACTTCTATGCTACCGGCTCCTTCCAGTCTCCGAGAGGGGACGTCTCTGGGATCTCCCAGTCATCGGTGCACAGGTGCATCCGGGATGTGACCGACGCCCTCTATGCCATCGCCGATCGCTACATCACCTTTCCCGAGGACCGAGCAAGTCAAGACTCACGAGCCCGTGGATTTGCCAGTGTGGCCGGGATACCGAGGGTTCAGGGGTCAATCGACTGTGTTCACGTCCCCATGCGCCCGCCTGCTGTGGACAAGGAAGTGTTCACAAACAGGAGGGGGACATACTCCATTAATGTCCAGGTGGTATGCGACCCCCACATGAGGTTCATGAACGTCTGTGCAAGGTTCCCAGGGAGTGTGCATGACTCCTACATACTAGCGCAGTCGTTCATCCCTGCGATGCTTGAGGGACGTCCCCCCCCGGCTGAGGGGCTGGTTGCTAGGTGACAGGGGTTATCCGCTGAGGTCTTGGCTGATGACGCCTATACGGAGGCCTCAGACCAATGCAGAAACACGATACAACGAGGCCCATGCAGCAACCAGGGGTGTGGTGGAGCGCTGCCTTGGCCTCCTGAAGATGAGATTCAGGTGCCTGGACCGCTCCGGAGGGGCCCTGCAGTACCAGGCCGACAGGGTCGCTCGCATTGTAGTGGTCTGCTGTGCGCTGCACAACATCGCGATGCAGAGGGGAGATGACCTGTTGCAGGAGGTGGAGGGAGAAGCTAGTGGCAGTGGTGCCAGCACAGAGGAGGAGGAGGAGGAGGAGGAGGAGGAGGAGGAGGAGGACGCTGGTGGAGTGGCGGGCGCAGCACGCAGACACGACCCAGGTGCTGGTGATGTCCAGGAGGCGGCACGACGGACCCGGCAAGGACGGCGGGCACGCGACGCCATGGTGGCAGCACGGTTCACGCATCGCATGTGACGTCCCCGATGAACACCAAACCACCACCTGCATCGCTAGTCATGCAGAGCGTCACCACACAACTGCCACCACCACAACCCGCCCCCCCCCTCAGTGTACACTGCTCCACTTCGACATGACGCTTATCACTGGGTACAGACGGAATGGCACAACATTGATGGCTGTGTCAGCGGGTGTGATCAGTGCCATGTGGAATGATGACAGCCCGCTCTGCGATGAGCTGTGAGCTCAGAATCGTTAGAGAGAGTCTGACCCATGGCAATAGCTGAACCATCCACCTTGGTGGCCGCTGAGTTTGTGACTGACACTCCATCACGTGCCCGCGTGGGCTAGCTGTGGGAGGGGGGTAGGGGCAGGGACTGCACACCCGGCACCGAGGTTTCACCACCCGTCACCCCCAGCGACACTCGGTCACCATCACGATTCCTGTGGCTGTGGAACAATCACACGGTATTACAAGTAAGGTAGAACAGTGTGTTTAATATTAACAATTATTTACAGGTGCCCTAGCCCCTACAACTAAACTGTGCCCTTCACCCGTGCCAACTTACTCAGTGTCTATCTTAGTTGCCTTACGGGCCCTACCACTACGTCTAAGTGATTCCCCAGATGATACAGCAGGAGTGGAGGAGGATTGCTGCGAATCGCCCCCCTCGACTCGTTTCTCCTTGGCCAAGCGTTTCCTGGGGCGACCCGGCCTTGATGGGCCAGGCTGCTCTGCGGGCGTCTCGGGTGACATTGTGCCACCCTGCTCTGCCTGCTGCCCACCTGATGCACCAGGGATGGGACGGGGGGAGGCCGAGCATTCCGGGACGTCCCGTGATGGAGTTAATGGGACGGGCCCCGAAACCTCCTCCTCCCTCGGGGAGCCCGGTGGCCCCCGGGCCTCACTTTGGGACAGAGGTGCGAGCGGGGAGGTTCCCCGTCGCACCACCGACACCTGGCGCTGCCAGTCCTGGAGGCCTGCAACGGTATCCACCAGGATCCGAAGGTTTGCAGAGACGGAGTCCAGGGAGTTAGACATTCCCGCCAGGGACTGTGCGATCTCAACCTGTGTGTGCACGACGCCATCCAGCACATGTGTCAGGCGGTTGATGGTCTCCGCGACTGACAGCTGGGACTGTGCCAGCGACTGCTGGGACTGTGCTATCGACTGCTGGGACTGTGCCATGGCGTGCTGCGACTGGCCAATGACCTGCTGAGACTCGGCCCTGGCCCGCAGGGCACCGGCAATGTCGGTTTGGCTCTGGCACATTGCTGCCTGTGAGAGGGCAACCCTGTCCAGGGCCGAGGATGACGCGTGCACATTAACCCCAACGTCTTGCATAACCTGACCCATTGCCTCCACCGCGGATGCCACCCGTGCGGTGTCGGCCTGGGTCTCTGCCATGAGCGGCACCACTCCCTGCTCTTGGACGCGGTTCGACTCCTCTAACAGCGTCTGCAGAGTCTGGAAGGAAGCCCTCATCTCGTCATTGTTTCCCTGGGTTTCCTGAGGCATCGGCTGTGCGGGTGGGTTGATAAACTCCAGGAACTCCGAAAACGTCTGGGAGGCAGCTGCATCCTGGGCCTGGTCTGGCCTCCGCGAGTCCGGGCCCTCTGTTGCTCCGACCTCCACCTGCTGTACATGCTCATCTGTGATGTGCCAACCAGACTGTGCCCCAGGAGACTCATCACTAAATAGGCCCGCCGGGGTGTGTATCTCTGGGATGATGGATGTGGTGGGAGAAAGCAGTGCCGCAAGCCCGACGCTCTCAATGCTTAGGTCCTCGTCCATGGTGTGGGGCTGCTCAGCGACAGGAGGGTTGTCCCTGGCCATTTCTGGTGGTGGTGGTGGACGTCGAACCCTCTGTGCGTCCTGGTCCGCAGATTGGGTTGGGGCGGATAGGGCTGCCCGCTGATCGGGCACCCTCTGTTGTGAGGCCCCGGGTGAGGTGGCGGCAGATTCCTGTCTCCGTCTGAAGCCAGACGGCCCTGGTCATTCAGCATCACGTCCTAGGGAAGAGAATGAGACGGGTTATTTCGATTTGCTCGGCAGGCCGCTGGACGGTCCCAGTGGGCAGGGTGTGTGAAGGGACAGAGGATGGGGGAGGTGTCCCAGTGGGCAGGGTGTGTGAAGGGACAGAGGATGGGGGAGGTGTCCCAGTGGGCAGGGTGTGTGAAGGGACAGAGGATGGGGGAGGTGTCCCAGTGGGCAGGGTGTGTGAAGGGACAGAGGATGGGGGAGGTGTCCCAGTGGGCAGGGTGTGTGAAGGGACAGAGGATGGGGGAGGGGGGGGGTGTTTGTCAGGGAGGGTTGTCTCACTTGCTGCAGTTCCGCCAACCTCGCATTGCGCGATATCGCGGGTGGCAGACCCCCCAACAAGGTCCAGTGCCCTCTGTTCAAAGGTGCTGAGGGGGTGCATGTTGGGCGAACCCCCTCCAGTCTTGTGCCGCTCACGGTGGTTATGAGCGGCCTTGGCCTGTTGGGGGAGGGAACATAGGTAGATCATTACAAAACGGTAGGTATCAGCAGTCCGTTCAGATACTGGCACAGTTTGGGGGGGGCAAGTTGTCATCAGATGATTGCATCTCTCCTCGGGGCCAGAGCGCTGGGTCTGTGAGAACTTTGTGAACCACTCTCAAATAACTCTGCCCCAATCCCCCCCCCCCCCCCCCCCCCCCCCGGGCAGTTAAGGGGGAGGGATGGTTGTGACTAGGGGGCACCCTCCTGGCACTTACCCTGGCAGACCTGGTGAGGTCGTGTAACTTCTTCCGACATTGCTCTGCTGAGCGAGGGGTCTGCCCCACAGCACTGACGGCAGCACCCACGTCACGCCAGGCCTGGCGTACCGTGCTGGCAGGTTGGCGATGCCCTCTCCGCGGGCGCATGATGCCCCTCCTCTGCTCCACGGCATCGAGCAGCGCCTCGACGTCTGCATCTACAAAGCGAGGAGCAGCTCTCCTCGGCTCCGACATCCTGCCCGACAGATTCTGTGGTCGCCCGCGCCTTTTTACGGCGTCGGGCGGCGTCACATGGGCGGGTTCGTGTCGTCGTCGCGTTCCGTCGTCATCACGCACGTAATTGACGCGGCCGCGCTACTAGCCCATTTCCAGGAAGTGAATCCGTCGGGAAATGAAGCCTTCGCGACCGTCGTAAAACGGTCCCGATTTTTACGACGGTTTGCCGACTTTCCGCGGGTGCGGAGAATTTCGCCCACTGTGTATCAGTGGTGGAGGATGTGGTGGATGAGATGCCAGCCATGTGGCTTGCTTCATTCTGGATGGGGTCGAGCCTCTTGAATATCATTGGAGCTGCACTCATCCAGGCAAGTGAAGAATTTTCCAACACACTCCTGACTTGTGACATGTAGACGGTGGACAGATTTTGGGGAGTCAGGAGTTGTGTTAATTGTTGCAGAATTCACTGCCTCTGACCTACTCTTGCAGTCACAGTATTTATGTGGCTACCAATGGTAAGCCCCAGGATGTTGACAGTATTAATTACAAGAATTAATATGATTTTGGAATCCTTTTAGTTTTAAAGCGAAGATGAGAAATAAAAGATACTAGTACTTTGCATGTTCTACCAATTAAACTGTTATTGCTTTAAAGTTACGCCTGCGTCAAAGTTAGAATTAGAATCATATCTTACATTAGTTTTGGTGGTCTAGGAGTGTATTATTGGTATCAATGCCTAACTAAACAATAAAAGGCTTCATCATTCATCCTACAATCCACTATCTCAGTTTACTTAATGCATAAGGCCACACACTGTGCGCAAAGGTTTTACTGAGCCAGATTTCTGTGTTAGAAATTAGCTAAGTATCTTGTGTTCACACAAATAATCCAAACACATCTTTACTTTTCTTTAATTGTGTTCCTCTGGTGCTGAAGCTGTACAGCACAGAAGAATGCCATTTAGCCCATCATGCCTGTGCTAGCTCTTTGAAAAATCCAAGAAAATATCCCTTGCTCCTGTACTCCACTCTTCCCCTGTAACCCTGCCAATTGTTCCCTTTCAACTACTAATACAATTTCCTTCTAAAAGTCACTTAAAGCTACTCGGAACAACGCTTTCAGGCAGTGCATTTCACACCAGAACAAATTGCTGGCATTTCTGCCTTCCATTTTAATTTACATTTTCATCCCCCTCTTGTTCCTTTACTTTGCTCAGATAGAGCGGCACGGTGGCACGGTTAGCACTGTCGCCTCACAGCGTCAGGGACCTAGTTTCGATTCCGGCCTTGGGTGACTGTCTGTGTGGAGTTTGCACTTTCTCCCTGTGTCTGCGTGGGTTTTCTCCAGGTGCTCCGGTTTCCTCCCACAGTCCAAATATGTGGAGGTTAGGTGGATTGGCCATGATCAATGTGCGGGGTTACGGGAGTAGGGCAGGGGAGTGGGATGAGGTAGAGTGCTCTCTCGGACCGTCGGTGCAGACCCGATGGGCTAAATGGATTCCTTCCACATTGTAGGGATCTATGGATTCCGCTTTTTTGCTCACTAATGCCATGGTTGCTCTGTAGTGGACAGCCGACTGGGTTAGATGCCAAAGCTCCATTTAGTAATCGCACCCGTTTCCATATTTTTTCATAATCATTTGCTTATTAGAATAAAAGCCGTATATTTAACGAGAGCATGGGCACGATTAACCATTGTTTCCCCATGCCGCCCTACTGAATAAAATGGAGAGTGAGAAGCATCGGACTTATACAATAATCTAAATTGATAACCAGCGGGATTTTCTGAACGTTCCCACTGGTGGGATCTTCCAGTCCCGCCGACATGACCCCCTGGCATGGGTTCCCCGGCATCGGAATTTGTGAACAATGGGAAACCGGAAGATCCCACCGCCGGCCAATGGTGGGCCACCTCCACTCCTGCAAAGCACTCTGGGTGCGGGAGGGGGAGGCACACACATTCCTGCCCACTGGGCAGAATTTTCCCACCATTTGTCAGACTGTCAATTTCTGACTGGAAACTCCAGGTGCACTGCTGAGTTTTCAGACCAGATCTTCAGCCATTCTGAGCAAAATAAATGTGAGGGCATGGCTTCCGCCACCACTCCATCAAGGCTGGCTCCACCGAAATTGGGGCGCACTTTAAAAAAGGTAAAATAGAGCACACATGACATGAGATACAACTGCAGCAGGACTAGTATAATCCATGAAAATATGAAAAACAGGGAATTTATATTAATAAACTGAAAATTCAAATTTCCGCAGTCTCCTACTCAGAATTTACAGTGCAGAAGGAGGCCATTCGGCCCATCGAGTCTCCATCGGCTCTTGGAAAGAGCACCCTACCCAAGGTCAACACCACCACCCTATCCCCATAACCCAGTAACCCCACCCAACACTAAGGGCAATTTTGGACACTAAGGGCAATTTAACATGGCCAATCCATCTAACCTGCACATCTTTGGACTGTGGGAGGAAACCGGAGCACCCGGAGGAAACCCACGCACACACGGGGAGGATGTGCAGACTCCGCACAGACAGTGACCCAAGCCGGAATCGAACCTGGGACCCTAGAGCAGTGAAGCAGTTGTGCTATCCACAATGCTACCGTGCTGCCCAACCTTGCCACCCCCTGAACCTGTACACCTTGATTTACCTCACTTGCTTTCAGACTCAATCTAACATTGTCTCGCGATAAAAGATGAGGCTTGACCCTTCACCTAGCTTTTTTTAAAGAGAAAAAAAACTATGCAGCAAGTTAAGCATTTAAAAATA
This sequence comes from Scyliorhinus canicula, assembly GCF_902713615.1. NCBI lineage: Eukaryota > Metazoa > Chordata > Chondrichthyes > Carcharhiniformes > Scyliorhinidae > Scyliorhinus > Scyliorhinus canicula. Next base: position 55,713,204 of record NC_052163.1, read on the forward strand.
AATCTATTAATTTTGTGAAACTTGCCTGCTTGTCCTTCATTATTTACTGTGTTCTTACTAATAGTCACAAATGAGCCATTTAAAGCACAATATCCTCCTTTCTGCACAACTCTAGAGAAGAGTCAGCATAAGAATGATGGGCTGAATGGCTGGCTATAACCTGCAATACTTTCTCTTAGCCTCTCTTAAAAGCTCGCAACATTTCAAGCCAATTGAGTTCCAAATAGTTAGTGTTAAATTGGTGGTGAAACTGACCCAGCATGCGCAAAGCAAAACGCTTGGAGTTAGGGTGGAACGAAACATGCACTTTCAAAATATTTGATCTGGATGTCCAAACAACTCAGGGTTAGGGATGTGGCCTATACGTAAATGAATACGGTACTGACTTTACTGCCATTTCCAATCACAGGCTCCATAAGAGATTCTGCAAAATCTTATTTGATTTTTCAAGAAGCCATGCAGAAAAGAACATAACTAGTAAGAAGAGGAAAAGGAGACTGCCAGATACATCTGTGCTCTCCCAATCCCTTGGAGAGAGCATTTATGTGCAGCACCCTCCCAAAAACGCGCATTAACTTTTAAGAAAATTAAAACAAAAATGATTGACAACCGTGAACTGCAGCACAGGCAGCTCAGGACAAAATGTCCAATTAGAAACATAAACCGCCAGAAAAAAAACAGTTGAAAGAAAAGTACTGCAAATAGAACTGATCCCTAATGCCCATTGGTGTCAGTCACACTGGAGCAACAGTCAGTTGTCAGGGTTACCAAGGTTCTCACAGGTCATATTCCCATGTGCTTGCAATAACAAAAGCTTTACCTAGGTTTCTGGGCAGAACTTTTGTTCCCGGGTCCTAATTCCAGCTTCGGAGTTGGGTCAGGAATCAGTGGAAGTCAGCGGCGGGATCCTGAGGGAGATTTTGGAGGAGGCTGCTTCTGGGAGACCCATCCAATTCAGGGGAAAGGGCGGGCACCCGAATCTGGAGCACCAACTGGTGGTTGTGGGTAGCCGGCAGGCCACAACCTAGTTGAGAGAATGAGAGGACGTCTGAACATGGAGGCCGCCCCTCCCCTGCAGTCCAGAGGGAATGCGGTGTGGTAAACCACGAGGCATTACCTGGCTGGCAAGCGATTCACTCTCCTCACTGACCAACGGTTGGTTGCCTTCATGCTTAATAACAAACAGCGGGGCAAGATCAAGAATGACAAGATCCTGAGGTGGAGGATCGAGCTCTCCGTCTATAGCTATGATATCTTGTATCGACCCGGGAAGCTCAATGAGCCCCCAGATGCCCTCTCCCGCAGTACATGTGCCAGCGCACAAGTAGACTGACTCCGGGCCCTCCACAACAACCTCTGTCACTCAGGGGTCACCCGGTTTTTCCACTTCATCAAGGCCCGCAACCTGCCCTACTCCATCGCCCCTTTGAGCGCCTCAGCATGGACTTCAAGAGGCCCTCCCCTCCACTGACCGTAACGTGTACTCCAGATTTCCCTTCGCCATCCCCTGCTCTGACATGACCTCTGCCTCTGTTCTCAAGGCCCTCCACAGTCTTTTCACCCTGTTCAGGTACCCCGCCTCCATCCACAGTGACCGGGGCTGCTCCTTTATGAGCGACGAGTTGTGTCAGTTCCTGCTCAACAAAGGCATCGCCTCCAGCAAGACAACCAGCTACAACCCCCGGGGAAACGGACAGGTTGAGAGGGAGAACTCGATGGTCTGGAAGGCTGTCCTCCTGGCCCTATGGTCAAAATGTCTTCCAGTCTCCCGCTGGCAGGTGGTCCTCCCCGATGCTCTTCACTCCATCCGGTCACTCCTATGTATGACCACTAACAAGACTCCTCATGAACGTATGTTTGCCTTCCCCAGGAAGTCCACCTCCGGGGACTCGCTTCCATCCTGGCTGTCCTTCTCTGCAAGCATGCGAGGAGCCACAAAACTGACCACCTCATTGAGAAGGTCCTGCTGCTCCATGCGAACCCTCAATATGCCTACGTGACACACCAGGACGGGCAGCAGGACACAGTTTCCCTTCGGGATTTGGCTCCTGCAGGCTCCCTTGCGACCATCACCGCCACCCCCACCCTACACCGTCTTCCTCCACCTCTGCCCACCTCCCTCACAAACTGACACTCGCAGGCCCACCGGCGACAAGCACCACCACCCCCGCCCATAAACATTCCCCCCCTTCACCGACTCAACATCTGGGTGAAGAAGACAACACGCTCCCGGATGCGCAGGTTTTGACGCCGGCACCTACACCACAGCCGGGACTGACGCAATCATGGCGGAAGGTCAAGGCCCCTGACAGACTTGACCTTTAAGACCACTTCACCCCCGCCGGATTCTTTTTTTAAACAGGGGGTGAATGTGGTAAACCACGGTATTGCATTATATGTATTATACTGTATTGTGCATGCCTGGGCTTGTCCAGGCTGGCTCTGCCTGTGGATCCTTCTCGGGGCTTCTGTATAAAAGTGGCAAGTCTCCGCCTCCAGACCCAGTTCGGTTCCAGAGGCAGGAGGTTTGCTGTTTAGTGTATTAAAGCCTCAGTCACGTTCATCACTCGTCGTGTGTTATTGATGGTTTATCATGCCGTCCGTGAAGTTTTATGCTCCCCAGCACTGGAACGCGCTGGAGAGCATAACATTCTAGCCCATGCTTCAATTACACTGAAGATGTTCTTTAAGCATGTGCACAAAAGTGGCAAAATTGCAGACGTGTCTTAGATTCCTCTGCTCTTCGCAACACAGCCTGTGACACCTGCTTGATCCCTTGCATGCAGTTGTAAGAAAAACATATATTTGTGGGTGACAAAAATTGAGGCTGATTACGAATGTGAGTTAGCCTGTCGTGGCTGATAATGCGCGTTGTCTTAAATGCAAACCGATGATTTTTGGAGCAGTCTTATAACCTGGGTTGATTTATACACTACAATTTACAGTACCTGCAATCAACAGAAACTGGTCTTTTCAGTGGTTATCGAACGAGGTTTACTGGGTAACATATTCTAAAGTTAGTTTTTTAGAATGAGGGTGTTGTTGGCAGGGCCAGCTCTTGTTGTTCATCCCTAATTGGCCCTTGAGAGGGAGGTGGTCAATCCCCTTCTTGAACCACTGCAGTCCATCTGCTTTCTGAAGTAGTTCAATGGAACTGCGTGGCTTACTAGGCTATTTTAGAGGCGGTTAACAGTCACCACATTGTTATCACTCCAGAGTGACATTTATCCAGGCCAGGTAGAGATGACAGATTTTCTTCTTTAAAGGGCATTAGTGAACCAGATAGGTTTTTCCAATGATCAATATTAGGTTCGGTCAGACCAACTTTCAATTCCAGACGTATTAATTGAATTTAACTTGAACCCGCTGCAGTGGCAGCGTTTGAACTCCACGTCCGCAGAGCATTACCTTGGACCTCTGGGTTACTGCCCAATGACACTTCCACAATGCCGTAATCAGCCTCTATCTACCGGGAGTAAAATAACAAACCAGCTCTATCACTTTCTCTTCTCATATTCCTCCCTCAACTAAACGCCAAACTCTTTCAGGAACGCGATGATTCCATCCATGCTGCTTTGTGGGTCCGAAATGTAGAAGAGCAGGTCATCTGCATAGAGTGAGACTCTGAGCTCTCTGCCGTCCCTTTGGATCCCCCTCCAGCTTTTTGCTGCTCTGAGCACAATTGCTAATGGTTCAATCGCTAGAGCGAACAGCAGTGGGGACAGTGGGCATCCTTGTCTGGTGCCCCTGTGCAGCTGGAAGTATCGGGAGTTGGTGTTGTTGGTCGATATGCTCGCCATGGGAGCGTTGTACAGGAGCTTTACCCAGGAGGTGAGCCTGTTCCACGCCCGAGCCGCTCCAGTACCTCAATGAGGTATTTCCATTCGACTCTGTCGAAGGACTTTTCTGCCTCTAGGGAGACCATCACCTCTGGCATTCCCTCCCCGGATGGGGTCATTATCACATTCAGCAGGCGCCTGATGTTGAAGGTAAGCTGTCTACCTTTGACAAAGCCCGTCTGGTCCTCTGCGACCACCTCTGGTACACAGTCTTCTAGCCCTTTGGCTAGGATTTTGGCCAGTATTTTGGCATCTGCATTCAGCAGTGAGATGGGTCTGTATGACCCACATTCCGTTGGATCTTTGTCTTTCTTAGATATCAGCGAGATTGAGGCCTATGCTAGCGTAGGTGGTAGTGTGCCCCTAGCTAGCGAGTCTGTGAACATCTCCCGCAGGTGCGGGACCAGCGCTGTCGCACATTTTTTGTAGTAGCCCGCGGGGAACCCGTCTGGTTCCAGCGCCTTCCCCGTCTGCATGGAGCTAATGCTGTCCATGATCTCTAATTATTTATATATTAATAGAACTATTTACTTCAAACTGTTAAAAACAAAATAAATATTTGCACTTTTGGTGCAGAGTGAGCGCACGGCTCTCATAGTCCAATGTTGTGAGCAATCAGCCCGCACCTCAATTTACCCATTGCTTTACGTGTGGATCACTTCAATCATACCAGTAGGAAAGAAACTACATGGACAGAAATCAGAGGAATGTGGCGACCCTGCATGTGGGCAACGGTCAACAAAATATCTTGTGGGTCACATTCAGAACCCAGGTGGACCGCATGTGACCCCCAGGTCATAGGTTGCCGATCGCTGGTGTCGACACTGCCTTTGGAAAAAGAGTCACTGGCCAGCTATCAAGGAATCAGAAGCATGTGTGAATTTTCTCCTTCCTAGTCCAAGGATGGTTAATTTATGAAGACAAGTTGCATAGACTAAACTTGTACTCAATTCAGTGTAGAAGATTAAGGGATGGTCTAATTGAAGTGTTTAAGGCAATCAAAGGACTTTATGTGATTGATTGAGAGACTTTGGGCGCGATTCTCCGCTCCCGGGCGGCATCGGGAAGGCCGTAGTGAAACTCGGCCGAGTTTCACGACGGTGTCGGAGGCCGCTCCTCGCACCCTATTCACCCCCCCCCCCCCCCAGGGGGCTAGGAGCGGCGTTGTGAGAAACATGGCCGCCGGACTCTGGCGGCTTGATCTTGTGGGGCGGCGGAGGGGAAAGAGTGCGTCTCTTGGAGACGCCGGCCCGCTGATCGGTGGGCACCGATCGCGGCCCGTGGTGCTCAATCCCCTCTCCGCCCCCCACAGGCCACAAACTTACCTTTCACGCTATGTTCACGCCGACAGCGACCACACCTGGTTGCTTCCAGCGTGAACAGGTTGGGAATGTCAGGCCGCTCGGCCCATCCGGGCTGGAGAATCGGGGGGGTGGGAGAATCGCGGGGGGTGCCAGGACGGCGTGTCGTGATTCGCCCGGCCCTCCCAGCGATTCTCCAACGCAGCATGGGGAGCGGAGAATCGCGCCCTTTCTTTTGGTTGGGGAATCCCAACCAAAAGGGCTTGACCTAAAAATTAGAACTAGGCCATTCAAGAGTAGTGTAAAGAAGTATAAGGGGCCGAATAGCCTTCTCTTGGTCCCATGCTCCTGACGACCTTTACAATTGAACCAGCTAACATAAGACCATAAGACCATAAGACATAGGAGTGGAAGTAAGGCCATTCGGCCCATCGAGTCCACTCCGCCGTTCAATCATGGCTGATGGGCATTTCAACTCCACCTACCAGCATTCTCCCCGTAGCCCTTAATTCCTCGCGACATTAAGAATTTGTCTATCTCTGCCTTGAAGCCATTTAGCGTCCCGGCCTCCACTGCACTCCGCGGCAATGAATTCCACAGGCCCACCACTCTCTGGCTGAAGAAATGTCTCCGCATTTCTGTTCTTAATTTACCCCCTCTAATTCTAAGGCTGTGCCCACGGGTCCTCGTCTCCTCGCCTAACGGAAACAGTTTCTTTGCGTCCACCCTTTCTAAGCCATGTATTATCTTGTAAGTTTCTATTAGATCTCCCCTTAACCTTCTAAACTCCAATGAATACAATCCCAGGATCCTCAGCCATTCATCATATGTTAGACCCGCCATTCCAGGGATCATCCGTGTGAATCTCCGCTGGACACGCTCCAGTGCCAGTATGTCCTTCCTGAGATGTGGGGCCCAAAACTGGACACAGTACTCCAAATGGGGCCTAACCAGAGCCTTATAAAGGCTCAGTAGCACATCGCTGCTTTTATATTCCAACCCTCTTGAGATAAATGACAACATTGCATTCGCTTTCTTAATCACAGATTCAACCTGCATGTTTACCTTTAGGGAATCCTCGACTAGCACTCCCAGATCCCTTTGTACTTTGGCATTATGAATTTTCTCACCGTTTAGAAAGTAGTCAATGCTTGGATTCTTTTTTCCAAAGTGCAAGACCTCACATTTTCTCACGTTGAATTGCATCAGCCATTTCCTGCACCACTCTCCCAAACTGTCTAGATCCTTCTGCAGCCTCACCACTTCCTCAGCACTACCTGCCTGACCACCTAACTTCGTATCATCGGCAAACTTCGCTAGAATGCCCCCAATCCCTTCATCCAGATCATTAATATATATGGTGAACAGCTGCGGCCCCAACACTGAACCCTGTGGGACACCGCTGGTCACCGGCTGCCATTCCGAAAAAGAACCTTTTATCCCAACTCTCTGCCTTCTGTCAGACAGCCAATCCTCAACCCATGCCAGTAGCTCACCTCGAACACAATGGGCCCTCACCTTACTCAGCAGCCTCCTGTGTGGCACCTTATCAAAGGCCTTTTGGAAATCCAGATAGACCACATCCACTGGGTTTCCCTGGTCTAACCTACTTGTCACCTCCTCAAAAAATTCTAACAGGTTCGTCAGGCACGACCTCCCCTTACTAAATCCATGTTGACTTGTTCTAATCCGACCCTGCTCTTCCAAGAATTTAGAAATCTCATCCTTAACGATCGATTCTAGAATTTTACCAACAACCGAGGTTAGGCTAATTGGCCTATAATTTTCCATCTTTTGTCTTGATCCTTTCTTGAACAAGGGGGTTACAACAGCGATTTTCCAATCGTCCGGGACTTTCCCTGACTCCAGTGATTTTTGAAACATTTCAACCAACGCTTCCGCTATTTCTTCAGCCACCTCCCTCAGAACTCTAGGGTGTAGCCCATCGGGGCCAGGAGATTTGTCAATTTTAAGACCTTTTAGCTTTTTTAGCACCATCTCTTTTGTAATGGCAACCATACTCAACTCAGCCCCCTGACCCTCTATAATTTTTGGGATATTACTCATGTCTTCCACTGTGAAGACAGACGCAAAGTACTTATTAAGTTCTCCAGCCATTTCCTCGTCTCCCATCACTAGCCTTCCGGAATCAGTTTGAATTGGCCCAATGTCTACTTTGGCCTGTCGTTTGTTTCTTATGTATTGAAAGAAACTTTTACTATCATTTCTTATATTACTGGCTAGCCTGCCTTCATATTTGATCCTCTCCTTCCTTATTTGTCTCTTTGTTAACCTCTGTTTGTTTTTGTAGCCTTCCCAATCTTCTGATTTCCCAGTGCTTTTGGCACTGATACATTTCTTTTTCTTTGATACATTTCCTGACCGCCTTTGTCAGCCATGGCTGTCTAATCCCTCCCCGGATAATCTTTCTTTTCTTGGGGATGAACCTCTGTACAGTGTCCTCAATTATGCATACAAACTCCTGCCATTTTTGCTCTGCTGTCTTCCCCACTAGGGTCTGCTTCCAGTCGATTTTCGCCAGTTCCTCTCTCATGCCCTCGTAATTACCTTTATTTAACTGTAACACCATTACATCCGATTTTGCCTTCTCTCTTTCAAACTGCAGACTGAACTCAACCATATTATGATCGCTGCTTCCTAAGTGTTCCCTTACTTTAAGATCTTTTATAAAGTCTGGTTCATTACATAGCACTAGGTCCAGAATAGCCTGCTCCCTTGTGGGCTCCATGACAAGCTGTTCCAAAAAGCCATCTTGTAAGCATTCCATGAATTCCTTTTCTTTGGATCCACTGGCTACGTTATTTACCCAATCCACCTGCATATTGAAGTCCCCCATGATCACAGTGACCTTGCCTTTCTGACATGCCTTTTCTATTTCCCGGTACATGTTGCGCCCCTGGTCCTGACCACTGTTAGGAGGTCTGTACATAACTCCCATTATGGTTTTTTTGCCTTTGTGGTTCCTCAATTCTACCCACACAGACTCCACATCATCCGACCCTATGTCGTTTAGTGCCATAGATTTAATTTTGTTCTTAACTAACAAGGCAACCCCACCCCCTCGGCCCACCTCCCTGTCTTTTCGATAGGTTGTATATCCTTGGATGTTTAACTGCCAGTCCTGAACCCCCTGCAGCCATGTCTCTGTGATGCCTACCACATCATAATCATTCACGATGATCTGTGCCATTAGTTCGTCTACTTTGTTACAAATGCTACGAGCATTCAGGTAAAGTGCCTTAATGCTAACTTTCTTATCATTACAGATATTGGAAGTCCTAAGATGTCCAAAGTTATCCTTCCTTTTTGTTGCATTCCTAGTCTGCCTCAAGCTTAAATCCACCTGCCTACATGTTATCCTCCTGCGTATCTTGCCATTTAACTCCATGCTCCCTGTCGCTTTCACTTTCCCTTCCCCCCAACTCAGAAGTTTAAAGTCCTACTGACCACCCTATTTATCCTCTTCGCTAGAACAGAACATCAGGTAAGTCAACAAAAAAATCTTCAACATCTGATTCATTTCTCCACTTCCCATATTCCTTTGGGAATGCTCGTTATCCCAACTTTAAATGAGAACACAATCCCACAAGGTGAACTCTTTGTCATTTATGCATTGTTGTTAGGATGAACCAGTTGTAGCTGCAGCTCATTTAGCTTCACAACAGTGTGTCCAAAGTGCCCAAACTTGCCCAAAGTGCCCCTCTGCACCCAAAGTACAATGCAGCAGAGCCAGAATGGCAGTAATTTATATGAACAAATGAAGTAGGAGCAGAAAAACCTGACATAAATCAGATGTACACCTTTAACAAGACTTCCTTTGGAAAACTCAAACTTGAAGTTTAGTGTCTGCCAAAAATCTCACTGGAGCACATCTAATGGCGGGAGTCCAAAACCTCTCCAAATCCAAGGATTCTCATCTGTATTTGAACGCTGCTGTATATGGAGCTGCTGTTATTTTTAACCCCCTCATCCAGTCTCCAAAATTCACATCTGTGCCATGCTCCGCAAATAAATACCAGCGCAGGCAATTCCACATCAACAGAGGGAAATACTTTGAAGTGCTTTACAAACTCCAACTAAAAGCACAGTGAAACTCAAAGTATGAATTCATAATTTTATCAGAATTAGTAGTTCATCAGAGTCAGAGAGACAATCATATCTTCCAGTTTATAAACAATGGTTATCACCAGAGCAAGATTTTTATTACGTTCAGTGTAACACCTGGTGTTCTACTTTGGCGGGGATTTTCCAGCCTCCAGCCCCTCCACAATGGTGGGTTTCTGGCAGTGGAAGTGGCTTGCCATTGGCTGCTGGCGGCATCTTCCAGACTTTTCCAAGTCAATACCCATTTGTATTGCCTACCGTCCAATGGCGACTCATATCTGCCACTGGAAATCTCACCATAGGTGTGCAGGAAATTCTCGGCCTTTATTTTAATAATAATAATTTTTATTATTGTCACAAGTAGGATTACATTAACACTGCAATGAAGTTACTGTGAAATGCCCCCATTCCGGCACTTGTTTGGCTACACAGAGAGAATTCAGAATGTCCAAATTACCCAACAGAACGTCTTTCAGAACTTGTGGGAGGAAACCGGAGCACCTGGAGGAAACCCACGCAGGGCAGCACGGTAGCATAGTGGTTAGCACAATTGCTTCTCAGCTCCAGGGTCCCAGGTTTGATTCCCGGCTTGGGTCACTGTCTGTGCAGAGTCTGCACGTTCTCCCTGTGTGTGCAGGGTTTTCTCCGGGTGCTCCCGTTCCCTCCCACAGTGCAAAGATGTGTGGGTTAGGTGGATTGGCCATGCTAAATTGCCCTTAGTGTTCAAAATTGCCCTTAGTGTTGGGTGGGGTTACTGGGTTATGGGGATAGGTTGGAGGTGTGCGGTTGGGAAGGGTGCTCTTTCAAAGAGCCGGTGCAGACTCGATGGGCTGAATGGCTTCCTTCTGTACGGTAAATTCTATGAAATGGGGAGAATGTGCAGACTCTGCACAGACAGTGACCCAAGCAGGAATCAAACCTGGGACCCGTGAGCTGTGAAGCAACAGTGCTAACCACTGTGCTACCGTGCCACCCTTACTCCCTCTCCTTAAGGTCCTGGGATAGTTTTATGGAAACTTTCTGCCCTCTGGTGGGTCCCCTTTTTGGGCAATATTCCATACTGAGGCAAAGGGAATACGCTTCAGCAGGTTATCAGTCTTTAGGGGTGTGGGTGTAAGTCAACCAATCACAAAGGCATCTAAACATTTAAATCTCATCCCACAACTTTTAAGTTTTAGTTGCCTTGGCCCCAACTATAGAAGCCCTTCCCTACACCTCTCTACCTTCTTAAAATCACTTCTTTCACCAAGCTTTTGACCTAATGGCCTGAAATTTCAGTGAGTCAGGCTGACAACGGGATTCCTGACCCCATTCCCGGGATGTTTAATGTTCGGGACTGCCTTTAAAGAAGGGCTACTTCTTGTTGGAAATCCACAACCAGCACACTGGACCAAGCTGACTCCAATGTGGAGATAGACATCTCCTCATCCTCCACAATTTTCCTGGAGTTGGGCCAGATTTTTAAAGAGTCGTAGCTCATGACCTCTTGGAGGAGCCATGAACCCTAGTCTGCATGAGGGAAGCTTTTGTAAAAGTAAGTTCAAAAGTATCCCCTCATTTCCCCTATGCCAGGCTCTGCCCTTCCATCGACCCCTAATGCCCCGATGCCAAGCTCTCACCTCCATGACCATTGAACAAATAGCCACTTTCTAGAACCGATGAACACCATATTATATAATGCTGTCCGTTAAAAAAAAAGCTTTGAAAAAATGTATTCCATTGATATATTTTTTCAATTAAAAAATATCTGGATGGCAAGATAAGGGTAATTTTCAACAAGGCCCTTAGAAGTTCCAAAAATCACAAACACTTGAACCACTTGACTTACGTCAACTAACATTGTGAAATTGACCTCAGAGATCAGCGAGCCTGAGTTGTCAGTAAAACAGTTTAATCTGGGAAGCAGGTGTTCTCATAATTTAATAGTTGTTCTGGGCTCTCAGGCAAATCTGTCTGGGCAGCTCTCTAAACAGCTGTCCATTAATTCTTCCTCCTCCTCCTTCAAGCCCTTACAGGGTATTGGCAACCATGGACTTCTATTGAATTGGTTCAGGATTATGCTTGGCAAAGTAATGCAGTGGTTTTCCATTGCCTTCTGCAGTACGGATGACCAGGAAACTCTCCTGCTCTGCCATCAGGCATATTGGAAGGAATTATAGGCTAGGAAGGGTGCTCTTTTGGAGGAGCAGTGCAAATTTGATGGGCTGAATAGCCTCCTTCTGCACTGTAGGAATTCTATGATTATAAATTCCCCTGTTTCTGCATGTAAGGGACCAACATTTGTCTTCACCAATCTTTTTCTCTTCACAAACCTATAGAAGCTTTTACAGTCAACTTTTACATTACTCACAAGCTTACTCTCGTACTCTATTTTCTCTTTCTTAATCAATCCCTTTGTCCTACTATGCTAAATTCTAAACTCCTCCCAGTCCTCAGGTCGTCTGATGGCGCACTACATTCTTGAACATTCTGAAAATGTGTGTATTGGGGTTTCAGTAGACCAGTCAGTTCTGAAACAGGCACCATGTGGCAAAACGTCTAAGCCCAGATTCTCCAAAGGTGTACAGGTTAGGTGGATTGCCCATGCTAAATTTCCCCTCAGTGTTCAAAGATGTACAGGTTAGGTGGATTGCCCATGCTAAATTTCCCCTCAGTGTTCAAAGATGTGCAGGTTAGGTAGATTGGCCATGATCAATGTGCGGGAGTTATGGGGAGAGGGCAGGTGTGTGGGTCTAGTTAGAGTGTTCTTTCAGAGGGTTGGTGCAGATTCTATAGGCTGAATGGCCTCCTTCTGTACTGTGGGGATTGTATGGATTCTATAGACTTCCCTTCTCCGGACTAACAGGGGATCATAACGAATTTGTACAGGGTTCCTTGGCCCTAGGTCCAGAAGCAAATAGAAAGATTGAAAGGAGAAAGAAAAGAAATTTGGATGGAAAACATTGAAGAAGACACAAATAATTAGAAAAGGGACGAGAAAACAGAGTCTCGATGACTCATGATGAGGGAGGGGTAGAGGCCGTCAGCCATTAATTGTCACTTCGCACATCCATTCCAATTTAACAGAGAGCCAAAGTATTTACAACATGCCTGTACTCAGCCGCAGATGGTTCTCCTATACTGATGTATTTAGGCAGATAGATCCATCTCTGAGCAAGCGCTGACAGATGCTGTCATTAAACCAACAAAGATTTCAGTCAGGTTCTGCAGCATCTGCTGACTGGCAGAAACCCAGTGGGGAAACAGGTGGCTGACCCTCTCCCACTGCTATTTTCATCTTCTAAACAGAACACTCCCTCTATGGAAAAGAAAAAGAGGTGGGTGCGTTTCCAGATAACAACTTGCATCTGCAGCTTCTTTTGAAACTGCCCAAGGATGAATATTATCTTCAGTGGGTGGCAATAAACCCAACCAAAAAAATCTTCTAAATTTTATATGTGCAGAAAGCAAGAACCATTTCAATTGTTTGTAAAAACTGTCCCGTGAGTAAGGGATATGCGGGTGTATGGTTAGTTTGTGTGCAAAGCACACAGCGTGTGGTTTGTTATGAAAATTGAAACTTTCAAAGCACAAGAGCATAAGGAATGAGAAAAGAACTATTCACCCATTAAACCTGTCCTCCCCACAAACTATCTACAATTTACCTTCTTATTCATTCAAACCCATCATTTAATCTCCTGAAAAGAAGAACTTGCAATTATGCAGTAACTTTCATAACCCCAGGAAGTCCCAAAGCACTATTGAAGTATAGTCACTATTGTAATGTATGAAACTCAGCAGCCAATTTGCACACAGCAAGATCTGACAAACAGAAATCTGACAATTGCCAATAATCTATGTTTACCTTTTGGTTCAGGACACCTGGTGCTTCTCCAAAATGATGCCCTGGGATCTTTTACGGACAGCTGAGAGCACATATGCAACCTCGTTTTAATGTTTCATTCAAAAGAGACGCCCTCTGTAACAGTGCAACACACTCTCGGTACTGCACTGGAATGTCAACCTGAATTATCTGCTCAAATCTCAGAAGTGGCAATAAACCATAGCGTAAATTATTTTTGAAATTCATTTTTATGGGATGTGGGCTTAGCTGGCTAGACCAGCATTTATTGCCCATCCCTAATTACCCTTGAGAAGGTGGTGGTGAGCTGCCTTCTTGAACTGCTGCAGTCCATGTGGTGCAGGTACAAGCACAGTACTATTAGGGAGGGAGTTCCAGGATTTTGACCCAGCGACAATGAAGGAACAGCGATATATTTTCAAGTCAAGATGGTGAGTGTCTTGGAGGGGAACTTCCAGGTGGTGTGGTTCCCATGTATCTACTGCCCTTGTCCTTCTAGATGGTAGTGGTCCTGGGTTTGGAAGGTGCTGCCTGAGGAGCCATGGTGAGTTCCTACAGTGCATCTTGTAGAGGGTACACACTGCTGCCTCTGTTCGTCAGTGGTGGAGGGATTGAATGTTTGTGGAAGGGGTAGCAATTAAACGGGCTGCTTTGTCATGGCTTCTTGAGTGCTCTTGGAGCTACAGTCTTCCAGACAAGTAGGGAATGTTCCATCACACTCCTGACTTGTGACTTGTAGATGGACAGGCTTTGGTAGAGTCAGGAGGTGAGTTACTCGCCGCAGGATTTTGAACCTCTAACCTCCTCTTGTAGCCACCATATTTATTTGGCTGGACCAGTTCAGCTTCTGGTCAATGGTGACCCCCAGGATGTTGATAGTGGGGATTTAGTGATGGTAATGACATTGAATATCAGGGAGGGATTCTCCATTTCTGAGACTTAAGTGTTGATTCCGGCGCAGAATTGGTGGACTTTCATGACAGCAAAACTGGAGCCGAATCTGGATTCAGCGACTGTGGAGGGACTAGCACTGGCACCACGTGGAACACAATCGATTCCAATGAAAAATGTGCAGGATTCGCCAGGTCCATGTTTGACACTCGGGAGGCTGACAAGCTGCAGCCGCATATACACATTACAATCCCCACACCACTCATCCCAGCCAACAAGATGGCACTGGTTGCGCTGGAGGGTGCCCATACAGCTGATGGGTTGGCTGGGGCCAGAGGGCACGTAGGGGGGGGGGGGGGGGGGGGGGGGGGGGTGGCCTGGATGGACACCTATACGACCCGTGGCCCTAAGTTCACAGTGGGCTGCCAGCGGTGTGTGCAGCTGCATGGCTGCCTTTCTGACTACAGCAATGGTGTTCCATGCCCGTCCGCCCCGACCCCACAGACCAGCTCTTGGCCAACCCTCGCTACTGCCCCCAGCCCTGACTGAAGCCCCCTGGCCAGCGGCGCAACTGTCAGAAAACTATCGCGATGTTGGACACTTTCCGTAACCCCTGGCTCTCCCTCAGCAGCCACGATGCCAGTTTCCCGATTTTTAAAAGCACAAGTGAACCGTGTCGTCGGGAACTCATCCCATCGGAGGCAGAGAATTGCAGAGGCTCTGGAGAATACCGGGTCAGGCCCGTTAATGATTTGCAAAGGATGATTACTATACATGCGTTCCGGACCGTATTGACGCCGCTGTTGAGGTGACGGAGAATTGAGATTTACCATCAAATTGGTTCCCACTTTTCCCGATTTCGGCGTCAGCCAACGGTGAATCCCGCTCACAATGTTTACAAATTTTTATTACCAGGAAGCCGGTGGTAGGAATGACAACGGTTTAATTTAACAGAACATAAAGTCTGCTTTGAGCAGAAACAATTTACAATACACAATCCCCATTGGGACGACAAACATGTCGGTGTATGCTTGTGCCAGCTTTTATGCTCAGTTTTACCAGCTCAGCTGGGTGGTCCTCCATCCACTGCAGGGGAAGCTCATACTCAACGAGCCCCACATTGGTCATGATACCTTCTCTGTGAATCCTGCTGCAGCTCTACTTTCCCGCCTAGATTTGGAAAAGTCAGGCTTAACTGGGTCCCAAGGCAACGGCCCATCAGCAGCTCCGCTGGTGTAACATGCATATGTAACATGCAGCATAGTCCGACAAGTAAAAAGGAATCTTGCCAGTTTTGTGCCCAGTGAGCCTGCGGTCTGCTTCCGCATGCCTCTTTGAAATGTCTGAACCGCCCTTTCAGCCAGGCCATTAGATGATGGATGATATGGGGCAGTTCTGATGTGTCTGATTCCATCCATCTTCGCGAATATCGAAAACTCTTTGCTTGTGAACAGTGTCCCGTTGTAGGTTACTAGGACGTCAGAGATCCCCTGAGTGCTGAATGAGCACCTCAACTTCTCGATGGTGGCCATTGATGTGGCAGAGACATCAAGCCATTTGACATGGGCGTTCACAATAATAAGAAACATGGACTGCATGCTGTCTTACCCAGAGATGCCCTGGCCATTCCTGGGATGGAGGGGGCTGCAGGCAGATGTTTTTGTTGCTCCTGACATGCTGGGCAACTATGCACGACTCGCTCAATGTCCCCATTAATTCCAGGCCAGCAGATGTAATTTTGAGCCAGCATCTGACTTTTGAGGCGCCTGGGTGCCCACTGGTCCTTCAGGATCAACTCCTGACCCAGCAGTGGGATGACCACGCGAGCCCCCCATAGGAGGATAACATCTTTCACACTCAATTTGTGTAGTTTTGAGGCATAAGGCTGTAGCGCTGCTGTGGAGTGGGGGGGGGAGGGGGGGGGGGGATTCTAATCCACCATATAACAAAATGTGGCGCAGCTTCGCCAATTTGGAATTGTTTTGCGTCCATGTTAATATCTATATAGCTGTCATCAGTAGTGTTTCCAAACTATTCTGAGTCGCCATGACCTCATCCATCTCTGGTGGAGACGGGGACACACAAGCAGCGGGTATCAACTGTGGAAGTCAACTATTGGGACCCTGGACGGTGATGAAAGTAATACTCATATGCTGCGAGCAAGAGTGCCCAGCGCTGAATCTGGGCTGATGCTATGGGGAGAATCCGCTTTTCCTCTTTAAAGAAGCCCAACGGAGGCTTGAGGTTGGTAATGATGAAGAAATATCGCCCACAAACATCTTGATGAAATTTCTTGACAGCAAACACCACTGCAAGCCTTCCTTTTCTATTTGGGCATAGCGGCGCCCCGCGTCTGCCAGAATTCTGGATCCGAATGCAATCGGGTTCCGTGCTATTGTCCCATCTATGGGCCTGTACTGCCCCAATGTCATAGGAGAAGGCATCGTAATAAGAAGGCGTGACCAAGGTGGGTTAGTGGTGAGTAGTTGAGAGGATGACAAACATCGCTTCACCCCGGTGAATTCTTCTTCCTGTGGAACACCCCAGGCCCACTTTTGGTTCTTTTTTAACAAAACGTGTAGGGGTGTCAACAGGGTGGCCAAGTACAAAATAAACTTTCCATAGTAATTCACAAGACCTAAACGTGATTGCAGTTCAGTGGCATTTCTTGGAATTGGGGTCCATTTTACGGCCTGCACCTTCTCCTCCACAGGGCATAGGCTGTCTTTGTCCACCCTATACCCCAAGTACGTCACTGTTCTCGCTCTGAAAATGTATTTCCGGACTGTTAATGCATTAACGAGTAGGGGCGAGGGTCGGGGGATGGGTTGAGAAAAAAACCAGCCATGATTATGCTGATTTGCGTAACAGGTTCGAAAGCCAAATAGCCGAAGCCTGCTTCAATTTTCCATGCTGCTATATTTCTGCATGCGCTCATGTTCTCCACATTATACTCTCTGTATTTCTTTAATTTGCATCCGCTCACATATTTCCCAAAACTGATGGCACACCTGCACAGAATACAGTTATTGTGCACCTGAATGTGAGCACACTTAGGTATGTCAATGACCGCATGAGACTTACTGAGTAAAAGGGGAATCTTTATTTTCAGGTGGGCACCAACCTGGGAGAATCATCGGAGCACATCCCACAGGTTTTCCATGTGCTCTTTGTCTGTAGTCGCCATAATGAGCACATAATCTAAATACACTGCTACCTTTGGCAGTTCCTGAAGTATGCCTTCCATTACCCTTTGAAAGATTTGCAGGAGCTGAAGAGACCCTGAGCGGGAATTATAATCCCCTTTCGGTGTTTATAGTTGGATACTTTTGGGATGCGGAGTCCAATTCCAACTGCAGATAAGCATGGCTCATATCAAGAGTTGTAAAGGTGTACCCTCCAGCCAGTTCTGCGTATAAGTCTGTTACTTTGTAGTCCCCACAGCGGCGAACAGTTTTCTCCAGCTTCATAACCAACACTACAGGTGTGACCCATTCCACAAAACGTACTGGGGGTATGATTCCTAGTTTCCAGATGCTGCAACTCTGCATCAATTTTGGTAAGTGAGGTGTAAGGAACAGACCGTGCCCTAAAACATCTTTGCTGAGGTTGAGGCAGATGAAAGCCTTGGCTCCCTTTATCCAGTCCAGGCTTTCCTGGCATACTTCTGGATATTTGTCAAGGACCTCATACAGGTTTCCAGTGCCCATTCGGAACGTCTGCTGCCAATCGAAACGGGGGACTCATAGCCAATCACACCCCAGCAGGTTAGGTGCTGGCCCCTGCACCACAACCAAAGGTAGCCTGACTGTTTGCTGTCCATGGCTTGCCAGGGTCATGGTGGTCCCAACAGTGCTAAGTAGTACACCCGAGTAAGTCGCTAATCTAGCCTTGGTGTCATGTAAGGCTAGTGACAAGAACCCTGTACGAAGTTGGCGAAAGGTTTGTTGACCAATGATGGAGTCGACGGCTCACGTGTCCGTCACCATCATCGCGGGTGGCAATTAACCTAGAGTGTGACCCGAATCGGCGTCACTTTCGGGGTCATGATGTAGTTTAGCTGCATCATATTGTCTTCCTCAGACGGGGCCTTGTGAAAATCCCTGGCTTGCGGCGACCTTATCGCCTGACTTAGGCGACGCTCTCACCGCCGATTCTCTGACTACCATCCCTCTGGAAACCTCAGAGCCCAGCTGCATCATCAATGGGATGGGTGCCAGTGGTTAGCACTGGGACTGCGACGCTGAGGATCCGGGTTCGAATCCCAGCCCTGGGTCACTGTCCGTGTGGAGTTTGCACATTCTCACAATGTCTGCATATGTTTCACCCCACAACCGAAAAAAAGATGTGCAGGTTAGGAAAATTGACCACGCTAAATTGCCCCTTAATTGGAGAAAAAAATAATTGGGTACTCTAAATTTTTAAAAAATCAATGGGATGGGTGTGGTCAAGCTGAATCGGTGACCCACAAGGTGCTGGCACCCCTCAGTGCACTCCATCAGAAGCTAGGCAGCACGGTAGCACAGGGCAGCATAGTAGCACAAGTGGCTAGCACTGTGGTTTCACAGCTCCAGGATCCCAGGTTCGATTCCCCGCTGGGTCACTGTCTGTGCGGAGTCTGCAAGTTCTCCCCGTGTCTGCGTGGGTTTCCTTCGGGTGCTCCGGAAGCTCACAGTCCAGGTTAGGTGGATTGGCCATGATAAATTGCCCTTAGTGACCAAAAAGGTTAGATGGGGTTATTGGGTTGTGGGATAAGGTGGAAGTGAGGCCTTAAGTGGGTCGGTGCAGACGCGATGGGCCGAATGGCCTCCTTCTGCACTGTATGTTCTATGTTCATGTTCTATGTTCAGGCCTGGTCACTGGCAGCTCCGCTGCCCTGTCCCACATCTCCATCCCCCCCTCCCCCGCCCCCCCCAACCTCCGACATCTACCAAGTAGTGCTCCCTTCCCCATAGCCACTCACACTTTCCCTGTCCCTTCTCTTGTCACTCCACGTTCACTGTCCTTCTGCCCTTCACTCTATCCCAGCTCCCCCCCCCCCCCACAACCCTAACCCTAACCCGCCCATGGTCCTATCAGGATCACCACAGGGTGTTGGCCCTGAGTTGGCAGTATCAGCGGGTCTAGTCCACGGGTCTGAGGAAGGTGACGATTTGCTGTGAGATGAGCTCTGGTGCTCCTTATTGTTTGACAAAGTCTGATTCCTGCTGTCAGGATTACCTTCCATTGTCCATCTGGATGTTCCCTGCATGTGTGTTGGCCAATCCATCTCACGGGTCCAGATATCCTTTGTGGGGGATTCTGGAGATGGTGAGTGGTGGCGGGTCACTCACTAGGGAAGCTGTCATACTGGCGCCCTCACACTTCAGGCCTGTTGCTTGCCACCTTTCTCTGAGGGTGACCCTAGGTGAGACATTCTGGGGCCCTAAACCATATCATCTGCCAACCCTCCCCCCTCTGCCCCAGCCCAACTCTAACACCCTTCAAACAGATGATTGAGGCAGTTAGAATGTTGTTGAAGGTGTGTTTGCTGGTGACTATATACACTGTTGTGCCCTGACCCCTGACTATCACTGATGTGCTGCATCCATGCCAACTTAAGTGGTGTCTAACTTTCTAATTTTACATAGCCTTCCGCTCTCTCTTAGGTGTGACCCCAGATAGCGCATCAGACGTGGAGGCCTGCTGCGTTTCTCGCTCTCTCACCTGAGATGCCGTTAGTGGCCGTCCTCTGGAGGACCTGGACCGGGATGGGACCTGCCAACTTTCAGGTGTCACAGGTGAGGAAGTGCCAAACTGTTCTGTCCACTGCCCCTCAGATGTCCCAGTGGCAGGTGGGGGAGATTCGGAGGTGTTGAGGTGTGCCACACCTATGTGAGGCACGGGCATAGGCTGCTTCACTTCCCCTGAGTGCTCGATGGCCCCTGGGCTACTCCATGGGACAGACGTGAGCCCAGAGTGGGCTCCAGAGGGTTCACCCTCACCTGGTCCTGCCAGTCCTTGGGCGCTCTTTCCCCTTACTTTCTGTGACTATTAGCATCCAGTTTCCCTGGGTTTCTGTGGCTATGACTCATCTTTCATTCTCACTCCACAGTATAAATATTTCCCACTTTCTCTGTCTTTAGCTTTGACAAAGGGTCATCTGGACTTGAAACCTTAGCTTGTTTTTCTCCCTACTGATGCTGCCAGACCTGCTGAGATTTTTCAGCATTTTCGTTTTGATTTCAGATTCCAGCATCCACAGTAATTTGCTTTGATCCAGAATATATTTATAGTTAGAAAATAGAGATAGTGTTAGTGAGTGTCGTTCAATAATCTATTTGTTTACCATAAGAATAAGTATCGAACTCTAAATCAAGTAGTGTAAATAACATTAGTTTAGTTCATGAAAAGAACTTCAAGTGCCTTTGTGATCATTACGCTTTCCATCCTGAAGTTACCCTCACAAAGATCACCACAATGGTGATAGCCTCTCCGATGGTGGAGGGTGGAGGTGACAGCAGTGATGAGAAGTCAGTGACCTCCTTGGACTGGTGCTCCGGGGTGTTCTGGGGATCTGGCTGGGGAGGAGCTAGCCTGGATGGCCCGAACATGCTTGATGGTGATCCTGCAAGAGAAAAGACAAGAGACTTGGTGAGATCTTGGGAAGGAGTGGTCTATGGGAGGGGGTGACTCATTTGCTCTAGGGACATCATTTTGTATTGTGAGCTCACTTGTTTTGCTGACTTCCGCTTTCGAGACTGCTCTCTCATCAGCCTCACCCACTAGCTCCACTGACCTCTGCTCCATGAGGGTTTGGCCTCAGGTCCAGATGCACCCGCCGGTTTTGTACAACTCCTGGCGAATACAGGCTGCCTTGCCCTCAGGGACATGGTGAAATGCATAGAGGTGAGTTCTATAGGGGAGTCCATAGCTGGTGGCATGTGTGTGAAAGGGTCTTGGTCAAAGAGGACAGTACAGGTGTTGGGGTTTGTTGGAGAGTGGGATATAGGCAAGTTGGTTTTGGTTAGCCTGTAGGGGAGTGGGGGGTGATGTGTGGGGTGAGAGACAGGAGTGATGGCAGGGGAACAGAGGTGACTCACCCAAGCACCCTTAAGGAAGTCATTCATCTTCTTTTGGCACCGAGTTCCAGTCCTCCTGGTGAGAATGGCAGCAAGGACCGCCTCTGCCACCTCCTCTCAGGCACAGTTTAGGATGCCAGGCTTTAGCTTCCTGCCCATCCTGGGGAAACGAGTGTCCATTCTGTCCTCCACTGTGTCCAGCCATTCTCTCCAACTCAGTCTCAGTGAAACCTGGGGCAGGTCTACATTGTGCCATCTGCTTGGCTGGAACGAGAGTGTGTGGGGAGTGGAGTGCTCCAGCTTAGCAGGTTCTCCAGAGCTAATTGCGACCCCAGTGGATCAGATGCCAGGGGGAATGGGAATTGCTGTCAATTCACGTGGGCAGAGTGCTGATCACTTTTGAAAAGCATCCCCAACAGGAACGCGAAACAACACTATTCAATCCCAGCGGCAACACTTAGTCTTCCAAACGGAAAATCAAGCCCAGTGCTTCAGATTGATAACCTGTCATCGGAGGTGGGAAAGATTAGACACTAAGCAGCGCAGAAAAAGCGGGGAGGAGAGAAAAAAGCAAAAAGAAAGATCTATACTGGAATTAGGACAGTAAAGATTAAATGGCAAAATGTTTGGTCACTTAATTTAAGCAGGGATATAGTTGCAGTGGAATCCGTTCAGAGAACGTTTACTTGGCTAATTCCTGGGATGAAAGATTTGCATGAGGAAAAGCTAAAGTTACACATATTGGAAGAATGAGAAGTGGTCTTATTGAAACAGAAAAGATTCTGAAGGGACTTGACAGGGTAGATGCTGAGAGGATGGGCGTTTTTGGCCCTTCGTGCCGGAACGGGCAGAGAATCGGACGTTTGGCCGAAATCGAGATTTGCGCCAGGCGCCAAACTGACAACTATGTCCCGGAAGTCCCCACTGGCGGCTGGATCAGGGTTGAACCCTTGCGCCAGTGGGAGGATGCTAATTGATGCCAATGGGTCATTAAGACCAAATGGTATCCATTCAGCGGGCCGGGCACCATATTCTATGACCTTGCGTGATTCTCCGGTCCTCTAGACCAGGAACCACGTGGGCGATTTACAAAAGATCTCACCAAATGTGAGTCTGACGTGATAGACCTCGCGATGGGCCAAGGGAGTAACTTCTGAAGGCGGTTGTCCCCAAACTCCATCCGAGGGCTACCCTTGTCCCCCAACAATGCACACCCTGCCCACCCCTCTCCTATCAGACGCCCTCCCCACCACACCCATCACCATAGAGAGCCCCTAAAATGGGGGACCCACAGGAACCCCCTTAATAGGGAGACCCCCAGGGATCCCGTAATTAGGGAGATCCCCCCCCAAGGACCCCTCAATAAAAGGGACTCCCCCCAGGGACCTGCTAACTAAAGGCACCCTCACAGAGACCCCTAAATAAAGGGACCCACCCCACAGACCCACAGAAAAAAGACCCCTGCCTGAGAGCTAGAGAACAGCCCAGACAGGGGCAGTGAAAAAAAATTACTGTTGTAACACTTACCTGGAAGCAACATGTGTCCATTCCTGGAAAGTGATCAGGTGTGACCTGTGTTTAAAGGCCTCAGATCCATTGTGCAACAAGACATTCATTCATTTCTGGTAGTGGGCTGTGATTGACAGCTTTCACAAAACAACTGCCAGCCTTGCTCCATTCATCTTCTTCATGGATGAGTAACTCTTATACGTGCTGAAAGCACAATGTTTACAAACATCTACCACATTAAAGGGAGTTAAGTGCATTCAATTTCCAGCCAATCACTTCACCATCACTTAAGCATGAAGGGGGTTTCTTTAGCTAGGGGTCTCTGTGGGGGCATTCCTCTCGTTGGGGGGGGGCACTGTGGAGGATTCCTTTAGTTTGGGGATCCCTGTGGGGGGCCTTTAGTTATGGGGTCCCCGTGAGCCATTTCCCTATTAAGAGGGTCCCTGTTGGGGTTTCTCCATTAAGCGGGTCCCTAACATTAGGGGATTCCCCCTATTAAGGGAGTCCCAGGGGAGGTCTCCCTATTAAGGGGGTCACTGGGGAGG
The DNA here is from genome assembly GCF_902713615.1 of Scyliorhinus canicula. Taxonomy (NCBI): domain Eukaryota; kingdom Metazoa; phylum Chordata; class Chondrichthyes; order Carcharhiniformes; family Scyliorhinidae; genus Scyliorhinus; species Scyliorhinus canicula. The sequence goes on from NC_052163.1 coordinate 55,736,316, forward strand.
TCTCCCTAGTTAGACGGTCTCTGTGTGGAGTCCCTCTAGTTAGAGGGTCTCTTGTAGAGTTCCTTTAGTTAGGGGATCCCTGTGGGGGGTCTCCCTATTAAGGGGGCTCACGTAGTGGGGGGTTCTCTATTAAGGGGGTCCTGGTGGGGGTCTCCCTATCAAGGGTATACCTAGGGGGATCTCAGGTTAGGGGGTCCCTGGGGGGTGTCTCCCTATTTGAGTGGTCTCCCTTGGGATGTTCCTTTGTTTCGGTGACCTGTGGGGGATCTCCCTATTAAAAGTTCCCTGGGAGTCTCCCTACTAAGGTTGGTCCCTGGAGGAGTCTCCTAGTTGGTGGGTCCCGTGGGGTCTTCCACGGTAAGGGGTCTCTATGGAGGTCCTCTAGTTAGGGAATCCCTGTAGAGGATCCTTTTGGTTAGGTGGTCCCTGTGGGGGCTCTTCCTTTTAAGGCAATACCTGTGGGGTTCTCCCTATTTAGAGGGTACCTGTGGGGGTCTCTCTATTTATGGGGTCCCTGTGGGAGGTCTCAGTATTAAGGGCGTACCTGAATGGTATGTTCTTCAGAGTGATTAGCCAGTCGATGCTTGGATCGAATGTAGTAGACTGAGCAAATGCAAGTAGATCACTGTTTCACCTGGAAGACATAGATGGGGGCATATACAGTGAGAAGAGGGGATATAAAACAACAGGTGTTGCATTTCCTCTGCTTGAATGGGAAGATGCCATGGGGGGGGGGGGGGGGGGGGTTTGTGGGCGGGTGATGATGGACTGAACCAGGATTGTGCTGAGAGAATGGCCCCTTAATAAGGCTAAAAGGTGGCGGGGGGAGGAAGATGTGTTTGGTAACTGTATCATGCTGGAGGAGGTAGAAATGACAGAGGGAGATCTGTTGAACTTGGAGGCTGGTGCAATGGTAAGTGGGGAACTAGGAGACCTATTGCAGTTCTGGGAGAGAGGTGGAAGAGGTAATAATAATAATCGCTTATTGTCTCAAGTAGGCTTCCATAAAGTTACCATGAAATTACTGTGTGGAGTTTATAAGTTCTCCCCATGTCAGCGTGGGTTTCCTCCTGGTGCTCCAGTTTCCTCCCGCAGTCCAAAGATGTGCAGATTGGGTGGATTGGCCATGATCATTGTGCGGGGTCACAAGGATAGGGTGGGGGAGTGGGCTGAGGTAGAGTACTCTTTCGGAGGGTCAGTGCAGAACAGATGGGCCGATGAGCCTCATTCTGCACTGTAGGGGTTCTATGTGTGTTTTGTCTGCAGGCAGTACCTCGGCTTATTGCTTGTTGATGTTTCAAACTGAGATTTTTCCTTGGCTGTTTATTTTTGCACTGACAGTTTGCCATTACCCTTCAATCGGGGGCAGGGCAAGGAGGCAAGTCTCAGAACAGGGATCAAACCCGTGTCAGTGTTATTCTGAACCACACACTGGCCATCTAAGCTCAACGGCCCCTCATAACTTCGCTTTTATTGCATCGTCATCAATCCACTTTCAGACCTGTTTCTCTCCCTTTCTATTTTCTGCGATAACTCAACTTCAACCACACCTCTGTTTCCATGAATTTTAATTTCCAATGTGTGTGTTACTGCTGATTGTTTTCAAGGGAAAGATTTGGGAATGAGCATTATTGAATTGATTAGGTTTTAATTAAAGTGAGCCCCAAAAGTGTTAAAATCTCACGTGGAGCTAGAGTTAGAGGTAGTCACAAATGTGCAGTCAGACCCGAGGTGGCATTTATTCCTATCATTTCCCAGAGCAATTAGGGACAATGGATAATTTGACATGAGCACAATTCTCTGTATATTCCAAAGGAGTTGAATTGGGATCCTGTAGCTTTGGCCCATGTTGTCCTGGTGAATTCTCCCTAATATATTTGTTCACAAAGTGTCGCAGTTCACTAACATATGAGGCTTGATTCAGACAACTGCACAGCCATGCTTATCAGTTCATTGACATGGCAGGGCCTGCTTCAAAAAGAATGCAAAATGGCTGCTGCTTAAGTGATATGCTTAAGAGAGGCCTGATATAGGGTAGCCATCTTAGCTCTGAGCTTTATGCTTAAGGATGGATTCCTGAGCTATACCACATGTCATCATCAAAAGCCTATTGATAAATGTGTTGGTTGAGGTGCCAACGTTCAATGAGACAGGTGCAATGTGAGACATGCAATATGTTAAGTGAAACCCCTTGGCCAATTGTTCGTACATCGTTTGTTATTCTTCCCTTATTCACGAGAAATGGAGATGCACATAGCTGCGGCGATCACCCGGAATACCACAATGCATCTGACAACAAAGGTTGAGTTCATCGAGCTGGGAAAGCTTCCAACTCTACACCCAACTGGGGGTAAAAGTCTTTGTTGACATTTTTCCTCACAATTATTAGATCGGTCTTAATAAATCATGAAAGTACGATTCAGACAAACCACAAACTCATCCTGATTTTCACTTTGGCAAAACATTGTCCTTTCCTTAAAATGTCATCTCATTTTGTACCCAAATTAGCCCATGCTGGTTCAGTTCAGTCTGCGGGCATGAGAGCACGATGTGTAGTGATCACTGTATATCAATATACATGAGTAATGTATGTAAAACTAGTAGTCAATTCAACACTAGATGTCTCACTATCTGATGGTATAAGAAAGACTTTCCCGCTCTTTCTGAGAGAGTGTGCTTCAGGAGAGTAAACAGACAAGACATAGAATACCTAGAGAGAGAAGTTATAAATTATTTCATTATTACATTGTATAGTTAGTTAGTTATCTTTACTGTATTTTATTTATTTTACTAGTTGAGTATTAAGTACAAAGGACTCACAAATATTATTTATATTACTCAATAAATTAGTTTATCTTTACAAGAAGACTATTGTTCATTTCATCAACTCGGCTGGTTCAAAGAGTAATATACTATATTACCCAAGGTAATATAACAGATGGTGTGTGGAAACAGCAAGTGGCAGGAAGTATGGGTCCTGTTTGTGGCTGGATCAAAGGTGTTCTGCAAGGCAGTTACCTAGTCTACATTTAGTCTCTCCAATGTAGAGCAGACTGCACTGGGAGTAGCGAATGCTATAGACCAGATTGAAGGAGGTGCATGTGAAGCACGGCCTCACCTGAAAAGAGTGTTTAGGCCCTTGGATGGTGTATACGAAGGAGGTAAAGGGGCATGTGTTACACCTTCTGCTATTGCATGGGAAGGTGCCGTGAGAAGAGGCATTGGGGGTGATGGAGGAGTGGATCAGGGTATCCCAGAGGGAATGATCCCTGCAGAATGCTGACAGAGGGAGTGAGGGGAGGATGTGTTTTGTGGTGGCAAAAGAGTCGTCCAGACATTAGCCCCATTCTCTCTCCATGGATGTTGTTAGGCCTGCTGAGATTGTCTAGCACTTTCAGTTTTTGTTGCTGAACTCACTGTTGAGTCCAATAGTTTGTAAAGTACCTAATTATAGAACACAAAGTGTCAATATAAATGTGATTAACCAAGTCTTTTTCTATCATTATTTCTGTTGTCATGTCACAAATGTTTCAGAAATAGTTTTCCATGAGCCTCGTCACTTTGTACTTCATCCCATATCCCAATTCACAGTAAAAACAAGAATCACAAAGAACAATAGCCAAGGCAGTTATTATATAGTTGGTTCCGAACTATCAGAGGTTTCTCTACTTCTCTCTTGGGCAGTGCCTCAGCATCAAGGATGACTTGCTTCCACTCCGGGGAGGTGTGTTCTGGGGTGGCTAAATAGTCCAATCCTGGATTTACAGACTCTGCCAAAGGTTTGGCAGGTGGTGTTTGATGAGATGGGTGGGACACTCTAGATTCTGCGTCCTTCTTCTACTGTTTACGCTTGGCCTCCGCATGCTCCACCAGACAATGCTCAAGGTGATTGACGTCTTCGCAGATGCTTTTTCTCCAGTTTCTAAGGCAAGTGATTCCCACATGTCAATGCGGATGTCGCATTTATTTAGGGAGACTATCAGAGTGCCCCTGTAGCATTTCCCTCCTAATGATCGCTTTCCATTGTGGAGCTCGGAGTAGAGCACTTGTTTCAGGAATCTTGTGTCGGATAACGTGGTCCACCCATCGCAACTAGACGAGCATCAGCAGTGCCTTTGAGACTGGGATATTGACCTGGGAGAGGACGCTCATGTTAGTAATCCTATCCTGCCAGTGGATTTGCAGGATACTGTTGAGGCAATGTTGGTGATATCTCTCCAGGCATTTAAGATGTCTGCTGTACATTGTCTATGTTTCTGATGCATACAGGAGGGCGGGGACCATGGCTGCTCTGTGGACCATGAGCTTGCTGCGGGATTTGAAGTCTTGATCTTGAAATACTTTGTTCTTCAGGTGAACGAAGACTGCACTGGCACATTGGAGTCAATGCTGGATTTCATCGTCAATGTCTGCTCGCACCAAGGTATCAGAGGTAATACCTTCATGGAAACCCTTTGCCAATTTTTCCTTGGCTATGAGTACACATTGCAATGATGCGAATGACTACCAAAGTGTCCTTTGCTGATCATGTGAGATTGATCTGTAAAAAGGATCCTCGATTGCTCTTCATCCTTGTTATAGAGTGTTACAGTAAGCACCTTTCTATTTGATTATATGTATGGATATCTTAAGCAAGTGTGAGTATGCGCGAGTGATGACATCCGGTTAGCGAGGGTTTCAATATTCGCCACTCGGAGCTTGTGTTTAACTGTGTATAACTGCTACTAGTTTCTGAATCCATGCTGTATGGTTATTTCGATATTTTTATAAGCAAAGAAGATTGGACTTTCACAACGTGTTCAGCTACCTTTTTGTGGTCAAGTTACCACAGTCCTCCTTAATAGAAAATGATCAAATATTGTTTTAGGAAGATCGTGTGCCCCATTTCGAAAGGAAAAATACAAATTGAGTTTATTTTCAAGGATTCTCTCAAAGATCAAATGTAAATTAAATTCACAAGGGAACAAAAGAAACTCCTATTCTGCTTCAGCCAATTGCAACTGAATGTTTCAATGAATTAGATAAAAGGCAAACTCTGGAAGATCAGAGCACCAGCTTCAAGGAAAACCATACCATGTGACCACTGGAATTATTTGGCAGCACATTACAGGGAAATACTGTACAGCAGGCAGCTTCTGTTTTACTGGATTATGCATAAAAACTCCACATAATAAACTTGATTTCCTCTGACAACTTCACTACACTTTGCACACACAAACAAATCTCCACAACAATTTACCAGGTGTAACCTGTCGGCATCTAAGTTCATCTGTATTTGAAAGGCAGCCTAACCAAACAAGGAAGGCGGGGGATGGGGTGGGAGGCGATGTGGTGGGCAATTAAACGGTGCGTTGAACTGTTCTCTTACCACATGGTGTTAAAACAAATCGAACCACATGACTTTATTCTTTCAGTAAAGAGAGGAAATCAATGAAATATGATGTTCAGTGCTCGCAGATGGGGAGAAATTCACAGAGATCAGTCAAAGATTAATGCACAAAAACTGCAGGCAGCGAATCAGGAGTAACCTTCAGGCAGTTATTAGCTGCCAGCTTATTCTAGGCTACAGAGCGGACAGAAACAATGAAAACACTGATGGTAACGAAAGCACAAGCGCCAGTTTAAATATTTAAACAGGAATCTCTTCATTGGGATCATGTTTAAAAACAAGTGGTTAGAATGGTGGTTAACCTCATTGGTCTTTGCTTTGTTGAAATAATCTCTGTTGCTAATATTTTCTTTTAACATAGATTGCTGACGCCATCATCTGGGGCCCTTGTTTGGTAGAGTTAAAAATCATTCCAAGCTTGCTGAACTATTGACATAAATCCACTGTGATAACTCACAAGGAAACTGTCATAAGCATAGGTGAATTTACTTACATACATACAAGTTAAATTTTACATAGCATCTCACTCCGACTGGGAGGAAAGGTCTCACCAGGCTTTGATTTGGGTCTGCTTTTACCCTATGTCTTAACCAGCCCCAGGTGGTGCGTCTCTGCCCCCTACCTGGGAGCTCGTATTCAATGAGCCCCATTGGGACATCAATGATTATTTTCTCTTGTTCCGTATGGGGGTCATGACATGGGGTTACAAATTTAATAGTTTCCCTCCAAATGTCGGCCATAGATGTTCATCCAAGCTCTTACCTGAAATAATAACAGCAACATTTATTTACATAGAATAAGATTAGAATTTTTTGATACGCATTAGATAACATACAAACACATTTTCATGGTGTATTTTTGCTTCCTTCTTGGTCTGAAGATGTAGGAATAAAGTGGCATCAATTGCCACTGACAAACAATGAACTTATGCTACGAGTGCGCTGTCAAACTCAGTGCTTCTCAAATTGTTTCCACTGTGGCCTCGTTTTAATGTTTGAAAATAAATGTGACCACAGATGTCAGCAAAAGCAAAACAGCAATAAAGCAGCATGGACCGGTAACAGTCAGAATACAATTATTAAAGTTCACATTTGTAGATCAACATATAATGATACAATAATAATAATAACTTATTGTCACAAGTAGGCTTCAATGAGGTTACTGTGAAAAGCCCCTAGTCGCCACTTTCCGACGCCTGTTCAGGGAGGCCGGTACTGGAACAGCATTTCCGGTACAGCATTTAATATGAAAATTAGCATTTTAAAGCATTTTACAGATCCATTAATATTTATGCACAGTTTCTGTGATGACAAAGTTGATGTGGCCCCTTTGCTCAACTGTCTCCAGCCGCCTGGTTTCAATCGTCCTCCAGATTTCTATGTCACATAGTTGTTATCTTTTGCCTTATCACATAGCTGCTGATAATCTCTTTTTTGAAGCGAGGAGCTTCCTGCTGGCCAGCATCCAGTTGAAGAAACTGCATTTCCAGACATTCTGCAGATCCCTGTGATTTCTTTAGTATCTTTGTCACTTGCCCACATTTCCCATCAGGCTACAATGTCTCTTGTAACTTGGCCATATTTCCCAGATAGCTTAGGGACATGTCTACAATGCAGTCACCATTGATTCCTCAGAGAGTGGGGACGTTTACAGCCCCCAACACTTCCCTGCAAACCCATTTGTGGTTGCGAACCATAGGTTGGGAAGCCCTGGTCTAACCACTAAACGTGATTGTTATTTTCGATTGATCAGGGGCCTTGGCTTATTCAACTCTGTAATCCCTTCATAAAACATCAGTGAAAAAAGCTCTTCAGATTAATGTGCACATGATCAATTTTCCAATATAGTTAAGGACACTATTTAATTGAGGTTATGTTGTCCACTGAATGAACACCATTTGGATTATGAGCTCCCCTAAGTAGAAAACCACTGTTATTTTTAGATGGTTGTCAAATAAATATCACTGGGTTAAAAAAGTACTGTTTAAAAATAATCGAGCAGATGATAGTAAAGGCACTCACTTCACATTCCCTCTGGGTATTGTGGACGGGTTTATAGATGGTTAACTATTTTCTGTGCTGTGCCATTGTGGTGAAGTTGTTGATCCATTAATTAAACATGTTAAATGGCTGCATTAACACATCACGGGCAGGAATTTAATTTGAACACATTAACTGGTGCATGATAAATAGTGCCCAGAGGCAGTGTAAGAGGGGTCAGGGATATAAGATTCTCATTACTGTTTTCATCGGTAACTATGGTAATTTCAAAAAAATGTCTTTGACTGATTTCAGCTAAAGGCAACAGCAGGTTCAAAGGGTCAGGTTTAATTTCAGGTCCTATTACATTACATTGGCTTTTAAGAAGCTATGTTTGAGGTCCATAACGATTTTATTCTGTTTTACTCACATTACACTTTTTTAAAATCATCTCGCCCTGAGGAGTTTCAACTCCCTGTGTCACAACAATCTTTTTTAAAATAAATTTAGAGTACCCAATTAATTTTTTCCAATTAAGGGGCAATTTAGTGTGGCCAATCCACCTACCCTGCACATCTTTGGGTTGCGGGGGGAAAACCGCGCAAACACGGGGAGAATGTGCAAACTCCATATGGACAGTGACCCAGAGCCGGGATCGAACCTGGGACCTCAGCGCCTTGAGGCTGCAGTGCTAACCACTGCGCCACCATGCTGCCATGTCACAATACTTTCTAACTGAGATGAATAATTTACCCTGTAAAGAATTCCAGCTGCCTAGTACTTTAAAACAAATGTAAAGCTTAACAATGAATATTACTGGGATTTTTTTTAGGATTCGCTTTCATCTTTGATTTAACTACAAGGGAATATAAAGTAAGTGAGATTTAAAAATTTTGATGGCTGTTAACTGTTGGAAAATGCCTTTAAGGGATAAAAGCATGACATCACTAGAAGGGAAGTGTGTCATGCGACCCAGTCTCAGTTTGAGTTTTACTTTTGAGCAGAGTACACAAATGCACATAGCCCTGCTGCTGATGTGTTCAAGCTTTTATTTATGTCTGTCCTCATGGTCCTCTTCTGAATAAATCAACCCACAACGTATTTATGAGTGACTGGTGCCTTTAAATCTTCATAGAAACACAACATGGTGCTCAGCTGTGATCAACCTGCCTGACAGGTATGACATGGTGAACAGTCATCATTGTACATGTAGGAGACGACCTGCAAAATTCTTGTCAAACCGCAGTGGAGTTGCAGTTTCGGAGAGTGTTGAATTTGCAGCCTGGTGATAGCACAGAAAAGCTTTGAAGTCACAGTGCCAGGCTGGTGATAGCACAGAAAAGCTTTGAAGACACAGTTCCAGCTGGTGCTAAAATAATGAGTTGGTAAGCAGATGGATTCCTTGTGATAAGCATGATAGCGTGTTAAGAGGATCAGCGCTGGTTTAGCTCATTCGGGAAAGGTGAGTGACCAGGGTATGGGCCAGATCAAGAGCAAGCACACAAAAGCCCTCAAAAAAAGTCACAATAATTGGGCCAGGGAAGGTTGTGATTATAATGTGCGGAGCTTTGGAAAAGCATGTAAAAGTGGCTATAGTGACAAACCACTCAGGTATTATAGGAGAAGGTCGAAGGGCTACCATCAGAATATTCACAAAATTATCTATCGACCAGATATGAACATTGAAGTAATCGTCAGAAGTGCGAGCCATTTCAAGAGCATATGTCAGGTCAGCACAAAGAACTACCGATTCCACATGAAGTCCCTGCTCATGCTAGGTCTGAAGTTGCATCCAACCTCTTTTATGTCCTTGGCACTGACTATATTGCCACTGTCGACTACTTTACCAAGCTCCCGATTATTCTACAATTACACAATATGTCAAACCCAACTGTTGAGCAGATTTTAAGTGATATTTTCAGTTTATTTTCAGCGCTTAGAGAGATCATTATAGATAATGACCCACAATTTATTGTTACGCCATTTCAGGGTATGTGTGAGAAGTGGAATATTGATTGCACTACTTCTTCTCCTCACTACCCTAGATTTAATGGCCGAGGACTCACATGATGAAATCCCTAATTCTCAAATGTAGACAGACCAAGCAAGATCTACACATTGCAATGTTAAATCTGAGAGATACACTTTTAAGTGCAACTATTCCATCACTGACAGAGGTCATGTTTGACAGACCAGTGCATACCTTTTTAGCTAATCTTACCCGTTCTACTTTGCCAGAAACTAGAAACTTTTAAAACTATAAGAGAAGATGATCAACGTATACAACACAAATGCAGATACAGAATTACTAAGTTGGGGCAGCATGGTGGCGCAGTGGGTTAGCACTGTGGCCTCACGGCGCCGAGGTCCCAGGTTCGATCCCAGCTCTGGGTCATTGTCCGTGTGGAGTTTGCACATTCTCCCCGTGTTTGCATGGGTTTCGCCCCCACAACCCAAAAGATGTGCAAGCTAGGTGGATTGGCCACGCTAAATTGCCCCTTAATTGGAAAAAAAAATGAATTGGGTACTCTAAATTTTCCAAAAAAAAACAATCATCAAGTTTACAAATGATCCTGGATCCCACAGAAGATACGTGGCAACCAGCCAAGGTGACGAGGATTTGTTAAGAACCAATTCTATAAAATAATTACACACAACGGCATAACAATGAGGTACAACCAAGGACAAATCAGATCCATTCCAGGTCCTCAACTACCGTACAGTTCTTTGCATCAAGCGCAGGATCCCAAGTGCAATCAGGAACAACGTGCAAGAATGGCAATCCCACAAATCACAGACAGCAATTCATGGAACCTCCGGACAAGGTTACCATTGCAAGATCTGTGTGTACCAGTTGATTACCTTTATTCTTCAGGTACTGATAAATTCCTCAATTCTATACTCTTAGGGAATGGCAACTGAACATGAATAAATATTGTAAATAGTTGTACTTCTTTGGAAGGGCGGAATGTATCTTCAAAACGAAAAGTGAATGTTTTAAATCCCTTTAAGGGATAGCATCGTGACATAATTATAAAGGAAGTGTGTCATGTGATCCAGACTTAGCTTTTGAGCAAAGTATACCCACACAGCTCTGCTGCTGATGTCTTCACACTTATTACCTATGTATATCTGTCCGAATGTACCGAGTTTAAATCAATGAACCATAACATCTTAACACGATCCCTTCTGAGTGATTGGTGCTTTTATTCCATTATAAAACATGACACTTATCAAATCGTTTTCACTGGCTTTATCCTGGATCAACTAAGAGGTTTAACTGATGTAGTATTGGATAAAGACTGTGAATAGATCATATGTGATCGCGTTGACATTTATTGAAGTAAAAAGGTATTCATAGCAAGGCAAAATTGTCATTTTAAAGTCTTAAAGTGCACATATGTGTGTGAATCAACAACTGGAGGGATGTATTTTACTGGGCATTAGATGTTAGACCAGCAGCCCTGAACACAAATCAGAATTTGCTTATGAACTATATTAAATCCATACTCAAATATTATGGGCGGGATTCTCCGTTTCTGGGACTAAGTGTTGACACCAACACAGAATTCGTGGACTTCCACGACAGCAAAACTGGTGCCACACCTGGACCGATTCCGTTACTGTTGAGGGGCTAGCACCGGTGCCATGTGAACCACAATCGATTCTAATGGGAAACAATGCCAGGTTCGCTGGTTTCGCGATTGACACTCAGGAGGCTGCAAGCTGCAGCCACATATATACACTTACACTTTGCTCCCTACACACACCATCCCAGTCAACAAGATGGCAGCAAGGAGAGCAGCTCCACGTTTCACCGATGGTGAGCTGGAGATCCTCCTGGATGCCGTGGAGACTGGCAGATGGCCATGTACCCCGGCCCGGGAAGGAGGCTTCCAGAGATTGCCGTTCATTGTGCAACCTCCTCAGGGCGACCAGGGTGAGTAGGCAGCCCTGTGCCCCTGGCACTAACCCGCCTCGCACACACCTGTAACCCTAACTCCCCAAACCGGAGGGTGACTGAACCCTCACCTTGCCCCACATGCCGGTACCCATACGGCCAGGTGCCCTGGCCACTGAGGCCACCAGCTACCGGCCTCCTGGACTGCATGAGTCGGATTGTCTAACTGTCGTTTTCTGTTTCCCTTCCAATTCCAATTCACCTAACAGCACGTCTTTTGGGACTTGTGGGAGGAAATTGGAGCACCCGGAGGGAACACATGCAGACATGGGGAGAACATGCAGACTCTACACAGACCATGACCCAGCCAGGAATCGAACCTGGAATCATGGCGCTGTGAAGCCACAGTGCTAACCACTGTGCTACCATGTTGCCCCGCTATTCACTGAGGCTCCCCCATCACCTGGTACTGCCAGTCCTGGAGGCCCGCTCTGGTCTCCACCGGGACAGCACTCTTGTGGCCATGGAGCATAGGAAGTGGACCATCTCTGCCCATCCTCACACTACCCCGCATCTTCATCATCGAACAAGGCCAGTGTCATTCCGCCTCCTCCTCCAACACATTGCCCCTCTGCTGCACGGTGCTGTGGAAGACACAGCAGGCCACCACAATACAGGCCACCCTCGGAGCTTCATACTGGAGAGCCTCTTCAGAGTAGTTCAAGCACCCGAACCATATCTTCAGGAGGCTGAAGCACCACTCGATCATGCTTCTGGTCATTGCATGGGCTTCGTTTTAGCAGTTCTCTGCATCAGTTTGTGACCTCCGGATAGACGTCAGCATGGATTTAGTAAGGGGAGGTCGTGCCTGACAAACCTGTTAGAGTTCTTTGAAGAGATAACAAATAGGTTAGACCAAGGAGAGCCAATGGATGTTATCTATCTTGACTTCCAAAAGGCCTTTGACAAGGTGCCTCACGGGAGACTGCTGAGTAAAATAAGGGCCCATGGTATTCGAGGCAAGGTACTAACATGGATTGACGATTGGCTGTCAGACAGAAGGCAGAGAGTTGGGATAAAAGGTTCTTTTTCGGAATGGCAACCGGTGACAAGTGGTGTCCCGCAGGGTTCAGTGTTGGGGCCACAGCTGTTCTCTTTATATATTAACGATCTAGATGACGGGACTGGGGGCATTCTGGCCAAGTTTGCCAATGATACAAAGATAGGTGGAGGGGCAGGTAGTATTGAGGAGGTGGGGAGGCTGCAGAAAGATTTAGACAGTTTAGGCGAATGGTCCAAGAAGTGGCTGATGAAATTCAACGTGAGCAAGTGCGAGGTCTTGCACTTTGGAAAAAAGAATAGAGGCATGGACTATTTTCTAAACGGTGACAAAATTCATAATGCTAAAGTGCAAAGGGACTTGGGAGTCCTAGTCCAGGATTCTCTAAAGGTAAACTTGGTTGAGTCCGTAATTAAGAAAGCAAATGTAATGTTGTCATTTATCTCAAGAGGCTTGGAATATAAAAGCAGGGATGTACTTCTGAGGCTTTATAAAGCACTAGTTAGGCCCCATTTAGAATACTGTGAGCAATTTTGGGCCCCACACCCCAGGAAGGACATACTGGCACTGGAGCGGGTCCAGCGGAGATTCACACGGATGATCCCAGGAATGGCAGGCCTAACATACGATGAACGTCTGAGGATTGTGGGATTGTATTCATTGGAGTTTAGGAGGTTGAGGGGAGATCTAATAGAAACTTACAAGATAATGAATGGCTTGGATAGGATGGATGTAGGGAAGTTGTTTCCATTAGCAGGGGAGACTAGGACGCGGGGGCACAGCCTTAGAATAAAAGGGAGTCACTTTAGAACAGAGATGAGGAGAAATTTCTTCAGCCAGAGAGTGGTAGGTCTGTGGAATTCATTGCCACAGAGGGCGGTGGAGGCCGGACGTTGAGTGTCTTTAAGACAGAAATTGATAAATTCTTGATTTCGCGAGGAATTAAGGGCTATGGGGAGAGAGCGGGTAAATGGAGTTGAAATCAACCATGATTGAATGGTGGAGTGGACTCGATGGGCCGAATGGCCTTACTTCCGCTCCTATGTCTTATGGTCTTATGGTCATCAGCGACGACTTCAGTGGATAGTTGCTGTCACCCAGGAGGCAACCCCCCAGATGGGGGGGTGGGAGGGGTGGCATCACGAACATGTCAAGAATCATCGAGTGTGCCAGGATGAAGGCACCGTGCACACTGCCTGGGTATCGGACACAGATGTGCATGATACGCATCTGATGGCCACATATCAACTGCACATTCATCGAATGGAACCCCTTTCGGTATGTATAGAGCAGCCTGTCATCTGCAGGTGCTCGAAGAGGGATGTGCATTCCATCGATCACCCTCTGGACCTGGGGCATCCCAGGGATGGCGGCAAAACTAGCTGGCCGGGCAGTCTGGTGGGCTTGATCCACATTGAAGTGGATGTATTGAGCTGCCTGGGCACATAGCGGCTCCGTGACGGTGCGGATACACCTTTGCACCTCCTCCACCTCGGCCTTTGAGCAGCCGGCTCTCCAACCTGGGCTGCTGTCACCTGTCCCTCTGCGGCACACTCTGCTGCTGCCCACTCCGCTGCTGCACGCTTTGCTGCTGCAGCTTCCTCCACCTCCTCCTCCAGCAGCTCCCGTTCGTACAGCCACAGGGCATCCCCCAGGCCTGCGACGACTAGCAGGAAGGCCACCATTTCTGGTTGAATTCCAATATCCATTGTCTGCAGGGGTAAAAGGCTGACATGTAATCATAGTGCGTACCCCCCATGCCAAATGTGGTCCAACGGGCTACATTGGGGCCCCATTTGGCACCGCAGGCTCTGCCCCCGCATGTCTCACCCCCTGACTCCAATTCCCGCACCCCTGGCCCCATCGGTGGTAGCACCATGGGGGTCTCTGGTCCTGGCGCTTGTCTCTGATGCCAGGGGTATTGTTGGCTAACACTGCCCTCACAAGGTAGGCACCTCGGCCCCCAAGGGGCTACTGTGGATGTTGCCCTAGGTGGGCCGACAGTGGGTGGCGGCTGGGTAGGGTCTGTGTGGTCAGGAGGGGGCAGGGTATGGTGGGATGCGAGGCTGGGGCACCCATACGGCTGGTGGTACTCTGCATTAGCAGAGGCCAAGGTAGGTGGTAAGTCGGTGCACAGGAAGGTGGCTGCCGTAATGGCAGTCTGAATCTGGGCCCCTCCCCAGTCCCGTGGGGGGGGTCACACCAGTCACTCGGCCTGCTCCCCCTGCTCACCCCTTCCCCGGCCCTCACCCCAGCCAGCACGGTCAGTGTTCGGCCCAGCAGTCCGCAGTCGCTCCTTTCCATGTCCTATTTCCTCTCTCTCCCTCAGCAGTCACCACACTGGTTTCATGATTTTTGCATGCACAAATGAACGGGAACTTGGCCCATTGGAGACGGAGAATCACGGAGGCCCAGAGGAATATCGGGCCGGGACCACTAGTGTTTACTGTACGTGCGTTCTGGTAGGCATTGACGCCACTGTCAAGATGACGGAGAAACACGATTTTGCGTCAAATCGGCGCCCGCCACGATTTTGGTGTCGGAACCTAATCTCCGCCCAATCGCATTTCGCTATTTCGGTGTCGGAAAATGGAGAGTCCCGCCCAACGTAAAAATGAAAATTGTAGTTCTAAAGTGCTTTGTCATGTTAAGACCCTAAGACATAGGAGCAGAATTAGACCATTCTGCCAATCGAGGCTGATCCGCCATTCAATCATGGCTGATATGTTATTCATCCCCATTCTCCTGCTTTATCCCCATAACCGCGGATCCCCTATTACTCAAGGACCTACCTGTCTCTGTCTTAAAGACACTCAGTGATTTGGCCTCCACAGCCTTCTGCAGCAAAGCTTTCCACAGGTTCACCACCCTCTGGCTGAGGGAATTCCTCCTCATCTCTGTTTTAAAGAATAGCCCCTTCAGTCTGAGTCTGTGTTTTTCTTACTAGTGGAAAAATTTTCTCCACATCTACTCTACCTAGGCATCTCAATATCCTGGAAGTTTCAATGAGGTCCCCCTCATCCTTCTAATCTCCAACGAGTACAGACCGAGTCTGCAATCGCTCCTCGTATGACAAGCTCTTAATTCCAGGGATCATTCTTGTGAACCTCCTATGTTATGGCATATGAAATTGTGTAGCTGCAGTTTCTATAGAAGTGTGTTCCTTATCTAAGCCATTTTAATATGAGAAAACTCAGAGTAAAGACCAAAGAGTTAATTTTCAGTCTGCCAGCTCGGTGGAGCATTGCACCTACTTGAATCACATTTTGGTTACGTGTTGCACACAGTGGCATGGATTATCACCTGGAGCTGCGTTCTGTTCGCATGTGGGGGTGCTTTGATGGTGGTTTCAGGAGGCTTTTTAATAATTAGAGGGTTGGGGAAGAGACAAATCAGTTGGTTGTGGGGTGGGGAGATGATGGTGCTGGCTGGGGATTCACTGGATAGTTTGATAGGCCAAGGGGAAACACTCCTGTTCCTTGTGACCCACAAGCAATCCACGTTTTTCCAAGGATGAGAGCTTCTAGCTCCATTAGTAGGGGCTGTTTAGCACACTGAGCTAAATCACTGGCGTTGAAAGCAGACCAAGGCAGGCCAGCAGCACGGTTCAATTCCCGTAACAGCCTTCCCGAACAGGTGCCGGAATGTGGTGACTAGGGGCTTTTCACAGTAACTTCATTGAAGCCTACTCGTGACAATAAGTGATTTTCATTTTCATTTACCTCATGGATTACTCCCTCTTGTCTCCTTTCAGCTGCCTAGTTTCCCAAGGCTTGAAAAACACAACCAACAGGAGTTAAAAGTAGAATGATTGTTCAGCGTCATTATAAGCATTCATTTCCACCCCCCTCAAATTATACCTTGCTCATAAACGCTGAAATATATTATTTGAAAAATGAAATTGAGTATTACAGGAAATGAAATAAACTTCAAATTTTCTCCATACGGCAGGTTCCACTCTGAAGTGCCCGACTACAATTGTAATACTGTTGATATTTACAAAGTATATTTTACATCAAACATAAAGCCTGAGAGGTGCTACAAAGTTTCCACCTCTCAGTACAAGAGGGTTGAAAAGCTTTAGACACGGCCTGTCCCCATTGTGTCTCTGTGGCAGCTGCCCCAACCTGTCGTGCAGCCCTCAGCACGTACCTTGGAATGTGCCAGTCTGCAACAATCGGTCATGGACATCACTTTGCACTGGAAGACGAGCAAGTTCTGGGCAGACCAAAGAGCTCTTTCCATAGAATCCATGGAAATGATTCCAGCTGCCGTTGGTGCTTACCTCATCGAGATAAGCCCGGAGAGGACGCAGTCCTGCATTACGGAGCTGCTCGAGATGAACCTTGACAAAAACCATTACATCTCTTTCCAGACCTTCATTGCAAAGGCACATTTCAGAGGGAGGTGGGCAACAATTTCTTCCCCACCTCGCTTTCTAATTCAAATTGACAGCACGCTGCTTTACAACTAATTGGTTGCGTACCTCTTCAACTTGACTCTCTTAAAACCGACATGGTTCTCTTTATCGGTTTAAAATTTTTTTTTTTACCTTTGACCGCCCAATTTTGGGAGTTCAAATTGAGTCCAATAATCCTGATGAAGTTATGAGTATGAGAAAAGTACATGCAGATCCGTAGGGAGGGCCACACATGGAAAAAGCTGCCAATCATCCACCCAGGAATATTATCCTTTATCATACAAGCTCCTTTCAAATATAATTGTATTTGGATTTGTGTTTCTAAAAGCAAACTTGCTGTCAAACCTATTTTCAAATTTGTAGGTGGGAGCCGATGTCTGGCACTGCACCGATCTTTGCATTTTCTATTTATTTGCTTTAGTTTAAGAAGATTTTAGAATCCAACTCAACCAGCCTAGGGGACTATTCTCAACAAGGGTCATCAAACAAAGATATACTGAAACTAGTTAATCATGTGTTGTACCTTCGCCAGAAATCTATATGTGCAGACAGAATTCATCATTCATTACTGTTCTGCCAGGTCAGCTGGAATGAGTCAGGGAACTTTGTTCTCTATGGGTAGCTTATTTCTTCAGAGTGATGAAGTACAGCATCTTTAAATGCTGTAGTGCGTGTGTGATTCCCACTTATCCATTCCTGTACTATAAGAACATTCCCTCTTACATCTCCTTTTCTCCAACAAACAATTAAATTCTGTGAATCTTTCATCATAATTAAACTTCTTTATTTTCTCTGAACTCAACCCAAAGTATAATGACAGACACAGGGACAGAATTGCGTTTCCCTCTTACAACCCATAATCAGTATGTTTTGTATGTAAAGAGGTGTGTCTTTTCCTATCCTTGGGATGTGTATTCTAATTAAATAATTTAGCAGCAAGCTTTTGTGAGTTCAAAAATTAAGAAGGTTATTTATTCTCACAAACTAAGCCCTAATTAACACGTCACACACACACATGCACACACACACACACACACACAGAAACATGCTCACACACGTTGGATGCATGTTACAATAGTGAGTTTTTTCCGATTACAGTTAACTCAGTGTCTGATTTACAATACCAGTCTCCCATGTGGCTGGCCTATCATTCCTTGAATAAATTTGATGTTGTAAAGCTGAAGTGAGGATCTTATAAAATGAAGTGTTCACAGCAGGTTATAAGATTTCTTGTAGTCGAATGTCTTGGAGGTTGGTTCCCAGGTGAACTTTGAAACTGGAACAGCTTAAATATTTTAGCTGCTTGAACACTTGCAGTTAGTTTCAGAGTCTGGACAGACTGGCTGACACCTGATGGTTCTCAGGGATCTGCTGTGTCCTGGGATAATAAGAATGCAGTCCCTGGAGCTAACTTTAATCACCTGATCGCTGATGTAACACTTTGAGGTCCATCCAGTCTGGTTTGGATGGGGGAAGCTATTGTGATACAATGGGACATCGATACTGGCCATTGAGTTTTGATCTTCCATTTAGTCCAGTATGAAACATGGAGACAGGCATGGCCCATCCTTCAGCAATGAAATGTGTGAATTCCATAAATGGCCATGAGGTACCCTCACTTATGTTCATGTTTAATTAGGTTTTTGCTGGAGAATTGATACTGTTTGCTAAGAACATTGAGAATAATGGTATGTTCCTGCCTTATGTTCATTGTTAACTCTCACCTCACCCAATTCCTGCTTTCTGGCATGATGGGCAAGCTGGAAATGGTGTGACCATGGATGTCTTGTTCTCCACAACATCTCATTCCCTCACATCAACCTTCTTGCTGATCTCCTGCTTTTAAGCAAACAAGCACAGCACACCGAGGAGAAGGACAGAGAGCAATATCACAGCACTGATGAAGAGGACCCATCTCTTGATTTCAGGCTCAAGGCACTCGCTCAGATACTGATGCTACTCGTCCCTCAGAGGCACGTAGACAGCAGGTATCAGCATATGCTGAGTCTGCAGGCATTAGTGGGCTACTCGTGGGGCAAAGGATGGTTCATTTGTTCCCAGGAGGATGTAGGGACTACTACAGTGAACTCAGATGAAGATCTCAGTGGAGTGGCATAGAGGAAAACATTGATGGATGTGTATAGATAGCCTGCCAGACATTTGTCACTGCCAAGGAACATGGAGGAGTCCTACTCCAAGCTGGCACTGGGGGCATGGTGCAGATGTTCACAGATCTAGAGCCAATGTCACTGCAGTCCCCATACCGGGTGAGGGCTTTGAGTGAACTAATACACCAAATACTTTTCCTTCACTGTGAGGTTGCAGCAACAATCACTACGAACTGCAGGAGCTCAGAACAACATTTTCAAAAACACCCCAAAGTATTCACGGAGATTCTGCAATGGCAGACGTTCTGCAAAGTAACATAAACTGCAATTCGAGTGCCTGGCCCTTGAAGTAATACTCGTGCTGGACCTCCTCCCCTTGCAGCTGAACATTTGGGGCAGGATTCTCCATCCCGCCATGTCAGTTTGTGTGGCGTTCCCTTGCCGGCAGCGGGATTCTCCGTCCCAATCAGCTGGCCAATGGAGTTTACCATTGTAGCAGCCCCACGCCGTCGGGAAATACCAAATGTGGGTGCGCCTCTGCAACAGAGAATCTCGCCAGCGGAGAATCCAGCCCTTGATCTTTGATGAATGACAAATGAATTTATCCAATGGAGCTGGGTGGTTCCAAATTTGGAATCTGAGTCGTTTAGACTGAGTGATACAATTATAGCTATCCTTCTCAACACAGGGCCCCATATAGGCCACATTGGAAGAGGCTGGCAGCACAGTGCATACCTCCTTGGACAGGAGGGGATGGAGAAGTGGGAGGTGTTCAACTTCTATAGTGCTGTCACCAGTGGCACCATGGATCAGAATTTTGCAACCTTATGGAGGTATTTAACAGGGGGAATGGACATCTTACCCAATGGCTGGAGAAGCAGCGAGAGCTCTAGTTTGCCTCCTTTCAGTAAGGCCTTTTGACTTCTCAGGCAATTAACTGGCCTTCCCATGGATCAAAGATGCCCAGGGCAGAAATTAGAAAGTCAGTGGCTGCTGCCAACCATGCACCAACCTGAGACCCAGGATCACTGAAGGACTCAGGTTACAGATGAATGATGGCAGAGGTTTGGAGACTTGTTGACAGCAAGGGCAGGAGGGTGGTGCTCAGTAGGCCCCCATCCTCCTTGATGCCAGGTTCATTAATCAAGCACTGTCTGCCTTTGAATGAGGGACCCCCATCCCTGCCAGCAATCCACAAGGAACCCTGACAGGGTTTGCATTTCAAGCTTCCAACATGGCAAATTTGCTGCCCCTATTGATTGAATAAGGTCCTGAGTGGGCGTTTTATATTCCTACTTATGGGCCTCAATCTGTTGTGTGGTGAAAGACCATTCATGAACCCTCACCCTGGAATTAATCACGGCAGAGGCCAGAAGGGGCTGGCATCCTCACATGCCACCAGCACGCCCGATTAAATGCCTTTACTACCACCAAATATATCTTGGGGGAGGGCATTAAACTTTGCCCTTAGTTCCAAATCTTGGCCACCCCACAATTAAGTCTCAGAATTGGCTACTAAATCGAACTCATTAATTTATTTACCTTGTTTTGAATGCTTCATGTATTCAGGTACAGTGTCAAATTTGAATTGTTCTACTAGTTTCTTGCCTGATATGGCCTCAGTTGCTAATACCCCATTAACATGAGCAAACCCTTTGTGCCTTTCTGGCATAACCAACTTTATCTTTACTTTCCAGATGATACTTATCAAAAACCTCTCGGTGGACTATTGGTAGAAAATCCTGGTGCAGTTATTTGATATTCGAGCATACTGGTCCCAGTTTAAATGAAGTCTGTCCAAACAGAAGAGTCCCCACTTTCCCCAGTGCCGCTATCCAGGAATTGAAATCCGAGCCTCTCACATGACTTACACTTGTCTCTGTGCCAATTGGAAGTGACTATGAGGCAGCCTAATCCACCATTTTATCAAACTCATAAATACTATGTAAAGGACTGAGAAGTTAACCTGATCGTGTTCAATCTATTCATGCAAAATGCAGAGTGTGGCAGACATTTTATTTTTATTCTGTAGATTTATTCTGTATTTTGCAATGTATTTTGATTATTAGTATATTTAAATGTTCATAATTGTGCACTTGGTTTTATAAAGGGCTATGTAATAGTACAGAACATCAGCACGACTGGAAAAAAAGACACGTTTTTTTTTTTGGAAATGTTTTTTATTGAGTTTTCATATTTTATATCCAACAAATTACAAATTATTAGAAAACACGCAAAAATTAACATGTATATTTACAGGTAAGCATCTTCATAATAACAACTGTGGCCACCCCCTTTAACCGGCATACATATTTTACATTCCCCAATATGGCTGAGGCACATGTTTCTAGGCATTTATTTACAATTTGGTTTTGGGCCTTAGCTTGCCATCAGACTGTCGCTTGCGGCTTTGTCCTTTCTTTTTTTTTGGAATAATTTTTATTCACGTTTTCAACAACAGATTTTTATCACAACAGAGAAAAACAGTAACCAATACAAAAACAATAAATTAACAAGAAAAAGAAATAAGCGTGAAACCATGAGAACAAACCCCCATAACGAACCCGTAGCCCTCCCCCCCCCCCCCCCCCCCCGGCTACCTTACCCCGATCCCCGTCCATTTTCCCCTGATTCTTGGCCACCCAACTATTCTTCCTCTTGTTCGTTGGCCACAAACAGGTCCCGGAACAGTCGCATGAATGGCTCCCACGTTCTGTGGAAGCCGTCGTCTGACCCTCGGATGGCGAATTTGATTTTCTCCATTTGGAGAGATTCCGAGAGATCGGACAGCCAGTCTGCAGCTCTGGGTGGTGTTGCTGACCGCCAGCCAAACAGGATTCTACGGCGGGCGATCAGGGAGACAAAGGCAAGGGCGTCCGCCCTCCTCCCCAGGAATAGATCTGGCTGTTCTGAAACCCCGAGACCCTCACCCCCACCACTTTGGACATAGCCTCGAAGAAGGCTGTCCAGTACTCCACAAGTCTGGGGCAAGACCAAAACATGTGGGCGTGGTTGGCCGGGCCTCTTTGGCACCGTTCACATCTGTCCTCCACCTCCGGGAAGAACCTACTCATACGGTTTCTTGTTAAGTGGGCTCTATGTACCACTTTTAGTTGCGTCAGGCTGAGCCTTGCGCACGTGGAGGTGGAGTTGACCCTATGCAGTGCTTCGCTCCAGAGTCCCTACCCTATCTCAATCCCCAGGTCATCCTCCCATTTCTTTCTTGTTGCGTCCAGTACGGTGTCGTCCCTTTCTACCAGTCGGTCATACATGTCGCTACAGTTCCCTTTCTCTAGGATATTTGCGTCCAGTAGATCTTCCAGTAGTGTCTGTCGTGGCGGTTGTGGGTACGTCCTTGTCTCCTTTCGTAAGAAGTTGAGCTGCAGGTACCGTAGCTCGTTCCCCCTGGCTAGCCGAAATTTCTCTATCAGTTCGTCCAGTGTTGCGATCCTGCCGTCCGTGTATAGGTCCCTGACTGTCAGTGTCCCTCCGTCCTGCCTCCACCTTTTGAAGGTGGCGTCAGTCAGTGCTGGTGTGAACCTATGGTTGTTGCAGATGGGAGCCTTGTCCAACATTTTGGTCAGACCAAATTGCTGCCGCAGTTGGTTCCAGGATTGGAGGGTGGCTGTCACCACTGGGCTGCTGGAGTGTTTTTTGGGTGGGGATGGGAGTGCTGCCGTGGCGAGGGCCTGGAGGGAGGTCCCCATGCAGGAGGTCTCCTCCGCACGCACCCACTCGGCTTCTGGCTCCTGGATCCATCCCCTTACTCGCTCGGCTGTTGCCGCCCAGTGGTAGAATTGTAGGTTCGGGAGGGCTAGCCCCCCCCCGGATTTTGTTTTTTGTAGGACCTTCTTTGGGATCCTAGCATTTTTACCCCCCCCCCCCCCCCCCATACGAACGCCATGATAAGTTTGTCCAGCGCTTTGAAAAAGGCCTTGGGGATGTAGATCGGAATGGATCTAAACAGGAAGAGGAACCTGGACAGTACGTTCATTTTGATCATCTGGACTCTCCCCGCGAGGGAGAGTGGGAGTGTGTTCCATCTTTGCAGGTCCTTTTTTACTTCCTCCGTCAGGCTGGTGAGGTTCCATTTGTGGATCCCTTTCCCGTCATGGGCTATTTGGATCCCCAGGTAGCGGAATTTGTGTTGGGCTTGTTTGAACGGTAGCCCCTTTAGTGCGCCCCCCCCCCCCCCCTCCCCTTGCGGGTGTACTGGGAAGATCTCGCTTTTGCTCATGTTGAGTTTGTAGCCCGAGAAGGCTCCAAACTCTTTCAGGAGCGCGATGATTCCGTCCATGCTGCTTTGTGGGTCCGAGATGTAGAGGAGCAGATCATCTGCATAGAGTGAGACTCTGTGCTCTCTGCCTCCCCTTCGGACCCCCCTCCAATTTTTTGCTGCCCTGAGCGCGATTGCTAGCGGTACGATTGCTAGTGCGAACCTTGGGCGGCATTCTCCCCTACCCGGCGTGAAGGAGGGTGCCGGCGTAGGGGAGTGGCGCCAACCACTCAGGGGTCGCGCCTCCCCAAAGGTGGGGAATTCTCCCCACCTTTGGGGGCCAGCCCCGCGCCGGAGCAGTTTGCACCGGTAGACTGGCGCAAACACCCGGCGCCGTCGGAAGCGGGGCTGGCCGAAAGGCTTTCGGCGGTCGGCGCATGCGCCAGCAGTGACGTCAGCGGCAGCTGGCCGCTGACGTCACTGCCAGCGCATGCGCGATGCGGGGTTCTACTCCGCGTCCGCCATGGAGGAGGCCGTGGCGGCGCGGAAGGAGAAAGAGTGCCCCCACGGCACTGCCCCGCAGAGTGAGCGGGGGGCCCCGATCGCGGGCCAGGCCTCCGTGGGGGCACCCCCCCGGGTCCGTTCGCCCCCCACCCCCCCAGGACCCCGGGGGCCCGCTCGCGCCGCTGAGCCCGCCGCCACCAAGGTGGTTTAAACCTCGGCGGCGGGAGAAGGCCTCCCAGCGGCGGGACTTCGGTCCATCCGGGCCGGAGACTGAAGGTAATTTAAAAAAAAAATGAAATCCCGCCGGCGCTAGCTGTTTTCACAGGCTGCCGGTGGGATTTGCACAACACCGGTTTTTGACCGGCGGGAGAATTACAAAACCTGCGGGAGCGGAAATAACGCCGCTTCCCGCCGATTCTCCGACCCTGCGTGGGGTCGGAGAATCCCGCCCCTTGTCTGGTGCCCCTGTGCAGCTGGAGGTATTGGGAGTTGGTATTGTTGGTCCGTACGCTCGCCATGGGAGCGTTGTATAGGAGCTTTACCCAAGCAGTGAACCCTGTTCCAAGCCCGAACCAGTACCTCTATGAGGTATTTCCATTCGACTCTGTCGAAGGCCTTTTCTGCGTCCAGGGAGACGATCACCTCTTGTGTTCTCTCCCCGGAGGGGGTCATTATCACGTTCAGCAGGCACCTGATGTTCGAGGTAAGCTGTCTACCTTTGACGAAGCCCGTCTGGTCCTCTGTGACCACCTCAGGTACACAGTCTTCTAGCCTTTTGGCTTGGATTTTGGCCAGTATTTTGGCGTCTGCGTTCAGCAGAGATATGGGTTTGTATGACCCACATTCCGTTGGGTCTTTGTCTTTCTTATGTATCAGCGAGATTGAGGCCTGTGCTAACGTGGGTGGCAGTGTGCCCCTAGCT
The DNA here is from genome assembly GCF_902713615.1 of Scyliorhinus canicula. Classification (NCBI taxonomy): domain Eukaryota; kingdom Metazoa; phylum Chordata; class Chondrichthyes; order Carcharhiniformes; family Scyliorhinidae; genus Scyliorhinus; species Scyliorhinus canicula. The sequence goes on from NC_052163.1 coordinate 55,760,815, forward strand.
AGCGAGTCTGTGGAAAAAAAGACACGTTTAAGTTTTTTGTGTGGCACTCATCAGGACATGGGTAAAGTAATGCAGTACAAATGAAGTATTTTACAGTTTATTTTATTTTAATGATTGTGTATAATTATGTTCTGAATTATGATCACTTGTTGTATATGTTTTTAAAAAATATATTTTTATTGAAGGCTTTTCGCATATGTTCATGGAAATATCAGATAACCCAACAGGCCACAGTAACAAAAGAAAACAGGCCCACAACTCCCTTGATTCCAAGCCCAAAAGTCACCCCGCCCCCCCCCCTTACTTTTTCCCCCCCTTTAATCCCTCCAACAACAAAAACAAATCTCTAACCCCCCCAGCTGACACCTTCATTCACCATGAAGAAATTGATAAATGGCTTCCATTTAGACCATAAGACATAGGAGAAGAATTAGGCTACTTGGCCCATCGAGTCTGCTCCGACATTCAATCATGGCTGATATTTTCTCATCCCCATTCTCCTGCCTTCACCCCATACCCCTGATCCCCTTATTAATCAAGAACTTATCTATCTCTGTCTTAAAGACACTCAGTGATTTGGCCTCCACAGCCTTCTGCAGCAAAGAGTTCCACAGATTTACCACCCTCTGGCTGAAGAAATTCCTCCTCATCTCTGTTTTAAAGGATCGTCCCTTTAGTCTGAGATGGTGTCCTCTGGTTCTAGTTTTTCCTACAAGCGAAACAACCTCTCCACGTCCACTCTGTCCAGGCCTCGCAGTAACCTGTAAGTTTCAATAATATCCCCCCTCATCCTTCGAAACTCCGAGTACAGACCCAGAGTCCTCAACCATTTTTCAGACGACAAGTTCTTCATTCCAGGGATCATTCATGTGAACCTCCTCTGGACCCCTTCCAAGGCCAGCACATCCTTGCTTAGATATGGGGCCTAAAACTGCTCACAATACTCCAAATGGGGTCTGACGAGAGCCTTATACAGCCTCAGAAGTACATCCCTGGTCTTGTATTCTAGTCCTCCTGACATGAATGCTAACATTGCATTTGCCTACTTAACTGCCGACTGAACCTGCACATAACCTTAAGAAAATCGCTAACAAGGACTCCCAAGTCCCTTTGTGCTTCTGATTTCCTAAGCATTTCCCCATTTAGAAGATGTCTGTGCCTAAATTCCTCCTTCCAAAGTGCATAACCTCACACTTTTCCACATTGTATTTCATTTGCCACTTCATTGCCCATTCTCCTGGCTTGTCCAAATCCTTCTGCAGCCCCCTTGCTTCCTCAATACTACCTGTCCCTCTGCAAACTTAGCAACAGTGCCTTCAGTTCCTTCTTCCAGATCATTAATGTATATTGTGAAACGCTGTGGTCCCAGCACAGACCCCTGAGGCACACCACTAGTCACTGGCTGCCATCCTGAAAAAGACCCCTTTATCCCCACTCTCTGTCTTCTGCCAGTCAGCCAATCCTCTAATCCTCTATCCATGGCACGATCTTACCCTTAACAACCTTTACACCATGGGCTTTTAACTTATTAAACAGTCTCCTATGTGGCACCTTGTCGAAGGCCTTCTAGAAATCTAAATAAATCACGTCCGCTGGTTCTCCTTTGTCTAACGTCCTTGTTACCACCTCAAAGAACTCTAATAGATTTGTCAGACACAACCTGCCTTTGACAAAGCCGTGCTGACTCAGTCCTATTTTACCGTGCACTTCCAAGTACTTTGTGATCGCATCTTTAATAAGACTCCAAAATCTTACCAATGACTGAAGTCAGGCTAACCGGCCTATAATTTCCCATCATTGCCTCCCTCCTATCTTAAACAGTGGTGTTACATTAGCCAATTTCAAGTCCTCTGGGGCCCTTCCTGCCTCCAGTGATTCCTGAAAGATCATCACCAATGCCTCCACAATTTCCTCAGCTATCTCTTTTAGGACCCTGGGGTGTAGTTCATCCAGTCCAGGTGATTTATCTACCTTCAGACCTTTCAGTTTCCCCAGAACCTTCTCCTTAGTAATGGTCATGGCACTCACCTCTGCCCCCTCGTTCTCTGGGAGCTCTGGCATCCCACTGGTGTCTTCCACTGTGAAGACTGATGCAAAGTAACGATTCAGTTCATCTGCCATTTCTTTGTTCCTATTATTATTTCTCCTGCCACATTTTCCAGTGGTCCAATGTTTATTTTTGCCTCTATGTTACCTTTTATATATTGAAAAAGACTCTTCCTATCTTTCTTTATATTACTAGCTAGCTTACACTCATTCTTCATCTTCTCCCCCCTTATTTAGTTGTCCTCTGCTCGCTTTTAAAGGCTTCCCAATCCTCTGGCTTACCACTAATCCTCGCCCACTTTGTATGCTTTTTCTTTAACTTTTATGCTGTCCTTGACATCCCTCATCAACCGTGGATGCCTTGTCCTCCCCTGAGCATGTTTTCTCCTTCTTGGGATTAATTTCTATTGTGCCTCCCTAATAACCCCCAAAAATTCCTGCTATTGCTGTTCCACTGTCTTCCCTGCTAGGCTCCTTTTCCAATCAATTCTCGCCATCTCCTCCCTCATGTCTTTGTTGTTACCCTTATTTAATTGTAATACCGTGACATCTGATTGCAGCTTCTCCCTCTCAAACTGCAGGGTAAATTCTATCATATTGCAGTCACTGCCCCTTAAGGGTTCCTTCACATTAAGATCCCTAATCAAGTCTGCCTCATTACACATCACCAAATCCAGAATTGCCTGTTCCCTAGTGGACTCTACCACAAGCTGCTCCAAAAAAATCTCTTAAACATCCCACAAATTCCTTTTCTTGGGGTCCACAACCAACCTGATTTTCCTAGTGCACCTGCATATTGAAGTCCCCGATGATTATTGTGATTTTGCCTTTTTTACATGCTTTCTCTGTCTTGTGATTTATTTTCAGTCCTACATCCTGACTACTGCTAGAGGGACTGTACATAACTCCCATCAGGGTCTTTTTACCTTTGTGAATCCTCAACTCCACCCACAGAGATTCTATGCCTTCTGATCTTATATCGCTTCTTGCTATCGATTTAACTTAATTCCTTACTAACAATGCAACCCCGCCCTCTTTGTCCATCTGCCTGTCCTTTTGATAGGACATATATCCTTGGATATTTAGATCCCAACCCTGATCCCCTTGCAGCCACGTCTCTGTGATGCCCACAACGTCGTACTGGCCACTTTCAATGTGCGCAACAAGCTCATTTACCTTATTCCGTATACTGCGCGCATTTAGGTACAAGACCCTCAATCCTGCATTGACCACCTCCCTTTTCGCATTCTCCTCAATCACTGTACCCTGTACTGTGGCCATTTTTGATTTCTGACTATGGCTTCTCTGGCTTACACTCTCCCCCTTACTGCTTTTTGTTTCTGGCCCCGTTTTACTTCCCTCCGACTTCCTGCATCTGTTCCCACCCTCCTGCCACATTAGTTTAAACCCTCCCCAACAGTACTAGCAAACACCCTCCCCAGGACATTGGTTCCAGTCCTGCCCAGGTGCAGACCGTCCGGTTTGTACTGGTCCCACCTCCCCCAGAACCGGTTCCAATGCCCCAGGAATTTGAATCCCTTCCTCTTGCACCATTTCTCAAGCCACGCATTCATCCTATCTACCCTGGCATTCCTACTCTGATTAGCTTGTGGCACTGGTAGCAATCTTGAGATTACTACCTTTGAAATGAAAAAATGAAAATCGCTTATTGTCACGAGTAGGCTTCAATGAAGTTACTGTGAAAATCCCCTAGTCGCCACATTCCGGCGCCTGTCCGGGGAGGCAGGTAAGGGAATCGAACCGTGCTGCTAGCCTGCTTGGTCTGCTTTAAAAGCCAGCGATTTAGCCGAGTTAGCTAAACCAGCCCCTATGAGGTCCTACTTTTTAGTTTAACTCCTAACTCCCTGAATTCAACTTATAGGACCTCGTCTCATTTTTTACCTATATCATTAGTGCCTATGTGCACCACGACAGCTGGCTGTTTACCCTCCCCCACCCCACAAATGTCCTGCAGCCTGCCAAGTCATTCTTGATTCTTGCACCAGGGAGGCAACATACCATCCTGGAGTCTCGATGCGTCCGCAGAACAGCCTGTCTATTCCCCTAACGATTGAGCCCCCTATCACTATAGCCCTGCCATTCTTCTTCCTGTCGTCCTGTGCAGCAGAGCCAGCCACGGTGTCATGAACCTGGCTGCTGCTGCCTTCCCCTGGTGAACCAACTCCCTCAAAGGATCCAAAATGGTATACCAGTTTTGCTGGGAGATGACCACAGGGCACACCTGCACTGCCTTCCTACTCTTGCTCTGTCTTTTGGTCACCTATTTTCTGTCTCCCTCAGTAATTTTCACCTGCAGTGTGACCAACTCACGAAACGTGCTATCACTTCCGGATGAACCCCTCCTCCACTCCCCGTAAGGTGAACTTGACCTGCTCCAAGTGCAGGAATTCTGCCAGGTCGCTCACCCATATCTGAGTCCTGCCAGCTCAACAAAATCCGTCTCCAGGCTATTGGGAAGGCAAAGGCCAACACATCGGCCTCTCTCCCCACCTGGACGCCCGGATTTCTGAAACTCTAAATATCGCCACCCAGAATCTTGGACATAACATCCGAGAACTCCTGCCAGAACTCCAAAAGTCTTGGATGTGCCCAGAACGTTTGGATGTGATTTGTGGGCCTCCTACCCCTCCCTCCCACCCCCACCTCCCACCCACACCTATCTTCCATCCCGCAAAGAAGCGGCTCATTCTCACAACTGTCATATGGGCCCTTTGCACCACCTTGAACTGGATTAGGCTTAACCTTGCACACGCGAGGATGCGTTCACCCTCCACAGGGCTTCTTTCCACATCCCGGCCCTCACCTCCCCCCTAACCCCCCCTCCCATTTGCACTTGATCTCTTCCACTGGAGCACCCTCTCTCTCTATCAACTCTCCATAAATGCCCAAAACTCTCCCCTCCCCAGTGTCATCCTCAGACAACAGCTTACCTTGCATCACTGGAGGAGGCATCATTGAGGCATCACAGCTGCCACCCCCGCCTTCCACCATCGCAGAGCTCGGTGAGCGACATTAGTGGACATGTTTCTGGGGCACAATCTGGTGAGCACCACACAGTTGCTGATGCACATCAGGTAAAGGCAGGAACATCCAGGGAAGTCAGCAGTTGGACGTCTGCTAGATGCCAGGACTCAGCTGAGTCCCAGTCAGATGCCGAGTCTCTGGACAAGGTTCCCCCAGAGCTGTTGCAGATGATAGGACACAGCATGAGATTCAAATTGAAGAGAACATAAGGCAATGCCGGTCCTGTGCAGAACCAAGGAACACTCCACCATTACAACTATTACATCTGTGAGAACGGCAGGCACAGCCATGACAGAGAATGCACAGTGATTAGGCTGGTCTACCAGAGGGTAACATGTTCTTCGTGATTGTTGATACACACTCAAAATGGCCAGAAGTCGGAATAATCAAGTAAACGACGACTGTGTGGTGTTCTTTGTGGTTCTGATCCAAGGACGGTTGGTGTTGTGTTCACAAAGACCACAACTAGCTTTTATATTAAACAAAGCTAAAGATTTATTTACACTACTTAATTGGATTCAACACTTTCTTCTGTATAATCAACAGTTGATTATTCTCTACTACTAATCTCTACATTAATACAATAACTATGATCTGCTCTCCCTCACACTATCTTTATTACATTCTGTCTTCTAGCCTTCTCCTCAACACTTTCCAGGAGGCTTAGCACCGATGCTTTATATAGCTTTGCATCTAGCTCCCTCTAGTGTTCATTTGGACATGACATTAACCCTTACAGTTGTATATATTTATCATAATGTCACAGACTGAGCAGACCATTGAGAAATTAGTCGAAGTATTCACAAGATGTGGAACACCAGAGCAGATTGTTAGTGACAATGGTACTCAATTTACTTTGAAGGAGTTTGAGGACTTCTTGAAGGGAAACGGAATACACCATATCAAGTCAGCTCCATATCATCCTGCAATGGTGGATTGACCAAACGTTTTGTACAATCATTAACGCATTCTTTCAAAGCATTGAAGGACCAAAGGACATTGGCAAGCTGAGTAAACAAACCCTAATGTCTTATCTGAACACTGTACTTGCTGCCATCCAAAGTTCACCAGCAATGCTGTTCAAGAAGAAATAACGAACACAGCTTAATTTTTTTACTCCACCTGATACTTCAGAGATTGTCAAACAACAACAACAGGCACAAATTGCTAGAAGGGAGCAAAACTCTTAAAAAGTGAGTATTCAACCAGAGAGAGAGAGAGAGTTAGCTAGGAGCTACATCAATGAGAAATGGGGACCTGCTGTGATCCTAGAAAAGACAGGTCCTTTATCATACACCGTACAGACGGATGGTCAAAGAGTTTGGCAAAGTCGTGCTGACCAGTTCTTGTTGCAAAAAGTGACTTTGCAGAAACTTCTCAAGAGGTTCTTTCCTTGGAAAATCTAGAGAGCGATACTTCGGACCAGAGACCAGAAACACTAGCGAAGAAGTACCATTTATGGAAAGGAATGAGAGCAGTTCCAAGGGCTCAAGGAGCCAAGTTCCAAAATGCCAAATTCTACCAAGAAGGAATAGACGTCCACCACAGAGACTGTCTGATTGAATTCTATATATGTATAGAAATAATTCATAAGTGGATCTGTTGTAGAAATGTTAATAGTTGTCATGGCACTAATGAAGTAAAGGAGGAGGGGTGTTATGTATCAAGGAATACATTCCTGCTGATAAAGTGTCACGTGATGTTGAGTGACATTAGCAGAGTCTTTACACAGGTTTTGGGTAGATCATCATCTCTGATTGCCAACATCTCTTTATAAACATCTTATAGCATTTTATAAGAACCCAGAGCATAAACATCTTCATAACTTTTCACTTTGCGACAAAGAAATATAACGTGGCCCTTCTCTTCTTGTATAAATTTATTACTTCATCCACTCCTGAGTGACAGTAACAGATCTCTTACTGAATTTAATAATTCAGATAAGCAACATGTTTTTAATAGAGATTTAAAACATTGAAAAAGTCACTGGGACTTGTACTCTCCAAGATTAGCTTTGGATGATAAATTCTATTCAATGCAGATGTTAAATTCTGACATCTTTAGAGCCCGGTGACGATAAATCTGCCAGGCTGTCATAGGCCCAGGAGTTGTTTTAAACACTTCTCCCTCCTGAGAAATGTGTCAATATCATTGAAACAATGAGAAACCCGCATTATATTTACGAGCAATGGAACCTCTGCAATGCCGTTCCATTCTGAATAACTAGGCAGAAGAACCACTGCCAGAAAAACCAGGGGTTCATGGTAAATGCAATGGATTTGTTGGAAACTGACCAAAGGTTCCTATTCTGCAGGGCATGTTGTAAACTCATAAAGTCAACAGGGGGCAGCAACTGAGTTTTAAACAAATACCTTGATGCTCTGTGGCTCATGCACTAATGAAATTATACATCCTGGGCAGATTTCTCCGGTCCCCTAGCCGTGTTTCTCGGCAGAGCGCCGTTCGCTGGCAGCTGCATTTCTATATTCCCGCCATTTGTCAATGGGATTTCCAATTGTAACCACCACGCACCACCAGCAAACCCATGGGCGGGGGTGTACTGCCAGCGGGAAAGGTTATTCGCAACTACTGGATATTTCCGGCCACCCTGTCTTTCAATAAGTTCTGTGATTCAGTGTTGGTGGGATATTGGATTTTAGTCTTGCCCATCCACGATGGGACCTTCGCGGGCAGTCCGGGACATTTTGCGAAGGAGCAAAATACTCATTGACTTTGACGGCCATTTTTGTTCCTGCCCGAAGACTCTTGATATTGTTTTATCAGCAAACAGATAACGGGGAAAATATCGAATCCATCATCCTTTCTGATAAATAACCTTCATTTTTGTCAAAATTAAAACTGACAGCTGATAGTTGTCCCACTGGCAGTCACTTGCTTAGACATGAAACGACAGGAGCAGCAGCTTCATTGAGGTGGGTTAGCGCTGCTGCCTCACAACTCCAGGGATCCGGGTTCAAGTCCGGCCTCGGGTGACTGTGTGGAATTTGCACTCCCCGGGTCTGCCTGGGTTTCCTCAGGGTGCTTTGGTTTCCTCCCACAGTCCAAAGATGTGTGGGTTAGGTGGTTTGACTATGCTAAATTGCCCCTTCGTGTCCAAAAGCGAGGTGGGGTTACTGGACTTAACTAGGGTGTTCTTTCAAGGGCCATGTAGACTCAATGGGCTGAATGACCACCTTCTGCACTGTAAATTCTATGTAATCCTATGTAATTGAGCAGGCGCCACTTGTGTAACATTATTCAGATTCTTATTTGCCGATGGAGTGGATGCTGGGTGAAGTGCATAATTAAACTGACAGTTCTCTGTGTGATCAAATGTTCTGAAGGACAATCCCACTCAATGTGAAATACTCATGCAGGAAGATTCCCAGTACTGAATATCACCATTCTTCACATGTCTAACAAAGTACCGGAGTCCAAAATCAAAGCAGCATCTAAGAAATCAATTTTCACTCATATGGCTCAGCGGTGAGCTGGGATACTTGTAATCTTCGTGCTTTCTCTCCATTTAATTAATGCCGCTATGGCCAATTGGCCTCTGACACCCATATAACCGGACATTTGATGATAAAATATGTTGCACGTGGGAATGGGGTCATAGTACAGGTCCAAACAGCACCGGAAAAAACAAATAAAAGCAAAGTCCTGCAGATGCTGGAAACCTGAAATTTGCGGCCATTGGAATTCCCTTTTCCCGCAGGTTTCCCAGCAGCATGGGGTAGCTTCAATGGGAAATCCCAATGACAAGCAGCAGGAAGAGGGAATCAGTGAATGGCGGGCCACCGAGAAACACGCAGCTGGGGATCGGAGAATTCTGCCCCTTGGTTTCCAGATTTTCTCATCCACTTTCAGTGTTAAGTATTCCATCTAATGCTGAACAGCATATTGGCTGCTATTCAAAGAGAAGTAGCAGCAAAACATCCTCGAAGTGCAATATCCTCTCCAATCCAGACCTTTTGAGTGTTTGAATTGCATGTCAGCAAACACTCCACATGTCCTTTGATCATCTAAAAACTCCTGACGACTCTTACTGGTTTCAACAAACCCTCTCACCGAGCTTAACTTCTGAACCTCGGCAGGACGGAGCTTAGTCATTAAGCATATGAAGCACTTTGCTGCAGCTTTTTGAAAAGAAACTATTTCACGCTGACAAAAGCTACGACCAGTTACTGTAATTCAGGATGAACCGCACATCCAGGCTGCAGGTTTGCTTCCAAAAGTGTAACTTGCTCACAGACCCAAAACATCTCATGAAGTTTTGACTCAGAGCCAAAATTCAGGGAGTCTTCTTTGTTCTGTTGTGGTGAAAGCCATTTGTAGCAGACATTTAACACAACTAGCGATATGGCCTGAACATCTTTTCTGTCCATAGATCCTATCCTTTATTCTTTATTCCGGCAACAGTACTGAAGACTTGCGTTCCAGAACATGCCACATCCGTAGCCAAGCTGTTCCAGTACAACTACAACACTTTTAAAAAATAAATTTAGAGTACCCAATTCACTTTTTCCAATTAAGGGGCAATTTAGCATGGCCAATGCACCTAGCCTGCACATCTTTGAGTTGTGGGGGCGAAACCCACACAAACACGGGGAGAATATGCAAACTTCACACAGACAGTGACAGTGACCCAGAGCCGGGATTGAACTTGGGACTGCGGCGCCTTGAGGCAACAGGGCTCACCCACTGTGCCACCGTGCTGCCCCAATACAACTACAACACTGACATCTAACTGGCAATGTGGAAAATTGCCCAAGTGTGTCCTGTACTCAAGAAATAGGGCAAATCCAACGTAGTCAATTACTGCCCTACCAGTCTATTCCCCATCATCAGCAAAGTGATGGAAGGAATCATCAACAGTGCGATCAAACGCATTTAGTCAGCAATAACCTGCTCATGGAAGCCACGTTTGGGTTCCACCAGGCTCACTCAGCTTCTGATCTCATTACAGCCTTGAGTTCAAACATGGACAAAAGAGCTGAATGCCAGAGGTGAGGTGAGAGTGACTGCCCTTGATGTCAAGGCAACATTTGACCGAGTATGGCATCAAGGAGCCCTAGCTAAATTGGAGTCAATGGGAATCAGGGGGAAACTCTCCGCTGTTTGAAGTCATAAGATGGTTGTGGTCGTTGGAGGTCAATCATCTCTGCTCCAGGACATTACTGCAGGAGTTCCTCAGTGTAGTGTCCTCGGCCCAACCATCTTCAGCTGCTTCATCAATGACCTCCCTTCCATCATAAGATCAGAAGAGGGAAGAGGGATATTTGCGGATGATGACACAATGTGCAGCACCATTCGCGGTGCCTCAGATAATGCAGCAGTCCATGTCCAAATGCAGCAAGACCTGGACAATATCCAGTGGAAAGTTGCATTCACACCACACAAGTGCCGGTCAATGACCATCTCCTACAAGAGAGGATCTAAGCATCGTGCTTGACATTCAATGGCATTACAATCGCTGAATGCCCCACAATCAATATCCTGGGGGTTACCATTGATCAGAAACTGAACTGGACTAGCAATATTAATACTGTGACTACCATGGCAGGTCAAAGGCTAGGAATCTTACGGCAAGTAACTCACCTCCTGACTCCCCAAAGCCTGTCCACCATCTACAAGGCACAAGTCAGGAATGTAATGGAATACTCTCCACTTGCCTGGACGTGTGCAGCTCCAACAACACTCAAGAAGCTCGACACCATTCAGGACAAAGTAGCCTACTTGATTGCTCCTCCTTCCATAAACATTTAAACCTTCCACCACTGAGGAACAGTGGCAGTGGTGTGTACCATCTACAAGATGCACTGCACTAACTTGCCATGGTTCCTTAGACAGCACGTTCCAAATCCATGACCGCTGCCATCTAGAAAGACAAGAGCAGCAGATACCTGGGAACCCACCATCTGGAGGTCCCCTCCAAGTCACTCAGCACCCTTACTTGGAAATATATTACTATTCCTGCACTGTCACTGGGGCAACATCCTGGAACTCCCTCCCTAACAGTGCAGTTGGTGTACCTACACCTCATTGATTGCAATGGTTCAAGAAGGCAGCTCACCACCACCTTCAAAACGGCAACTAGGGATGGGCAATAAATGCTGGCCGACCTAGCGATGTCCACATACCGTAAATTAATTTAAAATAAATTCTCCCTTGCGAATATGGCTTGAAATCTCAACTATTCGTCGGTGGTGGAAGGTTTAAATGTGTGTGGAAGGGGGAGCAATCAGATGTTTCAGGTAACCCTTTGATATTTCAGCAAAAGTTGGATTTTTTGTGTTTTTTGTTGATATATCAAATGCTATGAAGGTTCCAAATAGGTCTCCGCTCTGCAATTTGGGGTTGGATTTCGAGCTCCTGTCAGAACTGGGAATGAGGTAAGCAGGGGCTAAACATGGTGCCGCTGGCCTGCTTCATGGTTTCCCCGGCTCCAACACATCCTTTGTCCAACTTACAGCAGGGCTACCCACCTGCAGGGAGCCAATTAAGCCACTTTTCAGGTGAATTGAAGAAAGTTGACTGGTATTGTCCAGCTTCTGGGAAGTGGCCTTGGCTAGTGAACCATTTATAGGTGGCCTCCTGGATGCAGAAGTAGCCACAGGCCACCTAGTCAAGGGAGTCCATCCTCACCGAGTGGCTTGACAGCAAAATATTTTTTTTCAAACTTTAAAAAAGATTGGCATTTTGAAGCATCCTCGGCCTGAATTACATGTCTTGACATAATGCTGCTGATTTCAAGCTTGGGGTCTCTGATTGGGCATCCAGTTTTAAGAGACTGCCTACCACCTCTAATTGACAGTGTCACCGTGATGTGACTTGTGCATGAGTGATATTAATGTGTAATTGAATTGGCTAATATAACATGTATTGAGCTGTTTAAAAATTACTTTTAAAAAGCAAGAAAATACACTAACTTAAGATGGCTGACATAGGTCACTTGAGGTCTCTTATTGCAAGTTGTCCAGTTTCTGAAACATCCCAATGTGAATTACAATTCAGATACACCCAGATGGAATTAAACACCTGCTGATGTCAATAAATACTTCAAAAGGAATAACTAAAAATGGTGTTGGGCCTCACATTTGCAATCCAAAAGACTACCTCTCAAAAGGAGACAAAAAGTCAGCTAGGACAAGAGCTACTTGGAAAGGTAGTCTTCCTATCTCATCAAGTTGGATAATGGATATTAGGAAGATAATGGCTGCGACATAACAAAATCTAATCACCTCAGCCTTGAAACAAAAGCCAGATTTCAGCTAATCATGGTGGGGAGAGCGATCATGTGACAGGAGTAACTATTTTAAAAATATCTTTTAATACAGCATGCAAGCTACTAAAACAACAGTCTAGAAGAATCTTCCAGCAAGGCAGTATATATTTGCCTCTCCCATTTCCCTCGAGGCATGGCCAGGTCCCTATTCCAGTTTAAAATCCAGCGCAGAGATAGAGAATTTTTCATTGAAAGGAATCTCAGGTGCAAAAATCATCGGCTTTTGAAAAAGACGTACTCCATATTTAAAAATAAATTGGTTCTGGAAAATTGATATTTTACATGGGCTTCAACTCCTGGAATCTCAAGACCACCATGCAGCAATAAATTTACCACAACCACAGGTATCAGCAGAGTACTCATATATAGTGAACTCTCTTTTTTTTGCCTTTTGGCATTGAACTTGAATTTGGCTGAGAAAGCAACTTACTACTATATACCTTGTACTTCTACATGCCTATGTCTGCATATTCGTGTTGAGAAGGTTGGATAGGGATTTATCTTTCTAAATAGGACATAGGAACATAAGACATAGGAGCGGTAGTAGGCCACTTAGCCCTTTGAGCATGTCCCGCCATGCAATAAGATCTTGACTGATTGGCTGTGGTCTCAGCTCCACTTTGCTGTCTACCTCCCAAATCCTCTGAATCCCTTGCCCATCAAATCTATCTAACTCTGCCTTGAATACATTCAAAGACACATCGTCCACTGCTTTCTGGGAAAGAAAATTCCACAGACTGATGGTTCTTTGCGAGGAGAAAAATCACTTCATCTTCATCTTAAGTGGTAGATCTCATGTTCTTAAACTATGTTCCCTGGTTCCAGTCTCGCCCACAAGTGGAAACATCCTCACAGTATCCATCTTAACAAATTCCCTCAGGACATTATTATGTTTCAGTAAGATCATCTCTCATTCTTCTAAACTCCAATGGGTATAGGCCCAACCTGTCAATCTATCTTCATAAGATAAGAGCCTCTTCCAAGGAATGAATCGATATTTTCTGTATCATTACCTGGGTAGTTATAACTCAATAAAAATGAATCACCTTTTTGTTTTAACCTCAAGAAAGCCTGACAGATTATTTTCTTTGCATTCAGCACATATTTTGTTAAGCACAGACATTGAGTAAATATCTTCACCCTCTCTAAATTCACGAAAATAAAGCTCTGTTGAGGTCAGACTTGGAGCAGTAGGATAGGGGATTAATTTTTCCCTCTTCTCACAAGGCATAACAACCGAGACCCCTATGCCTGCCTGATCATTAATTAGTCATCCCAGGGTGAATCATATTGAGGGACTATTACCCACACAGTTGACCTTCGGACAAACTGTGAGGAAACCTTCACCCCCTCACAGAGTCATAGAGGTTTACAGCATGAAATCAGGCCCTTCAGCCCAACTTGTCCACGCCACCCAGTTTTTCACAGGAGTATTATTAAACAAAAAATGACAGAAAGTTACATAAGGAAGTATGAGGGCAGGTGGTCAAAAGCTTGGTCAGAGATAGGTTTTAAGCAGTATTTTAAAGGAGGAAAGTGAAATCGGGAGTTATAGAGGTTTAGAGAGGGAAGGCCAGAGCTTAGGGCCGAGACACTTGAAGGTGTGGGTGCCGGTGGTGGAGCAATTAAAATTGATGATGTTCATGAGCCCAGAATTGTGGAATCACAGTTATAAGACTGACAGTTACAACAAATGGAGAGCAGTAAGGGCAGGAAAGAATTTGAAAATAACAGGCGACACGGTGACGCAATGGTCAGCACTGCTGCCTCACGGCGCTGAGGACCCGGGTTTTGGATCTCGGCGCATATCAAAAGAGCTTTGAGGTGCCGTGGCTGCCTGTGCACCAGTCAAGTTTTAATTGTGATGGTAATGCAGGACTCGGGCAGCCCTCCTCTATACCTTCCCTGGGGGAGTGCGCCCAAGCTGATTGTGATCCAGATAAACTATTTGCAGACTGTTTTGTGATTTTCAAAAACCTATGAGGCAATTTGCCTACCTGCTCATTGTTTTAAGCAGATGGTCAAATGTTTTAACTTAACTCATTACAGCCAAATAAAGTTATCCTTAAATCAACAAACGGGTTTTGCAGCATGTTTCTCTTGTTATGCTTATTATTGCAAATGTCCCAAAATCCTCAAGTAACACAAGGCGACCAAGCTACTGTGAACTTTGACCATTCAAGCTGTCTGGTAGAATTCCTCGCTTCAGAATTCAGTTACAGGCTAATTAGTGCAAAACCGTATCGACATCTGCAACACATCAGGGACGGATGTCTTCATGGTTTCCCTGACAACCCAACATACATGAGATGACAGAAAATGGTAGCTTGCAATGCTGGAAATCAATTGTGGAAGTATAGCTGGTGAGTCTAGAAAGCCAATGTACATTTAGAATAGAGGGCTGTTTAACAGTGAAAGCGAAAGTTATGGGGTAAAATAAAATGACAGTAGCCACAATCTATGAGTGAATGTGATGACATTGTACATAGAATTTACAGTGCAGAAGGAGGTAATTCGGCCCATCGAGTCTGCACCGACCCCCGGAAAGAGGACCCCACCTAATCCCACGCCTCCACCCCATTCCCGCAACTCAGTAACCCCACTTAACCTTTTCGACATTAAGGGGCAATCCAGCATGGTCAATCAAACCAACCTGTACATCTTTGGACTGTGGAAGGAAACCGCAGCACCCGGAGGAAACCCACGCAGTCACCATTAATGGCTTGAACAAACACACGCCTGAAAATATGTTATATACAAAAAAATGTGTCAACAAGATACAAAATTAATTGTTCACATTCAACCATCAAGATCAAATGCTATAGAGTTCATTTTAATCCCACTCACTGAGTGATAAAGCAATGGGATTGAGTGGAACATCCGTTTTACACCCCATCCAATATAAATTCTCCATTGACTTTAACGGGAAGTAGAATGGGGTGGGGTGTAAAGCCATTGTTGTACCCAATCCTGGGTTGCACCCAATTTTTCGAAGGGTGGCTTAGGTTAACATTGGCTTTTACTGATATATATACCTCACACTTATAATTTGATCTCAAGAAATACAGTTAAACTGATCCACAAAAAAAACTTTACTTTGTCCAACAATGTGTTGTCTTGGCAGTTCTTGCAGCAATGAAGGGTGCTTTCGGTTAGTGAGATGCGCCCCTGCCCATTTGATCGCCATACTATTTTGCACTGCAGGATGCAGGAATTGTGAGAAGGAAACAATGTACCCTTTCCAGGCAACTGGAATCTAAGTGCATACAGCAAGCATCTGTGCACATTTTAACCTCAGCATGGTGAAATGGCCACCACAAAACAAGGAAAACTGATTAGATTGGTGAATTCACCACCCATTATGGTAAGTAGGAAGGAAAAACAGAGAGGGAAACGAGAGGTTGAAAGAGAGAGAAAACAATATTGAACGAGAAAGATTTTTTTTGCATTTTACCAATTAAAGTATCTCCAACAATAATTAAAATCTACGGGAATAAGACTTTAAACTCATAATAGTTTCAGTGCCGGAGAATTTGATTGGCAGTAATTAATACTTATTAGAATTGTGGAAACACAACAAGTGAATCAATGAAGCCAATGCATATCAAGGATAGTGGAAACAGGCTAGCTTCCTGTTTGGGGAATTACTAGCTATGGAAAGAGACAAATATCTGCCTCAATGCACCAGAAGGTATGGGAAGAGAATTGGAATATCCTTGCTGGAGGGCTGTTTAACATGACAGGCAGATTGTTGGTAAAACAATACAGACATAGCCGCAATACAAGTACATTTAGCAATATTATCAGCAATGGCTTGAACAAGCCCCTAAAATATACAATATATAATACTTCACATAGTGAGGTATCCTAATCAGATCAGATGCAATAGCATAATTTCAGTCTCATTTATGAGATGGAAACCCCAATGTGTTACTTGTAATACTTAAACTTGAAATGAAGTAAGCCTTTTACAGCAGGTTTAGCTCATTCCGCCACGCAAATACAGCAACTTTATATCGTTCGACACATTTCAATGAAATGAAATGAAAATTGCTTATTGTCACAAGTAGGCTTCAATTAAGTTACTGTGAAAAGCCCCTAGTCGCCATATTCCGGCGCCTGTTCGGGGAGGCTGGTATGGGAATCGAACCGTGCTCCTGGCCTGCCTTGGTCTGCTTTCAAAGCCAGCGATTTAGCCCAGTATGCTAAACAGCCCCAATGGAGAACCAGACAGCAAGAAGCTAACAGCAGAGTGCATTTCAGACGGTATCTTTTTTATTTCCTTGTTTAATACCACATCATACTCACCTGTCATCCGGCTCAATGAATACCAAATGCTGTTAGTGTTACCATTATTTTGACAGCTATTTTTGGGCCAATGGTTCTGCAATTGCACCAACTGCAGCTCCTTTACAAAACATTATTGGATATCAATTTGAATCAACTTGTTTTTAAATTCACATTCTATGAATTGTTCATTCATGTGGCTTTCTTCACAACCACCCCAAAGTTTGACGTACAAATATCCTTCAAGAGCTTTTGTGAAGAAGATACATATCACTTGTATTCTAATTATGTCTCACGAACCTGTATTCACTGCTGGTTGAACCACTGCTTATTATGTGTGTCTGTTGACTCAGTGCTGTGTGCTGCTGGTCAAATCTTGGTGTGATTACAGAAAGAGAATTTAAACTGAAGCAAGAAGTTGTAAGTATGTCTGCAGACATTTGAAAGCATTGAATAAACCTCCTGTTCAGGCATAGAAATTGATGTGTCGTCTCTGCTGATCAACAACCACATTTTTTGATCCACTTCGGCTTACTTGATCCAAGATGTATTTCTTCAAAGGCAAAATATTCCTCAAACAAATTTGCAGAGAAAAGCATCAGAATGTTATTTTTTTTTTATTAGAACAGTACAGCACAGAACAGGCCCTTTGGCCCTCGATGTTGTGCCGAGCAATGATCACCATACTCAAACCCACGTATCCACCCTATACCCGTAACCCAACAACCCCCCCCTTAACCTTACTTTTTAGGACACTATGGGCAATTTAGCATAGCCAATCCACCTAACCCGCACATCTTTGGACTGTGGGAGGAAACCGGAGCACCCGGAGGAAACCCACGCACACACGGGGAGGACGTGCAGACTCCGCACAGACAGTGACCCAGCCGGGAATCGTACCTGGGACGCTGGAGCTGTGAAGCATTTATGCTAACCACCATGCTACCGTGCTGCCCCACCTACCATCTACCTGGGCTCTTTGCTACTGATGCAACATTCCAATTTTATGCACACCAATTAAAGCCAAGTTAAAAGTGGAATTTCATCATTTTGGGCGTTGTATTTAAAAGCCAAGTGGACTCGGAATTAGAAGAGAGATTCAGAAAATCAGTGGATAAAAACATGATGTTGAAGTCTCCAAATTGTACATGTCCTTGAATTTGCCAAACAAGGTAACATTATGCTGGGGTATATTTAAAAATGGACCAATATATAGTGCATTTATTCAGGTATAATTCATACCGGTTCAGTAAATGTTGGCACATTTATAACATATTAGAAATCCAAACATCTGCAAAAACATATATCACACAAACTTATGAAATAGGAGTAGAGGTAGGCCACTCGGCCCCTCGAGCTTGCTCCGTCATTCAATAAGATCTTGTGTTTCGAATTTCACATTTCCATCTACCTCCAATAACCTTTGATTCACTTGCCCACCAAGAATCTACCTCTGTCTTAAAACTATTCAATGACCAGGGGGGGGATTTTCTCAGCCCAGGCTGGGCCGGAGAATCGCCGGGACGGACGCGAATCGTGCGATGCCGGTCCGCCGATTCTCCAGAGCGGAGAATTGGTGCCATTGACAACGGCGCGGTCGGCGCGCCGCCAGTTGGAGGCCGCTCTACGTGACTGACCTGGCAATTCTCCGCCCGGGATGGGCCGAGGGGCCACACAAAAAATCCGAGTCCTGCCGGCGCCGTTCACACCTGGTCTTACCCAGCGGGACCTCTGCTTGCATGCATCCGGGGTCGGCCTGGTGGGGAGGAAGGGGGGTCTGACCCCGGGGGGAGCCTCTGCTGTGGCCTGGGCCGCATACAGGGCCTACCGATTGCTAGGCCGGCCTCTCTGGCTGGGGGCCTCTTATGTTCCGCGCTGGGCCCTGTAGCCCTACACCATGTTGCATCGGGGCTGGCACAGAGAAAGGAGCCACTGCGCATGTGCACATTGGCGCCGGTCCCACTGCGCATGTGCACATTGGCGCCGGTCCCACTGCGCATGTGCACATTGGCGCATGTCCCACTGCACATGCGCACATTGGCGCCGGTCCCACTGCGCATGCGCACATTGGCGCATGTCCCACTGCGCATGCGCACATTGGTGCCGGTCCCACCGCGCATGCGCAGACCCGCGGCGCCAATCTGACGCTAGGATCGGCAGCTGGAGCAGCGTGGGTTGCTCCAGTGCCATGCTGGCCCCCTGCAGGGGTCAGAATCACAGCTCCCGAGGCCATGTTGACACCATCGAGGAAACGTGATGGCATTTACAATGGCATCAACACTTGGCCTCAGGATCAGAGAATCCCGCCCCTGGTCTCCACTATCGTCTTGGGCAGAGTTCTAAACTGCCTCCTTTTACATCCTTTCTTAAATTCCTTTAACAGTATTCGTGATGCAGTCTCACCAGTGCCCTGTATAACTGAAGCTTAACACCCTTACTTTTATGTTCAATTCCTCTCATAATAAAGGTCGCATTCCATTAGACACCTAGATCCCTCTACATTTCTGCAGTCATATTCTACTTTCATACTGCTCTGCTTTTTTATTCTTCCTACCACAGTGAACCATTTCACATTTTCCCACATTGTACTTTGGGCCTGATTTACGGGCTGCGTCACACCAAAATCTGGATCGGACATTGCCGATAGATCCTGGGAGAGGCCTTTCCTGAGGTTTGTGATGGCGGGACATTGTAATTTGGATCCCAACCACAATGGGTGGGACCCAGACCTACAGAGTTAAATGAGTTTAAAAACTCACTTAACTCAGCTGATGCCAGATTGAACCAGTGCCCGGGATCTATCAGCTTTGTCGCCCTGCGAGCACCGGGGACATCAAGGAGTACCCTATATTAATAAGAGGCTCTATATTAACACACCCTGAATGCTCAGATTGTGTGCGACTACCGCCTCAGAATCATGCATGTGTGTTTCCGCTGTCGTGGGAGCATGCATGGCAACTACATCCTGTGGCACTCGGAGATCCCTGGGCCTCCGAGGATCATCCCAGGATGACGGGTTGGCACATGGGGGACATGGGGTACTCACTTATAGGGTCATGGCTGATGATACCAGTGCGGAGGCCTGAGACCCAGGCGCAGACGTGCTATAATGAGGCCCATGTTGCCACCCATGCTGTGGTTGAGCAGTGCATCAGGCTGCTAAAGATGCGGTCAGGGCCGGCTCAAGGCACCGGCAACTCGGGCTGTTGCCCGGGGCGCCATGTGCTAGGGGGCGCCAGACTCGGGTCCCGCGCATGCGCAGTTGGGCCGGCGCCAACCAGCGCATGCGCGGTGGCCGCACTCCCCCAGTGTGGCCGCACTCCCCCCGGTCCGCCCCCCCCGCTCGGTCCGCTCGCCCGCTCGGTCCGCTCCCCCCCCCCGCCTCGGGTCCGTCCCCCCGCCCCCCCCCCCTTGGGTCCGCCCACCCCGCCCCCCCCTCGGGTCCGCCCGCCCCGCCCCCCCCTCGGGTCCGCCCCCCCGCCCCCCCCCCCTCAGGTCCGCCCCCCTGCCCCCCCCTCGGGTCCGCCCCCCCCGCCCCCCCTCGGGTCCGCCCCCCCCCGCCCCGCCCCCCCTCGGGTCCGCCCCCCCGCCCCGCCCCCCCTCGGGTCCGCCCCCCCTCGGCCCCGCCCCCCCTCGGCCCCGCCCCCCTCTCGGCCCCCCCTCGGCCCCGCGGCCCCCCTCGGCCCCGCCCCCTCTCGGCCCCGCCCCCCTCTTGGCCCCCCCCCCCCCAAGGGCGCCGAAGTTCAGCTTGCCCGGGGCGCCAGCAACCCTCGGGCCGGCGCTGGATGCGGTTCCAATGCCTTGACTGCTCTGGCAGTGCCTTGAATCTCCCGGGGGGGGGGGGGGGGGGGGGGGGGTGGGGGGGGGATGGGGGTCTCCCACTTTGTGGTGGTCTGCTGTATCCCCCACAATTTGGCTACAATGTTTCACTCAGGTTTCCTTGATATTTTATGCTAGATATTTGCTTCACACCCCAATTAAATGTGTCTTTTGGTGCAAATTGTTAGGAAAGACACCCCCTCCCTTCATGGACATTTTGTCGAAGCCCAATCCTGTCTTCACCCAATGTACTCGGATACTCAGTCCATGTCCAAATGCAGCAATATCCAGGCTTGGGCTGACAAGTGGCAAGTTACATTCGCACCACACAAGTGCCAGGTTTGATTGCTCCCAGTTCCACAAACATTAAAACCTTTCACAACAGTCGAACAGTGGAAGCCATGTGTTCCAATCCACAAGATGCACTGCAGTAACTCACCAATGTTCCTTCGACAGAGCCTTCCAAACCTACGACAACTACCATCTAGAAGGACAAAAGCAGCAGATATCTGGGAACCCCACCACCTGGAGGTTCCCCTCCAAGTCATTCATCACTCTGACTTGGAAATAAATCACTATTCCTTCACTGTCACCGGGGCAGAATATTAGAACTCCCTAGCCCCCACTCGTTAACAGTTCAGTAGGTGTACCTGATAATAATCATCTTTTTTAGGTGTCACAAGTAGGCTTACATGGCTTACATTAACACTGCAACAAAGTTACTGTGAAAATCCCCTAGTCGCCGCACTCCGGCACCTGTTCCGGTACACTGACGGAGAATTCAGAATGTCCAATTCACCTAACAAGCAAGTCTTTCGGGATTTGTGGCAGGAAACTGGAGTACTTGGAGGAAAACCACACAGACATGGGGAGAACGTGCAGAATCCGCACAGACAGTGGCCCAAGCTGGGAATCAAACCCAGCTCCCTGGTGCTGTGAAGTAACAGTGCTAACCACTGTGCTACTGTGTCACCCTACACCTCAAGGATTGCAGTGGTTCAAGAAGGCAACTTACCATCACCTTCTGAAGGGCAGCTAGGGATGGGCAATAAATGCTGACCTAACCAGCAACACCCATATCCCAAAAATGAATTAAAAAATAATAATTTTCACCACGAGAAACAATTAGGAGGGAATCGTGGCTGATATGTTTCTTTTCCTTTTTGCCGATTTGCATAAAAGCGTTTATAGAGCTTGGATGAGATAATTTGGCTTGGTGAGCCAAATGGGAGCAGCTACAAAATCCAGGGAACCTGTCCAAACCTGTATTACATTTGGGTTAAATGTGTGAATTAAGTTTACAATTGGAGCCAGTGATGAACAATCAGATATTTTGAATAGCTTGAGGAAAATCAATGCTGACAAATCTTTCACGAAAGCTTTTGACCCCTCACAGAAATTTCTATTCTTTTCATAATAATAATATAAATCTTTATTGTCACAAGTAGGCTCACATTAACATTGAAGTCACTGTGAAAAACCCCTAGTTGCCACATTCCAGCGCTTGTTCGGGTGCACAGAGGGGAGAGGGGGGGCGGCGGGGGGGGGAAGGTATGTCCGACCCCGGGGGGGGGGGGGCCTCCGATGTGGTTGGGGGCTCGTTTCTTCCGCGCCGGCCCCTGTAGCCCTGCGTCATGTTGCGTCGGGGGCCGGCGAATTGAAGGAAGACAGTGCACATTGGCGCCGGTGCCACACCGCATGCACGGATTCCGCGGCACCCAGTTCGCGCCGGGATCAGCAGCTATATCCAGGCTTGGGCTGACAAGTGGCAAGTTACAACTATATAGTTTTGCGCATGCGCACCGATGATCGGGCACGCATGCGCAATGCGGGCGATTTTTAAAAATATGTTTGCCGCCATTTTGAAGGCCGCTTGCAGCCGGCGTTATTAAAAGCCGGCTGCTGTGGCTGATTGGCACGATCGGGAGTACCGTGAAGGACGGCTCCGCGACCCTTCTGACGCCCGACCACGACCCACCTGCGGGTCGCGCTCCCGAGTTTGAAGAACACTGCAGTGACTGGACAATCCCGCTGGCAGGAAGGGCTGGAAAATCTCACTCTTTGTATTAACAGGCAATTCCACTAATACACTCAAAATTACAATTATTTACTGCTGAATTTTCTATAGGGCATGTTGTCCCAATTACATACTGTATCTAGTCAAACTCTGAACATAAACAGATGTGCAAATGACTCTTTTCGCAGTCATTCGGAGATAATACCACCCATGCAAAATTAAAGCAGATTACCGACATTTGAAGAATTGTAATTCTGCCATGACATAATTTAGTATGTTAGCAAATTTTACAGAACCAAAAAAAAAATGTAGACCTTAAATGGCATCAATCAGCTTTTCCAAATGTAGCCAACTTGCAGATGTTTGAAAATGACCCAGACTTTTAAAGTGGAAGCGATTCTGCCTCCAGCAAACACTTAACAACTTGAATATATTCAGCCTGGCTTAACAGAAAAAAGGAACTAATGGGGCCTCAGTGGAAACCAAACCATAATGGCCGAAGGCCTCGTATGAATTAGTGGAATTTGCTGAAAATGAAACATTCTTGCAGTAAATTCACTCCATTGAACGTACAAACATCAGAAAGTCACCTGGCAATGTGGTTAGTGCCCGATCATGGGTTAAAATACAGGGGCCAGAATTCTCCAGCCGTTCGCTAGCAGCGGAATTCTCTGGTCCCAATGGCAGCGCACCCCCGCCCAGGGGTTTCCTGGTGGCTTGGGGTGGCTTCGATGGAAATTCCCATTGACAGCAGTGGGAACTGAGAATCTTGCTGACAGGGAATGGCCCGCCGCCTCCCATGTTTGGAAGCACCCGGCCGGGAGGCCGGAGATTTAGGTCCAGGGTTTCCATCCCTTCCATTACAATAAGTTCAGACTTCCAGCTCTCAGCCATTAGTGAATGATCAGAGGGTTGTCTCCATGAGCAGATAAAAATCCACCTGCGTCACTCCCTTGTGGGCCTCTTGAGGCACATTTCAAGCATGACCACTTAGAAGAAAGATTGCTTGGCAGTCAAGTACAGCAAAGAGAATATACTTCAGAGAAAATAACATAGAACATATAGTGCAGAAGGAGGCCATTCAGTCTATCGAGGCTGCACCGACTCACTTAAGCGCTCATTTCCACCCTATCCCCGTAACCCAATAACCCCTCCTGATGTGTTGGGTGCTCTGGACCTGTGAAACACATACAGGCCACCAACACTTAAAATAGTACAACACTATTTTATTAAACTATAAACTGTTGAACATACTCTTACTGTGGGTTAACACGATGTTAGATTAACTAAAGACCTGTGCCTGTCCGAACCAGTCTGATCACTCAGCACATGGTGAGAATCTGTGCTGTAAACTACAAGCTCTTGTACTTCTGAAAGGCTGCAACCCAAATGAGCGGGAAAACTGATGCCCTCTGGGCGAAATTCTCCGCCCCCCACGACGGGTGGGAGAATAGCGGGAGGGCCTTCCCGACATTTTTGCCGCCCTCCCGCTATTCTCCCACCCCCCCGCCGAAGTCCCGACCCGAATCGCTGCCGCCGTTTTTTTACGGCCGGCAGCGATTCTCAGCTGTTAGATGGGCCGAAGTCCCAGCCCTTTCCGCCGTTTTAACGAACGGCAAACACACCTGGTCTTGCCGTTCGTAAAAACGGCGTGACTAACTCGCTATTAATAACTATGGCACCGATTGGCACGGCCGTACCACGGCCGTGCCAAGGGTGCCATGGGCCCGCGATCGGTGGGCACCGATCGCGGGCAGTAGACCCGATGCCCGCGCACTACTTGTCCTTCCGCCGCCCCGCAGTATCCATTCGCGGGGCGGCTGAGGGGCAACCCGGCCCGCGCATGCGCGGGTTTCGCGCAAAAACGCGATGACGTCACCCGCGCATGCGCGGGTTGGAGTCTTCCAAACTGCGCATGCGCGGCTGACGTCATATGACGCGTCAGCCGGCGCTAACTCCGGCAAGCGGGCTTAACGATTTTCGTTAAGCCCGTCTTGCCGGAGCCTACGGCGTCGGGCTGCTAGCCCCGACCGGGGACCAGAATCGGTCCCCGGTCGGGAAGGGGCGCGCTGCCGTAAAACCCGCCCGGGTTTTACGGCAGCTTTACGATTTCTCCCGTTTTGGGAGAATCGCGCCCTCTGTCTTTATAGTGAGTGTGCTCTAACTGGTGATTGGCTGTGTTGTTATGCATGTTGATTGGTCCCATTGTATGTCCATCAGTGTGTGTGTCTGCACCATGATATACTGGTGTATATTATGACATCCCCCCCTTTTAAAAAATAATTTGTATATATGTGTCAATAAATAGTGTGTGTGGATAATGTTCCTAACTATGTGTATGGTGCGAAGACGTATTTACAGGACTATGTACAGGAAAATTAAGCTATATACAAGGGAAGGTGCCTGGTGCAGAGAACTAGTATGCAACAAAAGGAACGAGAACAATACTATATACAACCCAAGAAAACGATCAAACAAGGCAGGGAAATAACTCAGAGAGTCCATAAATTTGTAAAGTTCATAAATTCAGTCTCTGAGGTGGGCGACGAATTCTGGTTGACCGCCTCAAGGGTGGGTCGAGAGCCGCCAGTTCAGGAGCAGGCAGGACTGCATCACAGTCGGGAGGAGGCAGAGTGACAGGAAGCTCTGCATAGTCCGTGGCAGGGTCAGCAGGAGAGCGATGCAACTCCGGAGGATCATGTGGCGATCGTGGAACGAGGCGAGGGGCATGCCGATGGCGGCGCAGAATGGAGCCATCTGGTAGCCGAACCAGGAATGAGCGGGGGGTCACCTGCCTAAGGACAACAGCAGTTGCAGACCAGCCACCATCCGGGAGATGGATGCGAACATTGTCATCTGGAGTGAGAGCGGGGAGATCAGCAGCACGGGAATCATGAGTCGACTTGTGCCGCGCACGAGACATCTGCATTTTGCGAAGAACTGGAACATGGTCGAGATTTGGTGCATGGATAGACGGCACCATCGTTCTCAGGGTGCGATTCATTAATAACTGTGCGGGCAACAGACCAGTGGACAGCGGGGCGGAGCGATAGTCCAGCAAGAAAAGATAGAAGTCAGACCCAGCGTCGGCAGCCATGCATAGGAGCCTCTTGACTATGTGCACTCCCTTCTCTGCTTTGCCGTTGGACTGGGGGTACAGGGGACTGGATGTCACATGGGCAAAATTGTACCGCCGGGCAAAGCTGGCCCATTCCTGGCTGGTGAAGCAGAGGCCATTGTCCGACATCACCGTGAGCGGGATGCCGTGCCGATCAAATGTTTCTTTGCACGCCCGAATGACTGCGGACGAAGTGAGGTTGTGCAATCTTATCACTTCCGGGTAGTTTGAAAAGTAGTCTATAATCAGGACATAGTCCCTACGCAATGCATGGAACAGGTTGATGCCCACCTTGGTCCAAAGCGACGTGACCAACTCATGGGGCTGCTGAGTCTCTCGTGGTTGGGCCGGCTGAAAGTGCTGGCAGGTGGGGTAGTTGAGTACTGCGTTGGCAATGTTGTCATTGATACCGGGCCAGTACACAGCCTCACGGGCCCGTCAACAACATTTCTCCACGCCCAGATGGCCCTCGTGTAACTGTTCCAGGACAAGCTGGCGCATGCTATGCGGGATGACAATGCGGTCCAGTTTCAGGAGAACCCCATCAACGACTGCCAGATCGTCTCTTACATTATAGAACTGAGGGCATTGGCCCTTGAGACACCCGTCCGTCATGTGGCGCATGACACGCTGTAGCAGGGGGTCAGCCGCTGTTTTGTGGCAAATTCGGACCAGGCGTTCATCCGATGCAGGTAGATGGGAGGCTGTGAACTCTACCTGGGCATCGACCTGGCAGACACACCACTCTGGGCCATACGGAGTGTTGACTGACTTGGAAAGGGCTTCCGCAACGATGAGGTCCTTTCCCGGGATGTACACCAGCTGGAAATCATATCGCCGGAGCTTGAGCAGAATGCACTGGAGGCGAGGCGTAATGTCGCTCATGTCCTTCTGTAGTATATTGACGAGCGGGCGATGGTCGGTCTCGACAGTGAATTGGGGAAGCCCATAGACACAGTCGTGAAACTTCACAACACCGGTCAGAAGGCCCAGGCACTCCTTTTCTATTTACACGTAGCGCTGCTCCGTGGGGGGTCATTGCCCGTGACGCATATGCAATGGGGGCCCATGACGAGGCCTCATCACGTTGCAAAAGCACGGCTCGAATGCCAGACTGACTGGCATCCGTAGAGAGTTTTGTCTCCTTTGCCGGATCAAAGAAGGCCAGAACTGGGGCCGTGGTTAGTTTAGCCTCGAGTTCCCTCCATTCTCGCTCATGGGCAGGGAGCCACTGGAAGTCTGCCGTCTTCCTGACCAGTTTCCTGAGGGCCATGGTATGACAGGCGAGGTTAGGGATGAACTTCCCTAAAAAATTTACCATCCCCAAGAACCGGAGGACCGCTTTCTTATCTTCTGGCGTTCTCATAGCTGTGATGCAGCTACCTTGTCCGCACCCGGCCACACACCCAAATGGGAGATGTGGTCCCCTAGGAATTTGATATCTGCCTGACCGAAAGAGCATTTGACTCTGTTGAGGCGGAGGCCAGATGGTGGTGGACCAGATGATTATGTCATCGACATAGACACAAACACCTTCAATCCCTTCCATCATTTGTTCCATGATCCTATGAAACACCTCGGACGCCGAGATGATCCCAAACGGCATCCTGTTGTAGCAATATCTTCCAAAGGGGGTATTGAACGTGCAGAGCTTTCTGCTAAATTCATCTAGCTGGATTTGCCAGAATCCTTTTGAGGCGTCAAGCTTGGTAAAGAGCTTGGCGTAAGCCATTTCACATGTGAGCTCTTCACGCTTGGGAATTGGATAGTGCTCCCTCATGATATTACGATTAAGATCCTTGGGACCGATACAAATTCTCAATTCGCCGGACGGCTTCTTTACACATACCATGGAACTGACCCAGTCGGTTGGTTCTGTGACCCTGGAGATCACTCCCTAGTCCTGGAGGTCTTGGAGCTGTTGCTTGAGGCGGTCCTTAAGGGGCGCTGGGACCCTGCGAGGTGCGTGTACCACAGGCGTGGCGTTCGGCTTTAATAGAATCTTGTAGGTATACGGGAGCATGCCCATGCCCTCGAAGACGTCGTGGTACTGGTTGATAATGGCGTTGAGTTGCGCCCTGAAGTCCGTGTCTGGAAAGGCAGACGCATCAACAGGAGAGAGAGAGTGAACCCTCTGCACTAGGTTCAACAGCTTGCATGCCTGCGCGCCAAGCAAGGAGGCTTTCGAGGAACCTACAATTTCAAAAGGCAAGATGGCTTTGTGTGAACGATGCGTCACTTCCAGTTGGCATGAGCCGCTGGCAGCAATGGCATCTCCATTGTAATCTAGTAATTGGCATGCAGATGGCAGGATAGCTGGTTTGACACGAAGGCTTTGGAGGTCAAACAGCGCAATGAGATTGGCAGAGGCACCGGTGTCCAGGCGGAATCGTATTTGGGACCAGTTGACCGTAAGGGTGGCACACCACTCATCATCCGGATCGATGCTGTATATTGGAATGGGCTTGGTGCTGTGCTTTGGAGACATCCTGTTCTTTGTTATGATGCCGACTTGAAAAGGCGCCTTTGGGTCGTCGCTGTCAAAATCAGGGGACAGGTCTGGATCAGGCTCGGTGACTGTGGGTTGAATGGCCCGGACATCCCTGCGAGGCTGGCTGGAGCGATGGAAGCTGGTAGGTTGAGTTGATCTGCATAAAGCAGCATAGTGGCCAAGTTTGCCACATTGCAAACATCGTCGGGATTTGGCAGAACACTGCTGCTTTAAATGGGCGGAGCCACAATTGCCATATGCCTAAGCTCACACCTGCACCCTATCCCCACAACCCAGTAACCCCACCTTACCTTTCTTACACTCTGGGCAACTTAATATGGCCAATCCACGTAACCTGCACATCTTTGGACTGTGGGAGGAAACTGGAGCACCCGGAGGAAACCCACGCGGACGCGGGAGGATGTGCAAACTCCTCACAGACAGTGACCCAAGCTGGGAATTGAACCTGGGACCCTGGAGCGGCGAAGAAACTGTGCTAACCATTGTGCTACCATGCTGCCCGGTATACAAAAATTAAAGCAGATTACCTAAATTTGAAGAATTGGAATTCTGCCATGACATAATTTAGTATGTTAGCAAATTGCACACAACAAAAAAAATATATCGACGATAAATGGCATCAATCAGCTTTTCCAAATGTAGCCAACTTGCAGATGTTTGAAAATGACCCAGACTTTTAAAGTGGAAACGATTCTGCCAAATAACATGCGGTGAAACTAATGCCAAAAACATGACCATATGTGGCACCATCGATGGGGTGGTCGCTGACTGCCTGCCTCTTTTCTGCGGCTACATTCTTGCACAAGTGTATCTGGGCCAAGGTCTAGTGGTGTCTCTGGTACACTGTAAGGTTTTTGTAATCGCGGGCACGGAAAAGGCTGGTGTTTATTATGCATACACAAAAACAGGAAAAACTTACATTTATACAGCACCTTTCATGACCACTGTGTGGTAGTCACCACTGATTGTATAGTAGATGTAGTAACTGTATAGTAGAGGTAGTACGGTAGTACTAGAGGTACGGGGGTAAATCCCTGCCTACTGGCTCCACCCAGTAGGCGGAGTATAAATGTGTGTGCACACCAGAGCTGCGCCCATTCTGGTAGCAGCTGCAGGAGGCCACACATCCCTGCTGAATAAAGCCTCGATTATTCTCTACTCTCGTCTCATAGTAATTGACAGTGCATCAATTTATTAAGTAGAGATATTACAGCGATGGAACTTCATATCGAGCCTGATCGGCTACAGCTGCACCCTCAACCAGCCAATGCTATGTCGGCCTTCGACACTGGCTAGCTTGCTTCGAAAGCTACCTCGGATCATCAACTGAACAACCCTTGGATGCACAGAAGCTCCAGGTCCTTTACTCACAGGTGAGCTCTGATATTTTCCCCTTATCCGGGATGCGCCCATTTACACTGAAACAATGGAGCTCCTGAAAGGACATTACATTCGGCCGGTTAACACCTGTCCACGAGACAGCAACTCCCCGGTGAGTCCTTAGACGATTTCTGGCATGCCCTGCACATCCTGGTGAGGAACTGCGACTGCCAGGCAGTTTCGGCAGTCAAGCATACGGGACTTTTAATCAGAGACGCTTTTGTTACAGGCATGGGGTCGGCGTACATCCGCCAGCGCCTATTAGAAGGGGGTACGCTTGACCCTGTGGCAACCAGGCAGCTCGAAAATTCGCCAACAGTAGCCTCCCGTAACGTACAGTCATACACCCCCGACCGCACGGCATCATCAGGGACATCGTGGGCCCCACCAGCTACCGCCCCCAGCCCACCCCAAGCCTGCGCCGTGCGGCAGCCAGCCAACCCCGGGGGGCCCAAATGCTACTTCTGCGGGCAGGCAAACACACCCAGCAGTGCTGCCCGGCGCGGAGTGTAACCTGCAAGGCCTGCAGAAAGAAGAGACATTTTGCAGCTGTGTGCCAGGCCCGGTCGATCGCTGCTGTATCTAGGCCCAGCATTCCTGCACCCTCCACGCAGACCATGTGCGGCCTGTGGGCGCCGCCATCTTCTTCTCTACAGACCACGTGAGGCCGGTGGGCCATCTTTAACGCCACCTGCCATGTGCGCCCTGTGTGCGCCGCCATCTTTAACGCCATTTTGGACGGCGCCTCAGGACCCCTGCTCGTCGGGAACTTCGTCTGGCTGTTCATCACCTCGAGTATTCTCTACTCTCGTCTCATAGTAATTGATAGTGCATCGCACTGGATATCCCAAAGCATTTTACAGCCAACAGAGTGCACTCACTGTGGGGAACGTAGCAGCCAATTTGACCACAGCAAGTTCCCACAAAGAGATAATGACCAGATAATTTGCTTAAGTGCTGCTCGCTGATTGAGGAATAAATATTAGTCAGCACAATCCCTCACTCTACTCTGAAATAGTGATCTTTCATGTTCACCTGAAAGGGCTGTTGGGACTTTGGTTTAACCCCTCATCTGAAAGACATAACAAGGCACAAGATACACGTTCGGTATTGTACTGGAATGTCAGCCTTTGTTTTTATGCTCAAGTCCTGGTGTTGGGCTTCTGACTCTGAGGTGAAAGTGCTGTGGACTGAACCACAGCTGACACAGAAAAACAAAAAATAGACTGAATGTCCGCTGATGGAATCTTTAGGTCCACTGAAGTCAATGGACTTCTGGCTGGCTCGCCACAGAAGGACACACAAAACCCCCGCCATTGATTTAATGCCACAGGAAAATTTGGAGTTGTGCACCATGGGCTTTCTCCTCTCAGTCAACTCGATCACAACTAATAACATGCCTTCAATTATTCCAATTGTTATGTTATTCCAATGGCTGCAAAAAATTAACTTGTGCACACCCATGTTGGTGCAGATAAAGATTCAGTGCAGTGTATGTCGGATTTGGGACCCAACCTGTTCTGTTAATTCAAAAGCTATTTCTCAAGATTTAGAATTTATTTTGGAATATTGGGCTTTTGTCTTTACTGTTGGGCTGTTGAAATGATGGACAGGTTTACCCTGTTGTTGTGTTTCACCATCACTGGGGAGCACTGCTCGGAATACCTGGGCCGATATTCCCCAAGCCTCCGGGCCATTGGAAGAGGCCCCCGGGACGATTCTCCGCGATCAACCGGCAGAGTTACCACCGACGTGGTTGGTTCCACCGGCGGGAGTTCGGACTCACGGCCGCGCTGGCTGTCCTGGTTGGGGGGGGGGGGGGGGGGTGGGGGGGTGAGCAGACTCCGGTGGGGTCTCCACGACGGACAGGCCCACGATCGGGGGCTACCGATTGTGGGCGCGCATGATCCGTGGGAGGGGGGGGACTTATCTTCATCCACGCTGGCCCGCTGTGTGGCTACACCATGTTGCACGGGGGCCGGTGCGAAAACAGCCACCGCGCGCAAGCGCAGACCCGCTGCCGACCACATGTGCAGGCCTGCACAAGCAGTGCAGGGCTGTGTACGGCAGCTGGAGCAGCGCAGAGCACTCCAGCGCTGTGCTGGCCCCCTATGGGCAACAGAATCGCTGGGCCTAGAGGCCCATTGACGCCGGCATGAAACACTCCTGGGCGAAAAACAGGACCCCTGCTGGGGGTCGGAGAATCGCCTGGTGCCGTCGAAAATCCCGCCCCCGCCGTGGCAGAGATTCTCCGCCACCCGGGAAGTGGCGGCGGCGAGAATCTCGCCACTCCGATCGACGAGACCCCTGCGGCGATTCTCCGGCCCGCGATGGGCCAAAGTCGCGCCGCTGGGAGTCCTCTCCCGCCGCCGAGGTTTGAACCACCTCTGGTGGCAGCGGGATCGGCGGCGCGACCGGGCCCCCGGGGTCCTGGGGGGGCGCGGGGCGATCGGACCCCGGGGGGGTGCCCCCACGGTGGCCAGGCCCACGATCGGGGCCCCCCGCTCAGACTCCGGGCCAGTGCCCTGGGTGCACTCTTTCTCCTCCGCGGCCGCCACGGCCTCCGCCATGGCGGAAGCGGAAGAGAAACCCACATCGCGAATGCGCCGGTGGTGATGTCAGCGGCAGCTGGCCGCTGACGTCACCGCCGGCGCATGCGCCGACCAGCGAAAGCCTTTCGGCCAGCCCCGCTGCCGCTGCCGCCGGTTTTTTGCGCCAGTCTTCTGGTGCCAACCGTTCCGGCGCGGGGCTAGCCCCCAAAGGTGGGGAATTCTCCGCACCTTTGGGGAGGCCCGACCCCAGAGTGGTGGCGCCACTCCCCTACACCGGGACCCCCCATCACGCCGGGTAGGGGAGAATCCCGCCCCCGGTGTTTATGCCGGCGTCAACACTTAGCCACGATATTGGAGAATCCCAGCCCTGGTCGCAAAACACGAGGCACTAGATTCTGATTTGGACACCATCGTAGAGCATCTCCAACCTCTGGATTTTTCAATGATCTCATTGCTCAGGAAAGGCACAGGTAACTGTTAGCTGTAAAAGGACCTCAGATTATTCATCCCAAACCATCTGTTAATGGGTTTGATGTTGGATTTATTCGGATTTCTTTGCAGAGAAGGTAGATATTTCTAGTTTGGCTTTAGATGAAAATACCTGAGTAATAAGTCAACAGCAGTGATGGGTAACTTTACTTTGTTCTCAGAATTCATCAGCTCAAGCTCCAAAGTGATTTTGTGTCTGGGGCACATTGTCATAACAATGTAAATTACATTCAAAATCTACAACGTCTAATTACATTTATATAGCTTCCTTGATATGGAACCAACATCCTAAAGCATTTCAAAAAGAATGGAATGAGATAAAATGAACAGCCACACAAAGGAGTCACTAGAGGAATTGACAAAGGCTTGGGCATGATGTAGGTGTTAAGAAGAACCTTGTTTGGGAGAGGGAAATTTGAGGCTTTTTGGTGTTAATATACCAGAGTGCATGGACATAGTTAGCTAAAGAATGGCCATTAATAGTGTGGGCATGAGGCGAGGGCATTATACAGCAAAGTCAAAGAAAGAGAAGGATTATAGAGGGGTGGATTGAGGCGCTGTAGAGGTTTACACTGAAAGAGAGGGAGTAAGTCCACAAGGGGATTTAAACGTCAGAATTTTAAATTGGAGACATTGGGAACTGAAAATCATACATAGGTGTACATCCCAAAGGAAGATTAGTGGCACCTCGTGGCACGGTAGCACTGTGGTTAGCACTGTTGCTTAACAGCACCAGGGACCCGGGTTCGATTCCCAATTTGAGTCACTGTCTGTGCAGAGTCTGGATGCTCACCCTGTGTCTGTGTGGATTTCCCCCGGGTGCTCAGGTTTCCTCCCACAAGTCTCGAAAGGCATGCTTGTTAGGTGAGTTTGACATTCTGAATCTCCCTCGGTATACCCGAACAGGCGCTGCAATGTGGCGACTAGGGGAGTTGTGCACTAACTTCATTGCAGTGTTAATGTAAGCCTACTTGTGACACTAATAATAAGATTATTAGCAGGCTGGAATAGGGAAACTGTGCTCTGGGTTCGCTGTCATTTACTGAATATGGAGGATGGAAAATTGATTTAAAAAGTATCAAAATAGTCAAGTCTGGATGTGATAAAATTATGGACTAGCTTCCAACGGACAGGCTGGGGCAAAGGTGGACAATCTTGTAGAAGCAGAAATCTTTTGTGATGTGTATATGTGGCCAAAAGCTCTTTCATCTCTCAGAGTCAAATAGGAGGCTGAGATTGCAAACAGTCTGATTCAACCTGAGATAATAGTCGGGAAAAGGGAAGGAATTAATGGTGAGGGTGGGGAGATTTTGGCAGGGCTGAAAATTATGGCTCTACTCTTACAGACTTCCCAATGTCTAAATAGAGGAAATTGCCACTTGTCCTAAACCGGATATCGAACTAGCTGTGCGACAACACAGGAGTTAGGATCAGAGCTGGGTTTGGTCAGAATAAATTCAAATGAATGCTTCTTTAAATTTACAGTGCAAAGAAGTTATTTTCGATGATGGTGACTCCTGTCTGTGTCAGTCTGTATAAGAAGTAATAATGTGTGGTAATTGTGTGTCCTCTAACACTCAGAAAGAGTGTTAATAAATGTATTTCTTTATTGCGAATATTGAGGCACATTTGAGTAGGTCTTTAAAATCATTTGCTATTTTGAACAGTGAAGCATTGTAATGAAGACACACTTTAGGAGGCTTCACTCAAGCATTGTCTGTCCTGTGCTGGAATTTTTCCCATCTTGCTACGGAGAATACTAAATTGCTTTTTGTGTTAGTTATTTTGATCTTACTTTATTTTCCTCTTTGAAAGCAATTCAGGTAATATTAGCTGGTTACAATAGCACTGCCAAAGTATCCCAATGAAGTATTCTATTGTCCTACCTTTCTTGTGCATTTCCATTTCTAAATAATAAGTGATGACACGCATAGAACAGTTCAAATGTAACCTTGAAAGCAACCTTCCCCAGCACTCCCCTTCTAACTAAACCATCACTCACTCACTTCTGACCTCTGCTGATCAAACTGTGCAAATCATGAAAATGAATCAACACAAAACGTGGAATGGATCAATACAAAGTGTGGACTGGATCTTCGTTACTCAGTTGAAGACGAGCGCATAGCGAGCAAGGCCAGCGGTTTTTGACTACCCCTAATTTCTGTGGCGAGCCATCTTCTTGAATTGCAGCACAGGTTATGGAGATTACGCCGACACTGCTGTCAAGGAGGGAGTCCCA
Organism: Scyliorhinus canicula; assembly: GCF_902713615.1. Classification (NCBI taxonomy): domain Eukaryota; kingdom Metazoa; phylum Chordata; class Chondrichthyes; order Carcharhiniformes; family Scyliorhinidae; genus Scyliorhinus; species Scyliorhinus canicula. The sequence goes on from NC_052163.1 coordinate 55,795,607, forward strand.
GCATTTTCACCCAGGGAAGGAATGGTATCTGTTGTCAGGTCAGGATAGTATGTGACTTGGAGGGGAAAATGCAGGGTATGGTGTTTGAATGCATAGTGCTTTGAAAGATAGTGGAGGTGTGGATGGGGTTGGCAATACATAATAATCTTTATTGTCGCAAGTAGGCTTACATTAACACTGCAATGAAGTTACTGTGAAAACCTCAGAGTCGCCACATTCCGGCGCCTGTTTGGGTACACAGAGGGAGAATTCAGAATATCCAAGTTACCTAACAGCGTGTCTTTCGGGACTTGTGGCAGAAAACCGGAACACCCTGAGGTAACCCCCGCACACACAGGGAGAACGTGCAGACTCCGCACAGACAGTGACCCAAGCCAGGAATTGAACCTGGGACTCTGTAGCTGTGAAGCAACAGTGCCACCCACTGTGCTACCGTGTATCAATACACAACATCAGCTACAAGACAGAAAAGCATGGAATGAATCTCTCTCACCAAAGAGCCTGTAGCAAAAGCTTGTGTATGGAGTCTTATCACAGGGGAAGATGTTGCGATTCAGCTATCACACGGTTCTTGCTAACCAGGAAACTGTTCCACTCTTCCACTCTTTTGTTAAAAAATAATTTTTATTCAGATTTTTCAACAACAAATTTTATCCCAACAAAGAAAACAAAAAGGGCAGCACGGTGGCCTAGTGGTTAGCACAAACGCCTCACGGCGCTGAGGTCCCAGGTTCGATCCAGGCTCTGGGTCACTGTCCGTGTGGAGTTTGCACATTCTCCCCGTGTCTGCGTGGGTTTCGCCCCCACAACCCAAAAATGTGCAGAGTAGGTGGATTGGCCACGCTAAATTGCCCCTTAATTGGAAAAAGTAATTGGGTAATCTAAATTTATAAAAAAACAAAAATACACCGGGCTACTAGGGACGCAAAGGCCAGGATACCGGCCTCTCTCGCCTCCTGCACTCCCGGCTCCGATGCCACCCCAGAAATAGCGAGCCCCCAGCCCGGATCCACCCTGGAACCAACCACCCTGGACAAGGTTCCCGCCACCCGCTTCCAAAAACCCTGTAGCGCCGGACAAGCCCAAAACATATGGGTGTGATTCGCTGGACTTCCCGAACACCTCCCACACCTGTCCTCACCCCCAAAGAACCGGCTCAGCCTGGTCCCAGTCATATGCACCCTGTGCAGCACCTTTAGCTGAATTAAACTAAGCCGTGCGCAAGAAGAGGAAGAATTCACCCTCCCCAGGGTGTCCGCCCATGTCCCCTCATCAATCGCCTCCCCCAGCTCCTCCTCCCACTTCGTTTTCAGCTCCTCCACCGCGGCCTCTTCCCCCGCCTGCATCACCTGATAAATTGCAGAGATCCTACCCCCACCGGCCCACGTCCCCGAGAGCACCCTATCCTGAACCCCCCTTGACAGCAATAGCGGAAACTCCGCCATCTGCCGCCTAACAAACGCCCGAATCTGCAGATACCTAAATGTATTCCCTGGGGGGAGACCCCACTTCCCCTCCAACTCCTTTAGGGTCGCAAACTTCCCGTCGAGGAAGAGGTCCCCCATCCGCCTGATACCTGCCCTATGCCAGCTCAAAAACCCTCCATCTATCCTCCCTGGAACAAACCGGTGGTTCCCCCATATCGGGGACCAAACTGAGGCCTTCAGCTCCCCCCGATGACGTCTCCACTGACTCCAGGTTTTGAGGGTAGCTACCAATACTGGACTCGTAGAATACCTTGCCGGAGGGAGTGGCAGCGGGGCCGTCACCAGTGCCTCCAAACTCGTGCCCACACAGGACGCTGCCTCCATCCTCTTCCATGCAGCTCCCTCCCCCTCCATCACCCACCTACGAATCATTGCCACATTCGCAGCCCAGTAATACCCACACAGGTTGGGCAATACCAAACCGCCTACCTCCCTGCCTCGCTCCAAGAATACCCTCCTCACTCTCGGGATCTTCTGCGCCCACACGAACCCCAAAATGCTCCTATTAACCCTCCTAAAGAAAGCCTTCGGAATCATGATGTGTAGACACTGGAAAAGAAACAAAAACCTCGGGAGCACCGTCATCTTAACCGACTGGACCCTGCCCGCTAGGGAGAGTGGCAACACATCCCACCTCCTAAACTCCTCCTCCATCTGCTCCACCAGCCTCGTAAAGCTTAACCTATGCAGGGCCCCCCAGCTCCTGGCTATCACGACTCCCAAATACCTGAAACTCCTCTCTGCCCTCTTCAACGGAAGCTCTTCTATCTCTTTCTCTTGGTCCCCCATGTGCACCACAAACAATTCACTCTTCCCCATGTTGAGCTTATAGCCAGAGAAGTCACCAAACTCCCCCAGGATCCTCATCACCTCTGGCATCTCCCCCACTGGATCCGCAATGTACAGCAGTAAATTGGTCGCGTACAACGGCAGCTGGTGCTCCTCCCCCCCTGCCCAATCCCCCTCCAGTTCCTCAATTCCCTCAGTGCCATGGCCACGGGTTCAATCGCTAGCGCGAAAAGCAGGGGAGACAAGGGGCACCCCTGCCTCGTCCCCCAGGACAGCCAAAAGTCCTCCGACCTCCTCCCATTTATCACCATGCTCGCCACCAGAGCACTGTACAGTAGACTCACCCAACTAATGAATCCCTCACCAAACCCAAATCTCCTCAACACCTCTCACAGGTAACTCCACTCCACCCTATCAAAACCTTTCTCCGCATCCATCGATGCCACTATTTCCGCCTCCCCGTCCGTCGCCGACATCATTATAACATTAAGAAGCCGCCGCACATTGACATTCAACTGCCTCCCCTTCATAAACCCCGTTTGGTCCTCGTGGATGACCTGCGGAACCACATCCTCCACCCTCCTCGACAGTATCTTGGCCAACAGCTTCGCGTCTGCGTTGAGGAGCGAGATCGGCCTGTAAGACCCACACTGGAGGAGGTCCTTATCCCGCTTCAAACTCAGAGAAATTAGTGCTCTGGACATCGTCGGGGCAAAGCCCCCTCCCCCACCTCATTCAGGGTCCTCACTAACAACGGGCTGAGCAGGTCCGAGAACTTCCTGTGAAACTCCATCGGGAACCCACCAGGCCCCGGTGCCTTCCCTGACTGCATTGCCTCGATCAGCTCCTCCAACACGATTGGGGCCCTCAGACCCTCCACCCGCTCCTCCCCCACTCTTGGGAACTCCAGCTTATCCAGAAAGCGGTACATCCCGCCCTCCTCCCCAGGGGGCACCGACCAGTACAGCTCCTCATAGAAGGACCTGAACATCCCATTGATGTCCCTTGCACTCCGCACCAGATTCCCTCCCACATCTCTAACTCCCCCTATCTCTCTCGCTGCCTCCCGCTTCCGGAGCTGGTGGGCCAGCATCCGACTTGCCTTCTCCCCGTACTCACATACCGCCCCCTGTGCCCTCCTCCACTGCGCCTCCGCCTTCCGGGTGGTCAATATATGAAACTCCGCTTGGAGACTACGACGCTTCCTCAAAAGCCCCTCCTCCGGGATATCCGCGTACCTCCTGTCTACCCTTACCATTTCTTCCATCAACCTCTCCCTCTCAACCCTCTCCCCCTCTCCCTGTGCGCACAAATAGATATCAGTTCCCCTCTAACCACCGCCTTCAACGCCTCCCAGACCACCCCTACTTGCAGCTCCCCATTGTCATTAGCTTCCAAATACCCCTCTATACCCCTACGGACCCACCCACATACTTTCTCCTCCGACAGAAGCCCCACATCTAACCTCCATAGCGGGCGCTGATCCTTCCCCTCCCCCAGCTCCAGGTCCACCGAATTCGGAGCGTGGTCTGATATGACTCCGCCCCTACCACCCTCGGGATTAGCGCCCTGCTGAGGACAAAAAAAAAAATCGATCCGGGAATAAGCCTTGTGGACAGAGGAGAAAAATGAGAACTCCATACCTCCCGGCCTCAGAAACCTCCAAGGGTCTACCCCTGCCATCTGGTCCGTGAACCCCCTCAGTACTGTGGCCGCCGCCGACCTCCTGCCCGTCTTGGACCTCGAACGATCCAGAGCCGGGTCCAGCACAGTATTAAAATCTCCCCCCAATATCAAGCCCCCCGTCTCCAGGTCTGGAATCCGGCTCATCATACGCCGCATGAAGCCTGCATCGTCCCAGTTGGGGGGCGTACACATTGACCAGTACCACCCGCTCCCCTTGAAGCCTACCACTCACCATTACATATCTGCCACAGCTATCCGCCACCACACTCGACACCACAAATGACAAGCTCTTTCCAACCAAAATCGCCACCCCCCAGTTCCTCGCATCTAGCCCCGAATGGAACACTTGTCCAACCCACCCTCTTCTCAGCCTCACTTGATCCGCCACCTTAAGGTGCGTCTCCTGGAGCATAGCCATGCCAGCCCCAGCCCCTTCAAATGCGCCAACACCCGGGCCCGCTTCACCGGCCATATCTCTCCCTCGGCTCACCACGTGCCCGCAGAACCCCCCAGGCCCGTTCCCCACGGTGGCAGACCCCCTTCCCAACCCCCCCCCCCCCATCACAAGCAGTTCCCCTTCGGCCCTTCCAGCAGCAACCCGGTACCTCCCCCGGCAACAACCCCCCAGCCCCCCCTAGCTAGGGCCCCCCCTAGCTGCGTAAACTCTTCCATTGTACAAGTTTCCGTAAGTCAGCCAACTCCTGCTGACCCCGGCTGCTCCCGCCACCCCAACGACCCCCCCCCCCCCCGGTGCAACACAACCACCACTCCCCCCGCGCGGTACCGGCCCCTCCCACTCCAACTCCAGTGCAGGAAAGAAGCCCGCGCTTCCATCCCAAACCCCACCCCCCCCAGCCTAACACGCGGGAAAAAGAAAGGCGCGTGACCCACGGGCCCGCGAAACAGTTCCCCAGCCCTCCACCAGTGAACACAAAAAAACCCATCAAAATAAATAATTAAAGAGCCCCAAAAAAGCAAAAAACCAAAAAGGAACCAACAAAAACAGCAAACAGGAAAAAAGGATACCAGGGAGGACAATGCCTCCGGACAGTGTACATCAGTCCCCAGCCCCCCCAGTCCTCAGTTCGAGTCCAGCTTCTCTGCCTGGACGAAGGCCCAGGCATCCTCCGGGCAGTCAAAGTAGAGCTGGCGATCTTTATGTGACCCAGAGGCGGGCCGACTGTAGCAGGCCGAACTTCACCCCCTTCTTGTGAAGCACTGCCTTCGTCCGATTAAAACCAGCCCTTCTCTTCACCACCTCCGCACTCCAGTCCTGATAAATCCGGTTCTCTGCATTCTCCCACCTGCTGCTCCTCTCCTTCTTCGCCCATCTCAGCACACACTCACGGTCAATAAAGCGGTGAAAACGGACCAGCACCGCCCTTGGCGGCTCATTCGGCCTGGGCTTCCTCAGCAGCACTCGATGGGCACCCTCCAGCTCCAAGGGCCCTTGAAAGGTCCCCGCGCCCATTAACGAGTTCAGCATCAGGGCCACATAGGCCCCCAAGTCCGAACCTTCCAGCCCCTCCGGGAGGCCCAGGATCCGCAAGTTCTTCCGGTGGGAGCGGTTCTCCATCTCCTCCATCCTCGCTTGCCATTTCTTGTGAAGCGCCTTGTGCGACTCCACCTTCACTGCCCGGCCTAGGATTTCCTCCTCGTTCTCCGAGGCCTTTTGCCGTAACTCGCGGATCTCTGCTCCCTGAGCAGTCTGAGTCGCAATAAGCTTGTCCAATGAGGCCTTAAGCGGTTCCAGGAGCTCAGCTTTCAGCTCTCTGAAACAGCGCTGAAGCAGCTCCTGCTGCTCCTGCACCCACTGCTGCCACACTGCCGGTTCCCCGCCCGCCGCCATCTTATTTTTCCTGCCTCGCACCTTTGTCTGCTCCAAAGCCGATTTTATGACCGCCCCGCTCCTAGTCCAGTCCATCCACCAGCGGATGATCGCAGCAAATGTGTTCCCCCACCAGGAAAAGTCTAGCCAGCACCGCTACGGGCCCTTAAAAGAGCCCAAAAGACCGAAAAAAGCAGGAGCCACCGAACGTATAGCTTAGCTCCGCATCACTGCAACCGGAAGTCCACTCTTCCACTCTTACCATCTGCAATAAACATATCAGAGGAATTCACAGATTGAATGGTGGCTTGGATTTGGATTTTTTTTATTATCACGTGTACTGAGGTGCAGTGAAAAGCATTGTTCTGCTTACAGTCCAGACAGAACGTTCCATATATGAAAAAACATAGGTCAAACATAAATACACACAATGTAAATGGATAGACACAGGCATCGGGTGAAGCATACAAAGTGTAGTGCTACTCAGTAGAGAAGGTGTGTGAAGAGACCAGTTCAGTCCATAAGAGGGTCGTTCACAAGTCTGGTAATGGTGGGGAACAAACTGTTTTTGACCATGTTAGTGCATGCTCTCAGACTTTGCATCTCCTGCCTGATGGGAGAGATTGGAAGAGAGAATAACCCGGGTGGGAGGGATCTTTGATTATGCTTCCCGCTTTCCCAAGGCAGCGGAAGGTGTAGACAGAGTCAATGGATGGGAGGCGGGTTCGCGTGATGGACTGGACTGTGTTCACGACTCTTTGTAGCTTCTTATCATCTTGGGCTGAGCAGTTCCCATACCAGGCTGTGATGCAGCCAGATAGGATGTTTTCTATGGTGCATCTGTAAAAATTGGTGAGACTCAATGTTTACATGCCAAATTTCCTGGTTTCCTGAGGAAGTATAGGCACTCTTGTTCTTTCTTGGTCGTAGCGTCGACGTGGGTGGACCAGGACAGATTGTTGGTGATGTGCACACCTAGGAATTTGAAGCTGCTAACCATCTCCACCTTGGCCCCGTTGATCCTGACAGGGATACGATACTTCACTTCCTGAAGTCAAGGCCAGCTCCTTAGTTTTGCTGACATTGAGGGAGAGATTGTTGTCATTACACCACTCGACTAGGTTTTCTATCTCCCTCCTGTAGTCTGACTGATCGTTGTTCAAGACCCAACCCACTACAGTTGTGTCATCAGCAAACCTGTAGGTGGAGTTGAGCCAAATTATGACACACAGTCGTGTGTGTATAGGGAGGTTGGTAGGGGGCTCAGTACGCAGCCTTGTGGGGCCCAGGTATCGAGGACTATAGTGGAGAAGGTGGTGGTGTTTATCCTTACAGATTACAGTGTATGGGTCAGTAAGTCGAGGATCCAGTTGCAGAGGGAGGAGCCCAAGTCCCAGGTTTTGGAGTTTTGATATGACACGATCATAATGGGTCGGATCTCAAACACTGATGAGTCAGAGTACAGGAGGAGATAGAAAACCTAGTGGTCTGGTATAACGACAACAATCTCTCCCAGGGATTATGGTTGAAGGTAGAGGTGAAGTCAATGAAAAGGAGTCTGACGTCGGAGTCCTTGTTGTCGAGATGATCTCAGGATGAGTGTAGGGCCAGGGAGATGGTGTCAAGGCATTCTGGGAGTATGGAGCTGATGTGTCTCATGACCAACCTCTCGAAGCACTTCATAATTATAATTGTCAAGGCCACCATCAGTATTCATTGAGGCATGTTGCCTGGTTCTTCTTTATGATAGTGGTCTTCTTGAAGCAGGTGGGAACCTCAGAACGGAGTAGGGAGAGGTTGAAGATGTCTGCACACACCCACCAGTTGATCCACACAGGATCTGAGCACATGACCAAGGACTCTGCCAGTACCCGTTCCTTTCCAAGGGTTCACTTTCAAGAAGGCCGATCTGACTATGGAAGCTGTGACGGTAGATATGGGTGTGCCCGATGCTGCTGGGACAATTGACACCGGTTAATGGTTTCCTGCTCGAACAAGCATCGAATGCATTGAGTTAATCCGCTGCTTCCGGAGATTCTACTTGGCTTTGCTTTGTAGCTCATTTTGTTGTTTAAGCCTTGCTACAACCGATGAGAGTCCGTGTCATTAGTATGTTCTGGCTTAGTCAGTAATTGATGGAGGACCCCAACACACCTGTGCAAAAGACGAGGCTGAAGCATTCACAACAATCTTCAGCCAGAAGTACCAAGCGGATGTCCATCTCCGCCTCCTCCAGAGGCCTCTAGCATCACAGATGTCAGTCTTCAGCCAATACGATACACTTCACGTGATATCAAGAAATGGCTAAAGGTACTGGATACTGCAAAGGCTATTTGTCCTGACAATATTCCGGCAATCGTACTGAAAACATGCACTCCCCTAGCCACACCCCTAGCCAAGCTGTTTAGGTACAGCTACAACACTGGCATCTACCTGGCAATGTGAATCAGGGGAAAAAATTCCTCTGCAGGCTGGTGCCATACGTGGCACAAAGGAAATTATTGTGGTGGTTGGAGGTCAATCATCTCAGCTCCAGGTCATCATGGGAGGAGTTCCTCAGGTCCACCCATCTTCCACTGCTTCATCAATGACCTCCCTTCCATCATAAGGTCAGAAGTGGTAATGTTTGCAGACGACTGTATAATATTAAACACCATTCAGATAATGAAGTAGTCCACGTTCAAATACAAGAAGACCTGGACAATGTCCAGGCTTGGGCTGACAATTGGCAAGTTATATTTGCACCAAGTGCCAGACAATGACAAACTCCTACAAAAGAGGATCTAACCATCCTCCCTGACATTCAATGGCATTACCATCACTGAATCCCCCACAGTCAACATCCTGGGTGTTACCATTGATCAGAATCGAACCTGGAATAGCCATATTAATATTGTGGCTACAAAGCAGGTCAAAGACTAGGAATCCTACGGCGAGTAACTCAGGTCCTGAACCCCCCCCAAAGCCTGTCCACCATCTACAAGGCACAAGTCAAGAGTGTAATGGAATACCTTTCACTTGCTTCGATGAGCGCAGCTCCAACAACACTTAAGAAGCTTTACGCTATCCAGGACAAAGCAGCCATTTGATTGCTATCCCTTCCACGAATATTCAATCCCTCCACTACTGATGAACAGTGGAAGCCATGTGTACTAGCTACAAGATGCACTGCAGTAACTTGGCAAGGTTCATTAGACTACATCTTCCAAACCCTTGACCAATACGAGCAGCAGATACCTGGGAACCCCACCACCTGGATGTTCACCCCCAAGTCAGTCACCATCCTGACTTGGAAATATATCGCCGTCCTTTCACTGTTGCTAGGTAAATATCCTGGAGCTCTATCCCTAATAGCACTGTGGATGTACCGACACCTCAGTGACTTCAACGGTCCAAGAAGGCAGCTCACCCCATCCTCTGAAGGGCAACTAAGGATGGGAAATAAGTGCTGGTATAGTCAGCTACACCCACGTCCCTTAAATGAATTTTAAAAATAAATAAATGGAGTACCCTCAGATTGTTGCACTGTTTCAAGTGAATGTTTATTCTTCATGGTTCCAAAATTTGTGATTTTTCCATTAATCTCTACCAATGAGCACAATTCCTCTGGGCTGGGAATGGGAAGGAACCAGGTTTCACCCCTGGGCTCTGCAGTCTTTGTACTGAGTAAAGGAAACGGGGAAAAAAAACTCCATGAAAAAGTAAGTAAAGTGTGATACAACCAAAAGAGGAAGCAGAGAGCAAAACAAGATTTTCATGCAGTTAAGACCTGTCACTGATTATGTCATTCTCTCGTCTCCCTCGGGTTGGATGAAAAACAGCTGCCCATCAATCTGATTCTGTATTTGCCAACTGTACATTTTTTTGGCAACTTATGAATATGTTGTTGCATTAAGTGTATCACATATGATAACAAAGTGTCAATCTCGGTAAGAATTTGTGGCTCCATTTTGTTCCTAAGAGTGGAATGTAAATGCAGAACTGCAAACCAGCGTTCAAGCATGAGATAACCATTAACATCATAACATATCTGCGATGAACACGTGACCAGAAGCAGGAAATGTGGTCATTATAAAGCTGCAGGTTTAGGAGAGAGAATGAGGAAGAGGTGTAAGTGTAGAAAAAGCAGCAGGTGTGCTGCCTGGCATTTTGTCACTGATCCCCATTGGCATGTCTCTCCTCTCAACCTCCATATTTTCATCCAGTCGTTTATGTTTGTTTTCTGTTGTTGGAAAACTGCGTCACTATTGAGGCAGAGATGCATATTTTTCAGGTTCTTTTTGCCTTGTTGTTGTTTTGCCAGGTGCACCCAAGTCCGACGGCCTCGTAGAGATTGGTTCAATATCCCCAAGTTTCTCGTCTGTCTCTTTTCGGGTTTTTTTCTTAAATTTGCCAAAGTTTTTTACACTTAACCTGCCCAATCTCCGTCTGGGCTCCTGTCCTACCTTTTTCCTCTCACAAATTTCTTGATGAGCATAATGGTTATCAACCGACGGACACTCCTTTACATATTCTATGCTCGCTGACACTGCGCAAAAGCAGCAGATGTTGCTGCATTGAGCTGCTCACGTTATGGCTTTTTAAAGGAACGTGGGTCTATCTGTTTTGATTTATAATTTTTTTGTGGCTATGGATAGTAATAACTTCAGAACTCTCTTTGTCTGCTTGTAGACACATCTCTGAAAGATTAGGGCCGCAACATAATTGGGAGCTCGTCCAGGATAATGCTATGAACTATCGATTGCGCTCGATTATGATTAATTTGATGCGTGTTGTTCATGAACGCTTACTTGAATTCAAGTTGCATCTGTTAATAGTCAGTTGATTTTTCATATTCTTCTGTGATGTCCTATTTCTCTGTTTGAGGTGCTATACTCTCTATCTAAGACAGGCAATTTGATTACTTTGCATTAAAAGAACATGGGGCAGGATTCTCCACGAACCGGCAGGGCAGGCAACTCCAGCGCGAAGGAGGGGCGAGAACCACTCCGGCGTAGGGCCGCCCCAAAGGTGCAGAATCCTCCACACCTTCAGGGGCTAGGCCAGCGGCGGAGTGGTTTGCGCCACGCCGGCCAGCACGGAAGGGGCTTGGCGCCACGCCGAAGGGCCTCTGCCGGCCGGTGCGAGTTGGCGCATGTGCGGGAGCGCCAGCGTCTGATGGCGTAATCCCAGCGCATGCGCAGGGGGGTTCTTCTCTGCGCTGGCCATCGCGGAATGTTATACCGGCCGGCACGGAGGGATAGAGTACCCCCACGGCACAGGCCCGGCCACGGATTGGTGGGCTCCGATCGGGGGCCAGGCCACCGTGGGGGCACTGCCCAGAGTCAGATCCCCCCGCGCCCCCCGGAGGCCGCCTGCGGAGCCAGGTCCCGCTGGTAAGTACCTGTTGTAATTTACGCCGGTGGGACCGGCCGAAAACGGGCGGCCACTCGACCCATCACGGGCCGGAGAATCGCCGGGGGGGGGGTCTGCTGCCAACGGCCTGCCATCGCCGCCAAATCCCCGGCGCCGGAGAATCCCGCCCATGATTTTTGTACTTGACAAGTTTTGTGAGGGCCACGAAGAATCCAACACGAGTTGAAGGATAGAAAGAAATCACACACACACACACACACACACACACACACACACACAGGTTATAACACGGGGACAATGTGCAAACTCAACATGGACAGTGACCCAGAGTTGGGATCGAATCTGGGACCTTGGCACTGTGAGGCAGCTGAGCTAACCACTGCACCACCGTGCTGCCGTATTAATCAATGTTGTGGAAATGTAACGAGGGCATGAAAGCACAGCTCTGCGGTGTTGCTGACAATACAAAGTCTAAAATAAATTGTTCTAGTTCGAAAAAGAAGATGAAATCTGTTTTAACGCAAACATTGGTTGAACTAAATATTTACCCAGCAGAAGTTCTGAGAATGGGAGATGGTCACCTTGAACATGTTCAACTACAACTTGAGCTGAAGAAGATTCAATGAACAAAAAAGGGACATGAGAGAGAAAGAAATAGGAAGGAAGAAATTAGAGTTGGAAAAACTGTGATTAGAACATGTGGTAATCACCACTGTTGTATAATGTGTATATGAGATGTAATACAGTAAGGCTCCTGTACTACAGGTGTGGGGGTAGATCTCTGCCTGCTGGCTCCGCCCAGTAGGCGGAGTATAAATGTGCGTGCTTACCGAGCTGCAGCCATTTCGGCAGCAGCTGCAGGAGGCAACACATCTCTGCTTAATAAAGCCTCGATTACTCTCTACTCTCGTCTCATCGTAATTGATAGTGCATCAATTTATTAAGCAGAGATTTTACAGTGATGGAACAATGCATCAAGCCAGATCGCCTGCAGCTGCACCCTCAAGCAGACAGCTTGCTTTGAAGCCTGCACAGCATCAGCTACAGAACAGCCCACAGATGCACAGAAACTCCAGATCCTGTACTCAAAGGTGAGCTCCGATACTTTTCCCCTTATCCGGGACGTGCCCAACGACACTGAGGCCATGGCGCTTTTGAAAGGGAACTACATTCGGCCGATCAACAAACTCTACGCCAGGCACCTCCTGTCCACGTGGCAACAACTCCCCGGTCAGTCATTAGACGATTTCTGGCGTTCCCTATACACCCTGGCAAGGAACTGCGATTGCCAGGCAGTTTCGGCCGTGGAACACACAGAACCTTTAATCAGGGACGCTTTCGTTACGGGCATGCAGCCGGCATCTATTAGAAGGGGGTACGCTTGACCTTGCGGTGACCAGGCAACTAGCAAATTCTCTAACGTTCGCCTCCCGCAACCTACAGTCATAAGCCCCCGACTGCATGGCATACACCCCCGACTGCGCGGCGCCCTCATGGACATTGTGGACCCAACCAACGGATGCCCCCAGCCAACCCCAAGCCTGCGCCTCGCGGCGTAGAGCACAACCTGCAAGGGCTGTGGAAAAAAGGGACATTTCACTGCCGTATGCCAGGCCCGGTCAATCGCCGCTGTACCCAGGCCCATTTTTCTTGCACCCCTGACGTGCGACCCGTTGGGCCCCCATTTGCATCCCCGCAGAACACGTGCGGCCTGTGGGTGCCGCCATCTTCCTCCCATCCTCCCAGCAGACCACCTGCGGCCCGTGGGTGCCGCCATCTTTAACAATGCCCGCCATGTGCGTCATGTGGGCGCCGCCATCTTTGGCGCCATCTTGGACGGTGCCCCAGGAGCCCTGCTCGTTGGGTACTTCATCGGGCCGTTCATCACCTGCCACCGCCGCCTATTAATACCAACCTCAAATCGCCTCTATCACGCTCAATCAGTCCTGACTGCACAACTTCGCAACCGCGTCGAAGATGGTAGAGGTCGATGGGCACAAGATATCCTGCCTTCTTGACTCCGGGAGCATGGAAAGCTTCATCCACCCCTCCACTGTAAGACGCTGCTCCCTTGCGGTACACATCATTAACCTGAGAATCTCCCTGGCCTCCGGATCCCTTTCCGTGGAAATCCGGGGGTACTGCATCGTCGCCCTCACCGTCCAGGGTGTAGAGTTCAGCAACTTCTGACTCTACATGCTCCCCAACCTCTGCGCTGCCCTGTTACTCGGCCTGGACTTCCAGTGCAACCTCTAAAGCCTAACTCTAAAATTCGGCAGACCCCTACCACTCCTCACTGTCTGCGGCCTCACGACCCTTAAGGTCGACCCACCTTCTCTGTTTGCAAACCCCACCCCGGATTGCAAACCCGTCACCACCAGGAGCAGATTGTACAATGCCCAAGACAGGACCTTCAACAGGTCAGAGGTCCAGCGGCTTCTGCAGGAACGCATCATTGAGGCCAGCAACAGCCCCTGGAAAGCCCAAGTGGTAGTAGTAAAGACTGGAAGAAACAGAGGATGGTCATTGACTACAGTCAGACCATCAATCAGTACACACAGCTCAACGCGTACCCCCTCCCACGCATATCTGATATGGTCAATCAGATTGCACAATACCGGGTCTTTTCCACAGTGGGCCTGAAATCTGCCGACCACCAGCTCCCCATCCGCAAGGCAGACTGCCAATACACTGCGTTCAAAGCAGATGGCCGCCTCTATCACTTCCTTAGGGTTCCCTTCGGCATCACTAACGGGGTCTCTGTCTTTCAATGTGAGATGGACCGAATGATTGACCGGTACAGGCTGTGGGCCACCTTCCCGTACCTAGATAATGTCACCATCTGCGGCCACGACCAGCAGGACCACGACGCTAACCTTTTCAAATTTCTCCAAACCGCCAAACTCCTGAATCTCACGTATAACAAGAAGTGCGTGTTCAGCACCAACTGCTTAGCCATCCTTGGCTATGTGGTGTAAAATGGAGTTCTAGGGCCCAACCCTGACTGTATGCACCCCCTCATGGAACACCCCCTCCCGCACTTCCCCAAGGCCCTGAAACGGTGCCTGGGGATTTTCTCCCATGATGCCCAGTAGGTTCTTAATTATGCGGACAAGGCCCACCCACTCATTCAGTCCACAGTTTTTCCCCTGACGGCTGAGGCCCGCCAGGCCTTCAACCGAATCAAGGCCGACATCACCAAGGCCACGATGTACGCGGTCGACGAAACACTACCTGTCTAGGTCGAGAGCAATGCACCGGACGTTGCTCTGGCCGCCACCCTCAACCAGGCAGGCAGACCCATGGCATTATTTTCCCGCACCCTGCATGCCTCCGAAATTTGGCACTCCTCTGTCGAAAAGGAGGCACAAGCCATTGTAGAAGCTGTGCGGCATTGGAGGCATTAGCTGGCCGGCAGGAGATTCACTCTCCTCACTGACCAACGGTCGGTTGCCTTCATGTTCAATAATACACAATGGGGCAAGATCAAAAATGATAAAATGTTGAGGTGGAGGATCGAGCTCTCCACCTACAATTACGAGATTTTGTATCACCCCGGTAAGCTCAACAAGCCCCCCGATGCCCTCTCTCGAGGTACATGTGCCAGCGCACAAGTGGACCGACTTCGGGCCCACGATGGTCTCTGTCACCCAGGGGTCACCTGGTTCTTTCACTTCATAAAGGCCCGCAACCTGCCCTACTCCATTGAGGAGGTCAGGGCTATCACCAGAGACTGCCAGGTCTGTGTGGAGGGCAAACCGCACTTCTACCGGCCAGATCGAGCGCACCTGGTGAAGGCCTCCCGTCCCTTTGAACGCCTCAGCATGGATTTCAAAGGGCCCCTCCGCTCCGACCAAAACATGTATTTCCTGACCATGGTCGATGAAATCTCCAGATTCCCCTTCGCCATCCCATGCCCTGATATGATGTCTGCCAGTCATCAAAGCCCTAAATAACATCTTTACCCTGTTGGGTTTCCCCGCTTACATCCACAGGGACCGGGGCTCTTCCTTTATGAATGACGAGCTGCGTCAGTTCCTGCTCAGCAAGGGCATTGCCTCGAGCAGGACGACAAGCTACAACCCCCAGGGAAACAGGCAGGTGGAGAGGGAGAATGGGACGGTCTGGAAGGCCATCCTGCTGGCCCTACGGTCTAAAAATCTCCCAGTGTCCCACTGGCAGGAGGTCCTCCCCGACGCGCCCCACTCCATCCAATCACTACTTTGCACTGCGACTAACGAACCCCCACCCCCCATGAACGTATCCTTGCTTTCACTAGGAGGTCCACCTCCGCGGTTTCACTTCCAACGTGGCTGGCAGCTCCAGGACCCGTCCCCCTCCGCAAGTACATGGGGCTCCACAAGGCAGACCCGTTATTCGAAAGGGTACAGCTGCTGCATGCAAACCCGCAGTACGCCTACGTGGTGCACCCCGACGGCCGCCAAGACACAGTCTCCCTCTGGGACCTGGCACCAGCTGGTTCCCCATCCCCCCTCCAACTGCCTCGGCGCCACCCATCCTCCTCCCAGCGCATCTCACCACATCCCCCGCTCCAGGATGATACGTTCCACCCGGGGATGAAGGTGAGGACTACATGCTCCCGGAGTCACAGGCGACCAAGCCGGCGCCTGCATCACCACTGGGACTGCGGCGCTCACAACGGAGGATCAAGGCACCCGACCGGCTAAATTTGTGAACTTTCAGCAAACTGTACACTTTAAAAATGCTCACACACCATGTAAATAGTTTTTCCACCGCCCCCGCTGGACTCTTTTTTAACAGGGGGTGAATGTGGTAGTCACCACTGTTGTATAATGTGTATATGAGAGGTAATATGGTAAGGCTCCTGTACTACAGGTGTGGGGGTAGATCCCTGCCTGCTGGCTCTGCCCAGTAGGTGGAGTATAAATGTGTGTGCTCACCAAGCTGCAGCATTTTGGCAACAGCTGCAGAAGGCATCACATCTCTGCTTAATAAAGCCTCGATTACTCTCTGATCTCGTCTCGTCATAATTGATAGTGCATCAGAACAAAAAAAGGAATTGGAGAGACAGAAATTAGAGTTTTAAAAGGAGCTTTAAAGTAAGAAACTAGAGATATATAAAGCAATGTGCATGAGGGAGATTGAATTGGGTGGAGGTGGTCGGGTAGCTCACCTAACAAAAAAAAGTACTGGGCAGCATGGTGGTACAGTGGTTAGCACTTCTGCCTCAGTGCCAGGGACTCGGGTTCAATTCTGGCCTTGGGTCATTGTCTGTGCGGAGTTTGTACGTTCTCCTTGTGTTTGCGTGGGTTGTCTCTGGGTGCTCTAGTTTCCTCCCACAGTCCAAAGATGTGCGGGTTAGTTGGATTGCCCATGCCAATTTGCCTCTTAGTGTCCAGGGGTGTGCAGGTTAGGTTATGGGAATAAGGGGATAGGGCAGGGTGAATGGAGGAATGGACAGGGGTAGTGTGCTGTTCCAAAGTGTTGATGCAGATTCAATGGGCCAAATGGCCTCCTAAGGCACAATAGGGATTCTATGATAGCCAGTTTTGATGTTAACATGCCTCCTTTTGTGGAAAGCAAAGTGGAAAAGTACTTTTTGCACTTTTAAAATGTGGCAACAAATTTGAAGTGGCCAAGGGAAGTTCGGGCATTTTTTATTTTAATGTGTCCTGGCTGGTAAAGCTCAGTAAGCTTATGCAGCGTTGACTGCAGAGCAAAGTTTGTGATAAGAAGACATTAAAGCGGCTATATTGAGAGCTTACCAAACTTGTTCCTGAAGCATATAGACAGTGGTTTAGAAACTATAACAAACAGGAGGGCCAAACCTCTGTTGAATTTGCCAGAGAGAAAGAAACCCCCTTTGTCAGATTGTTAGACTCTCAGGAAATAAATTCTGACTGTAAAAAATTGAGAGGGACGATGATTGACAAGGAGTTTAAAAGGAATCTACCTGATGACTCGATTACTTACTTCAAAAGGTTCTTGAGGCCACTCAAGCAGTTGTTGCAGCTGATAAGTGTGTGATGATCCACAAGGGCAATCTCTGGAGAAAGACTCTTCACTGGATAGTGTGAGACGAAAGACACATTTAAGAGTTTAGCTCACCGGAAAAAGGTTAGGTCTTCTTCCAGTTTTGTTGAAAAAGAGAAAAGCAGTGGAAACACCTGATAATGAGGGGAAGGATTTGGGAGGTAAACAGAAACTTGCTTGTTTCTATTGTAAAAAGAAGGGACAGAGACTGTCTGAGTGTTGAGCCCTGCAGCAGAAAGATAAACTTCCAAAAGGGTGGCTCTGGTGAACATGCAGTCACGTGGGCTGGATAATTCACTTTGGGAAGAATTGGATGCTGGCATTAAGCAGCCATTTCTCAAGGTGGATGAGCCCATTTATTAAGAAAAGCATGTCTTAGTCTCAGGAAAGTGGGAATGTTTCCAAACCAGTTACCATATTGAGAGATACTGGTGCAACTCAGTCTTTTATATTGGAATGGATTTCACCTTCGTCTGAGAAGTCCTCTCCAGCAGTGGTTCCCAACTTTTTTTACGTCATGACTCACCTTTACACTATAAAACATTTTGAGGCACAGCTCCTATTTTCTCCAACTGAACTGCCCTCTAACAAATGTTGTTTATCTCTAAAACCTCCTAAAAACAAACCAACAGCTTCTTCTCTGCTCTTACCAGACTCCTAAATGACCCTCTTATGGACTGATCTGATCTCTTCACACATCATCTCTACTGAGTAGTACTGTACTCCTGTATGTTTCACCCGATGCCTGTGTCTATGTATTTACATTGTGCATTTATGTATGCCCCATGTTCATTTGCATGTATGGAATGATCTATCTGGACTGTAGGCCGAACAATACTTTTCACTGTTCCTCAGTACATGTGACAATAAACAAATCCAAATCCAAGCCACCGTTTAATACAATTTTCATTAGTTTACGAAGTTTACAATGAAAGCCTTATCAATTGCATGTCAAATACGATATTGGAGCCTGTTTCTCCTTTTCTTAACTTTATGGGTACCTGTTTCTTGCCTCTGTCTCCTTCCCTTACTGGATAGTTCTTTTTAAAATTCTTCCTGTCTTCTCTCCTGTTTTATTTTTCAACCTCTCCCTGTCTCCCTCACTTCCCCCAGGCTTTTGTGCCCTGATTGTGTTTTTGCTGATTGCCCGGGCACAGGGGGCCTTTGTCTCCAACTCGGTGGTCGGTATCTCAAATTCCCAAAGAACCCGGGATCTCCTGTGCTGGCTTTAGCCAGGAAAGGGCTGCACATGCGCTGTTCGGAATGTTTTATGATGGTAATCCGAACCTGTATTCACCGGCAGGAAAGGGCCACACCTGCACACTTCTGATTGTTCCCATGGGTTTGGACAATGTGCTTGTGCCTGACCAATGTTTTTAAAAATCTGAACCCGCACATGTGTGGCCCATTCCCATTCAACACATATGTGGGAGGCCCGGGTTCATTGTGACTTGCCAACCACGGAGCTGAAAACAAAGATTTGATTTCCTTTATTTTCATTTATGTTTAAACATTTGAATTTTATTTTGCAGCGCACTTCCCAGCACTCCAGCAACACACTGGTTGGGAATCTCTGCTCTGCAGGAATTAGTGTCCTTCTTCAGGGGCCTGAGATGGCTTTTGTCAATGTACCTCTTCATGTCATTGATTTGAGGTCAGCGTTAGTGTCAGGATGTGCTGTACTTGGGGTCCGGCCTACAATTCCTGCTGATGGCTTGGCCGTTAGCTTAGGAAATTATTTTGCTGGTGATATAGCACTTGTTAGTCCAATAATATCTAAACAGTTCTTACTACCTGAGCATTCGGATGAATTGACAGAGAAATACCTTGAAATAGAACATAGAACATAGAACAGTACAGCACAGAACAGGCCCTTCGGCCCTCAATGTTGTGCCGAGCCATGATCACCCTACTCAAACCCACGTATCCACCCTATACCCGTAACCCAACAACCCCCCCCCATTAACCTTACTTTTTTTAGGACACTACGGGCAATTTAGCATGGCCAATCCACCTAACTTGCACATCTTTGGAATGTGGGAGGAAACCGGAGCACCCGGAGGAAACCCACGCACACAGGGGGAGGACGTGCAGACTCCACACAGACAGTGACCCAGCCGGGAATCGAACCTGGGACCCTGGAGCTGTGAAGCATTTATGCTAACCACCATGCTACCCTGAAATGCCCTGAAATGCTTCCTGCTTGTGCTGTAACACATGCTAAGTCTGAAAAAAGAGAGGAAAATGCTTTAAGGGAAATGGGGAAATTTGATTTCAGTAACTATATTAACCTGAGTGGGTTGTTTGCTTAAAATCTTGATTTGCATGACCCTGGTGATTCGCCTTTGAAGTCTGTCAGTCCCATGGGAGATGAGTTGTGTTAACATACGGGTTGGAGACTGATAATGAGTAGTCATGTTAGTACTCCATGGCAAAGGAGCAGTTCATTAAGCACTGACAGAAGAATTCAGACCTGCGTGCTCTATGAAAATGCTTTGACTGAGAAAGAAGCAGGGAATGTTCCGGTCCCCCAGCTGTGTGTTTCTCGGCAGTGAGCCATTCGCTGACGATAGAATCCTCGCTTCCCGCCGCTTATCAATGGGATTTCCCACTGAACCACCTCTCGCCGCCTGGAAATCCATGGTCAGGGATGCACTGTCGATGGGAATAGAGACTCCCAGTGGCTGGTGAATTCCAGCCATTGGTTGGATTGCAAGGGTGAAAGGCATACCTTGATGATGTAATTGTGTACAGTACAACATGGGCAGAACACAGAGCAAATTAAATCTGTTTTTGCCCGTTTGGCAAAAACTAACCTCACTGTCAATTTAGCTAATTGTGAGTTTGACAAGGCTACAGTGCATTGTGGGCCAAGGGAAGGTTCACTCTGCGCAAGCTAAAGTAGAAGCGATTGATCGCTTCCCTGTTCTGCAGAGTCACAAGGAGTTGCGGAGATTCCTTGGAATGACAGGACATTGGAGGGGTTTCTGTAGGATCCTTCCCATGTTGCTTGCATCATTGAGAGACATGCTTGGCTTCAAGGTAGCTTTCAAGTAGTCAAAAAGCTAAGAACACTGCTTTTACAAGAGGAAGGCGGGATGGGGAGGGGTATGAATCACCCAATTTGCTACTTCACTAAGAAGTTTGATAAGCACCAGCTAAAATCCTCATCCTTCGAAAAGAAACACTTGCTTTGGTTTTTGCCTTACAACACTCTGAAGTGTACATGGGTGCTGCTGCTCACCCAGTGATGCTTTTTACTGACTACAATCCTCTAGTGTTCTTATAAAAATACGAACCAGGGACTAATGCGTTGCAGTTTATTTCTCCAAGAATATGATTACCAGATCATGCATATCCGTGGTAAAGACAATGTTGTAGCAGATGTCCTGTCCTGAAGTTAAGAGTAGAGTGTTTGGAGGTTGTCAATCAATAAGTTTTGCATTTTCCTTTATTTGTTGTTTGTGAATTCCTCAGGTTCACCACACTTTGAAAGAAGCAGGGGGCGATTCTAAAAAATGGAGCCCAAGCGTTCACGCCATCGTGAACGCTGTCACATTTCACGACGGCGCGAAACAGGCACGGGGATGACTGATTCTGGCCCCCACAGAGGGCCAGAATGGCGCTGGAGCGGTTCATGCCGCTCCAGCCTCCTTTCCTGCCACGCCAACCCACAGATGCGCAGTTGGGCCGCGCGGGAAAGTAGCCCCGGGGGGGGGGGGGGGGGGGGGGGGGGGTGAGGCCGGCCTGCCGATCAGTAGGCCCCGATCGCGGGCGAGACCCCATCAGAGGCCCCCCACAGGGATGGAGCCCCCTACCCCTCCCCCCCGCCACAGGCCACCCTCCGACCGTTCGCGCAGAGCTCCCGCCGGCAGTGACCAGGGGTAAAATGGCACTGGCGGGACTCTGTCGTATCCGAACGGTAGCTCGGCCCATCCGGGCCGGAGAATCTGCGGCCCCGCCGATTCCAGCGGCTGGCGTCACGTCAAACGCGCTGGCACAAATGCCGCCAATTCGCCGCACCTTGGAGAATCACTCGTCGGCGCTGGGGCGTCATGGCGCGGTTGCGCCGATTCTCCGGCCCGGTGCAGGGCTCAGAGAATCGCCCCAGTAATTTCTCCTGAAATTTAAATATGCTACCCCTTATCCTCAAACTGTGGCCCCTTGTTCTAGCTTGCCCAACAAGAGGAATATCCGCTCTATGACAACTTTGTCAATACCTTTATCATCTTGTATACATCAATTAGACCTACACACATTCTTCTAAACTCGAGAGAGTACAGGCCTAAACTGCTGAATCACTCTTCACAAGACACATCCCCCATTCCTTGAATCAGTTCAGTGAACCTCCTCTGAAATGCTTCTAATGCCATTATATCCCTCTTCAGATAAAGGGACCAAATCTGTGTACAGTACTCCAGGTGCAGTCTCACTATTGTAGTGTACAGTTGCAGCAACACTTCCTTACTTTTATGCTCTATCCTTTTATCTATAAAGACCAAAATTGCATTAGCCTTCCTTATTAGCTGCCGTACCTGCATGCTAGTTTTCTGCGATTCATGCACAAGGACACCTAGATCCCTCTGTACTGAAGTTTCTCTCCATTTAGATAATAAGTTGCCTTTCTAGTTTTCTGACAAAAATGGATAACCTCATACTTATCTACGTTAAACGACAGCTGCCAAAGTTTGGCCAACTCACCTAACCTATCTATATCCATTTATAAATATTTTATTACCTCATTATAAGTTACTATCCCACCTATTTTAGTGACATCTCCAAATTCGGCAATTCTACCTTTTATCCCTGCATCCAAGTCATTAATATATATTATAAATAGTTGGGGCCTGAGGAACGAACCCTGTGGCACCTCATTAGTTATATCTTGCCTGTCAGAAAAATACCTATTTATCCCGATTCTCTGCCTTCTGTCGGTTAGCCAGTGTGCTATCCAAGTTAATAAATTACTCCTTATACCATGTGATCTTACCATGTGTATTCACCTTTTGTGTGGCATCTTATCAAACACCTTCTGGAAGTCCAGATATATTACATCTACAGGGTCCCATTATCCACTTGATTTGTTATATCTTTGAAGAACTGTAGCAAATTAGCCAAGCACGATTCACCCTTCACAAAACCATGCTGACTTTAATGGATTGCGCTTTGACTTTCCAAATGTCCTGTTATTATTTCCTTAATAATGGATTTGAACAATTTTCCCAATGACAGATGTTAAGCTAACTGGTCTGTAGTTTGCTACATTCTGCCACCCTCCCTTTTTAAATAAGGGTGTTATATCAGCATTTTTCCAATCCACTGGACCCTTTCCTGTGTCCCCGGAATTTTAAAATATTATACCCAATGAATCCACTATCACTGCTGCCACTTCCATTAAGACCCTAGGATGTAGACCATCAGGCCTTTGGGACTTGTCTGCCTTCAATCCCAATAGTTTGTTTTCTCTTTTTTTCCCTATTGATGTGTATTGTTCTAATTTCCTCCCCTTCTATTATCTCTGCATTACCTGTTACTATCTGGATGGCACTAGTGTCCTCTACTGTGAAAACTGAGGCAAAATATTGATTTAGTGTCTCCGCCATTTCTATGTTTCCCACTATTAACTCCCCGGTCTCATCCACCAAAAGACCAACATTCACTTTAGCTACTGTCTTCCCTTTTATATGCTTGAAGACGTTCTTACTATTTCTGTTTATATTTTGCATTAGTGTTCTTTCATAATTTACCATTGATCTTTTTATACACTTTTTTTGGTAACCCTTTGTTGATCTTTAAAAGTTTCGCGATCTACCAGCCAGCCACTAGCCTTTGCAACATGGTAAACCTTCATTTTCATCTTTATGTTATCTTTAACTTTCTTGCTGAGCCATGGATATTTTTGCCCCTCTTACAATCTTTCTTCCTCTCTGGAATATATTTTAAACATCTTCTTAAACAACTGCAATGCTCAGCAACTGTCCTTTTAGTCATCCTGCCCAGTCCACTGGGGTCAAATCTGCCCTCATACCTACACAATTAACTTTTTTTAACTCCAAAACGTGAGTGTGGGACTCTAGTTTCTCACCGTGAAACTGAATTTGAAATTATATCATGCTATGATCACTCTTCCCCAGAGGATCTTTAACTCTGGTGTCATTAATTAATGCCTTCCCATTGCACAATACGAAATCCAGAGTCGCCTACTGCCTGGTTGGTTCCACAACATATTTCTCCAAGAAACAATCTCTAATACATTCAATGAACTTTCCCTCGAGGCCAATTTGATTAATCTAGTTTATATACACATCCAAATCAGCCATGATTATTGTCGTACCTTCTTACAAGCCACCAATATTTCCTGGTTTATACTGTGCCCCACTGTGGTACTACTGTTTGAAGATTTATAGATTACACCCGCCAGCGACTTCTCTTCTTTGCTATTTCTTATTTTTACCTAGACTTGTTCCACGCCATGATCTCCAGTGCCTATGTCATTTTTCACTACAGCACTGATCCCTTCCTATACCAGCAAAGGTACACCACCTCCTTTTCCTTTTGTCTATCCTTCCGAAATACTGAGTGTCCTTGGATATCCACATACCAGACCTAGTTTCCTTGTAACCATATTTCAGTAATCGCCAACAAATCATACTCATTTGTCTCTATTTGCGTTGTTAACTCATTAATCTTGTTCCGAATGCTTCATTCATTCAGGCACAAAGGGCAGGATTCTCTGTTGCCCAACACCGATATCGTAATCGTCGATTGGGCAGAGAATCCCTGTTTATGACCGAATAGTGCCTGATTCGGATGCTCCGCTCCTCCAAAATGGGGTCATCAAGGAGTACGCAGGACGCCATTGGGATGGCCTCAGGACATTACCTGAAGACCCTCCCCAGATGCTCCGCCCTCGATGGGCCAAGTTCCCGAATTTATTCAGCATTTAAATTCGACCTTCCAAAATGAATCGCTTCACATTTTTGAACTCCATCTGCCACTTTTCAGCCAGGTCTGCATCTTGTCAATGACCTGTTGTAACCTACAGCAGCCTTCGACGCTATCTACAACTCCATCAACCTTTGTGTCACACATTTACCTCTTTAATCTCATTGACCCTGTGCTAATTAACTCGTGATCAGGTAGTAATCTGAAGATTTATTACCTTTTTGGTTCTACTTTTTAATTTAGCCCCTAGCTGCTCATATTCCTTCAGCAGAACCTCTATCCTTTTTGTACCTATGTTGTCGGTACCTGTGTGGGCTATGATGACTGGATCTTTTCTTTCCCACTCCAAGTTCCTCTGCAGCCCAAATGAGATATCACGAACCCTGACACCAGGTCGGCAACACAACCTTTGGGACACTCGATCCTAGCTACAGGGAACAATGTCTCTGCTCTGAACTATACTATCCCCGATTATGACTAGTTTTCTCTTCTCTCCCCCACTTGAATGGCTCCCTGTACCAAAATGCTGAAATCAGTTTGGTCATTCCCCCTACTCTCATCCACAGAGGAATCAAGAATCTTGAATCTGTTGGACAAGAACAAAGGGATTTGGCTCCTAACTCTTGAATCCCTCTACCTACCTCACTCATAGTCGCACTTTCCTGTCCCTGACGACTGACTGGATTGAAGGTATATGGCATATGGCTGTCTCCTGAAACACAGCATCCAAGTAACTGCCCCCCTACCTGATATGTTGTAGTATCCGAAGCTCAAACTCCAGCTCATCAACTCTGAGCTGAAGTTCCTTGAGTAACAAACACTTGCTACAGATGTGTTCACTAGGAACCACAATGGGGTCTGCCAGCTCCCACATCATGCAGATACAATGCATCGTCTGGACAGACAGGTGGTTGATGTGATGTAACGGTGGGGAGCATTTTAGTGATAGCGACTACAACATGGTGCAATTTAACAAGGAAACAGACAAATTGCAGAAAGAGGTCTTGGATTGGGGGAGAGCCGACTTTAGTAAAATAAGGCAGGATCTGGCCAAGGCAGATTGGAACAAGTTATTGATGGGGTGATCTACAGAAGAACAGTGGGGCCTGGTGGTGGGGCGGGGGGATGTTCAGAGAGGAAATGGGGAGGGTACCGGCACGATATGCAAAATTCAGGATACAATGAGAAGGTGGAGACAGGCTTTTAATAAATACAAGGAGAGCAAATCAACAGAGGCATTAGTGGAGTACAGAAAATGCAGGATGGAGCTTAAAAAAGCAATTAGGATATCAAAGAGGGGGCATGAGAAATCTCTAGCTGGTAAAAGTAGTGAAAATCCCAAGATATTCAATAAGTATATCAATGGGAAGAGGATAACTTGGGAAATGTAGGGCCCATTCCAGACCCAGGGGGGAATCAGTGGGTGGAACCAGAGGACATTGATAGGGTGTTAAATGAATATTTCACATCTGTCGTCACGAAAGAGAACGATGAAGCAGATATGCAACTCGGGGGGAGAGACTGTGAGGTTATTGAGCAGATGGTCATAGGGAGGGACAAGGTATTGGAGGTGTTGGCAGGCTCAAAAGTGGAGAAATTTCCAGGCGCAGACGAATTGTATCCCAGGTTTATATGGGAGGTGAGGGAAGGGATTGCTGGGGCCCTGATCCAAATTTGTAACTCTTCTCTGGCCACAGGAGAGGTGTTAGAGGACTGGAGAATGACAAATGTAGATCCACTATTTAAGAAAGGCTGTCGGGATAAGCCAGGGAACTACAAGCCAATGAATCTCACGTCAGTGGTGGGGAAATTAATGGAGAAAATTCTGAAGGAGAAAATCTATCTCCACTTGGATCAAGGTTTGATAAGGAATAGTTAGTATGCCTTTGTCAGAGGGAGGTCATGCCAAGCACATTTGACTGAAATTTCTGGGCATGTGACTAAGTGTGTAGATGAGGGTAGTGCAATGATGTAGTTTACATGGATTTCAGCAAAGCATTTGACAAGGTCCCACATGGGAGACTTATAAAGAAGGCAAATGCACCTGGGATACAGGGGAACTTGCTGAGGTGGATTCAAAGCTGTAGGATATAGAGGATGATGACAGATGGCTGGTTTAGTGACTGGAATCCAGTGTCCAATGGTGTATCACAGGGATCTGTGCTGGGTCCCCTATTATATAAGTGACTTAAATGACTATGTGGGAGGTAGGATGAGTAAGTCTGCGGAAGACATAAAGATAGGTTGGGTAGTTAACAGTGAGGCGGAGAGTCTTGGGTTAAAGGTACATATAGACAGGATGGTCAAATGGGCAGAAAAGTGGTGGGTGGAATTAAATCTTGAAAATTATGAGGTGTTACACTTCAGAAGGCTCAATTTAATAAGGAAATATTCAATGAATGGTACCACACTGTTTAACTTTCTGGGTTGCTGTAGAGTAAAGGAGACAAGAGTTCTGCTTTTCAACAAAGCACCTTTACTTCTTTGATCCAACTTCACACACAAATCTCCACCAACAAATAGTGTCACCTGCAACCACTTTATATATCAGTGACTTCCATTAGATAATTGACATCAAATTAGTATTTCATTGGAAGGTCTGTTAACCCATTCCTTTTTTTTAAACAAACAATTTTAATGAGGTATTTTTGGCATTACAAACAGCGACAGTATAAAAACAATGTACAAAGAACAATAAACATAGTGCAATCACCGACTCCCATCTCTCCAAGACCTGCCTATTTAACCCCCTATTCTACGCTACCCTGCCCCCCCGACGATTAATTATCCGCGAAGAAGTCGATGAATGGTTGCCACCTCCGGGCGAACCCTAACAATGACCCTCTCGAAGCAAACTTAATCTTCTCTAGACCAAGAAAGCTCGCCATGTCGGTTAACCAGGTCTCCGACTTCGGGGGCTTTGAGTCCCGCCAAGGTAATAATATCTGTCTCTGGGCTACCAGGGAGGCAAAGGCCAGAACATCTGCCTCTTTCTCCTCCTGGATTCCCGGGTCTTCCGACACCCCAAAAATCACCACATCTGGACTCATTGCCACCCTCGTTTTCAATACTCTGGACATGACATCCACAAACCCCTGCCAATATCCCCTAGGTTTGGACACAACCAGAACATGTGGACATGGTTCGCTGGTCCGCACGCACATTTTACACACCTGTCCCCTACCCCAAAGAATCTACTCATCCAGGCCACTGTCATGTGGGCCCGGTCGACTACCTTGAATTGGATCAAGCTGAGCCTTGCGCATGTAGCGGTCGCGTTGACTCTGCTCAACGTGTCCGCCCATAAGCCATCCTCCATCTCACCCCCAAGCCCCTCCTCCCACTTACGCTTCAGCTCCTCGGTCTGTGTCTCCTCTGCCCCCATAAGTTCTTTGCAGATGTCCGAGACGCTCCCCTCTCCCACCCATCCCCTAGAGTCTGCCCTGTCTTGGATCCCCCTTAGTGGCAGGAGTGGGAAGGATGATACCTGCCTGCGCAGAAAGTTCCGCACCTGTAAATATCTGAAATTGTTTCCTCTTGCCAACCCAAACTTCTCCTCCAGCACCCTCAAGCTAGGGAAGCTCCCTTCCAGAAACAGGTCACCCATCCTCTCAATTCCCGCCCTTCGCCATACTCGAAACCCTCCATCCAAGCTCCCTGGGGCAAACCGGTGGTTGTCACATATTGCGGACCAAACAGCAGTGGGGAGAGGGGGCATCCCTGTTTTGTCCCCCGGTGCAGTCTAAAATAGTCCAAAGTCATCCTATTCGTCTTTACACTAGCCTCCGGGGCCTGGTATAGCAGCCTAATGCAGTCAATAAAGCCCCTACCAAACCCAAATCGTCCCAACACCTCCCATAGATAGTCCCACTCGACCCTGTCGAACGCCTTCTCCGCATCCATGGCCACAACTATTCAACCTCCCTACGCTCCGGGGGCATCATAATCACGTTGAGTAGCCTCCTTATATTGGGCACCAACTGCCTGCCCTTGACAAACCCGGTTTGACCCTCCATAATCACATCCGGCACACAATCTTCAATCCTAGAGGTCAAAACTTTGGCCAGCAGTTTGGCGTCCACATTAAGCAGTGAGATCAGCCGATATGACCTGCATAGCTCCGGGTTCTTGTCCCGCTTCAATATTAACGAAATAGTGGCCTGTGACATCGTCAGAGGCAGCACCCCTCTATCCCTCGCCTCATTGAAAACCTTGACCAGCAACGGCCCTGATATCCACGAGAATTTCTTGCAGAATTCCACTGGATACCCGTCTGGCCCCGCTGCTTTACCCGAATGCATTGCCTTCAAGCCCTCCACTATTTCTTCGGCCCTGATCAGGGTCCCCAGCCCATCCACCAGCTCCCTGCCCACCCTTGGGGAGGTCAGTCCGCACAAAAAGCGTCTCATTCCCTCGGGCGCCTTGGGGGGTTCAGAGCAATAGAGTCTAATGTAAAAGTCCCTGAATACCCTGTTTAGCCCTGTCGACTCCCCTACCAAATTCCCATCCCCATCAACCACCCTCTCTATTTCCCTGGCCACCTCCCTCTTCTTAAGCTGCTGTGCCAGCATTCTGCTGGCCTTCTCCCTGATGTGTTGGGTAGGCTGGGTCTATGTGGACTGCGTTTGATGCAGTATAGAGAGAGACAGCCTTCCAACACTTGATGAGATGCAACACAATTTTATTTAACATCTAACTATATTACATGCTTAACTGTGGGTTGACACTATGCTGACTTGACTGGAGACTTGAGGCTAGCCTGACCAGACTAACTGACTACCACATGGTGTTTGCACTGGCTGCTGCTCACGAGCTCTGACTGTCTCGGAGGCTGGATCCCAAGAGAGCGGGAAAACTGGTGCCCTCTGGCTTTATAGTGGTCATGTCCTGTCTGGTGATTGGCTGCTGTGTTCTGTGTGCTCACTGGTCATCACTGCCTGTCTGCACTCCATCATATACATGGATGTATATTATGACACTCCCTACATTCGTAAAACGCACCCCTCGGCTTTCTAAGCTGCTCCACTGCCTTGCCTGTGGACAACACCCCGCACTCCGCCTGCAGGCTCCGCCATTCCCTTAAAAGCTCCACCCCCAGGGTCTCCGCATACCTCCTATCTATCTGTAGGATCGCCTTAACCAGTCGGTCCGTCCCTGCCCTATCCATCCTGTCCCTATGAGCCCAAATTGAAATCAGCTTCCCTCTCACCACTGCTCTCAGCGCATCCCAGACCACCGCTGCTGAGACTTCTCGCATGTCATTAACCTGCAGGTAGTTCTGAGTGGACTTCCTCAGCCTCTCACACACTGCCTCGTCCGCCAACAAGCCCACGTCCAATCTCCATTGCGGGTGCTGGAAGCTCTTTTCACTGACCTGCAGTTCCACCCAATGTGGGGCATGGTCCGTTATAGTGATGGCTGAATACCCCGTGTCCACCACCCCAGCCAGCAAATCCCTGCTCAAAATGAAAAAAAATCAATCGGGGAATAAACCTTATGCACATGCACACCTCCTGGCAGCCCCCACTTCCGACCTCTTCTCTGTCCCGAAACCTAAGTCCCTCCCTCGTCAGCAGAGTAACACCCCCCTCCCCCCCCCCCCCCCTCCCCAGCAACACCATTTTCAACCTAACCCCTGCCACATATTGAACATATACACACCCCCCACTGTGCTTCTGCAGACTAGCTCACCCAGTTGGTGGACCTCGCCTCCGGCGCCAAGAAGTCTCCCACCTATTGTTCCCGACTCCCCTACCCCCGCCCATCGAAACCACTTCCCTCATCAAACCAACCCCAAACAATCTCCCAATTACCATATAGAACATAGAACAGTACAGCACAGAACAGGCCGTTCGGCCCTCGATGTTGTGCCGAGCCATGATCACCCTACTCAAACCCACGTATCCACTCTATACCCGTAACCCAACAACCCCCCCCCCCAACCTTACTTTTTAGGACACTACGGGCAATTTAGCATGGCCAATCCACCTAACCCGCACATCTTTGGACTGTGGGAGGAAACCGGAGCACCCGGAGGAAACCCACGCACACACGGGGAGGACGTGCAGACTCCACACAGACAGTGACCCAGCCGGGAATCGAACCTGGGACCCTGGAGCTGTGAAGCATTTATGCTAACCACCATGCAACCGTGCTCAAAACGAAAAACCCACAAAGAACCCCCGCAATAGTGCAAATCAAAGTAATGAAAAGTGAAAATCCACCACCACCAAAACACCAAAAACCCATAGAACCAAATAACTTTTACTTCCCCCATCTTCACCCAAACTTAAAAGCAGAAGAAAAATGACAATCAAACAAATAAACATTACTCAGCAAAGTTACAACTTAGAACCAAAACATTCTCAGTTCAGCACCAGCCCTTTCTTCTTGGCAAAGCCCATTGCATCTTCGGGCGACTCAAAATAATGGTGCTGGTCCTCATGCGTAACCCTAAGACGCGCTGGGTACAGCAGCCCAAATTACCCCTTCTTCTTAAACAGGATCGCCTTCACTTGATTGAAGCCTGCCCTCCATCTGGCCACCTCCACACTCAGGTCCTGATAGACACGCAATATGCTATTGTCCCATTTGCAGCTCCGCGTAGGCTTGGCCCACTGGAGAACACACTCCTTGTCCAAAAATCTGTGGAACCGGACCACCATCGCCCTTGGGGGGTTCCCCGGACATGGCTTCCTCGCCATCACCCTGTACACCTTGTCCACCTCCAACGGTCGGGGAAAAGCTCCCTCCCCCAGAAGCTTCTTAAACATACTCGCCACAAACGCACCAGCAGCAGCCCCTTCAGGGAGACTGACAATTCTTAAGTTCTGCCGGCGAGCTCTGTTCTCCAGATCTTCCACCTTCTCCAGCAGCCTCTTTTGCTGATCCTTCAGCATCCCCACCTCTAGTTCGATCACCTTTTGGTGCTCCTCCTGGTCCACCAGCGCTTTCTCCAGCTTCTGAAACGTCCGATCCTGGGCATCCAGCCTGCGCTCCAGCCAATCGATCGACTCCTTTATCGGGTCGAGAAAGTCCCGTTTCTGTCTGGCAAAGCCCTCTTGGATGACTTGCATCAGCTCCTCCATCGATGGATGGGCCGACGCGGCAAGGGTCCAAACATCAGCCATGTTGTCTTCAGCCGCACCCTCCACCCATCCCTTGCTTATCTTTTTATTTCTTCCTCTTTGGTCCCTTGGGGTTCTCCGTTCCATGCACCAATGTGTGGATCCAGAGCCAAATTATTTGCGCCTTCAAAGCCAAAACATAAAACCACCAAAAAGTCGGGAAAAAAGATCCAAAGTCCGGCCAGAGCGGGAGCCGCCAAATGTGCGACTTACTCCCTCATAGTCGCCACTGGAAGTCCTGTTAACCCATTCCTAACACACACTGGGATGTCCTGAGAAACAAAGAGACCTTGGCGTGTTTGTCAATAGATCTCTGAAGGCAGAATGGCAGGTTTATAGGGTGGTGAAAAAGGCATATGGTACACTTGCCTTTAGCAATCATGGCACAGATTACAAAAGCAAGGAAGTTACGTTGGAGTTACATAGAACATTGGTGAGGCCACAGCTGGAGTACTGTGTGCAGTTCTGGTCGCCACATTATAGGAAGGATGTGATTGCACTGGAGCGGGTGCAGAGGCGTTTCACCAGCATGTTGTCTGAAATGAAATATTTAAGTTATGAAGAGAGGTTGGATAAGCTTGGGTTGTTTTCGCTGGAGCAGAGAAGACTGATCAAGGTGTACAAGATTATGAGGGGCATGGACAGGGTGGATAGGAAACAGCTGTTCCCCTTAGTTGAAGAGTCGGTTACGAACAGAAATACAAGGTGAGGGGCGGAAGGCTCAGGGATGTTTGAGGAAAAAAGGTTTTATGAAGAGGGCGATGACGGTCTGGGACGCACTGCCAAGGAGGGTGGTAGAGGAGAGGCGGGTTGACTCACATCCTTTAAAAGTACCTGGATGTGCACTTGGCAATCATAACATTCGCGGCTGTGGGCCAAGTGTTGGCAAATGGGATTAGGATCGGCAGATCAGGTGCCTTTCATGCGGCGATGCATACTCGATGGGCCGAAGGGACCTTTCTGCACTGTATTTTTCTGTGATTCTGCCCTGCATCTCTAGTTTATTTAATTATTATTTTTTTAAATTTCCAATTGATTTTTAGTTTTTCTAATCTGTAAAATACTTCTCCTTTTTATCTTTAATCTGAAAGCAATTTAGAATACATAATGCAAATGAGCAGTTATTTACCAACCAATGAATTTACTACTTTCCTCTGACATCACTCCTGGATTGATTTTGAAACACAGCCCGCCACGCGATTCAAAGTGCTGCTGTCTCCACTCCTCCCTCTTTAATCTAACTACCTGTTTCACCAAACTCTGGCTACACTCTGATGCAGCAAGACAGCACTGGGTGCAGAGAATGTAGCACTGGGTGCAGAGAATGTAGCACTGAAGGAGCCTCCTTTTATGACCTCTAATTTAAGACTTCTGAGAGTGAATTAAACCAGTTGTCTAAATAATTAGCTTTAGCTAAGAGCCTGTAAATTCCTGTTTTAAAGCTGCAACTGAACTTCCCCCAGTCAAATGAGTAACTTTTAGTTAATTGCTAAGTTAAGGAACAAACTGTATAAAACAGGTAGGTGGGGATCTTTGTTGGCTTGGGTGTCGAAGCAGATGGCTCAGAAAGAAGTGAGGTCGCTGCAAGGTGTGGAGGCAAGGTGGATCCCTGGCACTGTGTCCAAAAAAAAATTAAAATGAGAGATTAAAACATAGAACGGTGCTCCAGCCCTCACATCCTAATCACTAAAAGGGTATTTTACCTCCCCGAAGGGGTCGCCTGGCTATTGAAATGAATCCACACAGTTCAGACCTACTCGTACCAATCTGCACACTTAGGGCTGGATTCTTCCGCCCCGCCCACCACAAGAATGCCACGGGCGAGTCACCGGGCTGACGCGGCCGGAGAATCCTGCCCTTTGTATTTCACACTCCTCATGTATCAAAATCCTATGTAATTGGGGGCAGCCGATGCCTTAACTGATCAGCTGCCTCACTACACCGTGTTTGTACGAAACATGCCCCACCACCATTCCCACCTTCCTAAAAGTAGGGGGGCATTTGGGGGGCAGGACTTCTAATTTCAGGGCATTTCCATTATCTTGACGACAGAGAGCCTCTCCATTGTGGTGTAAATCTGGGCATTAATGTTTGTTGTGAAAGTCAGGGGGTGCAAGATTCTACTCCATCATAAGTGGGGGGACCCGTTGTTAGCAAGAACAGAGAATTTGACGTTCTAGCCCAATCTCCATTCACTTGCAGCGGGACCGGAAAATCCCAGGTGCGAATGAGGATGGAAGATTTTGGCCAGTATCTCCAACACTGCAGGACTCCCTCCATCTGGCACTGAAACGTGAGCAGAGAAAACGCACTTAAGTCTGTAATATTTTGGCTCTCCACCCGAGGGGGGAGGGGGGGGGGGTCCCCCGAAGTCATTGCTGGGGGGGGGTCCCCCGAAGTCATTGCTCGGGATGGGATACCTCAATTTGTGTATTTCCAGCTGGGATACACTCAAAGTGCGTCCCTGAGTGAGAGGGGATGAACTGGCTTCTGGTCTCTATTTAACCTCCTCTGATTGGCACAATAACATTTTATATAGAAGGGATCCCTTTTTGCGGACGTTTTCCCAGGCACAAAAATTATGTTGTAAAAGGAGTCAGTTTAACCAGAGTTTAATGAGTTCGAGATGGAGTGTGTTTATTAATTATGGTAATGGTAGCAGAGTGGCTAGCACTGTTGCTTCACAATGCCAGGGGCCTGGGTTCGACTCCTGGCTTGGATCACTGTCCGTGTGGAGTCTGCACGTTCTCCCTGTGCCTGTGCAGGTTTCCTACGAGTGCTCCAGTTTCCTCCCACAAGTCCTGAAAGATGCGTTTGTTCGATGAATTGGGCATTCTGACTTCTCCCTCAGTGTACCCGAACAGGTGCCGGAGTGTGGCGACTAGGGGATTTTCACAATAACTTTGTTGTAATGTTAGTGTGAGCCTACTTGTGACAATGATAATGATTATTATTACTAAAAGGCAAGAAAATGTTAAACACATGCATAAACATTAATACAGATTAGAAAGGAGAATTGCTTTCAAAGAAAGTAAATTTAAAAAACGACACACAGAAGTTCTTGACTCTTGAGGAGATTGAGGTGATTGAACATTGTGGCTGTTTTTTTTAGCAAAGTGAGGAAAAGGGGCAGGGAGCCCACCGGCAGCATTGGTGGGCATGCCTGCAGTATGTTTAACCCTCCTTGCCAAAACAATGTCAAGAGACGGGTCCCATGATGCCACGCTGGAGGGACAGTCTCATTCCCGCCAACAACTTAGGCTTTCAAAAGCTCCAGGTTACCATTTAAATAGGGCACCCCAATTTACTAAAGTAAAAATGGAGACACCCCTTCCCATTGAACGCCCCCTCCACCGCCCCATCATGGAACAAAACACCCCCGTCCCCAACCCCCTCAGCACCTTCGCCAGGGAATCCCCCAGCACATCCCATCAGGGAATCCCGAGCAACTCTCCCACAGAATACCACCCCCCCCCCCTCCCCCCCAATCCCCCACAACTGGTGCTGCCCCCTGGCTCTGCCCAGGCACTGCCCCTGGCTACAGAAATGAGTATAATTCTCTTGAACCCATTTGCATTATTTACTTCAATGTCCTCTCCTGGTAAGTCCTCAATCAGATAATGTATTATCGGGCCAATCAACTAATTAGAAGAACTGAAACTAATTAAGGGATAAATTAAAGGTTTTTGTTTCGGGCAAGCCAAAAAAAGAGAGCTAATCTAGGGGTGGGGCTATCAAATATCAAACCGTTGATTATTCTGTTGTTTTGTAAAGAGTCAGGCATCCGTGCAATGCGTCAGCAGAATACTGGAATGTTAATCAAGTTTAAAATCACTCATTGCTTACTCTGAATCAGACTGATGATCTGTAGAAATGCCGGTACCTTTACATTCTTGCCTCCAGCTGTGAAAGGGATTGAAGAGAACTGAAATTAGCGCTAATCAGGTACCAATTGGCTGGCGCCTGTGAGGCTGTTTAGTCATTCATCTGATTCTCAACCCAAGAGGAAAGTTCTTGGCCTACATCCCGATTACAAACATTTTAAAAAAAAATCATCTTTCTTTGGAAAGAAGCCCCAGAAGTAAATGTCTCCCCAGGTGACCAGCATTTCATTTCTCTGCCCCTCTCAACTCACTCTATTGAATTGATTGCACAAGTCTAAGCAACGCTGGAGGTCAGCCACGTAACACACGTCTCAGCTCATATCAAATACCTTTGTTTCATCGTATTCAGGTCAACCTGAACTAAAATCTCGGTCTTACCTGCTGACGGGGAAAAAGCAAGATAGGCAGAAAGCTCACAGCAGCTGTGTTTTATTGTCAAGAGACACTGGGGCTGCAGTTTCTTATCAAGCGTAGCCTGGCGCAGTTTAGGTTTGAAATAAAAACAACCCTTTAGGCTATAATATTCCTTTCACAGCAGACTCCTGTACTACAGTGTGAGAAAGTACAGAACCATTGCTTAATTGATAAAACATTCTGTTTTTAAATGAGTGGGAAGGGGCCATCACGAAGCTGCAGGTGGCATGGGATGAGTCACAATAATCATAATCTTTATTATTGTCACAAGTAGGCTTACATTAACACTGCAATGAAGTTACTGTGAAAATCCCCTCGTCGCCACACTCCAGCGCCATCGGGCACACTGAGGGAGAAGTCAGAATGTCCAATTCACCTAACCAGCACTTCTTTGGATCTTGTGGGAGGAAACCGGAGCGCCCAGAAGACTGATGCGTGGCTTCAATGGTTCTGAGAACTTGAAAGTTGGAGAATCTTGGATTTTTCCACTTTGAGAGCAAGCATTGGATAGATGAACCAACAGCGCTACATAAGATACTATCATGACAATCTTTTAAATCACCTCTCACTAAAATCCAAGAAAAGAACAAGCAGTCACAATTTCAAATCAGGGAAAAGTAAATGAACGAGGTTCTTCATTAGTTAACGCAAGATTTGTCTTTTTTTTTGCTTTGATGGCAAGGGAAGACATTCTAGAGATAAGGAAGTCATTGAGGAAGGCCACTTGGTCAAAGCACTGAAGGATCACCAGCACTGGCGTAACTGTCCCCCAGTGAAGAGCAAACAAACTCAAAAGGGGAAGGGAATGGAATGTAATTGTGACCTTGGTGCATGATTGCAAGTGCTCAGAAACCCATTCTCAGAATCACAGTCCTCAGGGGGTAAGGGAGTGAGCTGGCCTGATGAGACCATCAATTCACTCAAAGACACAAGTAGAAGTAAACCGAGGTTTTAATCAGCTTAGAACAGTGCCTGCCTGCGACTGGTACAATACTGTGACCCGCCTACAGGTCAACTACTCTTCGTACTTCCTTTCAAGTTGAGGAGCCATGGGCGGAGCCCGTACATGCCCCAACATATCCCCCTGTGGGTGAAGCCACACAATGGCTCATAGGTGGAGCCCACAAGGTCAACATAACATAGCTGTAACATAATGGCAGGACATGATACTAATACACTGGTGAATTACTAGTACTATACATTCACCACATTCACCCTGTTAAAAAAATGACATCCGGCGGGGGTGATGGGCTCATAAATTCAGCGGTCCGGCGCACGGATTGTGCGCTGTGATCGCCGAAGCACTGATGTTGCTGCTGGTCCGGGTGTCGGGTTCATCCGTGCTGGCATCGGAAGTGGAGCCGCTGCGGGCACAGGCGTGGACTCCGGGAGCGTCTCTTCTGGAGCTTCATTCTTGTGGACCAGTGAGGTGGGCGGGAGGGAGCCATATAGGGGCGGGGGCGCTGGACATGGTAGGTAGGGCAGGGTATAGTGGGGGGGCTGAGGTGGTGGTGGTGGAGCCTGTGGGCGCCAGGTCCCGGAGGGAGACAGTATCTTGTCGGCCATCGGGGTGTTCGACATAAGCATACTGGGGGTTGGAGTGCAGGAGCTGGATCCTCTCTACCAGAGGGTCGGTCTTATGGCTCCTGACGTGTTTTCTAACGAGGACTGGTCCCGGTGTCTTCAACCAGGTCGGAAGCGAGGCCCCTGAGGTAGCTCCCCTAGGGAAAACAAACAAGCGGCCATGAGGAGTCTCGTTCGTGGCCGTGCAAAGGAGCGCATCGGGGAGGATCTTCTGCCAGTGAGAAACTGGGAGATTCCTGGACCGCAGGGTCAGTAGGACAGTCTTCCAGACCGTTGCGTTCTCCCTCTCCACTGCCCGTTTCCCCAGGGGTTATAACGGATAGTCCTGCTCGAGGCAATGCCCTTACTGAGCAGGTACTGACACAGTTCGTCGCTCATGAACGAAGAGCCCCGGTCACTGTGGACATAACTGGGGAAAACAAACAGAGCGAAGACACTATGCAGGGCTCTAATGACAATTGACGTGGTCATATCGGGGCAGTGGATTGCAAATGGGAAGCGGGAGAACTCATCTATGATGTTGAGAAAATATGTATTGCGGTTATTGGAGGGGAGAGGCCCTTTGAAATCCATACTGAGGCGTTTAAAGGGCCGGGATGCCTTTACCAAGTGGGCCTTATCCAGTCGATAGAAGTGCGGTTTACACTCTGCAGACATTTGGCAGTCCTGGTCATAGCTCTGACCTCCTCAGTGGAGTAGGGCAGGTTGCGGGCCTTGATATAATGGACGAGGGTAAACCTCCTACCAGCAAGGTAGTGCCTCCAGTGCCGCATGGCTTCCACGATGGCTTGGGCTTCTTTTTCGACCGAGGAGTGTCGAATTTCAGAGGTGGTGAGAGTGCGCGAAAAGAACGCTACCGGTCTGCCTGCTTGGTTGAGGGTCGCGGTGAGAGCGACCTCTGATGCGTTGCTCTCCACCTGGAAGGGACGGACCCGTCCACCGCACGCATCGCGGCTTTAGCGATGTCCGCCTTGATGCAGCTGAAGGCCTGGTGGGCCTCAGTTGCCAGTGGAAAGATGGTGGCCTTGATTAGTGGGCGGGCTTTGTCCGCATAATTGGGGACCCACTGGGCGTAATATGAAAAGAACCCAAGGCACCTCTTCAGGGCCTTGGGACAATGAGAGAGAGGGAGTTGCAGGAGGGGGCGCATACGGTCAGGGTCAGGCCCTAGGACCCCGTTCTCCACAACGTAGCTGAGGATGGCTCGTCTGGTTGTGCGGAAAACGCATTTCTCCTTGTTGTAGATGAGATTGAGGGTTTGGGTGGTTTGGAGAAATCAGTGGAGGTTGGCGTCGTGGTCCTGCTGATCATGGCCGCAGATGGTGACATTGTCCAAGTACGGAAATGTGGCCCGCAGCCCGTACTGGTCCACCATTCGGTCCATTGCTCTTTGGAACACCGAAACGCCATTTGTGACGCCAAAGGGGACCCGGAGGAAATGGAAAAGGCGGCCGTCTGCCTCAAAAGCCGTGTAGTGGTGGTTCCGGGCGGATTGAGAGCTGGTGGTATGCAGACTTCAGATCCACCGTGGAGAACACCCGGTAGTGTGCGATCTGGTTTACCATGTCTGCAATCCAGGGGAAAGGGTACGCATCGAGTTGCGTATACCGGTTAATGGTTTGGCTGTAATCAACCACCATCTGGAACTTTTCCACGGTCTTGATGACCACCACCTGAGCTCTCCAGGGGCTATTGCTGGCCTCTATGACACCCTCGCGCAAGAGACGTTGGACCTCGAACCTAATGAATGTCCTATCCTGTATGCTATATCGCCTGCTTCTGGTGGTGACTGGCTTGCAGTTGGCGGTGAGGTTTGCGAAGAGAGGGGGAGGGTCGACTTTTAGGGTCGCGAGGCTGCATATGGTGAGTGGGGTCAGGGGTCCCCCCGAACTTCAGGGTTAGGCACCTGAGGTTACATTGGAAATCGAGTCCCAATAGGAGAGGAGCGCAGAGGTCTGGGAGCACATATAATTTAAAGTTAGCGTACTCAGCGCCCTGTATTGCTAGGGTTGCAGTAGTGCACCCTTGGATTTGCACCGAGTGCGACCCAGAGGTGAGGGAGATGGTTTGTTGCACCGGGAAAATTGGGAGCGAGCAGCATCTTACCATGTCCAGGTGAATGAAGCTCTCTGTGCTCCCGGAGTCGAAGAGGCAAGCCTCTCGTGCCCGTTAACCCGGACGGCCATCATGGACCTCCGGACGTGCTTGGGTCGCGACTGGTCCAGGGTGACCGCGCTAAGCTGCGGGTAGCTGGTGGCGTGGTCGGAGGTGCTGGGGTGGCCCCGCGATGACTGTCCATATTGATCATATGTGTTGAGCGGCGTAGCAGATGGCGGCCAAGATGGCGGCCCCCATGGATCGCACGTGGCCGGCCATGTGGTGGAGGATGGCCAAGATGGCGGCCTTCATGCGTCGCACGTGCTGTGTGGGCTGGAAGATGGCCGCCCCTACTGATAGCACGAGGCTGATGAAGTGTCTGCAGGGGGCGGAGTCGGCAGGCCTGCTGCCAAACTGCGGGGTCTGCGGGCCTGTGAGTCTGAGGATCGGGCCTGTGAGTGTGAGTTCTTAGACCTGGCCAGGCAGAGTTTGGCGAAATGTCCTTTTCTCCCGCAGCTGCTGCAGTTCGCATTGCGGGCCGGGCATTGCTATTGGGGGTGTTGAGACCGGCCACAGAAATAGCAGGGTAGCCTCCCATGATGGGCGGTGGCCGCGCGGCACAGGCCTGGGATAGTCTTTGGTCTGGGGCCCAAGAGGGGGTCGCGTGGTCAGCCAGGAACGCAGTAAGGCTCTGAAACGCAACCTCCAGAGAGGTGGCTAACTTTACCATGTCATCAGGTCCTGGGCCCCCTTTTTGAGCAGGCGCTGTCTCACATAATTCGACCAGACTCCCGCCACGTAGATGTCTCGGACGGCGAGTTCCTTGTGTTGAGTGGCCGTAATGGCCTGGTAATTACAGTTGCGTGCGAGTCCTTTGAGGTCACGTAGGTAGTCATCTAGCGACTACCCGGGGTGCTGGCAGTGAGTGGTGAAGATGTGTTGCGCATAGACCTCGTTCACGTGCCGTACGTAGAGGCGTTCGAGCATCACAAAG
This sequence comes from Scyliorhinus canicula, assembly GCF_902713615.1. NCBI lineage: Eukaryota > Metazoa > Chordata > Chondrichthyes > Carcharhiniformes > Scyliorhinidae > Scyliorhinus > Scyliorhinus canicula. The sequence goes on from NC_052163.1 coordinate 55,835,812, forward strand.
GCGTCTGCGTAGGAGGGGGCCTCGTCGAGCTGAACAGAAATGCGATGGCTCACCAGTGGGTGGAGGAGGCTCAGCTTCTGTTCATTGGTGACGGAAGGCGTGGAAGAGATAGCGAGATAGGCCTTGAAGCGCGAAGGCAGTGCAAAAAAATTTCTTTCACCTCTGCAGCCTGCGGATCGAGTTCCAGTCGATCAGGTTTGAGGGCTGATTCCATAGTTGTGTTTAAGCTGATTAAATTGATGTGACCATCAATTCACTCAAAGACACGAGTAGAAGTAAACCGAGGTTTTAATCAGCTTAGAACAGTGCCTGCCTGCGACTGGTACAATACTGTGACCCGCCTACAGGTCAACTGCTCTTTATACTTCCTTTCAAGTGGAGGAGCCATGGGCGGAGCCCGTACATGCCCCAACATATCCCCCTGTGGGTGAAGCCACACAATGGCTCATAGGTGGATCCCACAAGGTCAACAACATAACATAGCTGTAACGCAATGGCAGAACATGATACTAATACACTGGTGAATTACTAGTACTATACATTCACCACATGACCAATTAAGTGATTTTACCTAATTGTATAAAGGAGCAATATGACTTAATTTCAGCAAGTTGCTACCTCTGTTAAAGGAGCTTCAAAACTTGGAAATTATGTCCCATATTCTGTTTTACTAGCACTTGTACCAAATCCCTCTTCCTCAGAACTTTGCAAATTTGTTTCCAATGTTGCTAGTCACTAAATCCGAGTCCTTTTCCATTGCCGCCATTCTGTGAAGCCAGTCTAAAAGGACTCTCACATATTTACGTAGGCCGAGATTCTGTGGCCCACCTTCCGTGGGAGATGTGGCAGACCAGCCAAACGTTCCGTGCAAACCGTGCCCATTGTTGTTTCACAGAACCCCTGGTCAGTGCTGCTGCAGCCAATCTATGTAACCGACATCGGGACTTTTGTCTTGTGATTGGTTACTTCCAGTTACTGGGACAATATAAGGCAGTAGGAGACAAATTGATTTTGTTTCTCACGACCCCATGACCTGTCCCTGTGACCTCCAAATGGGGTTATGCACCAGTGTTTGCGAACTGTTGTTGGGTCAGCTCCTTTAACAGAGGCAGCAACTTGCGGAAATTAAGAGTGAGCTTTGAGTAAGAATGAAGCTGCATTGATGTAGAACTCGTCATGTCTCCTGGACATCTGAAAATTGTTTACAGTCATTCAATGAATTCCTGATGTTCAGTAAGCAGACAAGGCAGCTACTTGGCATGGAAAAATCTCACAAACAGCAACGGGAAGGATAATCAGATTGTCTGTTTTGGTCATGTTGGTTGAGGAATAAATGTTGACCGTGACACGAGGGAGAACTCCCTGCTCTTGAAGAAATGGTGAGAGATCTTTGCATCTGTACTAACAAATAATCCCTCACTTGAGTGTCACAGTGAAAGGAAAGAACTTCCAGCAAATCAACTGTCTCTCTGTATTTGCACTGAAGTATCAACATAAATTCTGTGCCCAAGTGCAGGATGGGGGCTTGAACCTATAGACTTTTGACTCGACAATCAGAGTGTAACTGTTGAACCAAACTTACAGTTTCAAAAATGATATTTCCATAACCCACGCAGGAGTTACGAAGTAGCAATGGTTAAACTCCCCATGAGCCACGCATGAATACGAGTTCCCCCGTTAAAGGGGGCAGGGAACCTAAACCATGAATAGCTAAACGTTTTTAGAAAGTCGGCTAGTTTGGGTACCGACAGAGAGGAGAGATCAGGCTGGGATCTTTCCTGCCATGCATATAAGAGTTATTGTAATACAACATTATTTATTTCTACAATTCGGTGTGAACTCCTTTTGTGATCTACTAAAGATACACAGACTAATTTCTGTGCTGAGAGTTTAGTGACTCAAATGTTGCTAAATAATTTAAAGTCTAGTTGGGACATTGAACAAATCTTCCTGTGAATCCATTTCTTATTTAAAACATATCACCATGGCACAAAAGAAAACAGATGGCTTAATTGCAAAGGTATCATTTTTCTCACAAACTTGTCGTGAGGAACAGAGTAGGCTTCGACCTAAATCTTTTAATCAATCAAATTCCAGACTTCTGGATCAGCAGAATGGAGGTCAAGCAGCTGCTTGGAGGTGAGATTTATTAATGTTTTCCCTGCTGGTTCATTGATCACCATTATAAGGAACGTTTTGCAGGTCTCCAAATTTGCACCCACGCCTACGTACAGAGCTTACAACCAGATCATGAAACCGACGTACAGAAATGAATGCATGGCATTTGTTTGTGTTTTTATGTAACTACTAGTTTGGAAATTTATGGAGCTGGAACCCCGAGGGTGCTGAAATGTCAGAACACGCTACTAGAAACCAGAGCTGTATGTCTACCAGATTCCTGTAGCTTGCTGCTTTTGTCAATCCCCCAAGTGCTTTGATGCTATTAGGCTCTGGGCTAGGGTGGCGAGGAATATTTCTTTCTACCTTGTTTAGCCAACACTCCAGATGGGAGGTGTTATGCACCTGGTCATTTTAAGAATGATGAATGGGGTTGGGGAGGTGTTGGCAGAGCTGAGGGTGGGGAGGGGAAATTTATGATTGGACAGAAGCAGATGGTTTTGGCACTCCGGGATATATAATCACCAGACAATTCATCTCCTGGAGCCGGATTAAAATGTTAATTGAGTGCGAGGATCCTATGTGAAATGCGCCTGGACAATGTCCATCCAGTTTCGAGTGGGTATGGATGCATCACACCCATCTGACCGGAATTTGGCAATAAGTCAACTCCACAGATCATAAATGCTCCTTGGCCTCAGTCATACAGTCTGCTCCAAAGGACTTTCTCAGTAATTTACTCTGCAACTGCTATCACCCTTTAGGTAAATAAACTCAACCTAATGTCCTTCTTCTTCATAACTTAGAATAAACATTTTTCTGACACAAACTTGTCATGGGATACAAAGGTTCACCAAAGTATTCAAAGCAATCAGAAAAATTCCGACTCTATACCCTTTAATAGTAAAATATTGATCTTGAAATTACAGATAGTTTCCATCTTTATCGCCCATTCTAATCTTCAAACAAGTCTAACTTCCAGAACAATGTTGGACCTCGAGTTTCATAGGAGACTTGCAACGGTGTCTGAGGTGAAGGGTAAGTAACAGCCATCATCTTTCTGATTGTAGTCCATGCTGAATTTTATTACATTAATGTTAATAAATTGTCCACTTTCCTTTCAATAAAACCCTCCAGCTCCAGGTTAGTTTGTTAAGTGTGTATGGTCGAAAAGCTGGGTAAGCTGGGTAATGTGGAAGGGCAGAAGAATTTGGAATATTGTGTTTTCAAAACATTGAAAACAGCTCCTCAAGTGGGTATGGCTAATAACGAAAATATATGGCCCTGGCCCAAAGCCTGCTGGGAAATGTCGCCAAGTAACAGAGACATCAAAGAAACAAAATGGACATTAAGAGCTGAGAGTTCAGATTTTGAAACAGAAGACAGGACAGCAGATGGTGGTCCCCTATTGTGAGATCGATTGGCATCACTGAAAGGTGCCAGAGGCGAGATATGGAAATAAGATCTGGGAACACTGGAAAGAGGAAAGATGAGAGATAAGCGGGTGTGAAATATAGCGGGCCATTAACATTAGCATTTGCTGTTGTCTGTCTGATGAAACGGGGGGTGGTCATCAGTTACATGTAGTAATGCCTGTAGACGATCGGACACAGTCTCAAGACAGATATAAATATCAACGCAGAAATGTCAAGGTATGCAAAACCTCCAGGAAGAACAATCACAGAAGACCTCAAGCTTCCAGTTTGAAGATGGAGTTTGATCCTCGCTGGTGCAATTGGATGGTGAAGTTTCCACAGGTCCATTAACAGTTATTAGATAAGTATTAACTGTCTAACCTATGCTTATGAATTCATAGTGCTAGTACAGGAAGGTGGAATCATTTGTGTACTTTTGATACAGTATTTGATAGAACTTCTCATGCAATAGCAATAAGCATTGGGATTTTTATATTGTGTTTAATAAAGAAGTGAGTTGATTCAAAGTTAAAGGTGGTGTGCCTGTCAATCAACTGGAACGAGGGTCCTGGCCAACAAATGGAATACTTGATTTTATGATGGAGAGGTGTGGAAGATTAAGATCAAGACACCCCATATAAATCCTGAGTAAGACAAGAGTTGGAATACTGTAGTATTGCGATCCACAGAATCGGAAGGGTGCCAAGATGATGGAGAGAGTGCAGTACAAATTCATTAAAATGCTGCTTGATATAAAGAAATAAGAAGAAAAAGTTGAAAAATTGAGATTGTTTTTAGAAGCTAGGTGATTATGTTTTCATGCATGTCATTGCAGCTTGTGAGATGGTGCTGCATGAAATATAGGCAGTATTATATTCCCATATTACTTGTAATGAGTTAGGGACTAATTGTTAGGTGATTATATATCCTGGAATGCCACATTCATTGTCACACTGCAGTCATGTGCTGGGTAATAATTATCAGCCCACCGGCTACAAGTAGAAATGCAGGAAAAACACTCGATAAAAGCTCCAGTATTTGGAGTATAAAGTGATTATTTCCAACTTATGTGAACTAGAACATGCAGTGCAGGTCCGAGGAAACAGAAGAGCTCCTACGAGACTGCTTAGCAACAGTGGACTAGTCCATATTTAAGAACTCAGCAACCAACTTAAATGAGTATGCTACCACCGTCACAGACTTCATCATCAAATGTGTGGATGACCGCATGCCAAAGAAAGCAGTACGTATGTTCCCCAACCAGAAACCATGGCTCAATCGTGAGAATGACTCCCTACTGAAGGACAGGTCTGAGGCGTTGAAGTCAGGTGACCCTGACGTATACAAGAAATCCAGGTACGACCTTCGCAAAGCCATCCGAGATGCCAAGAGAGAATATCAGACCAAGCCAGAGTCACAGACTAGCGTTACAGACTCTTGGCGGTTGTGACATGGCCTAAACAACATAATGGGCTACAAAGCAAAGCCAAGCAGTATCTCCAGAAGCAGCGTACCCCTCCCCGATGAACTCAATGCATTCTATGCTCGGTTTGAGCAGGAAACCAACAATCCGTTGTCAGGCGCCCCAGCAGCCCATAACACACCCATACCCCCATCACAGCTTCCGAAGTCAGATTGGCCTTCCTGAAGGTGACGGGTCTGGACGGGGTCCCTGGTCGTGCACTCAGAGCCTGCACGGGCCAGTTGGCAGATGGGTTCGAGGGCATCTTTACTCTACTCCAAGGTCCCCACCTGCTTCAAGAAGACCACCATCATACCGACGCCAGAGGAGCCAGGCAATGTGCCTCAATGACCCTGTCCGAGGGCCCTAACTTCAGTGCTTTGAGAGGTTGGTCATGAAGCGCATCACCCCCATACTCCCAGAATGCCTTGGCCCACTGCATTTCGCATACCGCCGCTGCCGGACCACAGCAGCCGCCATCTCCCTGGCCCTACACTCATCCCTAGAGCATCTCGACAATAAGGACTCCGACATCAGACTCCTATTTATTGACTACAGCTCCGCCTTCAACACCAGCCAAGCTCATATCAAAGCTCCAAAACTTAGGACTTGCTCCTCACTCTGCAACTGGATCCTCAACTTTCTGACCCACAGACCACAATCAGTAAGAATAAATAACAACACCTCCTTCACAATAATCATCAATACCGGGGCCCCGCAAGGCTGCATACTTAGTCCCACACTATATTCCCTGTACACACACAACTGCGAGGCAAAATTTGGTTCCAATTCCATCTATAAGTTTGCTGATGATATGCTCATAGTGGGCTGGATTTCGAATAATGTTGAGTCAGAATACAGGAGGGAGATAGAGAACCTAGTGGAGTAATGCAGTGACAACAATCTATCCCTCAGTGCCAGCAAAACTAAAGAGCTGGTTATTGACTTCAGGTAGCAAAGCGCTGTGCACACCCCTGTCAGCATCAACAGGACCGAGGTGGAGATGGTTAGCAGCTTCAAATTCCTAGGGATACACATCTCCAAAAATCTTTCCTGGTCCACCCACACCGACACTACCACCAAGAAAGCACAACAGTATCTATACTTCCTCAGGGATCTAAGGAAATTCAGTATGTCCACATTAAGTCTTACCAACTTTTACAGATGCACCAAAGAAAGTATTCTATCTGGCTGCATCACAGCCTGGTATGGCAACTGCTCGGTCCAAGACAGCAATAAACTTCGGAGAGTTGTGAACACAGCCCAGTCCATCACACAAATCTGCCTCCTATCCATTGACTCCATCTACACCTCCCGCTGCCTGGGGAAAGTGGGCAGCATAATCAAAGACCCCTCCCACCTGGCTTACTCACTCTTCCAACTTCTTCCATTGGGCAGGAGATACAAAAGTGTGAGAACATGCACAAACAGACTCATAAAAACAGCTTCTTTCCCGCTGTTACCAGACTCCTAAACGACCCTCTATGGACTGACCTGATTAACACTACACCCATGTATGCTTCACCCGATGCCGGTGTTGTGTAGTTACATTGTGTACATTGTGTTGCCCTCTAATGTATTTTCTTTTATTTTCTTTTATTTTCATGTACTTAATGATCTATTGAGCTGTTCTCCAAAATATTTTTCACTGTACCTCAGTGCACGTGGCAATAAACAAAATCCAAATCCAACATGATGGCAACAGGTGCCAGTGAGTAAAAACAAATTCAATACTGAATTAGATTGAAGAATCAATCCAAGTTACTAGAGAGGGAAAAACTGAAAAACTGTGAAAAACAATGGCTGCCACAACAAGCAATAAACACACAGATGCAATCCATTGCAGTTGGGAAGCTGTTATCATTGAAGCATTTGAGAAGTTTAGAGAAAAGTGCAGACTGACATTATTAAAAAGCACAAATGAGAAGAAAGGGTGAGCTATATCCTGCTGTGGGCAGGGGGGTAAGGTTTAAATTTTTGTTTAATAGTTTGGAGCTGAGTGAAGGTGTCAGCAAAAATCCAGACAAGGGGCGCGATTCTGCAACCCCCATTGCGCCTGCGCGGATTAGTTAAATACCCAGATGCTGTGAAGCAACAGTGCTAACAACCATGCTACCGTTGGAGCGTTAATCTAAGCCTACTTGTGACACTGATAAAGAGTATTATTATTAAAAGCATTTGTACACACTGCTGTATAATCTTCAATAATAGAATTGAATACAAAACATATATATTTACATTTCAGCCATATCCTACTCCTCAATCCTAAACACCGTGCTAAATCTTTCAAAGACTTCTGTGACTTTTCTGGCCACTAACAGAACAAGCTTGACCTTAGGAATGCCACCTGGACAATTTTATTTCCCAATGCGTTTTTGGCATTCAAATGTGGCTTCAGTTAACTTAGGTGTATCTGATACCTCTACACGCAATCTTTATTATTCTTCTATGTAACTTATTTCCATCAACCAGCATAGCCAAATCTCCATTTTTGAAACCTTGCTTTAAACCTGAAAATGTAACCTATTCTTACAGCAGACCAGGTCGCCTGCAGCTATAATGTTCTCAACCAAACAAAATCTGCTGATACAATGACTATTGATAGGAATTGAGGGGTTGTTAGGACATGTAATGTTCCTACCAGAAACAGTCGTAGGACTAGGCTCTGTTGTATGTTTCATATCTGAAAGTTTAAAAAGATAGAGAAGTAGTGGATAATTCTTTCTGAGAGCTGTGCAGTGACATTGATGGGCCAACCAGTTTTCATCCGAAATTCTCTGCTTCCTGATGGGTTAGGCGGGTTGGTTTGACGTTGACTGCAACTGGATGCAGGGAAGCATGAATCAAGCATGTAACACCGGAGATGATCCAACACAGTTTTATTTAAACTATGGACTGCTGTACATGTTCAGCTGTGGGTTGACACTCTACTAATCCTACTGATGACCTCTTACTGGCTCGACCAGACCTACTAATAATGTCCACTGACTTGTGCACTCTGACTGTCTCAGTGTCTGGATCCCGAAAAGAGCTTAATGCCCTGTGGGCTTTATAGTGGTGGTGTCTTGTCTAATGATTGCTTGTTCTGTGTTGTGTGTTCATTGGTCATCCTGTGTGTCAATCACTGCCTGTCTGCATCTCATTATATACATGAGTGGATATTATGACACTTTCCACATGGAAATCAGATACCATATTGCGGGCACCGCTACTGATTAACTCCATTGTTAAGAAAGAGTTCATGTTCCCCCGTGCTTAAGTTAGAATTGGAGCTTTATTGTTTAATAGACCACACTTATCGTTTGATAGACTGCACATACATATACACATATATAAAGGGGATATAAGTGGCACTGTGTAGTTGGAAGAGAAGTGATTATAAAATACGATAAAATTGGGGTTGCAGGAGTCAAGATTGGGTTTCTAGTTCTTATAACAAAGATACAATCAAAGCTTAATATGCATTGCTTCTCAACCTGCGGAGTAAGGAAGGAAATTATTGCCTCCACCCTCAACTATCTTTTGCCTGCCATCTATTGAATGAAGTAACACACTCTAATTTACCAGTTACCATAGTTTCACAATATATAGCTAATTTTAGATATTGTGATTATGCTTCAAATAGGACATATTAAATGATTGGCAAAATTTATGGTGTCAAAGGAAACCTCAATATTTTGAGGGAATTTGGCTTTCCATTGCCAAAGTCTTGATCCTTATATATTATTTATTAGCTTGGGAAGCCGAAAGAGGTTGCAGCCATGATTCTGAGATTAGATAATCTAGACCATTACCTTGATTCGCTTCTCATTGCAGTAAGACAAAAGAAGAAAGGACATTTATCGAAAAGCGGAATACATTGTTCTTTCTGAGGGGACAGGTTTAAAGTGAACTGACTTGGTCTTCCTTCAGAGCTAAGGCGAGGGATTTACCTGCCGAGTGTGTTTCTCTCTGCCAATGAGCTAGTGGTGCAATTGTGTATTGTGCGATGGCAGTTGCCCCTTGACCTCTGGTAGACAACTGCATCACAATGCCAGGTGCACTGCTCTGAGTGAAGGCTGCTGTTAGGATTGGCTCACTCCTCAAAGAGCCTGAATGCAAAGGGCTCTCAATTACACACAAACACAGTCTCTCACACCCACACAATCAGTGTTTTCCTACAGGGGGGAAATTGGGGGATGAAGGGTGAGAGAGGGGTTGTAAGGGAGAGAGGGAAGGGGGGTGGGGTACAGGGGGTTTAACGGCTGCGATACTGGTTCGCACTGCCAAGGGGTTGGGATTCACAGGCGTGCACCTTCAGTTCCATCCCCACACACATGATATCCAGCAGGGGGTGGTGGAAAAATAATTTACATTTATGTGAGTATTTTTAAAGTGTACATCTTGGGGAAAGTTCACAAATTTAGCCGGTCGGGTGCCTTGGCCCTCCGTTGTGAGCGCCGCAGTCCTTGTGGCTGGTGACTCTTGGAGCATATAGTCCTCATCTTCATCCCCGGGTGGGACCAAGAGGAGGACAGATCATCCTGGAGTGGGGGCTGTGGTGAGGTGCACTGGGGGGAAGATGGGTGGTGCCGGGGCAGTTGGGGGGGGGTGGAGTACCAGCTGGTGCCAGGTCCCTGAGGGAGACTGTGTCTTGGCGGCCGTCGGGGTGCGCCACGTAGGCATACTGTGGGTTTGCATGGAGTAGCTGTACCCTCTCGACCAACGGGTCCACCTTGTGGAGCCGCATGTGCTTGCGGAGAACGGGTCCTGGAGCTGCCAGCCACGTTGGGAGCGAAACCCCGGAGGTGGACTTCCTGGGAAGACAAGGAGACGTTCATGGGGGGTTTCGTTAGTCGCAGTGCAAAGTAGCGATTGGATGGAGGCGAGGGTGTCGGGGAGGACTTCCTGCCAGCGAGAGATCGGGAGATGTTTGGACCGTAGGGCCAGCAGGACGACCTTCCAGACTGTTGAGCTTACCGGGGCGATACAAAATCTCGTAATTGTAGGTGGAGAGCTCGATCCTCCACCTCAAGATTTTATCATTTTTGATCTTGCCCCGCTGTGTGTTATTGAATATGAAGGCTACCGATCGTTGGTCAGTGAGGAGAGTGAATCTCCTGCCGGCCAGGTAATGCCTCCAATGCCGCACAGCTTCTACGATGGCTTGGGCCTCCTTTTCGACGGAGGAGTGGTGAATTTCGGAGGCATGGAGGGTGCGTGAAAAGAATGCCACGGGTCTGCCGTCCTGGTTGAGGGTGGTAGCCAGAGTGACGTCTGATGCATTGCTCTCGACTTGAAAGGGGAGGGACTTGTAGACCGCGTGCATCGTGGCCTTGGCGATGTCGGCCTTGATACGGTTGAAGGCCTGGTGATCCTCGGCCGTCAGGGGTTAAACGGCGGAGTGAATGATTGGCCGTCCTTGGCTGCATAATTAGGGACTCACTGCGCATAGTATAAGAAGAACCCCAGCCATTGTTTGAGGGCCTTGGGGCATTGGGGAGGGGGAGTTCCATGAGGGGGCGCATGCGGTTGGGGTTGGGCCCTAGAACTCCATTTTGCACCACGTAGCCAAGGATGGCTAAGCGGTTGGGGCGGAACACGCACTTCTCCTAGTTATACGTAAGGTTCAGGAGTTTGGCGGTGTGGAGAAATTTGGAAAGGTTAGCGCCGTGGTCCTGCTGGTCGTGGCCACAGATGGTGACGTTATCCAGGTACAGGAAGGTGGCCCGCAGTCCGTACCGGTCAACCATTCGGTCCATCTCCCGTTGGAAGACCGAGACCCTATTAGTGATGGCGAAGAGTACCCTAAGGAAGTGGTAAAGGCGGCTGTCTGTTTCGAACACAGTGTATGGGTGGTCCACCTTGCGGATGGGGAGCTGGTAGGCAGATTTCAGGTCCATTGTCGAGAAGACCCGGTACTGTTCAATCTGATTGACCATATCAGATAAAACTGGGAGGGGGTACGCGTCGAGCTGCGTGTACCGATTGATGGTCTGACTAGTCAACAACCATCCTGTATTTCTCCCCAATCTTTACAACTACCACTTGGGCTCTCCATGGGCTGTTGCTGACCTCAATGATGCCTTCCCGCAGAAGCCGCTGGACCTCCAACCTGATGAAGGTCCTGTCCTGGGCACTGTACCGTCTGCTCCTGGTGGCGATGGGTTTGCAATCCGGGGTGAGGTTTGCAAACAGGGAAGGTGGGTCGACCTTAAGGGTCGTGAGGCCGCATACAGTAAGGGGTGGTAGGGGCCCACCGAATTTCAGAGTTAGACTTTGGAGTTTGCACTGAAAGTCCAAACCGAGTAGCAAGGGAGTGCAGAGGTTGGGGAGGACGTAGAGCCGGTGGTTGCTGAACTCTACACCCTGGATGGTGAGGGTGGCGGTGCAGTACCCCCGGATCTCCGCGGAGAGGCATCCAGAGGCCAGGGAGATTCGTTGGGTAATGGGGTGTACCACGAGGGAGCAGCGCCTTACCGTTTCAGGGCGGATGAAGCTCTCCGAGCTCCCGGAGTCAAGACGGCAGGATGTCTTGTGCCCATCGACCATTACCGTCGTCAACGCGGTTGCGAGGTTGTGCGGCCGGGACTGGTCGAGCGTGATGGAAGCGAGCTGCGCTGGTGTTGGTGGGCCCCGAGCTGGTTGGCGGCGGTTGCAGGCGATGAGTGGCCCGATGAGGTGTCCGACGAGCAGGGGTCCTGAGGGGCCGAAGATGGCAGCGCCCATGGGGCGCACGTGGCGGGCGGCGTTAAAGATGGCACCGCCCACGGGCTGCACGAGGTCTGATGGGGGAACATGGCGGTGCCCATGGGCTGCACGTGTTCTGATGCGAGGAAAATAGTGGCGCCCATGGGCCGCACGGGTCGCACGTGTTGGGTGCAGGAACAATGGGCCTCTTTACAGCGGCGATCGACCGGGCCTGGCACACCGCATCGAAATGTCCTTTCTTCCCGCAGGCTTTGAAGATTGCGCTCCGCGTCAGGCAGCGCCGCCGGGGATGCTTTGTCTGCCCTCAGAAATAGCACGTGAGCCCCCCAGGGTTTGCTGGCTGCCACGCGGCGCAAGCTTGGGGTTGGCTGGGGGCGGTCGCTGGTGGAGTCCACGAAGTCCAGGAAGGGGGGGGGGGGGGGGGGGTGCGGTTGGGGGCGTACGCTTGTACATTACGGGAGGCTACCATTCGTGCGGTTGCAAGTTTCTTGGTTGCCGCGAGGTCGAGAGTACCCCCTTCTAAGAGGCGTGGTGGATCTACGCCGACCCTAAGTCCATAAAGAAAGCATCCCTGATTAGGAGTTCGGATTGTTCAACGTCCGAAACTGCCTGGCAATCGCAGTCCCTCGCCAGGGCGTGCAGGGCACGTCAGAAATCTTCCAATGACTCACCGGGAGTTGTTGCTGTGTGGACAGGAGGTGCCTGGCGTAGAGTTTGTTGGTGTATTTCTTTTTCAGAAGCGTCATGACCTGGGGCGTCCCAGATAAGGGGAAAGATATCGGAGCTCAACCGTGTGTACAGGATCTGCCGTTTCTGTGCTTCTGATGGTTGTTCTATCGCTGATCTGATGTAGGTTTCAAAGCAAGCTAGCTAGTGGTCGAAGGCCGACTTGGCGTTGTCTGCTTGAGGGTGCAGCTTCAGGCGATCTGGCTTGATGCGGAGGTCCATCGCTATAAAATCTCTGCTTAATAAATTGATGCACTATCAATTATGACGAGCCGAGAGTAGAGAGTATTCGAGGCTTTATTAAGCAGAAATGTGTTGCCTCCTGCAGCTGCTGCCGAAATGGCTGCAGCTCGGTGAGCACACACATTTATACTCTGCCTACTGGGTGGAGCCAGCAGGCAGGGATCTTCCCCGGTACCTGGAGAACAGGAGCCTTACCGTAGTACTTCTCACATATGTAATATATACAAACGGTGGTGACTACGCAGCACCGCAGGTGGGTCTCCCCTGGTTCCATGCTGCCACTCCTCACTGAGCAGGGGTACAGTGCCACAAGCCTCGTGGGTAATGTAGTTCTGATCAGTGATTTGGCTTGGAAAGTGTCCCCCCATCCTCTGCTACTGACGCAGCAGATTGATTCTGGAAATTCTGGACGGGATTCCAAGATAGCTCTGTCCCTGATTGGCTGTCAGAGACTCACTCATCATTTTGGGACCCTGCTCCACCCTCTGTCATTCAGAGCCCTGTGCCTTGGCACTGTGTGTTACATTGTAAATCCTCCCCTCTGAGATGTCAGGAGGGTTCCTGATTAATTTTCCGTTGGGAAAGGGGAAGGAGAATCCCTGATATCTTTGGGGTGATGGTAGTGGGGAGGGGGTAGGGAAGTGGTGGGAGCTGGGGGAGATTAACATCAGTTGTGATCGGGGTGCCCATTAAAGGTGGTGCCCGATCGCTGTGGAGGTGACCTTGACAGCTCTATAAGGCTCCGCCCTGCCAGATTGAGGGCGTAAACCACGCCCCGCGATTTTCTTTGTCAGAATGGCTCACAATCTGAGAACCTGGATTCAATGAGATCATGGCTGATCTTTTGTGGACTCAGCTTCACTTTCCGGCCCGAACACCATAACCCTTAATCCCTTTATCCTTCAAAAAACTATCTATCTTTATCTTGAAAACATTTAATGAAGGAGTCTCTACTGCTTCACTGGGCAAGGAATTCCATAGATTCAAAACCCTTTGGGTGAAGAAGTTCCTCCTAAACTCTATCCTAAATCTACGTCCCCTTATTTTGAGGCTATGCCCCCTAGTTCTGCTTTCACCCGCCAGTGGAAACAACCTGCCCGCATCTATCCTATCTATTCCCTTCATAATTTTATATGTTTCTATAAGATCCCCCCTCATCCTTCTAAACTCCAACGAGTACAGTCCCAGTCTACTCAACCTCTCCTCATAATCCAGCCCCTTCAGCTCTGGGATTAACATAGTGAATCTCCTCTGCACACCCTCCAGCGCCAGTACGTCCTTTCTCAAGTAAATAGACCAAAACTGAACACAATACTCTAGGTGTGGCCTCACTAACACCTTATACAATTGCAGCATAACCTCCCTAGTCTTAAAATCCATCCCTCTAGCAATGAAGGACAAAATTCCATTTGCCTTCTTAATCACCTGTTGTACCTGTAAACCAACTTTTTGCGACTCATGCACTAGCACACCCAGGTCTCTCTGCACAGCAGCATGCTTTAATATTTTATCATTTAAATAATAATCTCGTTTGCTGTTATTCCTACCAAAATGGATAACCTCACATTTGTCAACATTGTATTCCATCTGCCAGACCCTAGCCCATTCACTTAACCTATCCAAATACCTCTGCAGGCTTCCAGTATCCTCTGCACTTTTCACTTTACCACTCATCTTAGTGTCATCTGCAAACTTGGACACATTGCCCTTGGTCCCCAACTCCAAATCATCTATGTAAATTGTGAACAATTGGGGGCCCAACACGGATCCCTGAGGGACACCACTAGCTACTGATTGCCAACCAGAGAAACACCCATTAATCCCTACTCTTTGCTTTCTATTAATTAACCAATCCTCTATCCATGCTCCTACTTCACCCTTAATGCCATGCAACTTTATCTTATGCAGCAACCTTTTGTGTGGCACCTTGTCAAAGGCTTTCTGGAAATCCAGATATACCACATCCATTGGCTCCCCATTATCTACTGCACTGGTAATGGCCTCAAAACAGTCCACTAAATTAGTTAGGCACGACCTGCCCTTTATGAACCCATGCTCGCCTGCCCAATGGAACAATTTCTATCCAGATGCCTCGCTATTTCTTCCTTGATGATAGATTTCAGCATCTTCCCTACTACTGAAGTTAAGCTCACTGGCCTATAATTACCCGCTCTCTGCCTACCTTCTTTTTTAAACAGTGGTGTCACGTTTGCTAATTTCCAATCCACTGGGACCACCCCAGAGTCTAGTGGATTTTGGTAAATTATCACTAGTGCATTGAAATGTCCCTAGCCATCTCGTTTAGCACTCTGGGATGCATTCGATCAGGGCCAGGAGACTTGTCTACCTTTAGCCTCATTAGCTTGCCCATCATTACCTCCTTAGTGATAACAATCCTCTCAAGGTCTTCACCTGTCATAGCCTCATTTCTATCAGTCACTGGCATGTTATTTGTGTCTTCCACTGTGAAGACCGACCCAAAATACCTGTTCAGTTCCTCAGCCATTTCCTCATCTCCCATTATTAAAACTCCCTTCTCATCCTCTAAAGGACCAATATTTACCTTAGCCACTCTTTTTTGTTTTATATATTTGTAGAAACTTTTACTATCTGTTTTTATATTCTGAGCAAGTTTACTCTCATAATCTATCTTACTCTTCTTTATAGCTTTTTTTAGTAGCTTTCTGTTGTCCCCTAAAGATTTCCCAGTCCTCTAATCTCCCACCAATCTTTGCCACTTTGTATGCTTTTTCCTTCAATTTGATACTCTCCCTTATTTCCTTAGATATCCACGGTTGATTTTCCCTTTTTCTACCGTCCTTCCTTTTTGTTGGTATAAACCTTTGCTGAGCACTGTGAAACATCGCATGGAAGGTTCTCCACAGTTCCTCAACTATTCCACCATAAAGTCTTTGCTCCCAGTCTACCTTAGCTAGTTCTTCTCTCATCCCATTGTAATCTCCTTTTTTTAAGCACAAAACACTAGTATTTGATTTTACCTTCTCACCCTCCATCTGTATTTTAAATTCCACCATATTGTGATTGCTCCTTCCGAGAGGATCCCTAACTATGAGATCATGAATCAATCCTGTCTCATTACACAGGACAAGATCTAGGACCGCTTGTTCCCTTGTAGGTTCCATTACATACTGTTCTAGGAAACTATATCGGATACATTCTATAAACTCCTCCTCAAGGCTGTCGTGACCGACCTGGTTAAACCAATCAACATGTAGATCAAAACGCCCCATGATAACTGCTGTACCATTTCTACATGCATCAGTTATTTCTTTGTTTATTGCCTGTCCCACCATAATGTTACTATTTGGTGGCCTATAGACTACTCCTATCAGTGATTTTTTCGCCTTACTATTCCTGATTTCCACCCAAATGGATTCAACCTTTTCCTCCATAGCACCGATGTCATCCCTTCCTATTGCCCGGTGGTCATCCTTAAATAACAGAGCTACACCACCTCCCTTACCATCCACTCTGTCCGTCTGAATAGTTTGATACCCTCGGATATTTAACTCCCAGTCGTAACCATCCTTTAACCATGTTTCAGTAATGGCCACTAAATCATAGTCATTCATGATGATTTGCACCATCAACGAATTTACTTTATTCCGAATACTACGAGCATTCAGGTAAAGTACACTTGTGTTGTTTTTTTTTACCTCTGTTTTGAATCTTAACATCTCCAGTTTTATTCCTTTTAGTATTACTGAGCCTATTCACTGAGATACCCTCAGTCACTGTACCTTGTACTGTCGCCCTTTTTAATTTTTGACTATGGCTTCTCTGCCTTATACTTTCCCCTTACTTCCTTTTGCTTCTGTCCCTGTTTTACTACCTTCCAACTTCCTGCATCGGTTCCCATCCCCCTGCCACATTAGTTTAAACCCACCCCAACAGCTCTAGCAAACACTAGGGGGGCTAGGACATCAGTTCCAGTCCTGCCCAGGTGCAGACCATCCAGTTTGTACTGGTCCCACCTCCCCCAGAACCAGTTCCAATGCCCCAGGACATTGAATCCTTCCCCTGGTGAGCCACCTCCCTCAACAGTATCCAAAGCGGTATATCTGTTTTGCAGGGAAATGACTGCAGTGGACACCTGCACCGCCTTCCTACTCTTGCTCTGTCTTTTGGTCACCCATTTTCTATCTCCCTCAGTAACTTTCACCTGTGGTGTGACCAACTCGCTAAACGTGCTATCCACGACCTCCTCAGCATCGCGGATGCTCCAAAGTGAGTCCATCTGCAGCTTCAGAGCTGCCAAGTGGTCTAACAGGAACTGCAGCTGGACACACTTCTTGCATGTGGAGGAGCCAGGGACAGTGGACGTGTCCCTGAGCTCCCACATCGCACAGGAGGAGCATGACACGGTTCTGGGATCTCCTGCCACGTCTTAAACCTTAGGTAAACTTATAAAACTACAATTTCAAAAAAATCGAAATAAAAATAAATAAATTAGACAATGAAAAGAAAAACTACTTACCAGTCACTTACCAGGGTTAAAAGCACCTCGCCCCCCCCCCCCCCAGCTTCGAATTCCCACCTAGCTTCAAATTCCCAAACTCACTCTTGGTTGTGCCTCACTCTGGCTGTGTCTTCTCTGGCTCACTGGGAGAACTCACCCAGGGTCTAAGATGCTCCCTGGTTCACTCCCTGCAGATTAAAAGTTATAGGCCAGAAGAAAGAGAGAGAACAAAACAGTAGAGGAAAAGCACCTTCTCCCACTCTGCACCGAATTACCTCACTGCACCAAATTACCAAGTTCCAACTTCCCACTCTGGATGTGCCTCACTCTGGCTGTGTCTTCGCGACTTGCGCAAAGCTATGTCCTTACGCCAGCGTGGGAATGACCCTCCGTTTGGCTGGGGCTAGCATCTGAGCAGCGCAGAGCTCCTGGTTCTAGCTGCCGATACAGCCCGGAGAATTGTGGGTTTGTGGCCGTGCATGCGCGTGACAGCGGCCTGCAGCGGCCATGCCGCGCAACATGGTGTTGGCTGCACGCGGACCCAACCTGAAAAATTGTGTCTCCCTTTGGCCGGCTTGCGAGCCCTGGACCACACCCAACATGCCCCCAACACCTGACAAAGTCCCTCCTGCCCACGGATCGGCTGTCCCCCACATGTGGTGGCGTTGGACTGAGTTCACAACCACCACGTCGAGTTCCCGATGGATGAGACCACGAGAAACCCACACCGTCGGGAACTCGGCTGGTTGGAGGTGGAGCATCGAGGGTGGGCCGCAGGCAACTTCTTGAAGCCGTCGATACATCGTGCGCCGCTTTGGAGGGGGCGGGCATCGTGAATTCGGCGTCGCCCCCGATTTGGTCAGGAACGGGAATTCTCCAGCAGGTTGCCCAACGCGATTTTGCTGTCGGCGACCGGAGAATCCCACTCGTCGGCTGTGCACCTGGAGAGATATATGGCAGTTTTCAGTCAGAGCCTGACACTCAGCAAATTATGGGAAAATTCCACCCACATACTCTGCATGTCAAAGGAAATCATCCCATTCAAACATGTTTTGATTAATTTCAGATGAAATACATGTTGTGCGATGTCTTTCTGAATATATTCAACAGATTTCCAGTGTTTGTTGCATCTAAAGTCTGACTCCCTCTTGTGGCAAGAGGCTGCAATGACAGCTCCTGTGTCAGCATGGATTCTCCATTTCTGAGACCAAGTGTTGACGCCGGCATGGAAACAGTGGTGTTTTACAACAGCAAAACGGCGCAACAGCTGCACCGATTCAGCAGCTCTAATTGGGACTAGCACCATCGCAACCGGTTCTAAGCGATACGGCGTCGAACTCGCCGGGTCTGTGATTGGCGCACATGAGGCCCACACGCCGCAGCCGTCTTAGATGATTGATTCCCTCCACATACCCCATCGCAGCCAACAAGGTGGCTGCAAGGAGAGGAGCACCACGGTTCAGGGATGCTGAGCTGGACACTCTCTTGGACGCAGTAGTGGAGAGAAGCATGACCCTGTACCCCGACCCGGGAGGAAGGCCACCATTCGCCGCCATTCACCATGTCTGGGCATAGGTGGCAGAGGCAGTCAGCACCATGGGCAACAATGCCTGGACCAGCCAGGAGAGACCACACGACCCCCTCAGGGCGGCCAGGGTGAGTGGGCTGTTCCGTGTGCCTGGCACTAACACCGCCTCCCCCATACACTCCATAACCTGGATCCCCCCCCCGGGGATGGCCGAATCCCCACGCTGCCCAACATGCAAACGCCCATGCCGGCCATAATGCCTGGGTGCCCTGGCCGCTGATGCCATCATCTACGTAACCCCTGGGCTGCATGCATTGGACCGTCTAACAGTGTCGTTGTTTGTCCCCCCCCCCCCCCCCCCCCCCCACCCCCAGGAGAAGGCCGCACACAACTGCCAGGAGGGGGAGATGACCGGAGGGGGACCAACAGACCTGAGGCCCCTCACCGTGCCCGAGCAGAGGGCACTGGACGTGGTAGGCGGCCCGGAGGAAATTGAGGTTACCAAGGTGGATGTTGGCAGCGGGTGAGCAAGCGAGACCCTGCTTCGTTGCATATCCCCATGACACGTGTGGAAATCCACCCCTTACCGCCACCCCCCCCCCCCCCCCCACACCACCGCAGCCCACACCCTCCTCGAGCCCTGTTGTACCTTCTAAACCACAGCGAGTCTGTAATCCATATACCGTGGACAAATGAACACACAAGTTGTTCAATACGGTAATAGGTTATTACACGCACACACAGTGAACACACACATACAAGTTGCACTATAAACTAACACACAAGAATGACCCTAACTTCACGTCCAGGTGAGTGACACGTACCGAGCACATATGGCCGTATCTGGAACCCGTCATCTGGCAGTGCTGGATGGCTGTTGCTGGTCGTCTGTGTCCCCGGCTCTGGTCCCTCTGTGGATGGGGTGGATGTTCCTCTCCTTGGCTGGTGAAGGTATCACCACTGTTTCCGTTGGTGGTCGAGAGAGCGAATGGTGGAGCAGACTCGAGGATCTGAATGGCCCCCTCCTGCATTCAATCACTATGTTCCAATGCACCATCTGGGCTGCAGCCTTTGTACATTTACAAGCTGCAGCCCAACCGTGTCCATGTGGTGCCCACTGTCTTTGCGGGCGGCCATTTCAGAAGTCCACAGTTTCCCGTCCTGGCAGTGCTGGATGTCTGTTGCTGGTCATCTGTGTCCGGGCTCTGGTCCCTCTGTGAAGGTGAGACATGGTGGATCATACACTTGGACCAATACCTGCCCTGAATCCCCAGTCCGTCAGGTAAGACCCTCTGCATGCACAACTCCCTAATACATAACACACGAATAACAAAGACAAATATCAATATATATTCCATAACGGACCTAATACGGTCAGAGAAATGGAAGTGTCGGGACTGTAAGATACAACTGGCAGTTCAATGCAGAGGTGGGACAATATCGAAAACCTAATACAGAAGTGGAGGAATACTGTCCGGTACAAACTGCAGAACATACAGATGGTAGTGCAGATCAATGTAAACAGGCTGGCCTTAAGAATTTATAGGTTTACAAAGGTCATATACAAGCAAACCTGGATACGCAGTGCAAAACAAGTCTGTGTCCCCGGAGATCGTTGGTTCGGCTGGATTAAAGGGGCCCGTGCAGTAAATATGAGTCCTATGTCCCGCTGCTCCGTGATCTCTGCTGTCCACCTACGGAATTGGACCGTGAGGATGAGATAGATCAAGGTGAACAGGATCAGCATGACAGCCAGGTGGGGACGGAGTCGAACAATGGGGTGTCTCCGAAGGTCAGAGCCCCCATCCCAGGAATCATCCCACCAAGTTCTGGCTGTGCCTTCTGTATCTGTCGGGTGACATCCTGGGGTTGCTGTTTCCGGGCGTCCTGGGGAACCAAGCATAGTTTCTGTTATTATCGCACGCCTAATAGAACAGTACAACACAGAACAGGCTCTTCGGCCCTCGAAGTTGTGCCGAGCTTTGGCCGAAACAAAGATCAAGCTATCCCACTCCCTGTCATTCTGGCGTGCTCCATGTACCTATCCAATAACCGCTTGGAAGTTCCTAAAGTGTCCGACTCCACTATCACAGCAGGCAGTCCATTCCACACCCTAACCACCCTCTGAGTAAAGAAAAGAACAATACAGCATAGGAACAGGCCCTTCGGCCCTCCTAACCTGTACTGTCATGACATCACCCTTGGCCAAAGCCCTCAGCTCTTCCTTGTGCCATATCCCTCTATACCCATCCTATCCATGTATTTGTCGAGATGCCTTTTGAAAGCTGTTAATGTATCTGCTTCCACAACCTCCCCTGGCAACACGTTTCAGGCAATCTCCACCCTCTGTGTAAAAGACATGACTCGCTCATCTCCTCTAAACTTTGCCCCATGGACCTTAAACATATGCCCCTGGTGACTGACCTCTTCACCATGGGAAAGAGTGCCTGCCCATCCACTCTGTCCATGCCCCTCAATCTTGTAGACCACTTTCAGGTCATCCCTCAACCTCCGTCACTCTAATGAAAACAGTCTGAGTCTATTCAGCCTCTCTACATAGCTAACACCCTCCTGACCAGGCAACATCCTGGTGAACCTCCTCTGAACCCTCTCAAAAGTCTCCACATCCTTCTGGTAGTGTGGCAACCAGAATTGTGCGCAATATTCCAAGTGCGGCCGTAACAAGGTTCGATACAACTGCAGCATGACTTGCCAGTTTTTATGTCTGCGTTCATTCCAACATACTGTCACCATCCGTGACCCCCGCACCTCCCTTTCACATTTCATCTAAGTTTGCTCAACCTCAACACAGCCTTCTCTTGTCTGAGGCTTGGAGTGGGTGGAACCTGTATTCGACCACCCCCTTCTTAAAGCAACCATATACTGATTGAAGTCTGGCTTAACCAGCCGAACTCAGGGGTGGTCAGATGTATACAGTTCGCCCCAGGAACACAGAGGTCTGATCTGAGGAGGGGGAGTGGGGGGGAGAGGGGGGGGGGGGGGGGGGGGGCAGTCCGATTCCTTCACAGCAGCAATCACTATAGGGTTAGCTAAGCGTAAATAACATGTGGGCTCGGTCCAAAGGGACCTCTGTGGAAGAGTGAAGAAGCGGATGAATTGTGACCTGAGTCACTGAATACATTTTTCATCCCACAACCAAATGTTGGGGTATGGGGCAACAGTTTTGGTCTGAGACCTGCCCATTGGTACCGCAAGTAGCCATTCCAGATAGTGGGGTTCGGAGGGAAGGAGGGGTTAGTGGTGAAAGAGGTGCGTATGGTCCGCAGCGAGCAAAGAATTTGTGGGGTCCCTGGTATGACAGGGAAAATGCCGTTACTCCACTACCCGAGCGTTTTGAATGGTTCCATGGGTCCCCGGGTAGGGGAGGAATGCCGTTACTCCACTACCCGAGTGTGTTGAAGAACAGGACATGTGTGCATTCCGAGGCAGGGGCGACCTCCTAGGTCTGAATAGACCGGTGGTTTAGAACCAGCAAGAGCGCAATGGCAATACATTGGGTGTCCAAGGATTGATGACAGGGTGAGGGTGTATCCCTCGGAAGCGGCTACTTCCGACGTCTGGTTAGAACCAGCAGGAACGTAATGGTGATGTCTCGGGTGTCCAGGGACAGATGACAGGATGAGGGTGTGGAAGGTGGAGTGATCCCCACACACAGCGACGATGAAGATCAGACTCTGATCGGGGGTGGGGGTGGGTGGAAGAGGAAATGGTCAGGTAATGAATGTAACAATTGCTCTGAGTAGTGGGGGTCAATTGAGGAGTTGTGTGGCAGGCACACAATGTAGTATTGGTCTGTAACTCGTGGGGGGAAAGACGGCTCAGCGTGAGTGCTGATGATGAAGGCGCTCTCAGAGTCTGATCAGTGAGAGGCGAGGGACAGTTCGAATTGCAAATGGCATGCAGGGAGAAGAAGGGATGGGGAGATGAGGGTGAAACACCGCACGAACAGAGAAGAGCTGCGTGCATGGATCACAGATGACTGGGGCAGGTTCCCTCAGAAATGGTGTGCCATGCTTATTGGGAGGTGTCCAATTGTCATCATCTGGACACCTCAGAATGTTTGTGCTCCACACACCTCAGAACACTGCGCTCCGCAGTTGTTCTTGTAATACCCCCATGGGAGGATCATCCGTGGAATCATCTACCTCCCCTGGTTGTCAGAATCCTGTCTGCCGGTTGCTTGCGTTCCAATGAACGCAGGGTTCAGGGTTACCATGTCCTGGTCCTCGAATCATCCTGCTAATCTGACCAACCGTCTGGCCTGGTCCCATGTCCAATAGAGAGACTGGGGAGTGTGACTGGTTGCGTTGCGGGTGGGAACTGCTTCGTGAACGTGTCAATGGTAAACACTACCTCCTTAAATCCATTTTTACTTGGTGAGGGTGGGCCAATGTAATCCACACAGGGATTCGTCCAGGGACCCTCCACGGGATGGGTGTGTCCTAATTTCACTTCCTGCCGTAATTGTCAGGAATGTTCTGGTCGGGGCAGCACGGTGGCCTAGTGGTTAGCACAACCGCCTCACGGCGCTGAGGTCCCAGGTTCGATCCCGGCTCTGGGTCACTGTCCGTGTGGAGTTTGCACATTCTCCCCGTGTCTGCGTGGGTTTCGCCCCCACAACCCAAAAATGTGCAGAGTAGGTGGATTGGCCATGCTAAATTGCCCCTTAATTGGAAAAAATAATTGGGTAATCTAAATTTAAAAAAAAAAGGAATGTTCTGGTCGCAAATGAGGCAGTCCTCAATGTAATGAGCGACATCCGCCTTTAGTTCCGGGCACCAACATAATGGTGGTTCATAGTGGTCTCCATGCCCTGGTGTCCGTGCCCATCATGGGATTGGTATACGAGTTGGTTTCGATCCTGGGTAAGGGGCCGGGAATCGCCGTTCAGGATCTGTCCTCGGGAATTGTCTGTGCATTGGGACTGAGTTAGGTCGGCTACGTTAGTCTGGGAGACATCAATCGCATTCAGTGGCTCTCCTCCAGGTGGCTGCCAGAGATGTCCGTTACAGGCACTGGCCCTGGCTAGGGTGTTGGTCGTGCAGCTGCCAGATGGGGGTTCCGGGTATGGCTCTTCACCTCAATGATGCCGTAGGTGTGGCCAGTGGCTACTTATAGTTCGGTGGATGTTTCCCGACGCTTCGCTCACGTCCTCCCACCAAGAGTGCCCCAACACCCCAGGACCTGTCTCGGTGCCTGATCAAGTCTGATCACATGTGCCAACCTCTCCCGTTGATATATCTCCGTACTACCCTCTCCCATATGGTAAACCTCTCTGCTCATGTCTCCCATGCCTCTACCAGTTGTCCGAGTTGACACATTGACTTCAGGGAACAAAGGGATAGAGGGCCGATTGGACAGTGATACACTTGTGTCTGTGTTCCGGCCCTAATCCCTCAGACGCTGCAAATCTGCCGGGTTGACCCTATCCTCCCTTGTTAGGTACGCATGCAGTTAGTCCACACTTCCGAGATCTGGTGATTTGTCCAATACGGAGTTCACACCTGTGGTTTATATTTGATCTGTGAATAATCCTCAAGAATAGGGACCTTTATATTCCCTTCAATTAACTTGGGATACTGGCCGTTACGTGGGTCGATTGCCTACCTAAGTCGGGCTCAGGAGGAATCTCCAACTGTACTGTGGGATCTTTTGAAACAGTGATCGTAATTCCCCAGCCGAATACCACCAGGGTTGCCAGATTTGTAGTACCTTCTAAACCAGTGTGTCTCCAACCCGTAAATGATGGACAAATGACCACACAAACTGCATGAAATAATACTAGTTCAATACATACACAGTTAATATTAGTCAATCACACTCCCATACAGGTTGGACTTTAAACTAACACACATTACAGACCAACTTAACTTCCAGGTGACTGGCATGTGCAGAGCAGATATGGCCTCATCTGGAACCCGTCACCTGGCAGTGCTGGATGTCTGTTGCTGGTCGTCGGCGTAACCAGCTCGAGTCCCTTTATGGATGGCGTGGATGGTTGGCACCTTGGCTGGTGCAGGTATCACCGTTGTCGTCGGTGTTCGAGTGAGCGGTTGGTGGGCTGCACAACACCTTTTATCCCTTGCAGGTTTTGCGTGCTTTTGTGCGTTCTCAGGTAGATGTTCAATCGATTGATCAGGGCTCGATTACCTTGATCAATCTCAACCGATTTGTGATAGACACTTCGATAGCAGGGCGGTCCCAGTCGGCCATGGCCGTTAGTGTCCTAAATAAGGAAACCGACGCCACCAAGTCTGCCACATATTGTTACTTTCTATCTGGAGCCCATTGCCCAGGGATAGCCTTTCAACGGCCTTTTCCCTGTGTCAGTTTTTGCAAGGTCCGGGCTGTAGCCCTTGTATATTTGCAAGCTAAAACCAGTCTCTGTATTGACCAATTTCCCATCGATCAGTGCGGACGGTCATTTTGGATGCCGACACCCTTCATCCTCACGGCTCACCCTTACCCCCCACACTGCCGGCCTGTTATCCACCGGTGCCCCCGGTCCTGGCGCCCATCCCTGCTGCCAGGGGCACTGTTGGCTGGCACTGCCCTCACTGGGAGCTGCCTTGGGTGTGGCCCTGGGTAGTCCCCCGCCGGTTGGGCAGGGTGTTCGGTGCTGAGGAGGGGTGAGGTGCTATGGTGGTGGTGGGGGGGTTGTTGCACCTGTACGGCTGGTGCCACATGTGTAGAACCAGGGGCTGGGGTGGGTGGTCAGCGGGTGTTCAGCAAGATGGCGGTCAATGCCTGGGTACTGCCCCAGTCCCGTGCGGGGCAGCCTGGCTGCTTGGCCTGCCCTCCCACCCCCTCCGGCCCTGGCACGGGCCCCCCCCCCCCCCGACCGCAGCCAGCACGGCCGGTGTGCAGGCCAGCAGCCCAGTCATTCCACGCCATCTTCTACCGCCGCTCTCTCGCTCAGCAACCAGGACTCCTGATTCAAAACATGTGAGAACACAGGTGAACAACCCCGTCGGGAAATCACCCTATCGGAGGCGTGAATTGCGGATGCCCTGGAGCATAGGGTGTCAGGCCCACTAATGTTATGCCTACTCTACTTTCAGCCCGCACGGCGAGCACCGCATTTACGCCATTTTCGGGGTGCCGGAGCATCCCGATTTGGCGTCAAATCGGCGTCTACCCCGATTTCAGCGTTGGAAGCTAGTCTCCTCCCAATTCGTTTCACGATTTTAGCATTGGCAAACAAAGAACCCAGCCCCTGGAAACCCTCAGCACCCCATCCACCACCTTCAGCATTTACTTCCTAACAGCACTGTATATGTACCTGCACCACATGGAGTGGTTCAAGAAAGTTGCTCACCATCACCTTCTCAAGGGAAAAATAGGAGTGGGCAATAAATGTGAGACTAGCCAGTGACACCTACAGCCCATGAACGAATAGATTTAAAAAATACCAAGTCTTTGATAGCGAAATAACTGAACATCACAAAAATATTGAGAAAAAATATTTTGTAAAACAAAATAATAGTGGATGCAAAGTGACAAAGAGATACACTATACTATGTCAGCCTAATGTTTTACATTGCACAAATTATTGAGACTTTGGAAAGCCATGTTCTTTTCTTTAACGATGACACTTTGGCCCTTCTCTGTACTAGTGAATTTCTGCACATTGCTTAATTCAAGTTAAGAGTCTTGGTTCCTTAGATATTTTGCTGGAATTCTCCGGCCGTTGGATTCTCTGTTCCCGTCACAGCACACCCACACCCACGGGTTTCCCGCCAGTGTAGAGTGCTTCAGTGAGAAATCCCATTGACAAACGGCAGGGGTGGAGAATCTTACTGCCAGCGAATGGCATGCCATCGGGAAGCAGGCAGCCAGGGGACCGGAGAATTCAGCTCTTTGTGTTACAATCACTATAGAGACCGCTAACTTTTTCAAAGGAAGAAAACTGATGGATAAGATTTTACTTTTTAAAACTCTTGCTGTAACAAGTCAATTAAAATCAATGTGATTCAAATATTAATCAATACCAGAATGATTTTGTGGTGATATGCATCACTGTAAATACACAAGGGGTTAATGTAAATACACTAAGACTAAGTAAACACTAGAGGGGGCACCAGAGACATCATGACATGTAGACATAATGAACACATAGAATAGGACACGATCAATGGGCAGTCAAGACACCCAGAGGTGACACTATCACAAGGGAGCAACCCATATAAAAGGACAGGGCACATGCTCTTTCTCTTTCCACAGGCGGGACACTGAGAGAGAAGCACAATGGCAGATCACACTCACCGCATGGCTTAGAGCAGACTGGTTAGTTAGACTGAGTTACTATAGCAAGATTAGCAGGAGAGTCGAACTCAAGTAGGAGAATTGTAAACTGTTCAATAAATGTGTTAAACCTATCTCCAAGTCTGAACCTTCGTTTGTCACAGCATACATCAAGGAAGCAGCTTATGCTAGGTGAAGAAGCATAACACAATAGATTTCACTTTCATTTTAAAAATAATAATAATCTTTATAGTTTATGCAACCAAAATATGCCTCACGTAGTTACAAGGACTCGCATTACTTCTCGCAAAGGAGTAGCACCTTTTGCAATCACACAGTCTTTCCAACTTGGCCTCTGGTACGTAGGGATCTCTCGCTTCCCACTCAGGTTTGGCTTTGAGTTGCGTTCACCCGAAGTTCACTGATGCAAACGGCAGAGCCGGGATCGAACACGGGTCCTCAGTGCCGTGAGACAGTAGTGCTAACCGCTGCGTCACCATGCCACCCTGGAACTAAAATGTTTGCTGAGAAGCCCAATTACACTCCTTTTAGAATACTTCTCAGTTTCACTTTGGTATTAAAGGAATGCCACCCAAAATGAAATTGTAGGTTTTTGCAAAGCGCAGGGGTCATGACATTTGTACCAGTGGTTTTGGGGCTATTAGTGCAAAACTAATTGCAATATTTGCAGATATCTTTGTCCAAATTGTGTCCCGTTTTTAGTTCTAGCACGTGAATCCCATTTGCAACAAAATTCCAAACATTGGTGTCAGGGATCGCAGTAATTCAATTTCCAAGCATTTCTCATCCTTTTGTTTTAGTAATACCAAGATTTCAGAGTGCCACAATAACAAAATAGTCCCTTTGTATGCTGGAAGCAAAGAGATTGGCCCCTGGATTAGACAATAGACACCCATGGTATTGTTGCTTTAAGTTAAATTACAAAACTAGGTCAAGGAGACATGAATTCAAATCACAGAATCACTAGAGTGCAGGAGTCCATTCGGCCCATCAAGTCAGCACCAACTCTCCAAAAGAGTATCCCACTTACACACGCCTGCATCCTATCCCCAGAACAGCCTAACCTTTTGGATACTAAGGGGCAATTTAACATGGCCAATCCACCTAACCTGCACATCTTTGGACTGTGGGAGGAAACTGGAGCACCCGGAGGAAATCCAAGCAGACACGGGGAGAATGTGCAAACTGCGCACAGTCACCCAAAAGCCAGAATTGAACCCAGGTCCCTGGCACTATGAAGTAGCACTGTGCCACCCTGTAAACTTGGGATTGACATCACAAAAACTTTCCTTTACACATAAAGTGATCAGGGGCTGTTTAGCACAGGGCTAAATAGCTGGCTTTTAAAGCAGACCAAGGCAGGCCAGCAGCACGGTTCAATTCCCGTACCAGCCTCCTCGAACAGGCGCCGGAATGTGGCGACTAGGGGCTTTTCACAGTAACTTCATTTGAAGCCTACTTGTGACAATAAGCGATTTTCATTTCATTTTATGTAGAATAAACTTCTTGAAAGATTAGTGGAATCCGCTAAGCAACTTTTGGATGTCAAAATGAAGTACGTTTGGACTATAATGGGCTGAAGGGCCTTTGTCATCTGTGAATGCAGTGGTAACTTGTTTGGCAGATCAACAGGAAATACAGCAACGACATTTCACCTAGGCTACACTGGACTTCACTGAGGTCAATTAAATTGTGAGTCAACATGACGCCAGTGCGTGAAGACCACGACACTGCAAGAACCCAAAGAGTTCTATTCTCCACGATAAACAACAATGTTCTTGTCCGTTTCATACACCTTTACTTCATACAGGAGATTTGGTGAGAGATGTTTCTGAAGGTTGTCCCAGATGAAGATTGCTACATTTTCAGTAGTACTAAGAAAAAAAGATAAAAGAATCAATTCTATTATTTGCTCACCAATTCATTCTGCTGAGTGGTTTCTTTTCAAGGGTGTATTTACACCACTGCAGTAGTATTTGTGCACAGTGGGTTCAGAGTGGGCCTAAACAGCTGGGTTGCATCCATTCAGGTTTGCTGGCAAGCCAGACCGCCTTGCACCTACGCTCAGCTTGTAGTGTAAAAGCACCTTATCATTGCATCGTGCAACATTCAAAATGAACATAAATGCAGTTTTGAATACAACATGAAAACACATTTGTCCAAGAAAGAAGATTGCCGGTGCAGACATGATGGACCCAAATGGCCTCCTTCTGCGCCATAACAATTCTGTGACAGAAAGAAAAATTAGGATATTGTTCAAATCAACACAGAGTTTTATCTGTTGGCCATCAGTTGGTTACACTCCCACCTTGAAGTCAAGGGGTTCCAGTCCCACTCCAGGAATTGAGCATGATAATCAAGGCTGGCAGTCCAGGGCAATAGTTTTGAGAGTGCTGCACCATTGGGGTTTCTGCTTTTCAGATGAGACATTAAAGCGAAGCCTTTTCTGCCTCTTCAGCTGAATGCAAAAGATCCCATGGCAATGTTTCAATGAGGGGCAGAGGAGTTATCTCTAGCATCCTGGCCATTAACACATTGCTGTGTGCAAACTGGTGATTATATTTCCTACACTACAATGGTGGCTAAACTTCAGAAATACTTCTTTGGCTGCAAAGCACTTTGGATCCTGCATGCAAAGCACTTTGAGGCCTGTAGTGTCCAGAAAGGGTGCTATATAAATGAAAGCTGTTTTCATATACTATATTCAAAGTTAACATGAGTTCTCCTCATAACTCAGGTGCAGGAGAAAGTAAAATGTTGGGAAGACTGAAAACCGAAACTGCGACCTTGACTGCAACTATTTCGTGCTGAACCTGTCCTGGGAATATGTTAGAGTCACTAGCAAGAATTTTGAACAGCCTCACATGTACAGCAATATGTAGCAGCAATGTAACTCAGGAGGGACATCACAATAGACCCCCAAGCACACCAAAACTAAATAGTGTGAGAGCACATTGCATGGGACTACTTCACACAGGTTCGAGTTTACAGTCCGTGGTATAACTCCAGCCTGGTATTGGAAGTGCTCACTGGACCCTGGGACACTTACCAGAGACTTACTTCTAACTGGTTTTAATGCACATATTGCCCTCCACACCCTTAACATTAAAAATGAGCTACTTACGGATCAGGGGTCTGAATCCAGGCAGGTATGTACAAATGTCCTTTGCCATGGACCTCAGAATGACATGGATCTGCCAATTGCACTTCACGGTTACCGGTTTCAAAGTGTAAACCTGGAGTATAACCGCAGCCTTTGATGCAGCCGTGGGATTATGGGAACTGGAAAACTGGTCTATTCACTGGCACTGACAATTAACATGCCCTATAATCGCTCCTCGACACCCCTCTGCTTTCATATTTGCACATGAAGTTAATGCTTTCAAATTCTTTACACAAAACACAGGCATTATACCCACCTAACAACATTAGTGAAGTACGGAACATCTTTGTCCAGATTCTTGTGGTCAAGTGGTTTCATGATGGCTTCCTGTTAAAGAAAAATTAGGCAGGGACCTGCAGTCAATATTGATGAAACTGACAGATAAAAGGAATAGTTCGCCTTTTAATTTCCTAAAGGGTTTATGGATCAAATGCTCAACAGTTATGTTAGAGTAATTTAATAACCTTGGGGCAAAGCAGAGGGCGGGCAGGCTGGGCATGTCAGGTACAGTTCTCCCTAACATTTTTTCTGGCGGAGCGAATTGCTCACTTGTTTTAGCAACTAGATTTCTTCAATTTTATCATCACCTGCATATGCTCCTTCAGTTCTGTGATGTTGATCACCATCCCAGTGAGTGGATTGACCTGAAATACACATGAAATGGTGGATCAGAGATTAAAGTTAGAAAAGTTAGATTCACCACTCAGCAACGAAGAATTGGACACTTTCATTCTATGATGATTCCCTTCCACTGAATAGTCTTTGCATTACACTATTAGTTATCATTGTATTTGCTAATTCTCATTCCAAAGAAGTTTTGAAAGGGAAAAATTGCATTTAAATTAATTTATTCACATTAAAGTGAAAAAACGCTTTCTAGAACTGAACCTTCTGACCGCCACAGTAAGCCGGAAATCACTATCCTTTCATCTGCCATTTATAATGGTTCAATCACTGAGATTAATGTAAATGGTATTATAGCAATAAATCTACAAAACGATTCAGCATAGCTTTATTGCTGAAGTGATTCTAAACTATAAATTAAAATAATTTATTTACACACTTAACGTTTCTCATTCTCATGAGGTTTTCCTCATTCTCATTTCTCACTATATCACTTCAATTTAAATGTTACTTTTTTTCTATCTATCCAAACGTAATTATCTTTTCTATGTATTATTTTCTTCTAAAGAAAGACATTTATGGTTCATGCAGGACATCCCTGTGCTTGATGTGGAGTGTTGCCCTTTGAGCTACATATAACCACTTCTGTCGATGCATGCACTGAGCACATGGACTAAAATTGACTGCTACGTTACAATAGTGACTTTGGGCTGGATCTTCAATCTAGGCTGGGAAACTGACACCCAGATGTTGTCTGTGCCACATCTCTGATGTGGCGCTATTTTAATATGCCAAGCCCCTAAATGGATTGGCAGTGAAATTGGTGCCCAATTAACCTCTCCCCTCCATACACATCCTGCCCTCCCCATTCAGACTGCATACCCACTGCCTAGTGGTGGAAACTGGCACCTGAAAGGCAGGTGGCACTGGACTTGCTGCCGGCTTACAGAATAAGGCAGGCTGGGAAACAGGAGACCAGTTACCTCATAGTGACCAAACTGGTCAAGCACAAGGGGCGAGATTCTCTCAGCCCACATCGGGGTGGGGAATCGCCGGGCCGGGCGCAAATGGCGGGACGCCGCCCCGACGCCAGTCCGCCGATTCTCCGGAGAGCTGAGAATCGGAGCCATTGGTGCTGGCGTGGTAGAGCGGTCCCCCTGCGATTCTCTGCCCGGGATGGGCCGAGCGGCAGCCAAAAAAATTTGAGTCCCACCGGCACCGTCCACGTGTCGTCTTACTTGACGGGACCTTGGCATGCATGCACCTGGGGAAGCCTGGTGAAGGTGGAGGGGGGTCCGACCCCGGGGGGCGGCCTCCACTGTGACCTTGCCTGCGATCGAGGCCTACCAATCGGTGGGCCGGCCTCTCAGGCTGAGGGCCTCTTTTGCTCCGCGCCAGCCCCTATAGCCCTATGCCATGTTGCGTCGTGGCCGGCGCGGAGACGGGAGCCACTGCGCATGCGCGCATTGGCGTTGGTCGCAGTGTGCATGCGCAGACCAACGGCGCCCATTTGACGCCGGCATCGGCAGCTGGAGCGGTGTGTGTCGCTCCAGTGCCGTGCTGGCCACCTGTGGGGTCATAATCGCTGCTCCTGAGGGCATGTTGACGCCGTCATGAAACGCGGCGGCATTTATGACGGCGTCAACACTTAGCCTCAGGATCAGAGAATCCCGCCCACGGTACTTGACCTCCTCTGCTCAAGTAATGGCAACTTTGCGCCACCACTCAAGATCCTCTGAATAATTCTTTCTTCGAGCACTTCAATTGACTGGCAACTTCATTATATTTCCCCATTGTGCTCTCGATAGGTTTGCACCACACCATTTGATCTTATCCTTCACCGTTTGGCCCATCTCTCTCCAGCTTGTTAACAAGCTCCCAATTAACTGGAGGCAAGTGGGTTGTCGGGATCCCCCACCCTTTCCCCAGGCCATTACTTTGAAGATTGCAGCTTGTCCCAGAGACATTAAATGACTGACAAGCCATCGAGAAGCGTTACTTTCAAAACCGCTCCTCCTCCAAGGCAATTGCAATCTTGTCTTTTAATGTGACCGAGTCAATACCAATAATTTTGTATGGAAAATAAAAATAGTTGGGTAGGCCCCACTAAACCGTCGCCAATGTAAGTTGCTGGGCTGATGACAGGTTGTGACTCAAGCAGATTGAAATGTTTCTCGTGCCATAGTGGCAGCTGCCAACAAGAATACAACATCTCACTCACCTCGCCACGTACGGTCACCTCCACTGAAAAACACAAACACACCAGGTTAGAAGTATCGCACACAAAATTTGTCCTGTATTGCTACGGAGATGGAACTTGAAAACCATTCATATTAATTAAAGAAGCAAAGTTTAGTTTGGCAAAAATGCCGCATTTTCAGCTTTTTGAAATGCAGTTTTCTTATGACTTAGGAGCTGCTACAACTCTTTTGTGATAGAGGAAGCCTTAAAACATATCTGTCAGCAATAAACTGTGAGGATGAGGAGTTCCACATGGTCCAGTTCCTGCACTGATGTTATTCTCCAAACAGGTGGTGTGTATACAGATCTAAAGGTCGAATGCTTGGGCTGAATTTTTAATGAAGTATGTGCTTCTAACTTAAATTAATTGGCCCAAGATGTCATGGGAATGTGAAAGGCGGCATTTTGGCCTCTTATGCATCTCCCAGTTCCTTAACCCTATTTTTGGTGGCCATGGCCTAATATCTGGAAATCCATCCCTAAACCTTTCCACCTCTTTCTCCTTCTTTACAATACTCCTTCAAACCCATGGATGGGATTTTCCGGCCCTGCCTGCCACTGGGATCATCTGGTCATGCCGAAAGACAATGGCATTTCAGGCTGAGCCATCGAATATTCCACGGCGACTCCCGCCATGACGGGGCCGGAAAATCCAGGCCTATCTCTTTGATCAAACGTTTGTTCACCTGTGCTGACCTTTCCTTCTTTGGGTCAGTGTAAAATTTTGTCTGAGTTTGCTCTTGTGACGTATCATGGGATATTTTGCTGTGTTAACAATGTTATATTTATCTTAAATTAATTTACGGGATGTGAGCGTCACTGGCTATGCCAGCATTTATTGCCCATCCCTGGTTGCATTTGAGAAGGTGGTGGTGAGCTCCCTTCTTGAATTGCTGCAGTCCCTGAAGTGTAAGTACACCCACAATGCTGTTAGGAATGGAATTTCAAGAATTTGACCCAGTGACGTTGAAGGAACGGCGATATATTTCCAAGTCGGGGTGGTGAATGACCTGGAGAGCTTCCAGGTGGTGGGGTTCCCAGATATCAGCTGCTCTTGTCCTTCTAGATGGTAGTGGTCATGGGTTTGGAAGGTGATGCCGAAGGAGCCTTTGCGAGTACCTGCAGTGCATCTTGTAGATGATACAGACGGCTGCTACTGTTCATTGGTGGTGGAGGGTTTGAATGTTTGTAAAAGGGGGTCCTGGATGGTGTCGAGCTTTTTGAGTGTTGTTGGAGTTGCACTCATCCAGGTAAGGGAAGAGTATTATATTACACTCCTGACTTGTGCCTTGTAGATAGTGGACAGGCTTTGGGCAGTCAAGAGGCAAGTTACTCGCCGCAGGATTCCTAGCATTTGGCAGCTCTGGTAATCACATTATTTATATAGCTAGTTGTCATGAATGTAGGAATTTCAGACTATATGCATTTGATGCAATAAGGGTTAAATATCTAGGGTTATTGTGTGTATGATTGCTGCAGTAGTGTTTTAAAAATCCTGGTTTGCAAGGCTTTTTGGGAGCCATAGGTGCACTTGAAGCATCGTAAAAGCTTGGGTTAATGGATTTGTGTTGGGATTAAGAGGGTTCCCTGGGGAGTAAATATTTTTGTTTCAGTTTGGCAGGATGATGTAACTAATGGGAGGAGACAAGGGCTGAAGCAGTGAGGTGTTGATGTTTCAGTTTGGGTTCAGATTGGGATGTGAATAGAGTCAAGCATCTGACAGGTCAGTCACAGCTCTGTCCTTTGACATATTAATAGTTTTTTTTCCAAACAGTTCAGTTAGTGTTGCGGCTGGAAGGCAAGCTGAAACAAGTTAAGAGCAGTTTCTGAAGAAATACAGCCAGACAGATCCTGTATTGTTCTGACAGGGTTGGCTGACTTTCTTTGAAGCAGCCAAAAGATCGATCTCAAAGCGGAGTATCCAAACATCTCTGTACAGCAAGTATTCCTGGGTGCTAACTGTATTTAATAGTTGAATGGAAGTAAAGATAGCAGGTAAGGGTCATTGTGCCACTGTTCTGATTAGCATTATTTAAGGGTAATTGTCTTTTAAATATAAATTTAAAGTACCCAATTCATTGTTTTCAATTAAGGGGCAATTTTGCGTTGTCAATCCACCTACCATGCACATCTTCAGATTATCATAGAATTTACAGTGCAGAAGGAGGCCATTCGGCCCATCGAGTCTGCACCGGCCCTCGGAAAGAGCACCCCACCCAAGGTCAACACCTCCACCCTGTCCCCATAACCAAGTAACCCCACCCAACACTAAGGGCAATTTTGGACACTAAGGGCAATTTAGCATGGCCAATCCACCTAACCTGCACATCTTTGGACTGTGGGAGGAAACTGGAGCACCCGGAGGAAATCCACACACACATGGGGAGGATGTGCAGACTCCGCACAGACAGTGACCCAAGCCGGAATCGAACCTGGGACCCTGGAGCTGTGAAGCAATTGTGCTATCCACAATGCTACCATGCTGATTGTGGGGGTGAGACCCACGTGGACATGGGGAGAATGTGCAAACCCCACTTGGACAGTGACCCAGAATCACACCCAGGTCCTCAACGCCATGAGGCTAACCACTGCACCACCGTGCCACCCTTTTAAGGGGTAATTGTAAGTTATTTTCTTGAGTGATGTTCAAGATATTTTAAAACTGTGTTAGTAATAAAGTTTGTTTCAATATGCCATATCCCTATTTTACATGAAATCACTCCTGGAGTGAGGCATCCTATCCTCACAGTCTTAAAAAAATCAAAATAAACCTGTTGGATTCTCAGTCCAGTATCCTAGCCACTGTTGGGGTCTGGTTCAGAATCATAATTTAGTCCAATTCAGTTTCTGGTCAATGGTAACCCCCAGGATGTTAATAGTGGGGGATGCAGCAATGGTAATGTCATTGAATGTCATGGAGCAATGGCTAGATCCTCTGTTGTTGGACATAGTCATTGCCTGGCACTTGCGTGGTGCAAAAGTTCCTTGTCGCTGGTCAGTCCAAGCCTGGATACTGTCCAAGTCTTGCTGCATTTACACATGGACAGCTTCAGTATCGGAGGAGTCGCTAATGGTGCTGAACATTGTGCAGTCATCAGCGAACATTCCCACTTCTGCCTTTATGATGGAAGGAAGGTCATTGATGAAGCAGCTGAAAGGTGGTTGGGCTGAGGATACTAACTAGAGGAAATGCAAGTTGTTGTTGTGAAATTGTTCTTTTATAAAATATGAAATAAATGAAGAGTAGAGACGAAGGTCAGAATTTTGCATTGCGATGGTGGGTGCCCGCCTTAGCTAGAAGCACGTGAAATTGCGTGAAAAGATGTTGGGCCCATGTCCCGACACAGCAGCATACTCACGCAACATTCTGGTCAGTGGACGCAAGCGAGAGTCAGAAGCGGCCCACCAAAAATCAAGCAGGCCATTTAACCCATTAAGGGTTGCTGCACACCCCCTGCCGCCACCCCCCCCCCCCCCCCCAGCAAAACTCCCCGACTGGAGCACATTAAGAGGCTGGGTCCGTACTCTGCTTTTTCTCAGCGCCCATTCTCCCCGGCAGCGGACATCCTTTCCTAGTACGCGTTTCACACTGTGGCCAGAATTCTCCATTCGTTGGGATTCTCTTCTCACACTGGCAGCCCATCGCCGCCCATGGGTTTTCCGGTAGCATAGGGTGGTTCCACGGGAAATACCATTGACAAGCAGCGGCCAGATCGAATTCCGCCGCCAAAGAATGGCTCAGTTCCACGTGGCTGGGGGACCGGAGAGTCCAACCCTGTCTTCCGTTAATTGGCCAGCCAGTGTGAAATCACGTTCTGGCGCCAACTGCGGCCCAAAGTGCGCTTTGCACCCACTTCCGGGTCCGCCATCTACACTCGTCTCACGGATTAAAAATTCAGGCTGACTTGGCACATTTGGTCCCATAAAAGAAACCTGCGTTCAATGCTCCACCCTACAATATTTCTGTTGGTCTTGACGTGTGATCTTTTCTTGTGTAAAAGAGCGATTTTCAGTTGGTGTTATTCAAGCACAGTTTATCCACAATACCAAAAAGAAACAACAAATCATTGCGTCAGATGTGGGACATTTCTGATACTGCTGATGAATACTGATAAAGCATTGAGCATTAGAAATCATATAGTTTAGGAGAGCCTGCGTGAGGTCAGCCTATCTTTCATCTCACACAGTCCTATAGTAACCTTTCTGCACCACCTGACTCAGGGCCTTAATAATGGGCTTTTCAAGCTATGGGGTTTCACCCTCAATAGAATTCAACATCGTTTCCTTTCTGCTTTTGTTCCACAGAAAGGAAAAAAAAATCCTGCTATACAAAGACATAATTGAAGGGCCTTTTGAAAACTATAGACCTGAACGTCTATTTGAATCTCTGGTTCAACAGCTGTTTTTCCCTTCTCTCCTTTCCCTTGTGGGGAACGTGTTGCACCTTCTGAGTGTGAGGAATCATGAAAGAGCCACTAACAAATCAATGGTGGCACATAGAACAGAGCCCAAATTCAGTTTGCAGGTAACAACTCCAGCAAGGTCCTGCATTACGTGTCATGCAGAAGCACCCAAACATAGCTACTAAACTGCAGAAGTGGACTTCATTCGGTTTTGAGAAATTCTGCTCTCCAGGGCACAGTAAGCAACTCGACGAATAGGTGTTTACGAGGCACTGGTGTTACTATATAATGCATTCCATTTGATCACATTTTTACAGCAATAAGCAGTATGTCCATCACCGACCTTTGTAGTTATGACCATGGCCATTAGGATTGTTGCATTTTCCATAGATTCTTTTGTTTTCTTCAGCATTCAAGCAGTTGCTGGAAAATATGTTGCAAATGGGTAATCGGATTCTCAAAACAAGTATTGTAAATATCATGCTGGACACATTGTATTGATTATACATCTGTACACATTGATGTACTATGCATCTTCCCATCTCAAATTTGCGCAAATTGTCACGCAGTTAACCTCTTGTTGGAAGCGGAAATCAAAGGTTATCGGGAGCAGATGGAGAATATGGAACTCAACACGGACACACCGGCCATGATCGCACCGAATGATGGGTCAGGCACGGGGGATCAAGACTTCTGCTCATATTTTGTATATTCTTATGAGTAGAGTAAGCATTTTGGGATGTCCTGACAGCATGAGAAATGTAACTTCTTCCCTTTTTGCGTGTTGCCTTATTGGTAACAAACAGTATAGAT
Source organism: Scyliorhinus canicula (assembly GCF_902713615.1). Lineage (NCBI taxonomy): Eukaryota > Metazoa > Chordata > Chondrichthyes > Carcharhiniformes > Scyliorhinidae > Scyliorhinus > Scyliorhinus canicula. The sequence continues at coordinate 55,874,004 of NC_052163.1, forward strand.
TATGGTTCGAAGCTTCCTGTGTTGTAGTGATGCATGAGACAGACAAAGCACATTTGATGTCTGTTTCCATAGCTACACCAGCCTGTCACCAGAGGCTGTAGTTTGAGGGGTGCCATTGTGCAGAAAACATGGCTGACCAGGAACTCTCCGGCATATTAGAAGATGTATCTTCACACAATATCCAACCTGACTGGCCATGCTTGGAATGCATTATTCATGGTCAGTAAAGTCTGGGAGTGGGACTGAGACCCAGAACTTTTGCCTCAGAGGCAGGGATACCACCCACGACATCACCTATGCACTGTATGAGGATTGGGAATAAAAACACATTTGTTCAATTCGGCCAAAGGGCCTCTTTCTGTGCTGTAAAACTCTACGACTCTACGACACAAAAAACAGGCTTTGCATTATTAGAGGGCCTGTTTTATCCATTTATTCTGGATCACGTGTACTGGAAACTACAGAAATGTACGCAATAATGACCCTGCGCACATGAGATCAAGACTGAGTACTAGGCATCAGCTATGAAATTACACAATCTTCAGATATGGACCATGTGGTCCATGCTCTAACAGGGTCGTGGTGTGCTCCTCATTCATCAACCTCCTTTCGGCCAGCCCCGACACGGCCGGCGGGCGTCAAAGGCCATTGGCGCCGGTTTTGGCGCCAGTCCGCGTGGCGCCAACCACTCTGGCGCGGGCCTAGCCCCTCAATGTGAGGGCTTGGCCCCTAAATTCCGCATCTTTGGGGAGGCCCGACGCTGGAGCCATTGGCGCCACTCCGCTACGCCGGGACCCCCCGCCCCGCCGGGTAGGGGAGAATCCCGCCCCACATTCGTAAAGTATAATTTTTCAGTGCCAGAGAGGATATTTGGAACTATCTGAGATTTCTCATGCCATTAAAAATTCAAATACAGATGATGTTCAAGCCTATTTTGTAGGTAATGCAACTTCATGTCATTGCATGGAATTTGCGACTAAGTCTCTCGATGAGATACTGGTTTAGCAAAGCTTTGGAGGGGAAGGGCAAGTTGGTCACCGACTCCATGATTTCCAAATTTAACTGGTGTCATTCCCTGTACAGGAATGAAGATATTACAGCAGAATATAAGAATAGGAGTAGGCAATTCCGTACCTCAAGTCTGCTCCACTATTCAATACGATCATGGCTGATCCCCTCGTGGTCTCATTTCCACTTTTGTGACCATTCTCCATCACCCTTCCATCCATGACTAATTAAATATCTGTCTATTTCCTCCTTAAATTTACTCAATGTCCTGTCACCCACTGCACTCTGGGGTAGTGAATTCGACAGATTCATGGCCCTTTGAGAGAAGTAATTTCTCCTCATCTCAGTTTTAAATCTGCTACCCCCTATCCTGAAACTATGACCTCTCATTCTGATTGCCCCACATAATCAAAGTGGAAGTGGGAAGGTAGTGGGGAACTCGCCCCTTCCCCCTGGCAAACACACAGTGAGGGAGGGCAAAAGATTCCATTCATTGTGTTTTTTATTACTTCTAAAATAAAATGTTTTTTCTTGTCATTAAGGCTGCTTACCCCTGGTCTAGGCCCGAAGCCCTGTAATTCCCCAAACCTCTCAACTTCACTGCCTCTTGTTTCCTCATTTAATTCACTCCTTAAAATAGTGCACACTTTTGTTCGTCTGTCCCAATATCTTCTTACATTACTCATTCTTAATTGTTTCTTTAATAATGCTCCTGTAAAGTGCTTTGGGGTATTTTACGAAGGGCGGGTTAGGAAGGGCGGAATTCTCCATCCGTTCACAGCAGCGGGAATCTCCCATTCCGCTGCAGTGAACAGAAGATTTGTTGGTGCGCCAAATTCTTTGTCGTCGCTGGCAGCGGTAGCGGGGCGGACCTGCAACGGAGAATCCCGGCGTATGTTAAAAGTGCTATTTAAAGGATCCCGGCCCTGGGTCACTGTCCATGTGGAGTTTGCACATTCTCCCCGTGTTTGTGTGGTTTTCACCCCCACAACCCCAAAAATGTGCAGGATAGGTGGATTGGCCACACTTAAATTGCCCCTTAATTGGAAAAAATAATTGGGCACTATAAAAAAAAATTTAAAGTGCTATTTAAAATCCAAGCTGCTGTTATGAGAGTCAGAGTGCAGAGTTTCAATGTAAAACAATGTGTCAGAACATTACTTAGGAGGTATCTAAGATGCTATTGCATGTAAGGACTGGATTTACCAGTATACAGATTAAAGGAGAGAGATTGGATCAGTTTCAGACAATGCCTGGTGTGTTAAAGGTAAAACGGATGAGGAAAGGGCGAGGGTTGACACTTGGAATTATGATATAGTAGCTATCACGGAGACATGGTTGAGGGTGGGATAGGATTGGCAGCTTAACGTCCCGGGATACAGAATCTTCAGGAGGGACAGGGGAGGGGGCAAAAGAGGGGGAGGCATTGCACTATTAATTAAGCAGTCATTGTGTTAAGGGCTTAGATGGAGCAGAGTTAATAAAATGTACACAAGAGAACTTTTTAGCTCAACATGGGGAGGGTCCAACAAGGGATGAGACAGTGCTGGACCTAATTCTGGGCAATGAAGCCAGACAGGTGGTTGATGTGATGTGATGGTGGGGAGCATTTTAGTGATAGAGACCACAACATGGTGCAATTTAATTTTGTATGGACAAGGAAATAGACAAATTGCAGAAAAAGGTCTTGGATTGGGGAAGAGCAGACTTTGTTCCAAGGTACGTTGGAACAAGTTACTGGTAGGGAGATCTACAGAAGAGCAGTGGGGGGAGTTCAAAGAGCAAATGGGGAGGGTACAGTCCCAACATGTTTCCTCTAGGATAATAGAAAAGAGTAACAAGCCTAGGGAATCATGGATGACCAGAGAAATTCAAGATACAATGAGAAGGAGGAGACAGGCTTTTAATAAGTCTAAGGGAAGAAAATCAACAGGGCATTCGTGGAGTACAGAAAGTGCAGGATGGAGCTTAAGAAAGCAAAGAGGGGATATGAGAAATCTCTCGCTGGTAAAAGTAAAGAAAATGTCAAGATAGAATAATTGTAGCCAAAGGGGATTGTCACAGTAACTTCATTGCAGTGTTAATGTGAGCATACTTGTGGCACTAATAAAGATTATTTTTATTATTATAAGTATATCAATGGGAAGAAGATAACTAGGGAAAAAAATAGGGCCCATTAACGAACAAGGGGGGAATCTGTGGGTGGAGCCAGAGGACATTGGTAGGGTGTTAAATGAATATTTCACATCTATCTTCACCCAAGAGAATGAGGGGGCAGATATTATTGCCGATTTAATGGAATAGTATAATAATGTTGCGCTTTAGAGTCGTCAATATGATACTGAGGCTCTTTTTATGATATGATGCTATGTCCCAACAGCGTCGCCAATACTGTGGGTGTTTCTATTTCTCTTACTGAACCACAAGGCTTTCCCATATATCGGTCAAATGATCACACAACCAGTTAGTCAGTTCAAGTTCAAAGATGGTTTATTGACACACAAGGGTTCTTCAACATGCAAGCACAACATATTACAAGTTAAACTACACCTATCGACTACAATAACCTATACTTAACTTCAGGCGACCAGCACTATGCAAGTGGGTAAGGCCTTTATATTGATCACGTGACTGGTTTGAAGAAGTGGCTCTGTCTCCGCTGGGCTCATCCATCAGGTAGCAATCGTTGGTCTTGAACTTGGCTGTCTGGTCGTTATGCTGCAGTTCGGCTGGCACAGGCCGGATTCAAAGGAGGCTGGCACAGGCCGGGTTCAAAAGAGACCGAACACATGGCTGTGTCCCTTTTTATCCTTCTGAGTTTCGCACTCTTTGAGGCGGTCCTTAATCTTGGATCCAATAATTCAACAGGCTTCGAGCACTGCCTTCGATTTTGGCCAATAAAGGGGCGGTGCCTTGGTGGCTGGGCGGGTCCTTAGTGGTCATTGACCTTGGCAGTTGGGCTCTCTGAGTAAAGGGAGTGGCGCCGATCAGCCTGTGGCTGTATCGATATCTTCTGGGGAGATGGGCCATTAGAATGCAAACGAGCGGGCGTTTCGATCAGGTCTAGCCACCTGCATTTCAAATACACAGAAGCTCTGTATCTGTCTGAGTCCTGGGTTGGCCATGATTCACATTGTCCTTTGCAGGTGGCCATCTCAGATAGCTACAATATGGAACTCGGGGAGAGAGACTCTGACGTTTTGAGCAAGTTGTCAGAGGGAGGGACAAGGTATTGGAGGTGTTAAAAGTGGAGAAATCTCCAGGTTCGGAATTGTGTCCCAGTTTGCTGTGGGAGGCGAGGGAGGGGATTGCAGAAGCCTTGATCCAAATTTTCAATTCTTCTCGAGCCATAAAAGAGAGGTGCAAGAGACTGGAGAACTGTGAATGTGGTCCCACTATTTAAGAAAATAGTTAAGCCAGGAAACTACAGACCAATGTGTCTCACGTCAGTGGTGGGGAAACTAATGGAGAAAATTCTGAAGGAGAGAATCTATCTCCATTTGGAGAGGCTAGGTTTGAACAGGATTAGTTAGCATTTGCCAGAGGGAGATCATGCCGAACAAATTTGATTGAATTTTTTGAGCATGTGACCTAGTGTGTAGATGAGGGTAGTGCAGTTGATGTAGATTACATGGATTTCAGCAAAGCATTTGACAACGTCCCACATGGGAGCCTTATAGTGAAGGCAAATGCACATGGGATTCAGGGGAACTTGCTAAGGTGGCTTCAAAGCTGGCTGAACTGTAGGAGACAGAGGGAGATGACAGATGACTGCTTTAGTAATGGGAAGCCTGTGTCCAATGGCATACCACAGGGATTTGTGCTGGGTCCCCTATTATTTGCCATTTATATAAATAACTTAGATGACTATGTGGTGGGAGGTAGGATCAGTAAGTTTGCTGGTGACACAAAGATAGGGTGATTAACAGTGAGACCGAATCTTGGGTGACAGGAAGATATACACGGGATAGTCAAATGGGCAGAAAAGTGGCAGATGGAAATTAATCCTGAAAATTGTGAGGTGTTACACTTTGGAAGGAGCAATTTGACAAGGAAATATTCAATGAATGGCACCATACTGGGAAGTCCTAAGGAATAAAGAGACCTTGGCACGTTTGTAAATAGATTTCTAAAGGCAGAAGGCCAGGTTAATAGGGTGGTGAAAAAGGCATACGGTCCAATTACCTTTATCGATCGTGGCACAGATTACAAAAGCAAGGAAGTCACATTGAAGTTATATAGAACATTGGTGAGGCCACAGCTGGAGTACTGTGTGCAGTTCTGGTCGCCACATTGTAAGAAGGGTGTGATTGCACTGGAGCGGGCACAGAGGCGTTTCACCAGGATGTTGCCCGAGATGGAACATTTAAGTTATGAAGAGAGGTTGGATGGGGTTGGGTTGTTTTCGCTGGAGCAGAGAAGACTGAGGGGGGTGGGGGGGCAACTTGATTGAGATGCTTAAGGTTATGAGATCATGGACAGGGAACAGCTGTTTCCCTTAGTTGAAGGGTTGGTTATGAGGTGACACACGTTCAAGGTGAGGGGCGGATTTGAGGAAAAGCTTTTTTTACACTGAGGGTGGTGATGGTCTGGAATGCACAGCCTGAGAGGGTGAAGGAGGTGGATTGCCTCACATCCACTAAAAAAAGTATCTGGATGAGCACGTGGCACATCATGACATTCAAGGCTATGGGACAAGTGCTAGCAAATGGAATTAGGATTGGCAGATCAGATGCCTTTCATGTGGTGCTGCAAACTCAATGGGCCTTTTCTGCATTGTATTTTTCTGTGATTTAAGAAGTGTTTAGATGAGCACTTGAAATGCCATTGCGGGCGGCATGCTGGTGCAGTGGTTAGAACTGCTGCCTACAGTGGGGGGGGGGGGGGGGGGGGGTTAGCCGGTAAATCCTGATGCGGGAAAGTGGCCCGCAGCCTGTACTGGCCCATCATTCGGTCCATTGCTCTTTGGAACACCGAAACCCCGTTTGTGACACCAAAGGGGACCCAGAGGAAATGGAAGAGGCGGCCATCTGCCTTGAACGCCGTGTAGTGGCGGCCATCCGGGCGGATTGGGAGCTGATGGTATGTGGACTTCAGATCCACTGTGGAGAACACGTGGTAGTGTGCGATCTGGTTTACCATGTCCGCAATCCGGGGGAAGGGGTATGCATCAAGGTGCCAGGGGCTCTCCAGGGGCTGTTGCTGGCCTTTAAGACTCCTTCATGCAATAGGCACCAGACTTCAGATCTGATGAACACCCTGTGCTGCAGGCTATACCTCCTGCTACGAGTTGCCACTCTCTTGCAGTTGGCGGTGAGGTTAGCGAAGAGTGAGGAGGGGTCGACTTTCACGGTTGCTAGGCTGCATATAGTGAGTGGGGGCAGGGGTCCGCCGAAGCTGAGTGTGAGACTCCTGAGGTTACACTGGAAATCCAGTTCTAGGAGGAGCAGAGCGCAGAGGTCTGGGAGCACGTACAATTTGAAATTCGTGTAACTGTCGCCTTGCATCATTAGAGTCGCTGAGGACCGCCTTTGTATTTGGACTGAGTGCAACCCCGAGGCGAGAGAGATTGTTTGCCGCGTTGGGAATACCGGGAGCGAACAGCGCTTACCAAGTCAGGGTGAACGAAGCTCTCGGTGCTCCCGGAGTCGAAGAGGCACGATGTCTCGTGGCCGTTGATCCGGACGGCCATCATGGAGCTGATGAGGTGCTTGGGCCGTGACTGGTCCAAGGTGATGGCGTTGAGTTGAGGGTAGACGGCGGCGTGGTCGGCGGTGCTGGAGTGGCCCCGCGATGACTGTTCGAGTTGGGTAGCGGGTGATGGCCAAGATGGAGGCCCCCGTTGATCGCACGTGGGGGAGGATAACCAAGATGGCAGCCCCCGTGAGTCGCACATGTTGTGCAGAGGCGGAGTCGGCAGACACGCTGCCACATTACGGGGTCTGCAAGCCTGAGGGTCGGAGGAGTGAGTGTTTGAGTTGGGGTTCGAGTTTTTGGATTTGGCCAGGCAGACCTTAGCGAAGTGCCCTTTTTGCCCGCAGCTGCTGCAGGTCACGTTGCGGGCCGGACATTGCTGTCGGGGGTGTTGGGGCTGGCCGCAAAAATGGCACGATAGTCCTCCGTGGTGGGTGGATGGATGCGCGGCGCAGGCCTGGGGCAGTCTTTGGCCAGGGGGTCCACGATGGGGTTGCGTGATCGGCCGGGATCACAGTGAGGCTTTGGAAAACGACCTCTAACGAGTTCGCCAGTTTTACCGTGTCCTCCAGGTCTTGGGCCCCTTTCTCAAGAAGCCGCTGTCGCACATAATTCGATCGGACCCCCGCAACGTACACATCTCGGACGGCGAGTTCCATGTGCTGAGAGGCTGTCATGGCCTGGAAGTTACAGTCACATGCTCGGGCTTTGAGGTCACGTAGATAGTCCTCCAGCGACTCCCCAGGGCGCTGGCGACGAGTCGTGAAGATGTGTCGCACGTAGACTTCATTCACGGGCCGCACGTACAGGCAGTCGAGCATCGCGAGGGCCTCAGTATAAGTCAGCTTCATTAAGTTGAGTAGAAATACGATGGCTCACCCGTGCGCGGAGGAGACTGAGTGTCTGTTCATCTGTAACAGAGGAGGTCGTCGACATAGCCAGGTAGGCCTTGAAGCACCGAAGCCAATGCAAAACAATTTCCTTTGCTTCTACGGATCGAGTTCCAGTCGGTCAGGTTTGAGGGCTGATTCCATAGTAGTTCTTTAAGCCGATTAAATTGATGCGACCATCAATTCAACCAGAGACATGAGTTGGAGTAAACTGTGGCTTTAATCGGCTTACAATTGAGCCTGTCTGCGACTATGCTGAACTGAGGGTGGACTTGCATGACCGCAGCACTTATACAGTACTTCCTGAAGGGGGTGGAGCCGAGTGCGGAGCCCTGTACATGCTCATCTCCCCCTGTCGGCAGAGCTGACAGATGGAGCCCACAGGGACACAGTAATGTACAGTGTGAATTATAGTGGTTACACATTCACCACAAATCCCTCCCCATAACTGACGATGTGGAGATGCCAGTGTTGGACTGGGGTGAGCACAGTAAGAAGTCTTACAACACCAGGTTAAAGTCCAACAGGTTTGTTTCAAACACGAGCTTCGCAGTGCTCCGAAAGCTCGTGTTTGAAACAAACCTGTTGGACTTTAACCTGGTGTTGTAAGACTTCTTACATAACTGATGAGGCAGCGGCAAGAGAGGTCACGTGACAGGAAGATATAAGTTCTTCCCTGGAGCGCCTGCTCAGCTGGTGAATAAACTCCTCTTTGATACAAGTACTTGTTGTCAGTGATTCAGAAACACGACAGAGCGACCATGACTAATTCAAATCATTATCTATCCCCGCTTCACTGTCACTACAGTACGCTCGTTGTTAATGGGTGTTCACTCTCTGTGATCAACTATAATGAAGTGGGACTAGTGCGTGAACACTGAGAAAACCAATCTTTTGTTCTGATCTTGGTGAGGCTGAATTCAGGGGATCTGAAAGAAGTTTCCAACTGAAAGCAGCAAAAAATCAACATCCTGCACGCAAGCTCTGTGCAGAGTGTCTCTGGGACTTGTAGTCTTCCTCCCAGTTCAGTTTACACAGTGAATAGATCCTAAAATGCAATCAATCCGCGCATCTTGGAATAGGGATAACTGGGCTGGACTCCTGTCCAATGTTTACTCACGTCCTGCTCCTGAATATTATTCACCCGGTTTCCTCTCGGTGACACCATTCCAGATGCCGAAAAGGCTGCAATATTTCAGGTGCTGTGAGCCCTCCCCCCCCGCAGCGATCCGTTCATTTACCTGTGCAGGTGGTGAGCGGCGCTGAAACTCTCCACTCGCGTAATCAGCACCGTCCTGTTGGCTTTGACCGGCGCCTGCAGCTCTCTCCCCTCCATGAGTGCAGCTCAAACCTCCTCTCTCTCTCCTACTTCCTGTTGGAAGCAGCCTGGGCTTGCAGGGGTTAAGGGGATGGAAATCCGATCCACGCACATCGAAACCAGGCAACGCTGCATTCACAAATCTGCACAATCTTAATCTCCCCAAACCAGCATTTGTGCATTCAACACTGTCACGCTATTTAAAGTGATCTATTGCTTGTACTTGCTTTGTGAAAGGTAATTTCAAAATAGATGGAAACAAGTTACGTAAAATGTATATATGCTCAGCAATAGTCAAATGAAAAACCGAAAACAAATTCAGGTGTTTGCTAAATCCGATTTGGTATGTTCCTGGAGATTTGATTTGATCACATGATATTTGACCACTTTTATAAATATTGTTGCATTTACCTTAATTGCGTTTTCAAGTACCAACTACAATCATAGCATCCCTGCAGTGCAGAAGGAGGTCATTCGGTCCATCTAGTCTGCACCGACCCCCTGAAAGAGCACCCTTCCTCAGCCTGCTTGCCCACAACCCTGTAACCTACCTCATCTGCACATCATTTGAACACTTAAGGGGCAATTTCAGCACGGCCAATCCACCTAAACTGCACATCTTTGGATGGTGAAAGGAAACCGGAACACCCGGAGGAAACTCACGCAGACACAGGGAGAATGTGCTAACTCAGCACAGTCACACAAGGCCGCAATCGAACCTGGGCCCCTGGAGCTGTGAGGCAGCAGTGCTGCACCGTCCAAAAGATGTGCTGTTAGGTGAATTGGACATTCTGAATTCTCCCTCTGTGTACCCGAACAGGTGCCAGTGCAGTGTTAATGTATGCCACTTGTGACAATAAAGATTATTATTATTAGTTAAATATATCACCCTTTGTTTTGTAGTGAGATGAATGATTTAACTTATAAATTAAAGATAACATTTAAAAGATGGTCAAAATTTAAGGGTGAGCAACGTTTAAATAAATAATCCATATGTGACGTTTCTATAACATTAACAGCAATGAGCAGCGGTAATTTTGATCTGGGAGAGTGTATGGGTTTGGTGTGGGCAAGGGGTTAAAGCAGGCAAAAATGCCAGGGCATCGAGAAGCTGACTTCAGTCTGCTAACCTCTGCAATTACTTGGAGTTGGTTAGGTTGCGGGCATATAACCCTCGAGGTAAGGTAGGTTGTAGATCGCTCAAATTACTTTGATATTAACTTAGGTTTTGGAGCTTATCTTGGGGTTTTCCGGGCTTCCTTTGACTTGCCGGTGAAACCAAGAACAAAGGCAATTGAGGGGGCGGAATCCACTGCAAGGAAATACCTATGAAATCTGTCAGTACTCTTTGATGCTTTCTTGCATGCTGGGGGAATGGGTTTACTCTGCTTAGAGTTTACAGACTTTGATAGTTCATCTACTCTGGACATTTCATGGATGCATGAGATACATAATTATTAACTGTGGATCTGATTGTTCAGCAATGGATGGAGGCTGCTGATGCTGTTTTTGGATCTCAGATAAGGACCGAGATGACCAACAATCACCATATTAGCAACAGGCTATTGACCACAGGCCAGTATCTCCAGTGGAGAGAGAGGGAAGGTGCAGAAAGAGGAGCAACAGGCAAGGCAGACAGATGCAAAATACAGGGTCCATATCCATACACATAGGGACTGCAGGCAGAGAGATAAGCATCCTTGGCATGTCTGAATAGCAGCATGAAAAGAAGTGGCAGACAAAGCCTGCTGCTGGCTGGCAAGAAATTATACTGCTGGGGACCAGGGTTCAAATCCCACCATGGCAGATGGTGAAATGTGAATTCAATTTAAAAATCTGAAATGAAAAGTCTAATGATGATCATTAAATGACTGACACTTGTTGGATAAACCCATCTGGTTCACTAATGTCATTTAGGGAAGGAAATCTACTTTCCATTCCTGGTCTGGCCTTCATGTGACTCCAGACCCACAGCAATATGGTTGACTCTTAAGTGCCCTCTGGAGTTGAATGGGTATTCGCGATGGGCAATAAATGCTGGCCTAGCCAGCGACACCCACACCCTGTGCAAGATTTGAAAAAAAACTATCTCCACTTACATACATCCTTTCACCATCATCCCTCTCATAGCTTAGCCACATTTCACTGCTACCACTTTTGCTTCAGATCACAGCTGTAAGGCAAATGCAGATATTCCAGGATATTTGTTATTTTTCTCAAATGGTGGTCTTTCCCATTGGATTTATTCATCTCATATTTATCGTCCATGGTTTTAAATTTTATGACAAGTGGGAACATCTTCCCCGTGTCCACCATGTCAAATCATTTCATAATCTTCCAGACCTTTTTTTTCCGGGAGCGGGAGAGAGGGAGGGAGCCGGAGTGCAGCTTGGGATTCAGGTAGGTGCTTAAACTTATCCCCAGGTTCCAGCGGCCTTCATTTCTGGGAGCGGGAGAGAGAGAGGGAGCTAGAGTGCAGCTTGGGAATCAGGTAGGTGCTTAAGTGTTTTATTTTTACCTGTATTTAAGTTGGGCGGTTGCTAAACCCGAGACACTACACTTGTAGTATTCCCTCACCCTTCCACCTCCTCTAACCTAAGGGGGTGAGTGAATATCAAGTAAGCTCTTTTATCCACAAGTTATCTAGAGGGGATGGCAGGGAATGTTCCTCCTGCAGAATGTTGGAGGTGAGGGACGCCGTCAGTGTCCCTGCTGATTTCATCTGTGGGAAGTGCAGCCATCTCCAGCTCCTCAGAAACCGCATTAGGGAACTGGAGCTGGATGAACTTCGGATCATTCGGGAGGCAGAGGTGGTCATAGATAGTAGCTTCAGGGATGTAGTTACTCTGAAGTATGTAGATAGATGGGTGACGGTGAGAGGGGCTGGGAGGAAGCAGTCAGTACAGGGATCCCCTGTGGTCATTCCCCTCAGTAACAAGTATACCGTTTTGGATACTGTTGAGGGGGACGACCTACCAGTGGTAAGCCACGGTGACTGGATCTCTAGCACTGAGTCCGTCCCTGTGGCTCAGAAGGGAAGGGGCAAGAGCAGGAGAGCAATAGTTATTGGGGACTCGATAGTTAGAGGGACAAATAGACAGTTCTGTGGCAACGAAAGAGACTCACGGATGGTATGTTGCCTCCCGGGTGCCAGAGTCCGTGAAGTCTCGGACCGTGTTTTCAGATCCTTAAGGGGGACGGGGAACAGTCACAAGTCGTGGTACACATCGGTACCAATGACATAGGTAAGAGAAGGGACGGGGATTTAAAACAGGAATTTAGGGAGCTAGGATGGACACTGAGAGCCAGGACAAACCATGTTGTCATCTCTGGTTTGTTGCCGGTGCCACGTGCAAGCGAGGTGAGGAGCAGGGAGAGAGTGCAGATAAACACGTGGCTGCAGGGATGGTGTAGGAGGGAGGGTTTCAGGTACGTGGATAATTGGAGCGCATTCTGGGGAAGGTGGGACCTGTACTATTGCAATGGAGAGGGATAGGGCCATAACGACAGGGCAAGGTTTATAATTGGGGGAGGGGTAATTATGATGCGATTCGGCAAGAATTAGGGAGCATAAGATGGGAACAGAAACTGTCAGGGAAAGGCACAAATGAAAAGTGGAGCTTGTTCAAGGAACAAATACTGCATGTCCTTGATAGGTATGTCCCTGTCAGGCAGGGAGGAAATGGCCATGTGAGGGAACCATGCTTCACAAAAGAGGTTGAATGTCTTGTCAAGAGGAAAGAGGAAGCGTATGTAAGGATGAGAAAACAAGGTTCAGTTGGGTCGCTTGAGGGTGACAAGGTAGCAAGGAATGAGCTAAAAAAAAAAAAGGGATTAGGAGAACTAGGAGGGGGCATGAGAAGCCCTTGGCAGGTCGGAACAAGGAAAACCCCAAGGCTTTTTACTCTTATGTGAGAAATAAAAGAATGACCATGGTGAGGTTAGGGCCGGTCAAGGACAGTAGTGGGAACTTGTGCATGGAGTCAGAAGAGATAAGAGAAGCGTTGAATGAATACTTTTCTTCAGTGTTCACCAAGGAGAGGGGCCATGTTTTTGAGGATGAGAGTATGATGCAGGCGGGTAGGCTGGAGGGGGTAGATGTTCTGAGGGAGGATGTATTAGCAATTTTGAAAATCCTTAGGGTCGACAAGTCCCCTGAGCCGGTTGGGATATATCCTAGGATTCTTTGGGAGGCAAGGGATGATATTGCAGAGCCTTTCGCTTTGATCTTTGGGTCCTCACTGTCCACGGGGATAGTGCCAGAGGACTGGAGGGTGGCGAATGATGTTCCTCTGTTCAAGAAAGGGAATAGGAATGACCCTGGTAATTATAGGCCGGTTAGTCTTACGTCGGTGGTCGGTAAGTTAATGGAAAAGGTCCTGAAGTTTAGGATTTATGACCATTTGGAAAGATGCAGCTTAATCTGGGATAGTCAACACGGATTTGTGAAGGGTATATCTTGCCTCACAAATTTGATTGAATTCTTTGAAGAGGTAACTAAGTGTGTAGATGAAGGTAGAGCAGTTGATGTCGTGTACATGGATTTTAGTAAGGCGTTCGATAAGGTTCCCCATGGTCGACTCATGAAGAAAGTAAGGAGGTGTGGGATAGAGGGAAATTTGGCCAATTGGATAAGTAACTGGCTATCACAAAGAAGACAGAGGGTGGTGGTGGATGGAAAATGGTCAGACTGGAGACCAGTTACCAGCGGTGTACCACAGGGATCAGTGCTGGGTCCTCTGCTATTTGTGATTTTTATCAATGACTTGGAGGAGGGGGCTGAAGGGTGAGTCAGTAAATTTGCTGATGACACCAAGATTAGTGGAATAGTGGATGAGGTGGAGGGCTGTTGTAGGCTGCAAAGAGACATTGACAGGATGCAGAGCTGGGCCGAAAAATAGCAGATGGAGTTTAACCCTGATAAGTGCGAGGTGATTCATTTTGGTAGGAAAAATTTGAATGCGGATTACAGGGTCAACGGCAGGGTTCTGAGGAATGTGGAGGAACAGAGAGATCTTGGGGTTCACGTCCACAGATCTCTGAAGGTTGCCACTCAAGTGGATAGAGCCGTGAAGAAGGCCTATAATTTGTTAGCGTTTATTAACAGGGGGGCTTGAGTTGAAGAGTCGTGGGGTTATGCTGCAACTGTACATGACCCTGGTGAGACCACACTTGGAATATTGTGTACAGTTCTGGTCACCTCACTATAGGAAGGATGTGAAAGCATTGGAAAGGGTGCAAAGGAAATTTACCAGGATGCTGCCTGGTTTGGAGGGTAGGTCTTAGAGGAAAGATTGAGGGAGCTAGGGCTATTCTCTTTGTAGCGGAGGAGGATGAGAGGCGACTTAATAGAGGTTTATAAGATGATGAGGGGGACAGATAGAGTGGACGTTCAGAGACTATTTCCTCAGGTGGATGTAGCTGTTGCAAGGGGGCATAACTATAAGGTTCAGGGTGGGAGATATAAGAGGGATGTCTGAGGTAGGTTCTTTACTCAGAGAGTGATTAAGGTGTGGAATGGACTGCCTGCTGTGATAGTGGAGTCGGACACTTTAGGAACTTTCAAGCGATTATTGGATAGGCACATGGACCACACCACAATGAGAGGGAGTGGGATAGCTTGATCTTGGTTTCGGACAAAGCTCGGCACAACATCGAGGGCCGAACGGCCTGTTCTGTGCTGTGTTGTTCTATGTTCTATGTTCTCCCTCTATTAGCTCATCCTGCATTTTCCGAAAGAGAAAAGCCCAAGGCCTCAGTGAAAGGTATATCCTCTCATTTGATGGGATCATCTTAGTGAATCTTTTTTTGAAGTGACGTTAGCCAGCCCCAACTGCAGCAAAGTGCACCCCACCTAGTTCTTGACCAGTAATCACTTAGATATGAGGAGATGCAGGGGAAATAAATATTCCATCATTCATTACTTTGAATCTAATTACATTGATGGATTGGCGACACAAGATTAGCCTAAACGCTGACAGTGTCGTGGGATAATGATGTCACTTCTTAAAGCAGCTAAGAGACATCAGTACTACCTTGTATATACACAGCACTTTAATGTGGAGAGATACAACAAAAATGAAAAAAATGAAAATCGCTTTATTGTGACGGGTAGGCTTCAATGAAGTTACTGTGTAAAACCCCTAGTTGCCACATTCCGGCACCTGTCCGGGGAGGCTGGTACGGGAATCGAACCGTGCTGCTGGCCTGCTTGGTCTGCTTTAAAAGCCAGCTATTTAGCCCAGTGAGCTAAATCAGTCCCTTAAAATACATTTTAACAGAGGCAGGAGGAATAAATACACATTGTGTCAAGGAAGGAGAGATTAGAATTGGAGGACCAAACCCATGAGGGATGGAGGATGTAGTAGCTGGGAGTGGGATAGGGGGAGGAAGGGATGGGAGGGGGCAGTAGGCGGGTTGTTGGGAGGTCATAGAGATAGCACGGTGAGAATGCAAGGATTTGATTTTTAAGTCTGAGGTCTTTTTATTTATTATTTAGTGGGATGTGGAAAGTTCAGCATTCCTTGCCATATTCTGAAATTACCCTTTAACTGCATGGCTTGCTTGGCCATTTCAGAGGGCAGTTAAGGGTTAGTCACATTGCTGTGGGCCCGGAGTCTCATGTGGGCCAGACCTGGTAAAGACAGCTGATTTCCTTCCCTAAAGGACAGTAATGAATCAGATGGATTTTTCCAACAGTGGTGTCTCTTTGACCCATTTTCCAACCCAAAAAATGGACTGTTTAAGACTGATGCCAAGCAGGATGTTGTCCAATTAGGCCCGGTTTCCCCTCTGATTCTTATTTCATTGCACGCAGTCATGTCCTGAGAAATCCAATTTAACCTGTATTACTGAAACATAACTTTTTTAAAAAAAGAAGTCCATATTTTATTCTACTGAATTCCACCAGCTGCCATGGTGCGATTTTATCCCATGCCCCCAGAGCATTAGCCTTGGCCACAAGAATATTAAATCTGCACTAGACCAGCCACTGTCACCCACTTAGGTTAACTGGGGGACCCAAATCCAATGGAGGTCAGCAATGATAGGATGATGGGTGAACAACACTTAGCGCAAAGGAAGATGGTTGTGATTAGAGGTCAATCATCTCAATGCCAGGACAT
This sequence comes from Scyliorhinus canicula, assembly GCF_902713615.1. Classification (NCBI taxonomy): domain Eukaryota; kingdom Metazoa; phylum Chordata; class Chondrichthyes; order Carcharhiniformes; family Scyliorhinidae; genus Scyliorhinus; species Scyliorhinus canicula. The sequence goes on from NC_052163.1 coordinate 55,890,038, forward strand.
CAATGCAGAAGTTCTTCAGGGAACTAACAAAGAACAAAGAAAAGTACAGCACAGGAACAGGCCCTTCATCACTCCAAGCCTGTGCTGACCATGCTGCCTGTCGAAACTAAAATCTTCTAAGCTTCCGGGGTCCGTATCTCTCTATTCCTATCCTATTCATGTATTTGTCAGGATGCCCCTTAAACGTCACTATCGTCCCTGCTTCCACCACCTCCTCCAGCAGCGTGTTCCAGACATCCACTACCTTCTGTGTAAAAAGCCTGCCTCGTACATCTCTCTAAACCTTGCCCCTTGCACCTTAAACCTATGCCCCCTAGTAATTGACCCCTCTACCATGGGAAAAAGCCTCTGACTACCCACTCTGTCTATGCCGCTAATAATTTTGTAATCTCTATCAGGTCCCCCTCAATCTCCTTCGTTCCAGTGAGAACAAACCGATTTTATTAAACCTCTCCTCATAGCTAATTCCCTCCATACCAGGCAACATCCTGGTAAATCTCTTCTGCACCCTCTCCAAAGCCTCCACATCCTTCTGGTAGTGTGGCGACCAGAATTGAACACTATACTCCAAGTGTGGCCGCAATTCCACCAACCTTTGTGTCGTCTGCAAACTTACGAATCAGAACAGATACATTTTCCTCCAAATCATTTATAAATACTGCGAACAGCAAAGGTCCCAGCACTGATCCCTGCGGAACACCACTAGTCACAGCCCTCCAATCAGAAAAGCTATTGCTACTGTCTGCCTTCTATGACCTAGCCAGTTCTGTATCCATCTTGCCAGCTCACCCCTGATCCCATGTGACTTCACATTTTGTACCAGTCTGCCATGAGGGATCTTGTCAAAGGTCTTACTGAAGTCCATATAGACAACATCCACTGCCCTACCTGCATCATTCATCTTTGTGACCTCCTTGACACACCCTCCCCTTCAGAAAACTGTGCTGCATCTCGCTAATACATCCATTTGCTTCCAAATGGGAGTAGATCCTGTCTCGAAGAATTCTCTCCAGTAATTTCCCTATCACTGACGTAAGACTCACCTGCCTGTAGTTCCCTGGATTATCCTTGCTACCCTTCTGAAACAAAGCAACAACATTGGCTATTCCCCAGTCCTCTGTGACTTCACCTGAAGACAGTGAGGATCCAAAGATTTCTGTCAAGGCCTCAGCGATTTCCTCTCTCGCTTCCTTCAGTATTCTGGGCTAGATCCCATCAGGGCCTGGAACTTACCTACCTTCATATTTTTCAAGACGCCCAACAACTCGTCTTTTTGGATCTCAATATGACCCAGGCTATCTACATACCCTTCTCCAGACTCAACATCCACTAATTCCTTCTCTTTGGTGAATACTGATGCAACGTATTCATTTAGTATCTCGCCCATTTCCTCTGGTTCCATACATAGATTCCCTCGCCTGTCCTTCAGTGGGCCCACACTTTTCCTGGCTACCCTCTTGCTTTTTATGTACGTGTAAAAAGCATTGGGATTTTTCTTAAACCTTATTTGCCAATGACTTTTCGTGACCCCTTTTAGCCCTCCTGACACCTTGCTTAAGTTCCCTCCTACTTTCCTTATATTCCACACAGGCTTCATCTGTTTCCAGCCTTCTAGCCCTGACAAATGTCTCCTTTTTCTTTTTGACGAGGCCTTCAATACCTCTTGTTATCCTAGTTTCCCGAAATTTGCCGCATTTATCCTTCTTCCGCACAGGAACATGCCGGTCCTGAATTCCGTTCAACTGACATTTGAAAGCCTCCCACATGTCAGATGTTGATTTACCCTCAAACATCTGCCCCCAATCTAGGTTCATCAGTTCCTGCCCAATAATGTTATAATTAGCCTTTCCCCGATTTAGCACATTCACCCTAAGACCACTATTATACTTGTCCACTAGCACTTTAAAACATATTGAATTGTGGTCACTGTTTCTGAAATGCTCCCCGACTGAAACTTCTACCACCTGGCTAGGCTCATTCCCCAATTCCAGGTCCAGTATGGCCCATTCCCTCGTTAGACTATCTACATATTGTTTTAAGAAGCCCTCCTGGATGCTCCTTACAAACTCTGCTCCGTCCAAGCCCCTAGCACTGAGTGAGTCCCAGTCAATATTGGGGAAGTTAAAGTCTCCCATAACATCTAAATCCTGGAAAATTAGCTGCCAATCCTGTCCTTCCTCAACCAAGTCTCTGTAATGGCAACAACATCATAGTTCCAAATACTAATCCAAGCTCTAAGTTCATCTGCCTTAACTGTTATACTTCTTGCTTTAAAACATATGCACTTCCGGCCACCAATCCCGTTGTTTTCAGCAACATCTCCCTGTCTGCTCTTCCTCAGAGCCATACTGGCCCTATTCCCTAGTTCTCCCTCAATTTTTTCACCTTCTGAACTAGGCCCAACTATCTTCAGCATTGATGAAGCATCTTCAACTGTTTCATCAATGACCTCCCTTCCATCATAAGGTCAGAAGTGGGGTTGTTTGTGGAGGGCTGCACAATGTTCAGCACTATTCACGACTCCTCAGGTGATGAAACAATCCAAGTTCAAATGCAGCAAGACCTGGACAATATTCAGGTGGCAAGTTACATTTGCGCCACACAAGTGCCAGGCAGAAAGGATCTAACTGTCGCCCCTTGATATCCTATGGCGTTATCATTGCTGAATCCCCACAATCAACATGCTGGGAGGTACCATTGATCAAACTGAATTGTCTACTAGGACAGGCCAAAGGCTAGGAATTCTACGATGAGTAACTTGCCCATCATCTGCAAGGCACAAGTCAGGAGTGTAATGGAATACTTTCCACTTGCCTGGATGAGTGCAGCTCCAACAATACTCAAGAAACTCGACACCATCCACGGCAGAGCAGCTAACTTGATTGCTCCCCCTTCCACAAACATTCAAACCTTCCATCACTGATGAACAGTGTACACACAGCCGTGTGTATCATCTACAAGATGCACTGCAGTAACAAGGTACCATAAGACCATAAGACATAGGAGTGGAAGTAAGGCCATTTGGCCCATCGAGTCCACTCCGCCATTCAATCATGGCTGATGGGCATTTCAACTCCACCTACCAGCATTCTCCCCGTAGCCCTTAATTCCTCGCGACATCAAGAATTTATCTATCTCTGCCTTGAAGCCATTTAGCGTCCCGGCCTCCACTGCACTCCGCGGCAATGAATTCCACAGGCCCACCACTCTCTGGCTGAAGAAATGTCTCCGCATTTCTGTTCTGAATTTACCCCCTCTAATTCTAAGGCTGTGCCCACGGGTCCTCGTCTCCTCGCCTAACGGAAACAGTTTCTTTGCGTCCACCCTTTCTAAGCCATGTATTATCTTGTAAGTTTCTATTAGATCTCCCCTTAACCTTCTAAACTCCAATGAATACAATCCCAGGATCCTCAGGTACCTCAGAGAGCACCTTCCAAACCCACGACCACTCCCATCTAGATGGACAAGAGCAGCAGATACCTGGGAACCCCACCACCTGGAGGTTCTCCTCCAAGTCACTCAGCATCCTGACTTGGAAATATATTGCTGTACCTTCACTGTCGCTGGGGCAACATTCTGGAACTCTCTCCCTAACAACACAGTAGGTATACCTACATCTCAAGGACTGCAGTGATTCAAGAAGGCAGCTCACCACCATCTGTCGGGCAACTAGTGATGTGCAATAAATGCTGGTCTAACGAGTGACACGCACACCCCGTAAATGAAAAATAAAAGTGAATTGTGATGTGTTAGGCAGGTTGGTTCGACGTGGACTGCACTTGATGCAGTGTGACGAGAGACAGACCTCTAACACTGGAGAAGATCCAACACGATTTTATTCAACGACGTAACTAATATAAATGCTCAGCTGTGGGTCAACACTATACTGAACTGACTGGAGACCTGGTGCTAGCCTGACCAGACTTACTAGCTACCGCATGGTACCGCATCGTGGACTCTGACTGTCTCAGTGGCTGGGTCCAGAAAGAGATGGAAACCTAGTGCCCTCTGGCTTTATAGTGGTAGTGTCCTGTCTGGTGATTGGCTGCACTGTGCTGTGTGCTTACTGGTCATCCTGTGTGTCAATCACTGCCTGTCTGCACTCCATTATATACAGGAGTGGATAATATGACATCTTCCCCTTTTTTTTAGATAAATAAATATTAAGGTGTGCGTGCGGATATATATGTATATGTGCCTGACTATATTCAAAAGGTGTCGAAATGAACGTATATACATAGGAAGGTGTCGATTGTACAGATACATGGCAACCAAAATGATATTTACAGAGGTCAAATCGATGAGGTCACAAAATGTACAAAATTCAGTCTATAGATTTAGTCTTTGTGGTGGGCGACGAATTCTTGTTGACCGCCGAAGAGGTGGATCAGGAGCCGCCTGCACTTGGATAGGCGGGATCGCTGCCATCGCGGTGGTTGTGGGGGCTGGCAGGATTGCTGGTAGATCAATGGCCTTGTGGTAGGGGACATCCAGAGGAAGCATTGTTGGCGGCGGGGCACTTCGGTCAGGTAGCGGGTGTGGAACCCTTCGCAGTGCCCGTCTGTTGCGCCGCAGCAGGGAGCCATCAGTCATGCGGACAAGGAACGATTTTGGGGCTACTTGTTTGATCACCACAGCTGTGGCTGACCAGCTGTCCTCAGGCACCTGGACACGAACATGATCAGTCGGGAGCAGCTCGGGTAGATCCGTGGCATGAGCATCATATGTGGCTTTCTGTTGGACCCGCGACTGCTGCATTTTCTGTACGACCGTGAGGTGGTCAAGGTCTGGAACATGGATGGCTGGAACTGTGGTCCTCAGAGTGCGATTCATGAGCATCTGCGCTGGAGACAACACAGTGGACAGTGGGGTTGCCCTGTATGCCAACATTGCCAGATTGAAGTCGGAGCCTGAGTCTGCAGCTTTGCACAGCAACTACTTTACAATATGGACCCCTTTCTCGGCCTTCCCGTTTGACCACGGGTAGTGGGTACTGGAGGGTACGTGGCGGAAGTTGTAGGACTGTGCAAAATCAGACCATTCTTGGCTGTAAAAGCAAGGACCGTTGTCACTCATTACCGTGAGCGGTATCCCATGCCTGGCGAACGTTTCTTTGCAGTCTTTGATCACTGCCTTTGACGTGAGGTCAGACAGTTTCACCACTTCTGGGTAACTGGAGAAGTAGTCGACCAGGAGGACATAGTCACGCCACTTGGCGTGGGAAAGGTCTACACGGACTTTGGACCACGGAGAGGTCACGATCTCGTGTTGCTACAACATTTCTTTGGGTTGAGCTGGCTGAAACTTCTGACAGGTGTGGTAGTTGAGGACTGTGTTGGCAATGTCCTGGCTGATGCTCGGCCAATAGACCACCTCCCAAGCTCTGTGTCGGCATTTCTCAACCCCAAGGTGACCCTCATGGAGTTGGCCGAGCACCATAGCTTGCATGCTCTGCGGAATCACAATCCTGTTGAGCTTCAGGAGGATGCCTTCCACCACCGTCAGGTTTCCCTTTATGTTGTAGAACTGGGGACATTGTCCCTTCTGCCAGCCATTGGTAAGGTGCTGCATCACACGCTGCAGCAGAGGATCCTTGGCCGTTTCCTCCCGAATTTAGACCACCCGCTCGTCAGAGGCCGGAAGGTTGGTGGCACACAATTGCACTTGCACTTCTATGTGGCAGATGAAGTCAGTTTGTTCACATGGTGTGGTAATGGACCTGGATAGGGCATCTGCAATGATGTGCTCTTTGCCTGGCGTGTAGACAAGTTCAAAGTCGAAGCGGCGTAGCTTGAGAAGAATTTGCTGTAACCAAGGCATCATGTCATTTAAATCCTTCTGGATAATGTGGACTAGAGGCCTGTGATCCGATTCTACCGTGAATTTTGGCAGGCCATAAACATAGTCGTGAAACTTGACTGTCCCTGTTAGGAGGCCCAGACATTCCTTCTCAATCTGAGCGGACCGTTGCTCAGTGGGCATCATGGCCCTGGAGTCATACGCCACTGGAGCGCAGGACGAGGAGTCATCCCGCTGCAGGAGCACCGCCCCAATGCTGTCCTGGCTTGCATCAGTTGATATCTTGGTTTCCTTGGTTGGATCGAAGAACGCCAGAACCGGGGCTGTGGTGAGCTTCGCTTTCAGCTTACGTCATTGCTCTTCATGTGTGGGCAGCCACTGGAATTCCGTTGACTTCTTGACGAGATGGCGGAGGGCCGTGGTGTGGGATGCCATATTGGCAATGAATTTCCTGAGGAAGTTGACCATCCCGAGAAAGCGGAAGACAGCCTTCTTCTCTTCCGGGGTCTTTATTGTATTGATCGCCGAGACCTTGTCGGCATCTGGCCGCACGCCCTGCTGCGAGATGTGGTCGCCTAGGAATTTGATGTCCGATTGACCAAATGAGCATTTGGCCCTGTTGAGCTGGAGACCATGTTCATGGATTCTCTGGGAAACCTTCTTGAGGCAAGCAATGTGTTCCTGGAGCATTGTGGACCAGATAATGACATCGTCAACGTACACTCGCACCCTCTCAATGCTCTCCATCATCTGTTCCATGATGCGGTGAAATACTTCTGAGGCAGAGATGATGCCAAAAGGCATCCGCTTGTAGCAGTAACGACCGAACGGGGTGTTGAACGTGCACAGCTTGCGACTGGACGCATCCAGCTGTATTTGCCAAAAACCCTTGGAGGCGTCCAGCTTCGTAAAGAATTTGGCATGAGCCATCTCACCAGTCAACTCTTCACGTTTTGGTATTGGGTAATGCTCCCGCATGATGTTGCGGTTTAGATCCTTGGGGTCAATGCAGATTCGAAGCTCGAGGTAGGTCCGTCAATATCAGTATCACTCTGGTAACATGATGTGTTAGGCAGGTTGGTTCGACATGGACTGCACTTGATGCAGTGTGGCGAGAGACAGACCTCTAACACTGGAGAAGATCCAACACAATTTTATTCAATTACATAACTAATATACTTGCTCAGCTGTGGGTCGATACTATACTTAACTGACTGGAGACCTGGTACTAGCCTGACCAGACTTACTAGTTACCGCATGGTGTTTGCACTGGCTAGCTCGTGGACTCTGACTGTCTCAGTGGCTGGGTCCCGAGAGAGCGGGAAACCTAGTGCCCTCTGGCTTTATAGCGGTAGTGTCCTGTCTGGTGATTGACTGCACTGTGTTGTGTGCTTACTGGTCATCCTGTGTGTCAATCACTGCCTGTCTGCACTTCATTATATACAGGAGTGGATAATATGACAAATTGTATGCAGGCTGCTGGGGAAAGCATTGGAAGAGTATTCAGGCTCGGCAGCATCTGAGGAGATAAAAGCAGAGTTAACATTCCGGGTCAATTTAAATATCATTGGCATCAAATGACCATGGGTGAGGAAGGTTTATTCCCTATGGGGGAGTGGAGTTTCTTTTGTTTTGGGCGGGGGAAGTCTCTATCTTTAGGGGAGGTTCATTGATTTCACGTTTAGCGTTATAGTCCGGGACGCCCTGACTTGGGTGTGTTGGGTGTGAACACGCTTCCAGCATTTTCTTTCCAATTTTTGGAAAATACGTGTAGAAAGGCCGACTGCGCTGCTGACATACTGTGTGGTGTTGTTTGTGCTGTTATTACTCAGAATGGATCTATCTCATGCACTATATCTTAATTTGTTCTCTGCTCTACTCCTATTCTCACTAGCTCTCATCCGCCTTCTCTACACTCTCCCAGAGGCCCAAGAGGCAATGGGCGCGATTCTCCGCCATTGCGGAGAGTCGTTAAAGGCTGCCGTGAAACTGGCCGTGTTTCACGGCAGCCTCCGAGCCCCCTCCCGGGACCCGATTCTCCTCCCCGGTCGGGGCTAGCAGCGGGGCCCCGTGAACCACGGCATCGCAGGCTTAGCGACCGTCGCTAAGCCCGCGCGCCAAGGGTCACTGTGGCTGACGCGCACAATGACGTCAGCCGCGCATGCGCGGATTTGACGGCTCCAACCGGCGTATGCGCGGATGACGTTATCACGCATATGCGTCAAACCCGCGCATGCGTGGGCCGTCATGCCCCTCAGCCGCCCCGCGGACTGATCCTGCGGGGCGGCGGAGGAACAAAGAGTGCGCGGGTTTCGGACCCGCTGCCCGCGATCGGTGGGCACTGATTGCAGGCCCATGCCACCCTTGGCACGGCCGTGGTGCGGCCGTGCCAATCGGTGCCATGGTTGTCGGGAACGGAACTTTGCGGCCGTTTTCACGAACGGTGAGAGCAGGTGTGTTTGCGTTCGTGAAAACGACCGTAAAGGCCTGGGAACTCGGCTCATCGGATAGGGGAGAATCGCTGTTCGCCGTAAAAAAATGGCGAGCAGCGATTCGTGTCGTGGGGCGGCCATGGGGGGGGGCGGGGGGAGAGAATAGCGGGAGGTCGGGAAAAATGTCGGGAAGGCCCTCCCGCTATTCTCCGACCCGTCGTGGGGGGGCGGAGAATCACGCCCAATACTTTTTCATAGGTATGCTCCCTAGTTCCATCTAGTGGTTGGTTAGAGTATTAAATTAACCCTTAATGTGCTAGACATTGGGCGCGATTCTCCGCTCCCCACACGGGGTGAGAGAATCGCGGGAGGGCCGGGCGACTCATTTCACGCCCCCCTGGCGCCCCCCGCAATTTTCCCACCCCCCGCTTGGAAGAATCACCGCTTGCCGTTTTTCACGGCAACCGGCGATTCTCCGACCCGGATGGGCCGAGCGGCCTGCTGTTCGCGACCGTTTCACGACGGTGGCAATCACACCGGTCGTTGCCGTCGTGAAAATGGGCGCCAAAGGCCCGTTTGAAGCTTGTGGGGGGCGGAGAGGGGAGTGAGCACCACGGCCGTGCTCGGGAGGGGACTGGCCCGCGATCGGTGCCCACCGATCGTCGGGCTGGCGTCTGAAAGTGACGCACTCTTTCCCCTCCGCCGCCCCGCAAGATCAAGCTGCCACATCTTGCGGGGCAGCGGAGGGGAAGACAGCCACCGCGCATGCGCGTGTTTGAGCCGTCAGCCGTTGTGACGTCAGCCGCGCATGCGCGGGTTGGAGCCCGCCAACCTGCGCATGTGCGGCTGATATCACTTAGGCGCGCCGGCCGCGTCATTCTCGGCGCGCCGCCTTGACGCAAGAGTTAAGGCCCGGCCGCCGAGAATAACGGAGCGCCGCTCCTAGCCGCCTGGGTGGGGGTGAATACGGTGAGAGGAGCGGCCTCTGAGGCCGTTGTGAAACTCGTACGAGTTCACGATGGCCTTCCCGATTTTTCCCGGGAGCGGAGAATTCCGCCCATTATATATAATGTCACATACTGCACACCGCTTTTCTCGCCTGAGCCAGCACTTAGAAACAAAGACTGTAACATTACATACCCATTAGAACCATGGCCCATTTTCACCAGGATGGAGTCAGTCACAAAGGATGCCATGATATCATTAAATGCGAGTTCTGCTTGTTGCATTTTTGTCAATAAAATGAGATGGCAATTGCAACATTTTCAGAAGAGTTTTGCTTTGTTCAGCTATCTGACCCAAAAATGGGACTGTTTTAAGACTCAAGCAAAACAAGATTGAAGACATGGCTACCTCTCTGACTCTGAATTAATTGCACACAGTCGTGTCTTGACAAATCTAATTTAACTTGAAGATGTTGTTCCCTGGATTTAGTTCAGGCTTATGATGCTTTAAAAGACATATCATGCCACAGTGTTTCCTATTAGCAGCAAGTCAATAATAAGCAATCATTAAAAGGTTGGAGAAGCTCAAAGCATTGCTGACTGGAAACAATCTGGAAACCTGGGATTGAGCTCCTACACAGCCAACTGTCTTCTGATCACACTGAAAAATTATCAATTGATACCCTGACTTTAGCTGATCCATGTATTTTATTTAATGTTTAATATACCTCAATGAAGCTGGTTGGATTAGTTGACTGGACAACTGGTGTGGATCACTTTGGTCCACAGCATGGTGCTTGAGCCCTGTCCTGCCTGGGATGGATTTTAGAACCTGCCTCCTTGCTCGACCCGTGCTGTCGATCATGGCGTGAAGGGTCAGACCTGTCCGGACAGTGAACCGAGGAGAATACCTCAATGAGACTGATCTAAAGTCATTCTCCATATCTATAACTCTATATCCTTTACCTGCATGGATCTCCTTTTTTATCACATCTACACATCTGGCATGCTTCCAATTCAAAATCCTTGCTATATGTTCATATATATGTACAACAAGAACTTGAATTCATGAAGTGCCTCAAATCACCCCAAGATTTTTCACTGGAACATTATCAAATAATATTTGATACTGACCCACATAAAGAGATACTGGGACAGGTGACCAGAAGCCTGGTCAAAGCGATAGGTTTTATAGATGGGAGGGCCGAGACCATGGAAGATTTGACAACAAAATTGTCAAATCTGCGAGATCTTTAACTTCTTGTGAGTTATCTGGGATGAAAGTGCAACACTCCGCACCAATCAGGGTGCAGGTGCCACCATTTTCGGCTAGCACATAGTTAAAGTGTCATTTGATTTTGTAATGCCACGGTTCGAATTGCTTTAATTTCATCAGAGATTTTATCTAGGGCAGTGGCGGTGTAATCTGCTATGTTTTGTATGATGGTTGTTATTTTATTCAATTCATTGGCCATTCTTAGTTCCCAATAGAAAGGAATAACTCTAGCATAAATTGCGTCTCGTAACGTTATGGCACGTTTATTTCTTCAAGTGGCTGGTTCTGAAACATAAGGGAGATGAGGAAGATGACGGATGGCAGGTACTATGTATCCTAAATAGCAAGATCCTGACCAGTAGTTTGGGAGCCAAGAATATGCTTTGTCATTACAAATAAAATAAGTCCCATTATAAGCAGAGTATTTAAATATCTTCTAAATACCAATGATTTGAGAACTTTTTATTATTTGTGATGTTACGTATGCCTGTTACTGTTGAGGACAGTTTAGTTCTTTGTAATAAGTTTTGCGTACATTTATAAGCTGTGTTAACATTCAAATAATTAGTATCAGTATAATTAGGCAATACTGTTGCCCATTTTCATCCCTTTAGAGTGAATACTAATGAGGCAAACTGATCCTTTTTGTTTAATATTAATTGGGAGGCTAATATATTGAGGATTTTTATTGGGGCTATATTTAAGTTGGTGCCATCCTGAACAGATGTTTAGTGGATAGCCTGCAGACTTCCATAAGTTAATACATTTCTTTAAATAAATCTTGTACCTTCCTTTTTTACATGAATATGCTCCAGAACGGACCACTACAGAGCAAGGGACACTCTGATAGATCTACCATTCTGCTGTTTCTGAAGCATTAAAGGGGATAGTTAAGAAGGGAATACCTTCTCCTGAGTTAGTAGGGATTGCAATGCACACCCAGCAATTAGAAATGTTGACATTTTTAGCATATATCTTAGATGTGTAAAGGAATGTGTTCTCATTCAGTTCTGGTACAGCATTTGCAAAGCCAATCAAATAACTAAAAATTAATATTATGGTAAACATTTTTACAGGTTTTAATACTTATACGCGCACTTTACATGTGATGCGTGGATCTGACTTTCCTTAGTATCGCATAAAACATTGACGTACTGATTAAAAATTGATATCATGATTACACAATTCAGTAATAAACAATTAATAATAATAATTTCATGTATACAAACAAAATGATTATACAGTAAAATAACTGAAGTTGAGTAAATGATTTAGCAATAAATGGTAAAATGATTATCAAAATTGATTATGTAATTTAGTAATAAAATTATTAATAATAATTCACTAATAAATGAATAATAATGCAGTAAATAATAGTTCAACAGAAATTTTCCATTTTGATGTTATTGGCTCGTTGTGCATATGAATTAATATGAACCATGTGGATTGGTGGGGTACTGTGGGTAGGCATGCATTAGCCAAAGTATCTGATCAACAACATTAGTACGTAAATGAGAAGTCCAAATATGCAAAATAGGAAAAGTCCCTCAATGATGTTAATTCCTGTGCTACCCAACCAATTGGAAAGCCAACCCCAAAGAGTGTAATCAAAGGGATGGTCAAGTTTTTTTAAAACTTTGTATTGGATGTGAATTGCCAAGTCTTTGACATCTTTTGGATTATACACAAAATCCTGTTGAAAAGGTTAATTTTCCTGCAGAGACAAAAAGGGGCGTAAAGTGGGCGGATAACTTGGAATGATGCCATTTGCATCTCTAAACGTTTTTATCTATGTCACTCAAATGGACTGGGAGTAAAAGTTGGATTTCTGCCAAATTCCCGTTATCAATTATCTTAGAACGAATGGTTCTCTCGAAACATAGATTTGCTTTTAATCAGAGTTTTTAAAAAAAAAAACAGCTTCCACATTGTCTGAAGTTTTAATTTCCAGGATAATTTTAAACATTTATTTTAAAATATCAGCACAATAGCTTATTAAAATATGACTGAACCAATCTTGCGCTGAATGAACTTGGTTTTCTGTCGATAAATTTGTCGGCTCTATTAAAGAAAGCACAGCGAACAAGATTTGTTAATTTCTTAAAATTAATAAAGCAACATTCAAAATAATGACAGTTTTCTAAAGTTAACAGTTCTTGGCAACTTTTAGCGATATGTGACTTGGGGTGTATCCCTGTAGCCAGGAGGTGGGCCTTCATCGGAGGAAACCAGTTTGTAATCATGAAATCTGAAACTCTCAAAATGGCCATCTTCAACACGAGAAAGGAATTTCATATCTCTTCTGGAACTCCTCCTCGGAGTGAGTACAGAGGTTGGATTTGTCGTTAAGGGAGGAGGAGAAGCAACGATTGATGTGCTATTTTTAGCAGTTGCGGTTTCGGACTGGGACTGAGGTCTGGGTAGGATCAAGTTTAAAACTGCAGACAGTTCTGGTTTTAAACCAGTGACAAAATGGGTTTTTGATAGATCTTTTAAATGGTTTAAAACCCAGGCTTTTGTCTTTATCACTTCAACTCCAAGCTGTTTGGTGCTTAATGGGTTAAGTTGCATTACACTTTGTTTGTCACTAGGCTTGTTGCTTAACCGAACAGGCTTTTCTTGTTTAAAAATCTCACAGTCTATTAAAGCTGCCATGAGAGGCTTTTGGATCGAGGCCAGCAGCATTTTGTGGTCAGTCTTAGAGTAAGATAACAGTATGTTCTGGAGTAAAAGGGTCCTTGAACCCGGAACAGACAGATAGTTCATTTGGCCATATTCCTCATATGGAACTTCGATCGGTGTATTCATGGTTTTCAGTAGCAGCTTGCAATAATGCAGGATCTGATCTAGTTACCGCTGGTACATCCTGGGCCTTAGTTAAATTCATTTCAACTCTTCCCGTTGGTGGCACTGTTAATTTGTCTGTCAGTAATTTGTTATGACATTTCATGGTGTCCATGTCATTTTTCCTCAAGTAACTGGCAATTTTGACTTTTAAGACCATCATTTTCTGATATTAACTGTTGAAGTTTGGATTCTGAGTCAGTAGTTTTCTTTTGGAGTTCATCAATTTGTAATAGTAATAGCTGAGTTCTCCATTTTGAGTCTGCCAATAGTGTTTCAGGTTGGTCAGATTTCTCGAGCTTAGATTTTCCAGGTCGCAGTTGGTCAATGACTGCCACTAGATTTTCTTTGGCAGTTTTAAGTTCGCAATTGTGTTTTGTGTTTGTGATTGTTTCTTGCTGCTTATGGAGCTGTGCCATTACTGCAAAAGACCATTTCATAAGTTTTTTTTGGTCAATCATGTGGTTTTTCCCAAAACTTTTTTGATGTTGTATTCAATTTTTGTGGATACTTTAAGCAGTCCAAATTATCTATAAATCAAAGATCTAAGATCACCCAATATATCATCAACAGAGACATCCGGTACAGCGCGACCTCCCTTTGACATTGTGGGAAGTCACCATAGAGAGCATCCTATCTTGCTGCATCACAGCGGACCGCAAGAAACTTCAGAGAGTCGTGAACACCGCCCAGTCCATCACACGAACCTGCCTCACATCCTTTGACTCCATTTACACCTCCCACTGCCTGGGGAAAGTGGGCTGCACAATTAAAGACCCCTCCCACCCGGCTTCCTCACTCTTCTATCGGGCAGAAGATACAGAAGCCTGAGAACACGAACGAACAGACTCAAAAACAGCTTCTCCCCCACTGTTACCAGACTCCTAAATGACCCTCTAATGGAATGACCTCATTAACACTACACCCTGTAGGCTTCATCCGATGCTGGTGCTTATGTAGTTATATTGTATACCTTGTGTTGCCCTATTATGTATTTTCATGTATTTTCTTTTATTCCCTTTTCTTCCCGTGTATTTAATGATCTGTTGAGCTGCTTGCAGAAAAATACTTTCCACTGTACCTCGGTACACGTGACAATAAACAAATCCAATCCAATCCAATCTAATCCAAGTAGCTCTCTACCATTTGAAGCTTCTCAATCTATTTTAGGAGTCATGTCCACCATAAACTCAGCCTTACACACAATTTTGTGATTGCCAACCACGTTATTTGTAATCTTAGTACACTACCGTGACTATTTACCTTTCAACCACGTGTTATTTTGAGTTTAAACAACCGGCACCCGATTGAATAACTCAGCCTGAAAAAAGGTCTTTTCTAAGAGGTCAGAGCACTACTTGATGCGGCTTTAAGACTTTTAATGGGTGAACAAGATGTTTCTCACTCCAGTCTAGCCGTTTTTCGGATAGATGTCTTTGGGTCTTCCGTCCTTCTTGTCTGTCTTTGGTCTTCCGATTTCCTCCTGGCTGGCTCCTCCCCTTTTGCTGAACTACGCCAAATTGATGAGATCTACCATGTGGAATTAGTGAGGTCTTGGGACTCTAAAACTCAGTCGAAATTTGAGTTAAACTTCTCGCATGGAAACAAGAATCTTTATTGTCTCTATTTGATTACAATTAAGAGAAACTTAAATCTATTCTCAATAAAGTCCAGCTAGCAAAAGACTCAAAAAGAAGTAATTTGTAAACAATTTAACATTCAAAATAGTACAGAAATAGTTTCTTGCTTACAGCAAAACAGCTTGCATTTACTTCAAGTGTTAGAGTGGAAAAGTGAAAATATGAAAATAAGGATAGCAAATAGTTAGATCAAAGTATAGAACGATCCTGGATAAAAATGACCATACGGACCATCATGTTTATAGGGAATATTATCTGTCTTGAGCCATCTATCTACACCTCTATGTCGTCCTAATTGGTTTGGGTTAGAATCAAATGTATTTGACTTGACGGTTAGCTGCCAATCCTTAATGCACAGTAAGAAGTCTACAACACCAGGTTAAAGTCCAACAGATTTGTTTCAAACATGAGCTTTCGGAGCACTGCTTCATTCACCTGAGGAAGGAGCAGTGCTCCGAAAGCTCGTGTTGAAACAAACCTGTTGGACTTTAACCTGGTGTTGTAAGACTTCTTACTGTGCTCACCCCAGTCCAACGCCGGCATCTCCACATCAATCCTTTTTTTTTTTAAATAATTTTTATTGAAGAAATTTTTCAAAATACAAACATTTTAACCCCCCCTACATTTACATTTAAATTATAACAAAACAAAGTCAAACCCCCCTACTTAACAAAAAAAAGAAAAAAAGTCCCCCCCCCCCCCCTACTCGCGCGTCTCCCCCCCCCCCCCCCCCCCCCACCGCCGGCGAACCGACAGTCAGACCAACTTATCATTTCTAGCAGCGTCCTCGGGCAGGCCTTGCCCGTGCCACCACCGCTACCGTACTTCCTTCGTCTTTGTCCCCCCTCCCCCCCCCTCCCCCCCCCTCCCCCCCCCCCTCCCTCCCGCCCTCCCCTCCCCTCCCGGGTTGCTGCTGTCACGGCCTCAGTTTCTATCTCTGATCCAAGAGGTCTAGGAAGGGTTGCCATCGCCTGAAAAACCCCTGCACCGACCCTCTCAGGGCGAATTTGATCCTTTCCAATTGGATGAAGTTTGCCATGTCGTTTAACCAGGTGTTAACACTCGGAGGCCTTTCGTCCCTCCACTGAATCAAGATCCTCCTCCGAGCCACCAAGGATGCAAAGGCTAATATTCCAGCCTCCCTCGCCTCCTGTACCCCCGGTTCCACCCCAACCCCGAAGATCGCAAGTCCCCATCCTGGCTTGACCCTGGACCCCACCACTCTCGACACCGTCCCTGCCACCCCCTTCCAGAACTCCTCCAGTGCCGGACATGCCCAAAACATATGTGCATGATTCGCAGGGCTTCCCGAACATCTAATACACCTGTCTTCACCCCCGAAAAACCGACTCATCCTTGTCCCCGTCATGTGGGCTCTATGCAGTACCTTAAATTGAATGAGACTTAGTCTCGCACATGACGACGACGAGTTGACCCTCTCCAGGGCGTCTGCCCATGTCCCGTCCTCTATCTGTTCCCCCAGCTCTAACTCCCACTTATCTTTTAGCTCCACTACTGGTACCTCCTCCACCTCCTGCATAATCTTATAGATGTCCGAGATCTTCCCCTCCCCGACCCAGACCCCTGATAGCACCCTGTCACTCACCCCCCTGTCGGGAAGCGCGGGGAACCCCTCTACCTGTCGTCTGGCAAATGCCTTCACTTGGAGGTACCTGAACGTGTTCCCCGGGGGGAGCCCAAATTTCTCCTCCAGCTCTCCCAGGCTCGCAAACCTCCCCTCTATAAACAAGTCCCTCAGTTGTCTAATACCCGCCCTCTGCCAGCTCTGGAATCCCCCTCCTGTGTTTCCCGGCGCAAATCTGTGGTTCCCTCTTAGTGGTGCCCCTATCAGACCTCCCACTTCCCCCCTGTGTCGCCTCCACTGCCCCCAGATCTTGAGGGTGGCCGCCACCACCGGGCTCGTGGTATACCTCGTGGGAGGGAGCGGCCATGGTGCCGTTACCAGTGCCCCTAAGCTTATGTTGCCGCAGGACGCCCTCTCCATGCGCTTCCAGGCTGCCCCCTCCCCTTCCATCATCCACTTTCGCACCATCGATGTATTTGCCGCCCAGTAATATCCTGAAAGGTTGGGTAACGCCAGCCCTCCACTATCCCTACTCCGCTCCAAAAAGACCCTTCTAACCCTCGGGGTGCCATGTGCCCACACATACCCCATGATACTACTCGTTACCTTCTTGAAAAAGGCCCTGGGGAGGAAGATGGGCAGACGCTGGAACAAAAACAAGAACCTCGGGAGGACCGTCATTTTAACTGACTGCACCCTCCCTGCCAGCGACAGCGGCACCATGTCCCACCTCTTAAACTCCTCCTCCATCTGTTCCACCAGTCTGGAAAAGTTCAACTTGTGGAGGGTCCCCCAGTTCTTTGCCACCTGCACCCCCAAATACCTAAAACTTTTAACTGCTCTTTTGAAGGGGAGCCTCCCAATTCCCTCCCCTTGGTCTCCCGGGTGTATTACAAAGACCTCACTTTTCCCCAGATTTAATTTATACCCCGAAAAGTCCCCGAACTCCGCTAGTATCCCCATTACCTCCGGCATTCCCCCCTCCGGGTCTGCCACATACAACAACAAATCATCCGCATAGAGCGAGACCCGATGTTCCTCCCCTCCCCTTGTCAGTCCTCTCCACCCCCCTGAACCCCTCAGTGCCATCGCCAACGGCTCAATCGCTAATGCAAAGAGTAAGGGGGATAGGGGACATCCCTGCCTAGTACCTCGATGGAGCCCAAAATATTCTGACCTCCTCCCGTTTGTTACCACACTTGCCATCGGAGCTGAATAGAGCAGTTTTACCCACTTGATAAATCCCTCCCCAAACCCAAACCTTTCCAACGTCTCCCACAAGTATTCCCACTCCACCCTGTCAAATGCCTTCTCCGCGTCCAACGCTACCACTATCTCCGCCTCCCCTTCCACTGCTGGCATCATAATCACATTCAACAATCTCCGGACATTTGTGTTAAGTTGGCGTCCCTTCACGAACCCCGTCTGGTCTTCATGGACTACCCCTGGCACACAGTCCTCTATCCTGGTTGCCAGGACCTTTGCTAACAGCTTGGCGTCAACATTCAGGAGGGAGATGGGCCTGTAGGACCCGCACTGGACCGGGTCCTTGTCCCGCTTCAAAATCAAGGAGATCAGGGCCTGCGACATTGTTGGGGGCAGAACCCCCCCCTCGCGCGCCTCATTAAAGGCTCGCACCAGCACTGGACCCACCAAGTCCACAAATTTCCTGTAAAACTCCACCGGGAACCCATCCGGCCCCGGCGCCTTCCCCGCCTGCATCTGGCCTATCCCTTTAATTAGCTCCTGCAGCTCTATCGGCGCCCCCAACCCTTCTACCAGCTCCTCCTGTACCTTTGGGAACCCCAGTTTGTCGAGAAAGTTCTTCATTCCCCCTCTCCTCTTCGGCGGTTCAGACCTATACAATTCCCTATAGAAGTCCCTAAAGACCCTATTCACCTCTTGCCCCTTCTGCACTACGTCCCCACCCCTCTCTCTCACTCCCCCAATCTCTCTGGCTGCATCTCGCTTACGAAGCTGGTGTGCCAGCATCCTGCTCGCCTTTTCCCCGTACTCATACGCCGCACCCTGCGCCCTTCTCCACTGCATTTCCGCCTTCCTAGTGGTCAGTAGGTCGAACCTGGCCTGCAAGCTACGCCGCTCCCTTAATAGCCCCTCCTCTGGTGCCGCCGCATATTTCCTATCTACTTCTAGGAGCTCCCCCACCAGCCTCTCCCTTTCCTGCCTCTCCTTCCTCTCTCTGTGTGCCCTTATGGAGATCAGCTCTCCTCTAATCACTGCTTTCAAGGCCTCCCAGACCGTCCCCACCTGCACCTCACCTGTGTCATTCGTACCCAGATAGTTCTCAATGCCCGTTCTCACCCTTCTGCACACCTCTTCGTCCGCCAACAGCCCTACATCCAGGCGCCACAACGGGCGTTGATCCGGCGCCTCCCCCATGTCCACGTCCACCCAATGTGGTGCATGGTCCGACATCGCAATGGCCGAGTACTCCGTGTCCTGCACTCTCGGTATCAGCCCCCTGTTCAATACGAAAAAATCGATCCTAGAGTACACTCTGTGGACGTGGGAGAAAAAAGAATACTCCCTCGCCCTAGGCCTACCAAATCTCCATGGGTCTACCCCTCCCATCTGCTCCATGAACCCCCTTAACACCTCTGCCGCTGCCGGCCTCCTATTCGTCCTGGAACTCGATCTATCCAGCCCAGGGTCTAACACCGTATTAAAGTCCCCTCCCATGATCAGGCCCCCTGCCTCCAGTCCCGGGATGAGGCCCAGCAGGCGCCTCATAAAACCCGCGTCGTCCCAGTTCGGGGCATACACATTTACCAGTACCACATTCTCTCCCTGCAACCTACCCCTCACCATCACGTACCTACCCTCCTTGTCTGCCACCACCTCTGCCGCCACAAACGACACCCTCTTTCCCACCAAAATCGCCACCCCCCGGTTCTTGATATCCAAGCCTGAGTGGAACACCTGTCCCACCCACCCCCTTCTCAGGCGGACCTGATCTGCTACCCTCAAATGAGTCTCCTGCAGCATTGCTACATCAGCCTTCAGTCCCTTCAGGTGTGAGAAGACCCTTGATCTTTTGACCGGCCCATTCAGCCCCCTTACGTTCCACGTGATCAATCGGATCGCAGAGCGACCCGTCCCTACTCCCTGTCGATTAGCCATGTCTTGTCCCTTGCTCGCCCCGGGTCATCCCTCCTTTTCTGACCCGCTTCCCATAGCGATGGCCCCCCCCCCCCCCCCCCACCCCCCCCGGCTCTCCCCTTCTCGTCCCTGGTCTTTCCAGCAACAACCCGGTGTCCCCCCCCAGCCCCCCCCCCCCCCCCTCCCCTGGCTAGGACCCCTCCTAGCCGCGATGTACCCCACATCGTACTCCCGAGAGTCAGCTGGTCTCCGCTGACCCGGCTGCTCCTGCCACATTCCGACTCCTCCCGGTTCACCCCATCTGCGCCCGTGAAAGATCCCCTTAAAACCCCCAGAGAAAGACCCGCATAATCAACCCGCTCCCCCCCGTCCCGTCTCCCCAACTTAACAATATAAATACCCAATGGCAACTAAATACATAAATACTTAACTACATACTTAAATAACAAAATAATTAACTAGCTATCAACTAACAGTGTGCCCAACCATCACCCTCCATCAAACAGTATAAATAACCGCAGCTAACCATAACCCGAAAAGAAAAAAAGAACAAAAAACCCCCCCAAGCACCCAAAGGAAAAGGGTAAGAGGGGTAAATAACTAAGGGAAATTGGAAACGGGAAGAAACACCCCATAAGAAGCCAACGACCCACAATAGAGATTTCAACAGTACAAATACAGAAACACCCAACAACTCGAAACCTTCAAGACATTCAGAAAAGTCAACCGTTCGAGAAAAAACACCCCAAACAATCCACGAAACTGTTACCCAGTTCCGACCTGGCCTGAAAAAGAAAAGGGCCACTTGCTCAATCAAGAGTCCCCAGGCGGCTACGACCGCCGGTGCTCCCAGGTTTTAGTTCGTGTCCAACTTTTCCTCTTGTACAAAGGTCCAGGCCTCCTCTGGGGACTCGAAATAATGATGTTGGTCCTTGTAGGTGACCCACAAGCGCGCCGGCTGCAGCATTCCAAATTTGATCTTTTTCGCGTGTAGCACCGCCTTTGTCCGGTTGTACCGGGTCCGCCGCTTTGCCACCTCCGCACTCCAGTCCTGGTACACCCTTACCGTCGAGTTCTGCCACTTGCTGCTTTTCTCCCTTTTTGCCCACCTCAGGACTTTCTCTCGATCACTTAGCTGCTGGAACCGCACCAGCACCGCCCTCGGGGGCTCGTTTGCCCTAGGCCTCCTGGCCATGACCCGGTATGCCTCTTCCAATTCCAGGGGCGCCGGACCGGCCCCTTCCCCCATCAGGGAGCTCAACATCTCCGCCACATATCCCGGGAGATCCGACCCCTCCAGGCCTTCTTCCAGGCCCAGGATCCTCAAATTTTTCCTCCTCATCCGAGTGTCCAGCTCCTCGAAGCGGCTCTGCCACTTCATGTGGAGTGCCTCGTGCACCTCCACCTTTGCCCCGATGACTGTGGCCTCCTCCTCCCTCGCGGTCATCTCCTGCTGCAGCTCTTTAATCGACGCCTCTTGGATCGCCTGGGCTCCCACCAACCTGGTGGCCGTCGCGTTCATGGACTCTAAGAGCTCCACTTTCATCTCCGTGAAAAAACGGAGGAGAGCGGCCTGCTGCTCCTCCGCCCATTTCTTCCACTCCTCCGATGCGCCGCCGGCCGCCATTTTGATTTTCTTCCCCCGCTTTTTTTGGGGAGCTGCTGCCGTTTTTCTTGCCGCTCCACTCCAGGTACCGACCATAAAATCGGTCTAGTTCTCCTCAGGGGACCTTCCCCCACCGGGATTCGTCTTTTCAGCACCGTTGGGGCCCTCCAATTGGCCCAAAAACACCTTTGTCGCAGGAGCTTCCAAATGTGCGGCTTAGCTAGTCATAGCCGCAACCGGAAGTCCTCCACATCAATCCTTAATGTGCAACATAAGTTCTGAATGTTTGAATATTTGTGTATGTTATGAAATGCGATTCTGTGCTATTATTAAGACTAGTTTCTACTGGTTTTCTGCTGACTTCGCTTTATCCACATTATGAACAATAGTGCCTTCATGTTGCGATGGTGCCTGCTTCGTCCTTGATCAGGAAACTGGTACAGCTCATGTTTTAATGTCAAACTGTCTTTGAAAATATGTTTGTTAGAACAATAGCTTTTTCACCTTTGCTTAGTAAAAATGTTGTTTTAATCTCCAATGAGTTTATGCATGTGTCAAGCATATTGTGTCCCTGTTGAAGCTATGTGTTTTATCATGACCTGAGGGTATGAGTGCTGAAAGCCTCAATTTACAATGGGTATTAAAACTGGGACTTAATATTTACACTAAATAGCCTTCTTTTACCTATCAAATCTATCAGGAAATAGTCGATTCCTATCAACGTGCTTGTTAGGTGAATTCGACTTTCTGAATTCTCCCGCTGTGTACCCGCACAGGCGCCGGAATGTGCCGACTAGGGGATTTTCACAGTAACTTCATTGCAGTGTTAATATAAGCCTACTTGTGACAATAATAAATATTATAATTATACACCACACATATTTCAGCAGTTCAAGAATGCAGCTTGCTATCACCTTCTCAAGGGTAATGAGGGATGGGCAACAAAATTGCTGACCTGGTCAGTGATGCTCACATCTCATGGAAGAATTTTTAAAAATCCGATTTAAAATGAAAGGATTATTTATTTCCTTTCTTTCCTTTTTCAGGTTAGCATTTGTCAAGTTCATGTGAAGTTGGATCAACATAAACAATGGAACAGTGGCCTGTGTATCAAAGTAATGCAGAAACGAAAGCCATAATTTAATGCTAGATCTTTGTCTGTCTGCAACAGTGCTGCTGCTAGTGGGAGATTTGGATGAGGTAACATGGAAGGCGGTATAAACGCTGAAACAGGCCATTCATAAGACCATGAGCGGGATTCTCCACCGGCATGATTCTCTGTTTTACCGGCGCCCGGGAGTTTCCCGACGGCCTAGGGCTGCCCCACAATGGAAAACCACATTGACTGGCCGGCGTAACAGAGAATTCCGCCGGCGGGTCGGGGCAGAAATGTGGCATGGCGGGCAGAGAATCCAGCCCCATAAGACATAGCTGCAGAATTAGGCCACTTGGCCCATCGAGTCTGCTCCGCCAGTCAGTCATGGCTGATACTTTTCTCATCCACATTCTCTTGCCTTCTCCTCATAACCCCTGATCCACTTATTAATCAAGAAAATAATTAAAATAATGTATATGCTATTCTATGTAAATTAGCAACTAATTTGAGCTTACCAGTGTCATCCACATCCTGACCCTAAATAATAAGAATAACACGTTATTTCATTCTCTGTGAATTCACACATCAGACAGACAGTAAACTAACAAACAATAAGTACTGTTTTCTCTAACATTGTGTTGGCAGTTAACCTTCAAGGGCAGATTGTTTGTTAATACTTTAAAAATTCATGCCTCAGGTCACAGTTATTTCAATTAGCTAATTATCCTGCTCTATATGGAAGAATTTTGCTGTCTTTGCAAATGTCAGGTAGGAGATGAAGACTAATCCCTTTAATCCATAAAGCTTAATCTGTTCAGATAAATACAGATCTGATATCAGTCTGTACGGTGTTAGGAGAGTTAGAAGACGTCTCTTTTAGTTCTTTGCTTCTTCCAGCCAGTGTGGGTGGAAATGGGAAACACCAAAAGTGGCGCCATATCCAAGGATATCTTGGAAGACCTCAAAATGAATACTAAGTACTCAGAAGAAGAGCTTGCGGTATGGTACCAGACATTCTTGAAGGAGTGCCCAAGTGGTCTGATTAGCATGGAGCAATTTGAGAAGATCTACGCCAGCTTTTTCCCAGATACGAACCCAAAGGCATACGCCCAACATGTCTTCAGGAGCTTTGACACCAATAGTGATGGGACCTTGGATTTTAAGGAATATATCATTGCCCTTCACCTCACCTCCTCTGGAAGGACGTCTCAGAAGCTTGAGTGGGCTTTCTCCCTGTATGATGTGGATGGCAATGGCACAATCAACAAGGACGAAATATTGGAAATCGTCAAGGTACAGTTGATTTTTAAAAATCAAGGCACACGTTTGCACTATATCAGTTTTACAAATTGGCACAATATTATGTCGCTCAATTTGCAATTTGAGATTGTTTTCTTCTTTATACTTCTGCTCAATGTTTATTATTAGTCTGCGGAGAATATTTGTCAGGAAACACTTGTAATCGTGGCCTGCTTTGTAGCCAGTGACCATTAAAAACAGTAAAGAAGCTGGGGATGAATGGGGCTAACTCTATTAGTTTTCTCCTCTTGGTGAATAAGATCTTCATCTTTTCCTAAAATAATCTGCAGCTTCCCAATATTCATAATGGCATTGTGTAAATTCTACCATTATGGAACTTAATTTAAACTTTGGGGTAACTTTAACTGGTGCATTATTGCCAAATAGTCCAAGACATCTTTAGCACTTTGCTTTTGAAGTGCAGCCACAATTATGTCGCTGGACCTTGCAGAAAATATGCACACAGCAAGATTGCACAAACAGAAAATGAATGAACAACCAGGTTTTGTTTCTTGATGGGTTTGATCGTAGGAGAAACATGAGCTCAGTTACTCGGACAATTTCCTGATCTTATTTGAATAGTGCCATGGGATCCCATACACTGATTTTGTAGCACAATCATAATTTAAATATAAAACACATCACTAGAATAATTCTAAGTACATAGGGCGGAATTTTCCGCTCCCGGGAAAAACCGGGAGGGCCGTTGTGAACTCGGCCGATAGCGGGAGGGCGTGAAAAATGTCGAGAGGCCCTCCCGCTATTCTCCCACCCGGCGTGTGGGGCGGAGAATCGTGCCCTATGTTTCTCAAATACAGCACTTGAGATTTTGGTGCAGGAGGAGGAGAGGGTTGAGGGAAAGAAGTGCCCTCCATCACTGGGGCACAGGATCAGGACACTCCAGATCAACCCTGAGAAGCCAATAGGTGTAGGTAGCTCTCATGGTCAATGCGTCTAGTGTAGCCCAAAGGAGCAGCATGCAGTTCTATATAAGTGGTCAAGATCAGGGAGATCATCTTCAATTGAATCAATAATCTCACACACTGTTCCATTCACCAATCCCTTTCACTCACCTACCAATCACTTCTATCAATCATGACTATTGAGCCACCTTACCCTCACACACTTACCACTGTTGCAGGCCTCACACACACACACATGGTTTGCACGGACTGCCAGCTATTGAACTATGACAGGCTATTCACATAAACTCAGAGCAACACACACACCAACATACTTCCATCTCTCTAACAGAGGAAGAGCAGCACCCATGGTAGAACACAGGTATGACTGAATGTACTTACCCATGTGGAGGAGTGAGTCATGTGCTCATATCCAATCCTTTTTCTCATTCCCTACTTCTCCCTCATTTCACAGTCTTCTTATTTACATGCTGCGCATGGCGTAAGCATATACATCTTTCTTTCCCCTCCTCCACACTTCTCCGCCCCACAAGACAATCAAACCATTGTGCCCTTTTCCTTTCAGATACCCAAGAACTGGAACTTGCCAAGGCTAAAAGATCAAATGGTGTAAGAGCAGAAAGACAGTGAAGAAGTCGGAGCACTGTCTTCGCTCTGAAATTGTTATTATGGCACCCTGGGCAGGTGTGCAGTTAATTTCAACCTCACTTGTCCCGGAGTCACGACAAAATTGAATTAACCAATAATTCTTATAAAAATGCCCAAACACTTCGGCCCTTAGCTGTGCTGTAATTACAGTCACCAGGTTTGTAAGTTGAAACACAATTACTATTTATTTATAACAATAGTAAAGATGAAATATGCAGTAATTACAACTGGATGACCAACAAGCTCACCTACTATCTGCTTTTATTATCCCATCCCCTACCCAAACGCAAGACAGACAACCGACAAACACAGCTGGGGGTGGGGGGGGGGGGGGGGGGGGGGGGGGGGCAGTGGTTGGTGATGGCCAGGGATGGGGTGAAAATAATAAGGATGAAGGTCAAATGGTAAGAATCTTTGGTTCCAATGGTAGTTCTTTCTTCAGCGCGCTTTCCTCACAGCATGGTGGTTGATCAAAGTTCTTGGTTCGCAGTCTAACGATCTTCACTGCAGCTTAGAAATGTATTACTCACAGCTTTTCGGGGAGAGACCCCTTGGCTTCACGTCAAACTCTACTTTCAGTTTATGGTTTATTGCCTTTTGGTCAGTTTACATCAGCCCTTTCTGCAGAGAGAGTTGGTCGGTTCTCCCTGTGTGCAGCCTATAATGGCTCCCCGGTACATAGGTTCATCCAAGCTCCCTGCCAGTTCAGAATCACAGCCTTTCTGGAGAAAAGTGAGAGGGGTGAAGACAGCCGTCCTTCCTCACATGTGCAAGGAATCAAACTGAAATTAAAAGTCAACTCCTGCAACTCTGAAACATTCCAGTGTGCTCAGCTCCAATCACCATCTGTTACTGAGCAGAGCACTGCCTTTTGGGCCAATTCATTGGCCACCAGACAAATTGATCAAACCGAGTCATCATTGTTGTCACATATTACCAATTTAAAACAGCACACCCTTCTGGATTCTTCTGTTTGAATAAAAGGTACAGGCTGTTTTGACTGTACCATTAACATCCATTAATCATCCATGGATCAAAAATGTAACAGCAAAAATAAAAGGGAAAACAAGGGAATAAACAGGAACAAACAGGAAGGACCTTACATACCTTCACCTTAAAAGAATGAAACATCAGGGTACATACATTTGATTACGAGGTATGCAAGACATAAATCACAAACACAGATCTATTTATCCTTCCTCATTATATAAGTTCTCTTCCAAGTCTCTACATTGGAAACTCGTCAGCCATTAAACTGGTGACAATGCATCTGCAATCGCACTATTCTTTCTGGGAATATGTACAATTCTATCATTGAACTGTGGTAATAACAAACATTTATGTTCCGGGTTTTAAATCTCTCAAGTGGATTATGGTCTGGAAATGTCCAGGGCAGCCAGCACCATTTCGTCCTCCAACATGACCTTCAATCTCGCAACATCTATTTGCCACTCTGTGGACCACAGCGATCTCACCAACATGTCCAACATGCATGGTATTTCAGTCTCTAACTGAGCCAGTCTCCATGGTTTAAGTCGAGATGGGTGTGGTTTATTGGTTCAGGGTTTCTTATATCCGTGAGTAGCTAACAGAGTGCTCTCTGGTGTTTCCCTACAACTCTATGCATACACTTTCTGCTCTCATGTAAGGTGGTTAGTCTTTCCTGATTGACCAATGAATATTTAACCAAATTTTGAGGACATTCTGCAACTAAACTGTAAGTGGTATTTAAAGGGGGTGTCCAGCAATGAGTCCTCTTAAAATTGAATAGCTAGGATGCCACTAGAGTAGTTTTACATAAATTAGCTTATTAAGGATTGAGATTAATTATAGACAGTGTACTGCGTAATCATTATTAACCATTAAACTTGTATTTAAGGACATAGCAGTGATAATCATGTAAATTCTGGCAACAAGCAGTGGCCACAATGCATGATGGGATTTAGGCCAGCTAACTTGCACATGTTTTTGAGACACAGGAGATGTGTGATCAGCAGATTACATAGTAAGCAAGCTTTTATCAGTGGCCCCCAATATCCTCTGGAAGTGAAAAGGAAGCCACTTCTGATATCCTGGCTCTCTGACACAATCCACACAGCAAAAATGATGCCAGTTCTGCTATCCTGTTTTTAACTGAACAAAGGGTCGGCAGGATGATAGGATGGGGAAAACAACTTAAAATTGACATAAAACCTTTTGGTAAACAACAGGTAACAGGATGAGGCTCAATAATGGGTTGATCACAATTTTATTGGATAGATTTGGACATGACAGCTTCAGGGATTGGATCAAGTCTAACTGCAGTGGGCTATTGATTTTTGGAAATTGTATAATTGATGTGTTTTTATCAGTGTTTAGTAGATAGATCTTGGCAAGTATCCAGATCACATCGCTCATGTACACAAACGCAAGCTTGGGAAAATAAAACCGTCTTATCCAGATTGTTGATGTGTCTGTTGCTCTCTGTACTGAGTTGAGCCACAGGGAAGGACCCCACGTGAAAGCTGACACAATACACAGGTCTTGAAACCACTCCTCCAGTATTGTCAGTGCTGAAGGAAATATTTGTTTTATTTCCAATGAATTAACATTTATTAGCCCCTCCAACTTCACATTCTCTCTTGTCCATCACATGGCTACCTTCAGCAAAAGGTGCAGCTGAAGTTTCAATCCTCCCAGAGTTAGTTGGCTTCATATACACCATTCTTGGTTTTACAGCTTTTACCTCCTCATTGAAGTTTTCACAATCACAATCCTTAACTAATTTGGTAACGCGGGCTGAAACGGTTTGTGCTTTCCAGATTTCAATTGTTCTTTATTTTCAGAATCTAAAGATAGCACTTCATTGACACCATAGACTTTCTGGTTGGTGTTAACAGATGTAGTGGATAAACCATCACGTGGCTCTCCATCCACCTGCCTCTTGATTTTTGAAAGGAATTGATTACTGACTATCTTATCTCCATTGCTGGTTGCTTCTTTTACCTCGAAGAGGCACTGTGGACCTTTAAAAGGATGTGGGTTAACCAGCCATTTGCTTGGTGTCACTTCACAATGCTACTGTCCTTGTCTTGACTAACTAATGCCATGCTACGCTATCATATATACTTTCCTTCAAAGCAAGCATGGTCTTGCACCTGAAGTTACTGGTAATGGGTTCACTACAAGAGGCTATACCAAATTACGTTTAGGAAAGTCTAAGTCACTTTCTTCTAATGGTTTTCTGCCTTTTTTACTAGCTTTGGAAGAATTCATTGCCATTTGTTCAAGATTAGTTAGTGACAGGTCTATTCTCTAACAGCTGTTCATTACTTCATAATCAGAACCGAAATTGAATTCAGAATTCTCATCTGACTCTTCATCACTGTCACTATTAGATTCAGACTCCTCTTTGTTATGGTCACTTTCAGTTTTAGAGTTCTCAGAATCTGGTTCTTTTTGACAAGTCTATGCGAGGAATCATTCCTGTAGAGATAATTTCACCTGTATCGGCCGAATCAGAATCCCTACCACTGTCACTTGATTAGTGATTAACTATTTCTTTCTTTGAGTCACTTGCTGTCCATTGAGTTTTCCTAACTCTCACATACCTAACTGTTGGTATCTGTATGCTAACTACAGTACATCCCTCAGACTCTCCGTATTCATGGGTGAAGCTACAGCCTTCACTCCTGCCAAACTATCCCCAAAAGCTAATGTACTCCTTCCACTGGGAATTCCTTCACCATTCTGACAAATACTGGACCTGACACTAAATCACATTCCGATTAGATTTTATACAATAGAACTGGGATACAATCTCCAGCTATCCCCTTTGCTACTATCACAGCTTTCATTGTACTCTCTGGAGAGAAAGCCAAATCCTTCTTCAGTAGCACCTATGTTCCATAAGATAGTTATGAGTTTGACAATGTAAATTGAGGAAAATGAGCTGACAGTCCCCTCAGACACAAACCCACAAATCTCTCATCTACCTCATTCCTCACACCTGCTCCCCACAGCAGTGTTTACCTCAGGCCATCTAAATCCAGTTAAAGCTACAGTCTGCCCAGTAGAGTTCTCCAAATTTGTTCCCTTTTCGGAATCCTCCTTATGAACTCCCACAAATCCCACGGGCTTTCCTTTCAACTTCCAACACGTTGAACAAACGCGTCCCACTTTGTAACAAAGGTAACACTTAGGCTTCCATGTCTCACTTCCACGCTCAGTACCTTTCTACTTGGTCTGAGGAAAAGATTTCAGAGAATTCCCAGCTATTCTTTCCTTGCCTTGGCTACCTGCCTTGCTATCACTCTCCTGCTTCCTATCCTTTTCAAATTATGGGGGCGATGGATCACAGGTATAAATTTATGGAGTAGCAGGAAGGACTCTTAGAACACTCAAAGTCACCAGCTCAGATACTGATACTGTGCAAAGTTTAGTGGCTATCCTAGAGATGGAACATATAATTGATACACTGCAGAAGGAGACCATTTGGTCCATCCAGTCTGCACCGACCCTCTGAAAGAGCCCCCACCCTTTTCCTGTAAACCAACCCAACCTTTTGGATACAAAGGGGCAATTTAGCATGGCCAATTCACCTAAGCTGCATATCTTTGGACTGTGGGAAGAAACCGGAACACCCTGAGGAAACCCATGCAGACATGGGGGAGAATGTGCAGACACCTCACAGATGGTTACCCAAGACCGGAATTGAACCCGGGTCCCTGGTGCTTTGAGGCAGCAGTACTAGCCACTGTGCCACCTGCCACCCAAAGGGTCCAAGGCACTGAAGTGATTCTATGTTCCATCTCTAAGGTAACCTCTAAACTTTGCACGGAGGTCCCGTTGATTTCTGCTGCAGGGGATTCAGATAAGGCATGGAGCAGAGGGAAGCAGATAGGCATGAACAATGATCTGCTTGGCACTTTGGTAGGCCTACCAAAAGGTCTGTGGTTACTGGTTGATGGAAGAACCCAGCACCACGCAATATGTAGCTGCTGCAGTGGAACCTCGGAAATAAGTCTTCATGGCTGAGATTACTGCCAGAACAGCTGCAGGTGGCAATGTGCGAAGGGTTTACCAGGTGTCTTCCAACACATTACTAGGGTTGCTAAGCGCTCCCGCGCATTCCCCCCAAGCACTCTCACGCATATCCCCAAGCCCAGTCACGCATATCCCCAAGCCCACTCATGCATACCCCCCCCTGCAAACCCTCTCTTGCATACTCCCAGCATCTCCCCCAGCCACCCACTCCCAGGAACCACAGCAGTGACATTTGATCAATTGTGCACAAACCTGTTGTCCTCTTTCAGGATGAAGGTTTTCATATTCACCATTGTCACTTCACCAGTGCTGCTGCCTAACAGCTAGCCAGCCCAGACCACAGCCAACCAGCCCAGCCCACCGCCATTCATGCTGAGTGGTGCATCCCAATACCCAGCCTTCAAGGGCTAGAGCTGCTCAACGTCATAATGTAACTCCATATGCAGCCTCTTCCATTGAACGCCAACAACTTTCCACCAGTCATGCTGCAGCCATTGGGGCAGCATTGCATAGGAGCCGCAGACAGAGAAATGTATCTGGAAGACAGGCACTAAGGGAATGAACAAGGTTGATCAGTTGAATTTTGTATGAAATTTCACGAAGATTCATTTATAAAGCTGTTCGAAACATTTGTTTTATTATTTCCTTTATGTTAGCAAAGAGGTTAAGTGGATGTTCTGATGATTAGTGGTAAAATGTTTGACTGGTGTTCAATGGGAATTACATTTTCCTTTTCTAGTTCAACAATTGATGGGTCATTTCTCCCCAGTTTAGCAAGAAAGAGCAGCACGGTGGCACAGTGGTTAGCACCAGGGAACTGGGTTCAATTCTGGCCTTGGGTGACTGTCCATGTGGAGTTGCCCTCTCTCCCTGTGTCTGCATGGGTTTTCTTCGGGTGCTCCGCTTTCCTCCTACAGTCCAAAGATATGTAGGTTAGTTGGATTGGCCATGATAAATTCCCCCTTCGGGAAACAGAGAGAAAAACAGCTCTCTCTCCTGATCAGTAAGGTCTTTTGGAAAATGCGTCAGAACATCGTGTGAGAAGAAGGCAGGTTCTAACTGCAATGGCCTTTGCTTTGCACACACAGTTCAGGCTTGTGAATGTAAACGGTCCTTGTGAGATATTGGAAGATGTTTGCAACTATATGGTCTTCAGAAGAGAGGAAAGGAAGAGATCATTTGAAAACAAAAACGGGGTTGTTATCCTTTGTTTGTGGACAGTTCTATAAGTTGCTTTGAAGTGAATCCAGTTTGATTTAATTTGGCGGCTGTGTCAATGAGAGAAATAAAGATAGACCTGTGAAAGGTATGCACAGACAACTGTGTCCTGTGCAGAATTATTGTCATTGTCTCAGTCTCATCGCCGCTTTTACTGAAATCAATTTCTCATTCTTGCACAGGCGATATTTAAAATGATAAATGAGGATGAACAGAAGACCCTGCCAGAGGATGAGAACACCCCAGAGAAGAGGGCTGACAAAATCTGGGAGTATTTTGGCAAGAAAGAAAATGGTAAGTGTGAGATGTTTGGCAAAGGGAAAGGGTAATGCTGGGGGTGGTGAGGTGCAGGGCAGAGCTGCTCAATACATAGGCCCCTGATGTAGTTCCTGAATTACGCTAGACTCTCATTGCGTCAGGTTGGACATCGTGTACCCAAGGTGCCAGATCAGACGGCGTGATCCTGGAAGGCAAACGCTGCTTCCGAGGGGAACATTGCAGTGGCTGCTGTACTGTCGACTCGCCATTGGAGATTTCCGACGCCGAAGTTTCCATTTCCGAATCTGTGTCCACGAACCCAGTCACCTCGCCATCTTTACCCCTTTGGAATTCTGAGGTACCAGAGTCGGCTGGATGAGAACTTGAGACTAACTTGGAAATTTTCGAAGAATTGTTCCCCTGGACCCAATATGGTCAATGCGCTTTCGCATGATTCAACCTTAGACTTATACTTGATAGGAAACCGGCTCTGTCTGGCAGAGGATAATCCTGGAGACCCACTGGCAACATCTGCAAAGTTTCAAATATAAAGCGTACCACCTGGTACAAAGCATCTGGGTGATCGCTGTTGATCGGGGCAATGCACTTGCAGCTCTTGATTGTGGCGCACTTTTGCACCTATGTTGGAGAAAATCATACTAAGGTAGGTTGGCAACCTACGCCCCATCAGCATTTCAGCCAGGGCCTCATGGGTCACTGCATGTGGAGTGGTCCTGTAGCAAAATAAGAAACGAGCCAGCCTTGTGCCCGTTGAACCTGAAGACTGCTTCTTGAGGCCTCTTTTGAATGTCTGTACTGCCCGCTTCTGCTAAACCATTGGACAGCAGGTGGTATAGGGCAGTATGAATGTGAAGTACCCCATTCACCTTCAAAAACCCCAAGAACTCCTCACTTGTGAAGGGGGTCTCATTGTCTGCAGCGAGCACTTCAGGGATACCATGCGTGTAAAATGACAATCACATCTTCCTGATGTTTACCCAGCAGGTGGTTGCCGCCATCTTGTGGTCCTCCAGCCATTTTGAATGGGCGTCAATTAATAGGAGTAACATTGAAACCTGAATGCAATCGTGCCGACAGCTATTCTGGTCATTCCCAAGGGTGAAGGGGCACAGCAGATGGGAGCTTTTGGTGCTCCTGACAAACAGTGCATTTCCGGGCCATCTTCAATGCCCGCATCCAGGCCCAACAACCAGACATAACTGCCAACATCTTAATTTTGGACGCCTGGATGTCTATTGTGATTGTCCTTTAATATCAGCTCCTGACTTTTTTCTGGAATGACGATGCACATACCCCATAACAGTATATCGTCCTCCACACTAAATTTTGACAGTTTTGACGAAGATTCCCTTAACCTGCCTGGTAGCTGTCGATGCTGACCACCATATAACACAAAGTTTTTTAAAAATTCATTTATGGGATGTGGGTGTCACTGGTTAGGCCAGCATTTATTGCCCAATACTAGTTGCCCTGCAAAAGGTGGTGGTGAGTTACTTTCTTGAACTGCTGCAGTCCTTGAGGTGTAGGTACACCCACTGTGCTGTTAGGGACGGAGTTCCAGGATTTTGTCCCAGCGACAGTGAAGGAACGGCGATATATTTCCAAGTCAGGGTGGTGAGTGACTTGGAGGGGAACCTCCAGGTGGCGGGGTTCCTATTTATCTGCTGCTCTTGTCCTTCCAGATGGTAGTAGCCGTAGGTTTGGAAGGTGCTGTCTAAGGAAACTTGGTGAGTTACTGCAGTGCATCTTATAGATGGTACACACTGCCGCCACTGCTCGTTGGTGGTGGAGGGTATGAATGTTTGTGGAAGGGGGAGCATTCAAGCGGGCTGCTTTGTCCTGGATGGTGTTGAGCTTTTTGAGTGTTTTTGGAGCTGCACTCATCCAGGCAAGTGGAGTGTATTCCATTACACTCCTGACTTGTGCCTTGTAGATGGTGGACACACTTTGGGGGGGGGGGGGGGGCACGTCAGGATGTCAATTACTCGGCGTAGGAGTCCTTGTCTTTTACCTGGCCTGGTAGCCATAATATGAATGTGGCTGGTCCAGTTCAGTTTCTGCTCAATGGTAACCCCCAGGATGTTGATTGTGGGGGATTCAGTGATGGTAATGCCATTGAATGTCAAGGCACGATGGTTAGATCCTCTCTTGTAGGAGATGGTGATTGCCTGGCACATGTGTGGTGCGAATGTAACTTTCCATTTTTCATCCCAAGCCTGGGCCTTGTCCAGGTCATGCTGCATTTGGACATGGAGTGCTTCATTATCTGACGAGTTGCGAATGGTGCTGGACATCGGGCAGTCATCTGCAAACATCCCCACTTCTGACCTTATGATGGAGGGGAGGTCATTGATGAAGCAGCCGAAGATGGTTTGGCCTAGGACACTACCATAAAGACCTCTTGCACTGATGTCCTGGAGCTGAGATGATTGACCTCCAATCACCATAACAATCTTCCTTTTTTTTTATTCATTGAATTTATAGTGCAGAAGGAGGCCATTCGGCCCATCGAGTCTGCACTGGCTCTTGACCTACCCAAGGTCAACACCTATCCCCATAACCCAACCCAACACTAGGAGCAATTTTGGACACTAAAGGCAATTTATCATGGCCAATCCACCTAACCTGCACATCTTTGGACTGTGGAAGGAAACCGGAGCACCCGAAGGAAACCCACGCACACACGGGGAGGATGTGGAGACTCCGCACAGACAGTGACCCAAGCTGGAATCGAACCTGGGACCTGGAGCTGTGAAGCAATTGTGCTAACCACAATGCTACCGTGCTGCCCTTTGTGCCAGGTCTGACTCCAACCAGCGGACAATTTACTCCCTGATTCCCATTGACTCCAGTTTAGCTAGGACTCCTTGATGCTAAACTTGGTCAAATACATGGTAACCGATCATCTATTATGACATCAACCCAATGTCCAAACCTCCAAAATCTGACTGAGACATGTGGCTGTCAAGGGCAGTCACTCTCACCTCAACTCTGGTATTCAGCACTTTTGTCCATGTTGGAACCAGCTGTAATGAGGTCAGGAGCTGAATGACCCTGGCGGAACCCAAATTGAGTGTCCATGAGCAGATTATTGCTGAGTAAGTGCCACTTGATAGCACTGTTGATGACTCCTTCCATCACTTGCTGATGCTGGAGAGTAGACTGATGGGTGGTAATTGGCTGGGTTGGATTTGTCCTGTTTCTTGTGTACAGGACACTCCTGGGCATTCTTCTACATTGCCGGGGAGATGCCAGTGTTGTAGCTGTACTGGAACAGCTTGTCTAGGCTTGCAGCATGTTCTGGAGCACAAGTCTTCAGTACGATTACAGGAAAATTGTCAGGGCCCATAGCCTTTACAGTATCCAGTGCCTTCAGCTGTTTCTTCATATCACGTGGAGCGAATTGTATTGGCTGAAGACTGCCATCTGTGATGCTGGGGATCTCTGGAGGAGACCGAGTTGAATCATTCGGCACTTCTGGCTGAAGATTGTTGCGAATGCCACAAGCTTGTCTTTTGCACATATGTGCTGGGCTCCTCCATCATTGAGGATGGGGATATTTGTGCAGCCTCCTCCTCCAGTGAGTTACTTAATTATCCACCACCATTCACAGCTGGATGTGGACTGCAGAGGTTAGAGCTCATGCGTTCTTTCTGGAATTATTTCACTCTAACTTGATGTTTATGCTACTTGGCACACAAGTAGTCCTGTGTTGTAGCTTCACCAGGCTGACACCTCATTTTTTGGTATGCCTGATGTTGCTCCTGGCATGCTCTCCTGCACTCTTCATTCAACTAGGGTTGATCCCCTGGCTTGGTGGTAATATTAGAGTGGGGGATATGCTGGGCCGTTAGGTTGCAGATTGTGGTTGAATACAATTCTGATACTGCTGATGGCGCACAACACCTCATGAATGTCTGAGTCCATTCACGGATCTGAGATACCCTGATAGATAAAGTCCACAAAGTTTAGAGTGACAATAACTTGGTCCACCTGGGGGGACAATGTGGGGCTAGTGGGTAAAGTCAAATGGCTCAGTGGATCAGCATTTGCTATCTGGTTTCCTGTCTGATGCTGAAAGGAATGATCTTAACTGGCCAAGAGCAGGGCCCAGCACTGGATCTTTGTGGAGGCGATGAGTGAGATCAACTTGTCCTTCTGAAAGATACCAAGAAATGGCTAATGGTCCGTAATAAATAATGAAATGGTGGCCATAAACATACGGGTGAAATTTTTTCACTGCTCATACCACCACCAGACCCTCCTTTTCAATCTGCGCATATTTCCACTCCGCCGCAGCCAGTGTCCGAGAGATGAAAGCAATTGGCCGCTCCCTCCATTCTCCATCCAGTGTGACAGGGCGGCCCCAATACCATAAAGCGATGTATTGCACATGACGAGTAAGGATTTGGCGGGATCGTAGTGGATCAGTGACCTGGAAGACGATAACTGCCTTTTCACCTGCAGAAATTCTGTTTCTGCTGATTCCTCTATGCCCATACTCTATTCTTCTTCAAAAGGAGATGTAAGGGGGCCAACAGGGTTGCAAGGTTCAGGATGAACTTACCTTAATAGTTAACAAGTCTTGAGAGTGAACCAAGTTCTGAGACGTCCGTCAGGATGGGGGACTTGCTGAATGGCGCACACCTTGTGATGGGGCCTAAGTCTTCACAATCCACATGGTAACTGAAGTAGGCTACCTTGCATTGAAGATACATTTTGCCCACTGTAAGCGGACACCAGATTCAGAGTAACATTCAGTGCTGCCTCAAGGTTCTCCCGTGTCCAACTCAAACTGTAAATACACGTGGTTCATGTCGAACTCAGTGAGCGAATGTCCACCCACCAGCTTCGCGTAAAGATTTTCAATGCGGGACATAGGATAGCAATCCAACCTTGAAGCCATATTCAGGGTGAGCTTATTGTACTCGCATAACCGGAGTGTCTTGTCTAATTTTAACACCGGCACCATCGGCGGCGCCCTGTCCATGAAACGAACAGACCTGATAATACCCAGATTTTCCAACCAACTGAGTTCAGTTTCTATTTTGTCCAACGTGCATTGGGGACTGGGCTTGCCTAGAAATGCTGATGTTGGGCTCCCGAGTTGACATGAATGCGAGCTATGACCCGTTTTACCTTTCCCATCCCAGATTGAAATACTTCGGAGTACTCGCCCAACACTTTGCTTTGCCCCTGGACCACATCCGGAGGATGCATTGCCAATTTAGCCATAAATGATTCAACCCAATCATGGCTCAACACATTGGGTCTTGTCCCCGGACCACAATAAGTGGAAGGTGCGCCAATTGGCAACTATAAACCACCGGAGTCACAGTCGTACCAATGGCCCACCAGTGTAGGTGGTCAACCTAGCCTTGGTATTGGTTAGGTCCAAATTCCTTGTTTAATGATGTTGATGTATTCTGACCCACAACAGAAACGTGCCAGTGTCCAATTCCATGTGCAACAAATGCCAATTCACCTGCACTACTGTCCTTATGGGGGCCACTTGGGGAGTTGCCATGCAATTTAACTGCATGCAGCCATCTTCCTCAGGCTCATCCAGCTGGAAGGTACAGGCTCTAGGCTAACGCCTATCTCTACCGGGTTGCCTGGATCTCGGGTTGGCCTGCAGTTTGCGCTCTCACCTGGGATGGTGACCACACCCCCTCAGTGGATTCCGAGGAGGTTTCCCTTTGGCATGACTCAATCTTTACCCAAGTCTTAGTCCAGGTCAAGGTAGGGGTCTGGGGAGGGGCACACCCCAAGGCATTTACTTCCATGCCTTCTGTTTCCTGCACCCCTCACTCTGCGCTTTCCTGGGACAGCAAAATTTATATGGCTTGCTGTAGGTTCAGGGAAGATTCGGCCAATAGTTTCTTTTGAGTGGCTGCATTTTTAATGCCGCATGCTTGATGGTCTTGCAGCATTTCCAGCAAGGCAATGCCTTATTTGCAAATCTCGTCAATCTTGCGCAACCTGGACAAATACTCAGTGACAGACTCACTCAGGGCCTGCTGTTTGATAACGCATGGAGCTGGGTTAAAGTGCTGCCCCTTTAGAGCGACTAGTTGGTCGAAGGATTGCGTGTCATGCGAGGCCAGGGAGGTAAGGCTTCATATCACTCTGAATGTATGGGTGCCACAGGCAGTCAGTGAGAAGACTGTCTGGCGATTATTCTCTGTGATATTGTTTGCCCTGAAAAAGTAGCGCATTCACTCCGCATATTGATTGCAGTCTTTCAGGCCGGCGTCAATGACATCTGACCGTCTGAACAGAGGCAAAATGAAGAGAAAATTCCAACCTTTATCCAACAGGAACCAATGGTATAGCAGGGTTGATAGCAATCCAGATTGTCCCTCGTCACCAGCTTTATAAGGCCACGAAGGAGTCCACACCAAATAGTTCAAAGAAACTTACTTTATTTACAATAACTATTACATACATCACTTGGAAGCTGCCAAATGGGTCTGCCTTGCCAGTGTCTAACTGGCCGGCTTTATATATAATACAACTAAACATTTCTCAACATCCGCCATCTTCTTAATGGAGAAGCTCGTATTTTGCCAGGTTCATGGGGAAGTAAATTGTTACCATCCCATAAGATATCTGTGGGTTTTAACACGCACATACACCCTTAATTCACCCTCATCATGGTGTCCATATCTAATAATAGCAGGCTAAGCAGTTAGCATTTAGGAATGCATATCTGCATCAAAGAAGTTGTCAAGGTGTCGGAGAAATACAGAATAAGGAGCAATAATCTGCCTGCTGCCATTCACAATCAATTATCCTTAAATACCTGGTGCTATTTAGCACAGTGATTACTGTCATGATACGCAAACACGCAACAAATGAGCACTCATAATAGGACACAACCAATGGACAGTCGGGACAATCAGAGGTGGCTTCACCACAAGGGCGCATGACGTAAACACTATAAAAGGGATGAGGCACTCACACCGTCTCTTTCCACAGACAGACATCTCGAGAGTTAGACAGGGTTGATCAGCAGCATCACACCCCAGCACATGGCTCAGAGCAAGCTGGTACAGTTAGACTGAGTTACTACAGTTAGATTAGCAGAGAGTCGAACTCATTTGAGAACTGTGTTAATAGTTCAATAAACACGTTGAACTCATTTCAGAGTGTGGAGTATCCTTTAGTTCAGACTTTATTAAGTAGCAGCCTGTGTTATCTGAAGCAGCATAACACAACAATTACTGTATTAATACATGCACAACTGACTGAATCAACTCTTGAACTTTTACATGGTCACCAGCCTGTGAGCAACGGAACCGCTGTTAGAATGAGCTGACAAAAATTGACCTACTTATTGACAAGGGATCAAAGAAAAGCTGGCATGTCAGGAAATCTAAAATTAAATTTGAATGTGATAGAAATGCACAACAGGTCAGTCAACATCTGAAAGAGGGCGAAATGTTAATATGTGGCTTTAACTGTTCAGCAAACCTGAGGTTCCTAACAAAATAAAATATACATCTTGGGCGGATTCTCCGTCCCGCCAGCCCCGTTTTCCAGCGTGGCACATCCCCACCAGCAGCGGGATCCTCCGGCACGGCATTTGGCTAATGGGGTTTCCCATTGTGCCATCCCACGCCATCGGGAAACCCGTGGATCCTGCATTACCTTTCCTGATGTTAAGTGAAATGATGCACATTGCTGCCGTGTATGTATTAATGCGGCTGACAAGGGGAAAGGGGGAATTCCTTTCAGCTGCGTGAGACCTGCCACCAGACCTGACTGACTGCATGTTACGAAATGCAGGTTGGTTGTTCATCGAAAGAGAAATCAGTTGAAAGATCTGTTACAGAGTCTTGAAACTTGGGACGTCTTGCGAAGAGCCGTTAGAGCTGAATCAGATAAAAGTGAGCTACAGATAGTTATAGGTCTGCCACTGTCGGTGGAGATATTTGTGAGTATTCCATTATGCCTTTTGTATAATTGCAATTACTTTAGTGGAAACATGTTACATAGACCTAATTGTCGAGGAAGGGTAAGAGAAGATTAGGTTTGTACAATTACCCCTATTTTTTCTAATTTAATTTTTATTATAATATGTATGACATTTCACCTTGGTGTTAGGGCAGCATTGTCAGGGCATGTAAATACTGTGATGGATGGCTATCTTTCTCTTTTGGGTTACATCAGTCTATACATGTTGAAATAAATAAGTACATTTTTAGACAACAATTAAGATAAACTTTAATTTTAAGATCCAATTTTGAGACCAACATTGTGTAGATCAAACCCTTTGAAATTGTTTGTCTTTAAATTGAGGGGAGATAGTTATAGGACAGATGTCAGAGGTAGGTTCTTTACTCAGAGAGTAGTAAGGGCATGGAATGCCCTGCCTGCAACAGTAGTGGACTCACCAACACTAAGGGCATTCAAATGGTCATTGGATAGACATATGGACGATAAGGGAATAGTGTAGATGGGCTTTAGAGGGGTTTCACAGTTTGGCGCAACATCGAGGGCCGAAGGGCCTGTACTGTGCTGTAATGTTCTATATATTCTATATTCTATTTCCAGCACTTTCCTGTGACCTAGTTACTGGGTGAAGTTTGGTGAAATACGCTCACTCAAAAGATGATTCATTCAGTTGAAAGACTTTCCAGTTTACTTAAGGATGTCCCATTTATGTCAAATATATCGCTGCTTTATGCAAACACTGCTATTTCACAATTTACATTGCGAAGGAACCAATATTTAAAAAATGACCATTGTACCTAGAATAATGAAGCAAAAGTTTATTTTCAACATACG
Organism: Scyliorhinus canicula; assembly: GCF_902713615.1. Taxonomy (NCBI): domain Eukaryota; kingdom Metazoa; phylum Chordata; class Chondrichthyes; order Carcharhiniformes; family Scyliorhinidae; genus Scyliorhinus; species Scyliorhinus canicula. Next base: position 55,930,565 of record NC_052163.1, read on the forward strand.
TATTTTTAAATTAAATGTCCTTTTCCACAGATAAACTATCGGAAGGCGAGTTTATTCAAGGCACCCTTGAAAACAGGGATATACTCCGACTGATACAGTTTGAACCTCAGAAAATGAAAGGAAAGCTACAGAAGGAATAACTTTCCAAACTGGAAGCAATTTTTCCAAAGACTGTTCCAAGATTATTTACAAGTTACACATTTCTGCATAATATTGTGTAAGAGCTGTACACTTAAATTCAAGATATTCCACTGTTCACTTTCACTTTAATATACACGTGTACTTCACACGGTTTACTGCATGTGCAGTGAATGTGATTGAGATTTTCCTAATCTGAAGTGATGGCTAAATCCTCTTAATCCACAAGGTCATTTACTGGAAATCCGTATCAGAACTATTATTGATGTTTGGGTCACAAATAAATTTCATTTAATTGTGTTACCTAGAGGTTGGACATATTATTGGACTTAACTAAGGGGAAGTTGCGTGCATTTTCCTTTTTAATTCTCCATTTGTGGAATTTGAAGAGGTCTTAATGTAATGCACCCAGCAATGTCTGAGATGGTTCTTTTTGTCAATGTTAGAAATTTGAGTTTAATGTAGAAGGTGTTGTGGCATAACGTAAAACCCACTTATAGTTGAGACATATTGGAATAAGTATGGATTGCACATGGATTTTGATCTGGAGCTCCAGGTTTTGTTGAATTTCAAACCAAAAATTTGGTTTCAGATGTAGATTTTCATCCTTTCATCACTATAATCTAGTTCCAGAATTAATATTAATGAACTGCCGGGGGTATTCAATTGGGGGAGTTTTTATGATCAGTTGTCAATGAAAATGTTTCTGAGCAGCAACACAGAGCATCTGGGGTCATGTTGCTGCCACCATTAACAAGACAACAACTTTAATTGGGCTCCTTCTGGTCTCAAGGGTATCTCCAACACTGCAATTTGAATGCTTTTGCTTGTTCCTTTTGCCTCAGGATCCAAATGATGGTACAACACGGTGGCACAGTGGTTAGCACTGCTGCCTCACAGTTCCAGGGTCCCAGGTGGATTGGCTATACTAAATTGCCTCCGAGTGTTCAAAAGGTTTGGTGGGGTAACTGGGTTATGGGGATAGGGTGGTCTTTCCAAGGGCTGGTGCAGACTTGATGGGCCGAATGGTCCCTTTCTGCACTGTAAATTCTATGATTCTGTGATTCTATGATATTATCAGACCTTGACATTTCAGTAGTAAAGCAACTCTGCCCAGTGGGCAGCTTCCACACTTCCGCAAATTCAGGAGTCAAATTTGTGCGTAGCACAAACAAGGTGAAAACACAGTGGGTGACGACTGGCAGCTGTTTTAACTCCTCTCTCACCCCATTCCCCATCAGGCGGGCAGGTTCAAATGGAAGCACATTTCACCAGCATATTTGCATTCTCATTTCCTGGGCACATTGTGTGTCACTGGAGAGCACCATGACAGTGCTGCTGTCTCACCGAGTGTATCAGTGTGAATAGTTTGCGAGTGGCACTGACAGCCTGTTAACTGTTACACCTGGAACCACACTAAATCATTGACTGCGCATTCACATGGATGAGAAAAGCTGAAGAGGGCCAATTTTGAAGAAAAAAAATCTAAATGTATTTGGATACTCTCAGCCTTTTTGGGGCTCTTTCTGCAGACCTGAACTGAACACATACCATTTGGGTTCATTGGGGCTGACAGACACTAGGCCCCAATCTCTTTGCTGAGTGTGGGGAGCATATTTGCATGTTTTTCTCACACAAGTGGCTGATGAGCAAATTTCAGGATGTTAAGTTTTGGCATAAAAATAAATTGAAATCCAAAAAGAAAAGTTGCGGTTTTAAGGAAACAAACAATTACTGAGCAAGAGTATAGCAATGAGTAAGCAATAAATTGTGAAGATAAAAACGAGGAAGTAATGAAAATCCACAGGATGTGAGCGGGTCAGTGTATGTGGGTGGATGAGTGTGAGTGGGTGTGTGTATGTACTGGTGTGGGGTGCAAGACTGAGTGAGCAATCTGAGACTGGCTTTAAGACAGACTCACACTCAACCTCACACACTCGCTCAGTGTCTCATGCTCATCTCCACAAACTCACTCTGTGTCTCACACTCATCTCCACACACTGACTCTGTGTTCTGTACTCATCTCCATAAACTCGCTCCATGTCTCACACTCATCGCCACACATTCGCCCAGCGTCTCACACTTCCCTCACATACACACTCACTCAGTCACACACTCACCTACACAGACTCACACTACCCGAGCCAGAGTCAACCTCACCCTCCCAGGGTCAAACATGACCTCACCCTCCCCGTCAGGGAAGAACATTCAGTCCCTAAGTTCTGAGTACCCAACACCGCCCACCCTTCAACCCCCACCTCCAATGCACCCACCGATCAGAGGTAGGAGGGTGACATACACATTCTCACACACACTCTCTCATAAATACACACACTCTCTCACAAACACACACCTCTCTCTCACACACTAACTCTGACACATGCACTCCCTCTCAGACATACACTCTCCCACACACACTCTCACACACTCTCTCAAGCACACTCTCACGTACACACTCACTTTCTCACACATACACACTCTTTCTCATGCACATTCACACTCTTTCTCACACATACACTCTTTCACACACTCTCTCACACATACTCACTCACACACACACATATTCTCTCACACATTCACACTCTTTCTGACACATTCATCTCTCACACACTCTGTCACGCATACTCACGCATACTCTCATAGAAATTCACTCTCCCACACTCACTCTCTCAAACACATTCAGTCTCTCACACGCATGCACACTCACTCTCTTACACGTATTCACTCTCTCACATTCTCTCTCACACAACTCCTTCTCATACACACACTCACTCTGACACACACACCAGCAGACAGTTTATTTTGCCCACTGCCCACCCATGACCAACAACATCGGGGCCTCACGGTAGCATGGTGGTTAGCATCAATGCTTCACAGCTCCAGGGTCCCAGGTTCGATTCCCGGCTGGGTAACTGTCTGTGTGGAGTCTGCACGTCCTCCCCGTGTGTGCGTGGGTTTCCTCCGGGTGCTCCGGTTTCCTCCCACAGTCCAAAGATGTGCGGGTTAGGTGGATTGGCCATGCTAAATTGCCCGTAGTGTAAGGTTAATGGGGGGATTGTTGGGTTACGGGTATACGGGTTACGTGGGTTTAAGTAGGGTGATCATTGCTCGGCACAATATCGAGGGCCGAAGGGCCTGTTCTGTGCTGTACTGTTCTATGTTCTATGTTCTAACATCCCTCCCAGCCCAACTCCCCGCAGCCAGTTCTACTCTTGTGCCTACTCACGCGCTTCCCACGCCTCCAACCCCTCCCCCCACACATTCTCATTCTCTTCCCTCCCATCCACAAGTGAAAGTAAATTCGAGGTTGTGTTAGAGGCCGGGACCACTATGTAGTTGTCTGGAACTGGGAAGCCCCTAAGCCTGCCTCCCTCCCCAGTTTCCACGACCTCTGACCTGGCCTGCTTCCATTGACAACGTTGGTAAATCTGTCATAGCTGTTGGCAGTGATTGGCTGAACAGAAGCCCAAGCCATTTCCTAAATATTCTTCGGCCAAGGCAATATATTTGCTTTGGTTCTGAAATACACAGCGGTTGATTAACGTGTGGCTTTAATTTCCTATTTTAAACGACAAGTACAGAATAAACGTCAGGGAAACATGACAAATAGGAAGAAAATCAAAATACTGCAAGCTGGACATTTGAAATAAAAATAATAAAAATGCTAGAAGCACTCAGGCAACGCCTGAGGACAGACAGTAAGAGACAGATAGAGAAACAGGCCCAATCTTTCAGGCCAATGGTCTTTCATCAGAACACTGCCCCAAAATCTCACCAACTTGTAGTGCTGTCTCTACTTTTTTGCCAATTCAGATATTGTCTGATTCCTTGAGTGTTTTGAGCATTTGCTATTTTAATGGTAAATTGGGTCTCCCCGAGTTCAAAAGTAAGACCATGCAGTGCCACAGTAATGGCATAATTTTGTGTTTCCGCCAGCTTTTGGTTGCTAACCCCTGTCAAGTTAATATTCACCAACGCCAACCAATCAACACTCTTTTATCCTGTTTATAAATTGTTGTGATTGTTTGAAATTTGACTCTCTTGAATTTTTCCTGATGAGTGCAAGATCAAAAGATTCGACAAGTCTCTTTTTAGCGATACCAGTGATATACCGCACTGCTAAGAATCACATCTAAGTGCTGCCTTTCTTTCAATCACAGCTTGTGTTTATTGGCAGAACCATGGGGTATGGGGTAACATATGGGGTAACCATGTCCTAATTCCATATGGATGGTACAACATTCAACACCCACAAGCGTTTTTAATACTTCTCATTTTTTCAGACACATCTCAAAGTGTTTTGCCGCCTGGAGGAGAAGAGTGAAGGGGTTAAGATAGAAAGGCAAGGAAGAAGTTAGGACGTGGGGCTGGAAACAAAAAAGATTAATTTCAGAAGACTTGCGAAAGCAAAGTCCAGGTCGCAAAACCTTTGGGAGGACGTTCCAGAGGGGAGAAGCATAATGGCTGAAAGAGTGGCCAGTGAAGTTGAAGCAAAGATCGAGGTGTCGACCAGTGTCAGAGGATCATGTGGGTTAGTGAGAGGTAAGTGGTAGCAGGAGATTGCTGAGTTGGATGGATGAGTATATGGAAAGATTTGAAAATGAGGAAGAGGTTCTTAAAATCAATTTGTTGGAAAGTGGAGTGAGGACAGAGCATTCTGAATGAATTCAATTGTGCGGAGATCGGCCCTTGCTGGGATTGGACACTATCCCATCATCAACCAACCCCCCAGCCCCACTCCGCCCAACCACCATCCCTATTCCGACCGCTGATTCGTTAGGTTTCCCCCATCACTCAGGGATCGGACTGCAGCTTGCCTGCAAGTTTGGACTTCTTACCAGGATCAGTGGTCAGACACCACACCACAATCTACCCCAACTGGAAGCCAAGGCTATCAATCAGGTCGAATTCTGGGTGGGAAACCTATCAGTGACGTGGCAAACATACGATGAAGTTAAAAATCTACAATGCATGAGGAAACACCACTGTCTGGCTTTTTGGTCTACAACTGGAGCTCTCTTTCATTTCAGTCATAGCCCGTTTCATAGATGTAAGAGAAGAGTTGGCTGACGCTGATTGGGTAAATAGACTGGAAGGTATGGTAGTAAATACACGGCGGTCAACATTTAAAGAACTGATTCAAAAATGTCAACGTTCTCCGGCAGCAGGATGCTCCATTTTGCTGGCAGCGCACTCACGCCAGCTGGAAACCCCATTGGCCGGTTGGCGAGACGGAGAATCCTGATGCCGGCGGAGGTGCGCCCCACCAGAAAACGGGAACGGCGGGCTGCAGAATCCCGCCACATGATCCATTTAAAAACAAAACCTCAACGAGAAAGATCTGTTCATGGTTTGCAAGGGAAGTTAAGTATAATATTAGAATAAAAGAAAAGGCTTAAAATGTTGCAAAGAATCGTAGTAAGCCTTAGAATTCAATGAATCCCTCCAGAGCAAAAGGAGGGCATTCGGCCCATCGACTGCACCGACTCTCTGAAAGAGCATCCTGCCTAGGATCACTGGATTGGGAGAATTATAGAAACCAGCAAAGGGTGACCAAATAATTGATCGAAAAAAGGAAAATTAATGGAATAGGAAAGAAAGCTAGCCAGGAATATATAAATAGATTGTAAGAGCTTTTACAAGTTTATAAAAAGCAAGATAGTAGCTAAAACAAACTTGTGCCCCTTAGAGTCAGTAATTGGATAAATTGTCGTGGCGAGTAAGGAAATAACAGAATCCTTGAAGAAATATTTTGTGCCTTTCTTCACACCAGAAGACACAAAATACCCAGTAAGACCAAAGGGAAACCAAGTGGCTAATAAGAGAAAGGAACTTCAAGTATATTAACATTAGCAGAGAAAAAGTATTGGATAAACCGAAGAGACTAAACATTGGCAATTACTCAGGACCTGATGGCCTACAACTTAGGGTTCTAAAAGAGGTAGTTGCAGAGATGGTGCATGCACTGGTTATGACTTGCCCCAAATTCCCTAGATTCTAGAAAAGTCCAAATGGATTGGAAGTTATCAAATGTAACACCGTTTTTTAAGAACGGAGGACGAGAGAAAATAGGAAACTACTGGTCTATATATTTAAGGAGGGATACACAAAAGTTGACTAGATTGGTACCTGGCTTGATAGGGTTGACTTACAAGGTGAGTTTGAGTACATTTTTTTTATTTATTTAGAGTACCCAATTATTTTTTCCAATTAAGGGGCAATTTAGCATGGCCAATCCACCTATCCTGCACATCTTTGGGTTGTGGGGGTGAAACCCACACAGACACGGGGAGACTGTGCAAACTCCACAAGGACAGTGACCCAGGGCCGGGATTCGAACCTGGGTCATCAGTTCCGTAGGCAGCAATGCTAACCACTGTGCCACCGTGCTGCCCTAAGTTTGAGTAAATTGGGCCTATATTCTTTGAAGTTTAGAACAATGAGATGTGATCTCATTCAAACATATCTGATTCTAAGAGAGTTGGCTGAGGGGACATTGAAAGGTTGTTTTCCACCTCCTGGCTGAGAATCTAGAATAGGGGGGGCCAGCGGCGTGCAGAGGGGGGGGGCGATGGTGCGTTGGCCCCGGGCATCCATTGGATGGGGGCATCAGCAGGTCTTCCTCAAAGCTCCCCTTCTTCCCGTTCGCTTCTACCCGCAGTGTGTGACGAGGGAAGCGTTCAGTACGCCTGGAAGAGATCCTTTGGGTCTCTCTCTGCCTGTGTTCTGTGTGAAGGCGATCCACACAAGATTGAATGTTCTGCTGTGGGCTGAGAGAGATGGAGGAATGAATTGCAGTTGGAGCAATGCTTTTGTGTATGTATATGTATGTCTGTGTGTGGATGATGGCAAGTTCTCCTCACATCACATCATTCACGAGTTGTGATTCTATTTAAACTGTGCTAATTGTTGCCTGACAGCCTAGAATTCTGCCGCTCGACTCCCAGTGACTCCAGAGAAGCCAATCCCACTGTGAGCAGATAGGTGACATAAACCACTGACAGGGTGAAATCACACCGAATCATCCATTGAGCCCGAATTTCTCTTAGAAATATAACATATCCACCTGATTCCATCTCGCCCTTCAGAATTCCGATCGGAATTGCCAGGAAAAAGAGCATGTTTATTGGATTTTTCGGTTAATTTGTGATAATCGAACAGAAAAATCAATTATGTTCTGATTATAGCAAAAGTATTCTGCATTCAACTTGGTTCATATCTTCATTAATTAGCATCTCCTATCAAACTAATGGAGAGAGATGGTGGGGCTGTTTAATTTTGTTGAATTGCTCTACAGCATAATTTACTTTTTGCACATTATAAAGTAGGACTTTTAATACGAAAAGAATCCAAGGCTATTGCAGTGGCATGCTCTGTCAGTTATTTATCACCACAATGTCATCACAAGCCAATGTTCAGGATGGCGACCTCTGCATTTAGCACATCAAAATGGATTGTTTGATACGATTAATTATTTACAGCATTTAAGTCGGCCTAGCAACAGGAAATGTGGAAATATTAAAAGAGCATTTGAATATGTTTGATGATCATATTCAAAAGCCCCCCCCCCCCCCCCAGGCCCGCACGTTTCTCCTTCCTGGAGTTTCCAGCCGGAGATGTCTTTGAGTTTGTCCACACCAGGACCGTGAAGCCACAGCCACAGGTCATGTACCCCTCCCCAATTATTTTGCTCCCAATATACAATCAACGTGAAACAAATAATGGGTGAAGATCACAGGATGGCAGAAGACTGACATCCACTAATGAAAAATAAAAGTTGCACTCGGTGCTTGTTGGAATTGTTTGGCATGTCGCTGCTTGTTCCCGGCCTTTCAATTTCCATTTTCCATTTGCAAGTCATGAAGAGCTAGACGGGGAAGAGTTTGTAATCCACCATCCCTCCATTTAATTTCCTGTCAGCCGAATCAGGTTGCTTTCACCCACAGCTGCCTTGGTGGTTTGCTTTGCAATGTTTCTGGAAGAGTGGGGAGGGAGGAGATTAATCACTGCAAACAAATATCTTCACTTTCATCACTGGTTTTCTTCTATACAGACAGAGAGAAAAGGGGGCCAGGCTTCGAGCATTTTATTGCTTCTTAATATGGGGTTAGGTTTTAATAAAAGTTAAACGGTCTCTGACCAAATTGATTTTGTGCAATTATCCATGTCACAAGGAAACACGTTTGCCGGTGTAACTGCCTGAAGGATTTTGCTGTCCCTTGGCCCCAGTGAGAGCGTTGTGAAATGCATTCAAAAGTGTGGCATCGGAGGAACTATAATGACACAATGCAAGACTGACCTTGCTTTAAGACGAGTGCTATTGCCATGCGCATAAAGTGGGGGGGGGGGGGGAGGGTGGGGGGGGGGGGGGGGTTGGTGCTACTTGAGTCTTTGGGGCATACAATCAAGATTTGCCCCGGGCATCACCAGACCTCTGCACGCCACTGGGGGGGCGGGCGGGGGGGGGGGGGGGGGGGGGGGGGGGGGGGCACAATCTTAGGATAAGGAGTCAAACGTTTCAGACTGAGTTGAGAAGAAATGCATTCACTCTGAAATGCATTTGAACTTTTGGAATTCTCTCTCCTGGAGGGTTGTGGAACCCTCGCAGACTAAATTCACAGCTGGAACAGATAGATTTTTGGTCTCTCAGGGGATCAAAGTAGTGGGCAGGAAGGTGGAATTGAGGCAGAAGGTCAGTTTTGATCACACTGATTGGCAGGGGGGACAGGACAGGCTCATGGGGGTGAATCAACTCCTGCCCCTATTTCTCATGCTCATATGTCACATCAAACAATTAAAACTCTCCCCTAAATGCCAACAGTCTGTTTGACTTCAGCAGAGTTCAGTATTATTCAATATAAAAATTAGGTTAGAGTGGCAGGGATCATTTTTGCACAGGTTATAGGGCAGCACGATGGCACAGTGGGTTAGCCCTGCAGCCTCACTGCGCCGAGGTCCCAGTTCGAATCCTGGCCCCGGGTGACTGTCTGCGTGGAGTTTGCACATTCTCCCCGTGTTTGCATGGGTTTCGCCCCCACAACCCAAAAGATGTGCAGGCTAGGTGGATTGGCCACACTAAATTGCCCCTTTATTAGAAACAATTAATTGGGTACTCTAAATTTATGTCAAAAAAAAGTTTGCACAGGTTGTAAGGTGTTGAAACAATCCAATGGAGTTTGTGATTGAAGCTGAGGTATGTCTATATTTAAGAATGGAGCAAATACATGATAGATTGAAGAAAAGATAATGAGATACAGAACAGATTAGCACTGCTAATCACAACGCCAGGGACCAAGGTTCAGTTGGAGCCTTGGGTGACAGTATGGAATTTGCACATTCTCCCCATGTCTGCATGGTTTTCCTCCAGGTGCTCCGGTTTCCTCCCATAGTCCAAAGGTGTGCAGGTTAGGTGGATTGGCCATGATAAATTGTCCCTTAACGCTTAAAAGTTTGCTGGGGTTACAGGAATAGGGTGGGGATGGGCCTAGCTAGGATGATCTTTGAGAAGGTTGGTCCAGATTTGATGAGCCGAATAGCCTCCTTCTGCACTGTATTGATTCTATGATTCTAAGATGGGAACATAAAATAGGCTATTGCTCATTGGAGGCTGGATGTTAAACTGAGACTATAATCGCTCGTTCAATCATCTTTAATCAGATGGTGAAAAGAATAGGGGAGATATCCTGGCCAATAGTATTCCTCGACCAACATTATTTAAACAGTTTAACTGGTCACTTGTCTCATTTCTGTTTATGGGACTTTACAATGCACTAGTTGCTGCCCTTCCCTAGATCCGAGAATTAGGAAGCTGTTTTTGAATCTGTTAGTGCGTGTTCTCAGACTTTTGTATCTCTTGCTCGATGGAAGAAGTTGGATGAGGGAATATGCTGGGTGGGGGGGGTGTTTGATTATGCTGCCCGCTTTCCCAAGGCGAGGTGAAGACAGTGTCAATGGATGGGAGGCGAGTTTGCTTAATGGACTGGGCTGTGTTCATGATTCCCGGAAGTTTCTTACAGTCTTGGGCCGAGCATTTGCCATACCAGGCTGTGATGCAGCCAGATAGGATGCTTTCTATGGCGCATCTGTAAAAATTGGCAAGAGTCAATGTGGACATGCTGAATTTCCTTAGTCTCCTGAGAAAGTATAGGTGCTGTTGTGCTTTCTTGGTCATAGCATCGGCGTGGGTGGTCCAGGACAGATTGTTGACGATGTGCACACCTAGGAATTTGGAGTTGTCAAACATCTCCACCTCGGCACCATTGATGCAGACAGGCGTGTGTTCAATACTTTGCTTCCTGAAGCCAATGACCAGCTCTTTAGTTTTGCTGACATTGAGGGAGAGATTGTTGTCGTTACACCACTCGATTAGGTTTTCTATGTCCCTCCTATACTCTGACTCATTGTTGTTCGAGATCCGACCCACTACCGTCGTGCCTTCAGCAAACATGTAGATGGAGTTGGAGCCAAACTTTGCCACACAGTCGTGGGTGTATAAGGATTATAGTAGGGGCCTAAGAATGCAGCCTTGCGGGGCCCCGGTATTGAAGACTATCGTGGAGGAGGTGTTATTTTTTATCCTTACTGATTGTGGTCTTTGGGTCAGAAAGTCGAGGATCCAGTTGCAGAGGGAGGAGCCAAGTATTAGGTTTGGATCTTTGATATGAGCTTGGCTGGCATTATGGTGTTGAAGGCGGATCTGTAGTCAATAGAAGTCTGACGTAAGAATCCTTGTTGTCTAGATGCTCCAGGAAAGATTATAGGTTCAGGGACATGGCGTGTGCCGTATACTGGTTGTGGCGGTATACGAATTGCAGGGGATTAAGGCATTCTGGGAGTATGTAATTGATGTGCCTCATGACCAGCCTCTCAAAGCACTTCATAATGATCGATGTCAAGGCTACTGGACGGTACTTGTTGCCTGGCTCTTCTTTGGTACCGGTATGATAGTGATCTTCTTTAAGCAGACGGGAACCCCGGAGAGGAGTCGGGCGAGGGTGAAGATGTCTGAAGATCGCGAAAACATTGGCTAGTTGGTCCGCGCAGGATCTGAGTGCACGACCAGGGGCCCAGATAGGATCTGTCTCTTTCCGAGGGTTCACTTTCAAGAAGGTCCGATTTGACTTTGGAAACTGTGATGGTAGGTATGGGTGTGTCGAAGGTTGCTGGGGTAGTTGACAATGGTTTGATGACTCAAACCGAGCATAGGATGCATTGAGTTCATCGGGGAGGGGTACACTGCTGCCGGAGATCCTATTCGCATTTGCTTTGTAGCCTTGCTACAACCGACAAGAGTCCATGACGTTAGTCTGTGACTCTAGCTTAGTCTGGTATTGTCTCTTGGCATCCCTGATGACTTTGCGGAGGTCGTACCTGAATTTCTTGAATAGGTCAAGGCCGCCTGTCTTCAATGCCTCAGACCTGGCCTTCAGTAGGGAGTGAATCCCCCGATTAAACCATGGTTTCCGGTTGAGGAATTTACGTACTACCCTCTGTGGCACACAGTCTTCTACACACTTGCTGATGACGTCTGTGACGGTGGTGGCATACTTGTTTAGGTTGCTCACTGAGTTTTTGAACATGGACCAGTCCACTGACTCCAAGCAGTCATGTAGAAGCTCTTCTGTTGCCTCGGACGAGCACTGCATGACATTCTTGATCGGATTCTCCTGCTTAAGCTTCTGCTTGTATGCCGGGAGAAGGAGCACTGTCTTACGGTCCGATTTTCTGACGTGCGGTCGGGGTATGGATCAGTACGTGCCCTTGATGTTTGTGTAGCAGTGGTCGAGAATGGTGGTGCCTCTGGTGGGACAAGAGATGTGTTGGTGGAATTTTGTCAGTACACTCTTGATGTTGGCCTTGCTAAAGCCCCCCCCCGGCCATGATGATCAAGGTGTGGTGAATGAGATTCACACGGTATTATAGTTACCAATGTCACTCTGTTCCAAGTATATATATGTATCAATATTGTAAGTGCAGTTGCACTACCTGACAACCGGGGGGAGTAGCTCTGGGAGTACTCGAGAGTTTGTACTGGGCTCCCCCCTTGGCTCTGCCCAGAACTCCTCCCCCTGGAGCTGCTGTATAAAGATCCGTGCCAGAGTCAGCCAGCCAGTTTACCGAAAATTCAACGGCTAACAGGCTGGCTCTGTTGTAAGTATATTAAAACCGCTATTCTAACCCTACAAGCACGTGTCCTTAGAATTGATGGTTCCATCAATTTTGTCTAGACCGGAGGGTCAGTAGGACGGTCTTCCAGACCGTCGCGTTCTCCCTCTCCACCTGCCTGTTCCCCCTGGGGTTGTAGCTGGTAGTCCTGCTCGAGGCGATGCCCTTGTCGAGCAGGTACCGACGCAGCTCGTCGCTCATAAAGGACGAACCCCGGTCGCTGTGCAAGTAGCTGGGGAAAGCGAACAGGGTGAAGACACTATGCAGGGCCCTAATGACTGTGTCGGAGGTCATGTCGGGGCACAGAATGGCAAAAGGGAATCGGGATAACTCATCAATGATGTTGAGGAAATAAATGTTTTTGTTAGTGGAGGGGAGTGGCCCTTTGAAATCGATCGCAAGGCGTTCAAAGGGCTTAGAAACCTTGACGAGGTGGGCCCTGTCTGGTCTATAGAAGTGCGGTTTGCACTCTGCACAGATCGGGCAGTCCCTGGTGACCGCTTTTACCTCCTCGTTGGAGAAAGGCAGGTTTCGGGCTCTGATGTCGTGGGCGAGCCGGGTGACCCCTGGATGGCAGAGGTCAACGTGGATGGCTTTCAGATGGCTGATCTGCGCGCTGGCGCATGTCCCGCGGGATAGGGCATCCGAGGGCTCGTTGAGCTTCCCCGGTCGATATTTAATATCGTAACTATAGGTGGAGAGTTTGATCCTCCACCGAAGGATTTTATCATTTTTTATTTTGCCCCTTTGCGAGTTGTCAAACATAAAGGCAACCGATCGTTGGTCGGTGATGAGGCTGAACCTTTTACCTGCGAGGTAGTGCCTCCAGTGACGAACAGCCTCCATGATGGCTTGCGCTTCTTTCTCGACAGAGGAGTGTCGAAGTTCTGAAGCGGATAGGGTACGGGAGAAAAATGCAACAGGCCTCCCTGCCTGATTTAAAGTGGCTGCTAGAGCTACCTCTGAGGCGTCGCTCTCAACCTGAAAGGGAGTGGATTCATCCACCGCCCGCATGGCTGCTTTGGCGATGTCCTCCTTGATGCAGTTGAAGGCCTGGCGCGCCTCAGCAGACAGGGGAAAATCGTGTGGCTTTAAAGAGTGGGCGGGCTTTGTCCGCATATTGAGGGACCCACTTGCCGTAGTATGAAAAGAACCCCAAGCACCGTTTGAGAGCCTTGGGGCAATGGGGGAGGGGGAGTTCTAAGAGGGGGCACATGCGGTCCGGGTCTGGGCCCAGGACTCCGTTCTCCACCACGTAGCCAAGGATGGCCAGTCTGTTTGTGCGGAAAATGCATTTCTCCTTGTTATAAGTGAGGTTTAATTTCTGTGCCGTCTGGAGAAAAGGGTGGAGGTTGGCGTCGTGGTCCTGCTGGTCATAGCTGCAGATGGTAACATTGTCGAGATACGGAAACGTGGCCCGGAGCCCGTACTGGTCTACCATTCAGTCCATTGCTCGTTGGAACACCGAAACCCAGTTAGTGACGCCGAAGGGAACCCAGAGGAAATGGAAGAGGCGGCCATCGGCCTCGAACGCCGTGTAGTGGCGGTCCTCCGGGCGAATTGGGAGCTGGTGGTATGCAGACTTCAGATCCACCGTGGAAAATAGCCGATATTGGGCGATCTGGTTAACCACGTCTGCAATTCTGGGGAGGGGATACGCGTCTAGGAGCGTAAAGCGATTTATGGTCTGACTATAGTCGACGACCATGCAAAATATTTCCCCGGTCTTGACGACCACCACCTGAGCTCTCCAGGGACTATTACTGGCCTCTATGAGCCCCTCACTGAGCAGCCGTCGGACCTCCGATCGGATAAAGACTCTATCCTGTAGGCAGCGCCGGCCCTAGGGTTGCTGGCGCCCCGGGCAAGCTGAACTTCGGCGCCCTTGGGGAGGGGGGGCGGGGCCTGGGAGGGGGCGGGGCCTGGGAGGGGGGGCGGGGGAGACCCGCGGGGGGGGGGGGGGGGAGCGGACGGGGGGGAGCGGACGGGGGGGGAGAGCGGACGGGGGGGGAGCGGATGGGGGGTGGAGCGGACGGGGGGGGAGCGGACGGGGGGGAGGGGGGAGCGGGGGGGGGAGCGGACCGGGGGGGGCGGACCGGGGGGGGGGGGGGCGGACCGGGGGGGGGGGGCGGACCGGGGGGGGGGGGGGGCGGGGGGCGGACCGGGGGGGGGGGGGGGCGCCCTGGGGGAGGGGTGCGGTACGTTTCAGCGCCGCCGCTTCAGCGCTGCCGTTTCAGCGCCAGGACATTTCAGCACCAGAAAAAAAAAATCATACAGCAGGAAAAACAAGACCTTGAGGAACTGCCCCTCATAAGCATCCTCCAGAAGGAACATCCCAAGTACCCAGGGACAACAGGATACTGGCCATATCATTGGACCTGCACCCCATCCAAATCCAAACCTCTCCCGTCCCAGCAGGGAAAATGTACTGTCCCCATTCATATTAAGAGGAAAAGGATAATCACTCCAGCCCCAGCCAGGGGGACCCCGGGAAACTAACCCGACCAACAGAGTGCACCATGATTAGAAATAACACCCTCAAGAGAGACGAAAAGAATGAAAGGAGCGGGATGCAGTCATAATAATAGTCCTTGGGGGGAGTGATAATTGATTATTGATTATTGAAACCGCATGAGCAGATGGTAAATTGTTTTCTAACCTACACCAGATGACATGTAGTTCAACGGAGGGTTTTTCAAAACTCTCACTGACAGTTTCAGCTTTTTCTCCCCTATGTTTAAAGAGCATGGGATTTTTATCCCCATGTTTAAAGATAAGCAAATTTTAAAAGCTTCAGACATGACATTTAAGCAGACCTTGGGGGTGAGGCTTCTGTATCTGGGTTCTGCACACCACTTAGCACACAGTAATAAAACTCCAAAAAAAGGCCAAATAACTAAGTGTTATAACTAAGTATACCTGTGTCACCACCTTTGCACTGCAGCTTTTTGGCTCCCCTGTTAATCTCGTTGCGCTTGTAAAGTGACCTGTGAATGAATGAGCGCTGGCCAGCTGAAATTTTTGGCGCTGAAACGGCAGCGCTGAAATTTTTGACGCTGAAACGTCCAGGCGCTGAAACGGCAGCGCTGAAACGTCGGCGCTGAACTGTCCCATTCCCCTGGGGGAGGGCGGCCACAGCGGGGGAGGGCGGCCACAGCGGGAGAGGGCGGCCACAGCGGGGGAGGGCAGCCACAGCGGGGGAGGGCGGCCACAGCGGGGGAGGGCGGCGGCGGCCACAGCGGGGGAGGGCGGCCACAGCGGGGGAGGGCGGCCACAGCGGGGGAGGGCGGCCACCGCGCATGCGCTGGTTGGCACCGGCCCAACTGCGCATGCGCGGGACCCGAGTCTGGCGCCCCCTAGCACATGGCGCCCCGGGCGACTGCCCGAGTTGCCGGTGCCTTGAGCCGGCCCTGCCTGTAGGCTGTATCGCCTGCTGCGAGTAGCTACTGGTTTGCTATCTGGAGTGAGATTGGCGAAGAGAGGAGGGGGGGAGATGCGCAGCATGGCTAGGCTGCAGATAGTGAGTTGGGCCAGGGGCCCGCCGAAGCTGAGGGTGAGGCTCCTGAGGTTGCACTGGAAATCCAGGCCTAATAAGAGTGGCGTGCAGAGGTCAGGCAGGACATAAAGTTTAAATTTTGAATAACTAGCGCCTCGAATTGTGAGCGTAGCAACGGTGCGTCCTTGGATTTGGACTGAGTGGGAGCCCAAAGCGAGGGCGATAGTTTGGCTCACAGGAAAAATAGGAAGCGAACAGCATCTTACCAGCTCTGGGTGTATAAAGCTCTCGGTGCTCCGGGAGTCAAAGAGGCATGGCGTGCTGTACCCGTTGATCTGGACCTCCGCCATCGAAGTTCGTAGGTGCTTGGGGCGCGATTGATCTAGGGTGACCGCGTTGAGTTGCGGGCCGCGTGATGAGTGCCCGGGAAGGTCGTAGTCTTCAGAGTGGGCGTCCGGTCGAGTAGATGCCGGTACGTTCTGGAGAGCTTGATGCAGGATCGCTGCGCTGAGTTGCGGGCCGTGTGATGAGTGCCCGGGGAAGTCGTAGTCTTCAGATGAGCTTTCTGAGCATGCAGATGCAGATGGGGCCCGTGGATCGCACGTGGTGAGCGGCGAGGAAGATGGCGTCCAAGATGGCGGCCCCTATGAGTCGCACGTGGCCGGCCGCATGGTGGGGGTTTGCCAAGATGGCGGCCCCCATGGATCGCACGTGGCGGGAGGGGGCGGAGTCGGGGCGTAGGCCGCAGTGTTTCGGTCCCCGCAGGCCCGCTGGTGTTGGGAGCGATTTGTTCTCTCTACTGGGGAGTTAAAAACTGGGGCCCTTTTCGCGAGGCACACTCTGGCATAGTGGCCTTTCTTACCGCAGCTGCTGCAGGTCGCGGATCGGGCTGGGCAGTGCTGCCGCGGATGCTGGCTTTGGCCACAGAAATGGCAGGCTGGAGCAGCTGAGTAGCTGGCTGGGGCAACAGAGTAACTGGCTTTGGCAGCGCGGTAGCTGGGGGGCCGTGCGGCACAGGCCTGGGGGGGATTGTTGGTCGGGGGTCCACGATGAGGTCGCAGGGTCCGCGGGAAACGAGGTTAGGCTGTGGAAGGAGACTTCCATAGTGGTAGCAGCCTCCACAGTAGTATCTAAGTCCTGGGCCCCCTTTTCTAGCAGTCTTTGGCGCACATAGTTCGATCTAAGGCCCGCTACGAAAACATCCCGCACAGCAAGCTCCCTATGTTCAGCCGCGGTAACGGCTTGATAATTACAGTCATTAGAGAGATTGTTCAGTTCCCGTACAAAGTCATCTAGCGTTTCTGTAGGCCGCTGACGGCGAGTCGTAAACATGTGGCGTGCATAAACCTCGTTAAGGGGCCTAACGTACATTTTGTCCAATATCGCCAGCGCTGCGGTGTAAGAACCGGCCGGATTTAGCTGTGTGGAGATTCTGTGGCTTACCCTCGCGTGCAGTAGGCTGAGTTTTTGTTCCTCCGTTGTTCCAGCGGTGCTGGTTTCTGCCAGGTAGGCCTTAAAACATCTCAGCCAGTGGTAAAAAATGTCTTTAGCCTCTGCATCCTGCGGGTCGAGTTCTAGGCGTCCGGGCTTGAGGGCTGCTTCCATGATTTACTTCGACTGTTTTGTAAGTATATCGAATTGAACCATCAATTCTACGGACACGTGCTTGTAGAATTAGAATAGCGGTTTAATATACTTACAACAGAGCCAGCCTGTTAGCCGTTGAACTTTCGGTGAACTGGCTGGCTGGCTCTGTGGCATGGATCTTTATACAGCAGCTCCAGTGGGAGGAGTTCTGGGCGGAGCCAAGGGGGGAGCCCAGTACAAACTCTAGAGTACTCCCAGAGCTACTCCCCCTGGTGGTCAGGTAGTGCAACTGCACTTACAATATTGATACATATATATACTTGGAACAGAGTGACATTGGTAACTATAATACTGTGTGAATCTCATTCACCACACAAGGCCTCCAGGTATTCTGTTTCTTTGTTATTTATAATTCGTCCAGCAACTTCTTCACTTCTGCCTGGGGTAGGATGTAGACCGCCTTGATAACGGCTGAAGTGAACTCCCATGGAAGGTGGTACGGGCGGCACTTTCACAGCCAGGTATTCCAGGTCTGGGTAGTTCACCAGGGATGCCACATCCGAGCACCAGGAGGAGTTGATGAGAAGGTAAACCCCTCCACCCTTCGCTTTGCCCGATGGTGCCGTGCAGTCCATCCGGTGTATTGAGAAGCTGTTAGGTTGTATGGCACAGTCTGGTGAGGCTGGATGAGCCATGTTTCCATCAAACAGAGCACACCGCAGTCTCTTACTTCCCTCTGAGAAGTAAGTCTAGTGTTCAGCTCGACCAGCTTGTTTTCAATCGCTTGGACGTAAGATTCCTTGGCATCAACTTCCAAACCCATGATCACTGCCATCTGGAAGGACAAGAGCAGTAGATACCTGGGAACCCCACAATCTGGAGGTTCCCCTCCAGGTCACTCACCAACCTGACTTGGAAATATATCGCCATTCCTTCACTGTCGCTGGGTAAAGTCCTGGAACTCACTCCATAGTAGCACAGTGGGTGTACCTGCAACTCAGGGACTGCAGCAGTTCAAGAAAGCAACTCACCACCACCTTCTGAAGGGCAACTAGGGATGGGCAATAAAGGCTGGCCTTGCTGGGTTTGTCAACATAATGTATTGAATCAGTAAACTGTATATGGTTGCAGGCAAAATTATCTGTCTAGCCAGAAAATAATTAACCTCAGTCATCAATCTCCAGCCTTAATTGGTCAGTCAAAAGCATTGGGTGGAATCTACCGTTCTGGATGGAGGGTGGGAAAAAAAATGTGATTCCCGCTAGGTGGTGGGATGGCTGAGCACGTGCGATCTTCCATTGTTCAGTTCATTAAATATATCTGGGAGGAGTATGGCAAATCTCATGGATAGGCACTCAGGAAGTCAGTTGCTGTGACATTACCTCATGGGGTCAAAGGTCCTGGTGTCGTATATAACGGTTACCTGGAGAGCCATTCACTCAATGCTGGGCTGAGCTCCGCATTACGCCTCCAGGGTTCTTGTGGCTGCAGATCGTACTGGAGATGCTGGTAAGCGCGAGCAGCCACATTCCTGGACGCATAAAGGTGCCTCTGACATTGCCTTTCATTCATCTCGATAAGAATATCTCCTGCGATGCACCCATATTTGGGTCGATACCCACCCGTGCAGTGGACCCTAATCTCCAGCTTCTTGACCTTCTTGAGACCCCACTGCCACTTTCTGCTCATCCCTTTGCACCTCCTGGCACTGTTCCAACCTGCCATTGGCTCTCCTTCTCCTCACCTGAATGAGAACTATTAATAAGGCAGGCTTGAATTGAAGTGGTACATTCAGTGAGCATGTCTTTTAAAGCTTTCCTTCCATCTCAATGCTAGCCGAACTGTGCAAAACCCCTTACCTGGCCTCTATCCATCCCAACTCCATCCTTGACAGGTGAAGGATATCCCGGAGGACCAGAGATGGGTGTTCTTCCTGTTCATACATGTCTGCGCATGGAGGCATTACTCTTTTACCAGGGTGATGAGAACCATGTGAAAAATGTCTCACATTCTCACATGGACACTTTGCCGCTTATCTCAACTACCTTAACAACTCTATAGAGAGACCAATTTCTTGACATCAGAGAAGGACTAACTACGTGAGCCCTTTTCAGCCATGACCATTCATCTGGGAGGATGAAGATTTGGAGTCATGAGTTGGATGCCGTCTACCAGCCATGCCACATTGAGGCATCCATCTTCTTCCCTCCTCATCCCTGCCTCTAACTGCAGCTGATAGCAAATGTCACAGAACGAACGGCAGTTCCACATCTTGCTCGGGTTTCAATGTTAAGAGGCCTGTGAGTGGGGAACAAACCTGCCACAATACATGCTTCACCATAGAGAGAACATGTCAGCTTGGTTGACATGCAGTTGTCTCATAATTATTGGGGTGTCACTTTAGTCGCCCACTTGTACAGACCACCAACCCAAAATGACCCCCCTGTCACCTCGAGGGATCTCACTGACTGACTGACTAACTGCATGGTCAAGATTAGCTTGGAAAGATAATGCATGTGACATTCCAGACTCAGTCCACCACCCTGTCACCCACCAACTTCGCTCCATAACTCTTCACTCTCCTAATATCACCATTCCTCTCCCCTCTGCTACCCTTGAACCTACCCCCTTTTCCCGAGAGCCTACTATGATCCACCTCCACATGCCTTGCCTTCCCTCAGAGCTGATACCCATACCGGCCATGCCCACCCTGACCCTGCCCCCTCCCATTATCTGAGGCAGCTCTATAGTTCTGCTGCATGACCCCGCCCTCCATGAGACTTTCATCTAACAAACTCTCACTCTGGATCCACCATCCTAATGCACCCCCCTCTGACTCTGATGGTTTTGTCCTATTACCTGTACCATAAGTTCATCCGCCAGGACCCCACTGTCGACACCACCAATTGCACCGTCTGAGACACTCTCTCCTGGAACTTCACTGGACTCTCTCTCTCACGCCCCCCCCCCCCCCCCCACTTTCCCCGGCACTCTCCCCACCTCTTCCCCTTCTCCCATGTCCAGCTTCTGATACCAGCATCCACGATGTGTGAAGTTATCCAAGGTCCCCAAGACAATAAGTACTGACCTCAAAGTTATAGAAGAAGAGAAGTTCACCAGGTGTGTTCCTCTTATATACAATTGTAAAAATCGACATTTTCAATTTTCGCTGGTGGGGAACTTTTCATTGACCACACCCTTTTGGAGGAGAGAGTTACGGATTTCCACTACCTTTAACTTAATTCTGGCAAGGCGAGTTTTCCCATGAGTATGCATGGGCCCCCACGGTGCCCTGGCCCCTGATCGGGGCCCACTGATCCGCTGGCGGGCCTGTGCCGTGGGGGCACTCTTTTCCTACGTGCCAGCCGTGTAAGCCTCCGCGATGGCCGGCACGAAGGTGAACCCCCCCGCACTTGCACGGGGATGACGTCAGCAGCCGCTGACACTCCCACGCATGCGCGAACCCGCACCAACCGGCGGAGTCCCTTCAACCCCGGCTGGTGTGACGGCAAAGGCCTTCCACAACGGCCGGCGGGGTGCAAGCCACTCCGGTGCCAGCCTAGCCCCTGAAGGTGCGGAGGATTCCGCACCTTTGGGGCGGCCCGACACCGGAATGGTTCACGCCACTCTGTCCCGCCGGGACTCCCCGCCCCGCCGGGTACGGGAGAATCACGCTCTAGATTTTTTTGCTTCCCGCCATCCACGATTCCCACTGCTGGTGGGAATGGAAGATCCCACTCACTGATCCACCCTGGGGAGCAGGGATTTGGAGGTTGTTCAACAGAGCAGCACATTCTCTAACACCAAGCTGTGGTAGTCACCACTGATGTATTATACTGTATATATGGGTTTTACGGTAAGGCCCCTGTACTACAGGTACGGGAGTAGATCCCTGCCTGCTGGCTCCGCCCTGTGGGCAGGGTATAAACGTGTGTGCTCTCTGTACAACTGCCATTTCATCAGCTGCTGTTGGAGGACACACATCTCTGTGTAATAAAGCCTGGATTACATTCTACTCTCGTCTTGTCGTAATTGATAGTGCATCAATTTATTGCAGAGATTTTTCAGAGATGGACCTCCGCATCAAGCCGGATTGCCTGCTGTTGCATCCTCAAGCAGACAACGCCAAAAAAGACTTCGAACATTGGCTAGCCTGTTTTGAAGCTTATATTGGGTCTGCGCCAGACCCAATCCCAGAAGCACAGAAGCTCCAGATTCTGTACACGCGGCTGAGCTCCAATGTTTTTCCCCTCATCCAGGACGCGCCGACCTACACAGAAGCCATGGCGCTACTGAAGGAGAATTACGCTCAGCGGACCAACAAAATCTACACCAGGCATCTCCTATCCATGCGGTACCAGCTTCCCGGTGAGTCTGTGGAAGATTTCTGGCGTGCCCTGCTCACCCTAGTGAGAGACTGTGACTGCCAGGCCGTTTTGGCCACTGAACATTCGAAACTGCTGATGAGAGAGGCATTCGTTATGGGCATAGGGTCTGACTACATCCGCCAGCGACTCTTAGAAGGGGCCACGCTTGACTGCTTGAGATTCTTCATATCAGCCTCCATGTCCTCACACTATGCCTACACACTTTGGTTCTATCTTCACAAAGGAGGACACAAATAACATACCAGAAATGTTGGAGAACATAGGGAGGAACTGAAGTAAATCACTGTTCGAAGGGAAATGGTGTTGGGAAAATTAATGGGATTGAAGGCCGATAAACCTTGATAATCTACATCTCAGAGTACTTAAGGAAGTGGCCCCAGAAATAGTGGATGCATTGGTGGTCATCTTCCAAGATCCTATAGTTCCTGGAACAGTTCCTACAGATTTGAGGGTAGCCAATGTTTACACAGGAGTTCGAGAGAAAACAGGGAATTATAGACCAGTCAGTCTGGTGTCAGCAGTGGGGAAAATGTTAGAGACTATTATAAAAGATAAAATAGAGCACTTGGAAAACAGGACAGAATCAGGCAGAGTCGGCACGGAATTACGATAAGGAAAGTCATGCTTGACAAATCTGCTGGAATTCTTCAAGGATGTAACTGGTAGAATTGTCAAGGGGAGCCAGTGGATGTGATTTATTTGGACTTTCAGAAGGTTTTCGACAAAGTCCCACATATGAGATTAGCATGTAAAATAAAAGCACATGGGATTTGGGGTAATGTATTGAGAAGGATAGAAAACTGGTTGGCAGACAAGGATATGGGGGGAAGGCGGGAACAAATTATTGAGTTGGATGATCATCCATGATCATAACGAATGACGGAGAAGGCTCAAAGGGCCAAATGACCTCCTCCTGCTGCTATTTTCTACGTTACTATGTTTCTACGGCAAGCTTGGAGATGCTTTTTCTCCTGGTTAAGCAATCCAGAACAAAGGGGCGTCATCATCCCAAAAGGAAAGCTATGCAGTATGAAATGATGAAGCACTCCACATTAAAGGTAGTAGAAATCTGGAACTCTCCCCTCCAAAAGGATGTGGTCAATGAAAATGTTCAAGATTGAGATTTATTTTAGCTAAGGATATTGTGATGAGGATAAATGAGGATTTGAGATGCAGATCAGGTCTAATCTAATTGAAAAGCAGAACAGGCTCGAGGGACTGAACATTTTTACTTTCCTAGAGCTCTTTGGCATGTCCCAAAATGTAAGAGGGTTGTATTTTCTGCTTTGTTTTTTGTCACAACCAATGATGGAATTTTCGCTTACTTGTTAATTGAGGTGAAGATAGAGAGGGAGGATACTGATGGCTCCTCAACCAGGTTTCCTTCTTCCTCTAATACTCACCTCTCCTAGAATTTCCATTGGGCAATAATGAAGGACAGTGTCCTTTGATGTCTGTTGTCTGAACATGAGGCAATAATCTTATATTAATCTTAATGGCCCAAAGAAAGCTGGGAGCTTGAAGTTGCAGAAATTACTATTTTTGTGCAGCTCAATAAACTTTATTGTCTGGACATATACAAAGACTACAAGCTTTGTTTTAAAAAAAAATTCACATCCAGAATATTAAATATGCATAAAATTTGTGACTTATCATATATTGTAGATGATGCCCCAAAATTGGGAGCGAGGGGAATGTTTACTTTAGTGCACAGTATGTACAAACTTGGTGACATTATGATACCTTACAGTGTTTGGATCCAAAACAGTAGACCAGAACTGATTACCTATTGACACAATAGAAAAACCTGTAAGCAGAGAAATGTACAGCAAGAGGGGAGCCATTTGTTCTAATGTGTTTAAGCACTATAGCAGGAGACACAAAGCCAGAAGTAGGTAAATATTGCACAAAATTATCTTATTGTTGTCTCCATAGTGGGCAGAAAGGGATTTTCTTTTTGATCCCCCGACACCTCTCCTTAAAGCACTGATTTGGGCTCTAACTGAATCATTGTGAGTATGTCAGGCTACATGACGATTACATTCAGTTGCATCTCCATCAGACCCATGCACTCGCACAAAGCAGCCCGCTTCCCGCTTGTTTGCTCCTCCTTCCACAAACATTCAATCCCTCTACCACCAGTGAATAATGGCAGCCATGTGTACCATCTACAAGATGCACTGCAGTAACTCACCAAAGTTCCTTAGGCAGCACCTGCTAAATCCACTACCATCTGGAAGGACAAGAGCAGCATGTACCTGGGACAATCACCACCTGGAGGTTCCCCTATAAGTCACTCGCCACCCTGAGTTGGAAATATATCGCTGTTCCTTCTACTGCCGTGGGACAAAATCATAGAATTCCCTCCCTAACAGCATTGTGGGTGTACCTACACCTCAGGGACTGCAGCGGTTCAAGAAGGCAGCTCACTTTCTCAAGGGCAAATAGGATTGGGCAATAAATGTTGGCCCAGTCAGCAATGTCCATAGCCTGTAATTGAACTAAAAAATAATATGCACACACGCACAGTTTTTCCAGGATTGACCGGGTAGCAAACAAGAATGGCTGAATCTTTCCCCTCTCCCTGACCACTGGACTCTGAGTAGCACCTTTGCTAACTTCAGTGGATTTAGCCAAAAATCAAACTGGGTGTATCCCTCTCTACAAGGCACAGGCCTATGCTGGTGGTACTCACTGAATAATTGGAAGAGAAAAGGTGTTAAAATGATTTCCGACTAAGCCTGATCACATGCCAAATTTAGTATTTATAACAGAAGATAGAAGACAGTCACAAAGCTGGTTCAGGTTGTGTTGATGTCGACTCACTCGGATGCACTTCTTACAGTAGAGGACTTCACAGCTTACAGTACTTAATGTAATACTTGGCTTGTTAAGTCCTGCCCTTGCACGTGGCCCTTATATTTGGCTCTCTCCAACACCTGCTTCACCTTCACTGCTCTCAGACGCACTAGTCTGGGTGAACTGCTCCATTGGGATGGTTCGATGGGCTTGCAGTTCTGTCATGGGCACAGTGCTCAGTTGCACGCTAGAAGTTCTGGTATCGCTGTAGTAGGAGCTGTTGCAGATATAACTGTTGGACCTGGGTTTGGGGCATTTCCCCAGATATTTGAAGTGCTTTCCAAAGATGCAGCCGTTACATTCAAAGTGATTTACCAACAGCCAGCACCTCCACCGCATTTTCAATTCCGCTTGAACCTGCCAGAAAAATAGATTGAAATATAAAACAAGAGATTGGTTTGAGATTATGGATATAACGAATTATGTTGGGCATCAATTACATTTTTTTTTAATCGAACATAGCTTTACGCTTTACACATTTACCAGTCCAGGTTTTCCACAGGTCCGCAAAATTAGGAAACCCTGAAGTAGAGGCTGTATTTTTCAGTGATTTTGAGCCTCCACCATTGTCCAAGTACAAGGCAGACAGCAACTTTTAATGACTGCACAATTAAATGGAGAAATCAGGAAAGTGCTGCCTGAGCTCAGCTGCCATATGCTTCTCCAGAAGGTTTGTTCTAACAGTATCTTGCTGAGATGCTCGGTATTGAAACACATGCAATGATGTGAAGTTGCATTCTTTACCAACTAGATACCTAGTAAACCTGCCGGAAAATGTAAGGGCAGCTAGGCCCAATCCAGGGTAAATACACTATAAAATGATATGTTTTAACTGTTATATTCCAGAAAGTCAGGTGGCAAAGGATAGAACTTCAACCAATGTTTAGAAACTATTATAAGCATTTATTTACAGAGATACACATGGCAAATGTGCACTTCCGAAACCACAGTATCAGTCTGTTCCCATTTGTACGCCTGTTGATCCAACCAGAAGGATGCCAATAAAGAGGAACTGAGGGCACAACTAATATACTGTAAAAAAAAAATGAAATCCCCCAAATCTGATCAGCTAAGCTTCCTTTAAAGTGACATTCCTGAGGTTGATGGTGCTCCCTGTGGAAGGCATCAAACATGTTGGTGCTCTCACTCCATTGATATCTGGCATGGATGTAGCCATGGAAGAGAGGTAGGCAGTCAGGCTGAACGACTCCCTCTATTGCCAATGCCGGGACCTGTCCATGGCCTGTTTCTATTCATAGGAGAACAAGTTAATCCCCATTTAATGCTCACCATCTGCCTATATTAAATGCAATTAACATTAACCTCTCTGGCACTAAAATTAACTTCAACAATTGTGACGTCCCATTGCTTCAGATTTTAATCATTGTTATAGACTTTAGAAAATAAAAAGTATTTTTGTCCTTTTATCGCTCTCCCTTAATCTCGTCTTTCTTTCTCTCACTTCATTTTTTGTTTTCTGTGCATGATTTTACATTGAATTAAATACTCTGACAATTCCAGGCTCAGACTTTGCACCCCACAATAATCATTCTTCAATCTGATTAGTTATGGGGGCACAAAGTTCATGCAGATTCCACCCATAAACTGCACTGAACCAAAATGTTTGACCAATCATAGCAAGTACCAGCACAAAATCCATAGTAGCAGCTTGTATTTAGTACCTTTACTGGAGTAAAATGTCCAAGGCGCTACACACCAAGTCAAAAAGTGGTTACAATAGGGTCGCTGGTTAAAAGTTTGGTTTAAGAATTAGATTTTAATGAGAGCCTTAATGTAATGAAAGGTTTGAAAAATGGCAAAGAGGTTGAGGGAGGGAATTCCAGATCTAGGGTCCTTGTCAACTGAAGGCCGTCAATGATGGAGTGATTGAAATCAGAGATGCTCAAGATGTCAGGATTAGAGGAGCTCAGATATCTTGGGATGGCTGTGATATAAGAACAGAAGAACTAGGAGCAGGAGTAGGCCATCTGGCCTTTCAAGCCTGCTCCGCCATTCAATGAGATCAGGGCTGATCTTTTGTGGGCTCAGCTCCACTTTCCCGCCCTTATTCCTTTATTCGTCAAAAAACTATCTATCTTTATCTTGAAAACATTTAATGAAGGAGCCTCAACTGCTTCACTGAGCAGGGAATTCCATAGAATCACAATCCTTTGGGTGAAGAAGTTTTTCCTAAACTCAGTCCTAAATCTACTTCTCCTTATTTTGAGGCTATGTCCCCTAGTTCTGCTTTCACCCGCCAGTGGAAACAACCTCCCCGCATCTATCCTATCTATTCCCTTCATAATCTTATATGTTTCTATAAGATCCCCCCCTGCATCCTTCTAAATTCCAATGAGTACAGTCCCAGTCTACTCAACCTCTCCTCGTTATCCAACCCCCTCAATTCTGGGATTAACCTTGTGAATCCCCTCTGCACACCCTCCTGCGCCAGTAAGTCCTTTCTCAGGTAAGGAGACCAAAACTGAACACACTACACCAGGTGTGGCCTCACTAACACCTTATACAGTTGCAGCATAACCTCCCTAGTCTTAAACTCCATCACTCCAGCAATGAAGGACAAAACTCTATTTGCCTTCTTAATCATCTGTTGCACCTGCAAACCAACTTTTTGCGACTCATGCACTAGCACCCCCAGGTCCCTCTGCACAGCAGCATGTTTTAATATTTTATCATTTAAATAATAATCCCTTTTGCTGTTATTCCAACCAAAATGGATAACATAGGTGTGAATTAGGAGTGGGTCAGCACAGTTTAGGATGACCTCAAGTTTACAAAGGGTAGAGGAGCATGGGAGTCTGGCCAGGATTGTGTTGTAATAGTCAAATCGAGAGGCAACAATGGAACAGAAGAGAATTTCAGCAGCAGATGAGTTAAAGTTGGAGCAGGGAAATATTATGGAAGTGGGTTGCTGGTTTAGCTCAGTGGGCTAGATGGCTTGTTTTTGATGCAGAACAAGGCCAGCACCGTGGGTTCAATTCCCGTACCAGCTGAGAACTCTGAATTTTCTCTCTGTGTACCCGAACAGGTGCCGGAATGTGATGACTAGGGGATTTTCACAGTAACTTCATTGCAGTGTTAATGCAAGCCTACTTGTGACAATAAAAGATTATTTTTTAAATTTTTTATTTAAGTGAAACGAGGTTGTCTTAGTGATAGCATGGATGTGTGGTCGGAGGTCCAACTCAGAGTCTAAAATGACACCAAATAATCTGATTCAGCCTCGGAAATTTGAAGGACAGAATCAGTGAAAGGGAACCGAGTTTGTGAAAGGAATTTGAACAAAATGGCTTCAGTCTTCCCAATACCTCGATAGAGGAAATTTCTGTTTATCCTGCACTTGATGTCAGATAAGCAGTCTGATAATTTAGCCACAGTGGAGAGTTTAGACTCTGCTGGTGAGGTAGAATTCGGCATCATCAGTGTGCATTATGAAGACTGGCTTTATGGCTTTACCCAAGGACAGCATGTAGATAATATATAGTAGTAACCCAAGGAGAGATCACTGGGGGAAACCAGTGGCAAACATGGGGGTCAGTTAGCACAGTTGGCTATATGGCTAGAACTTTGGTGCAGAAGAATGTTAACAGCACAGGTTCAATTCCAGTATTGGGACTCAATTCCCACATTGGAAATCATTTGCAGAATGGCACCAGGTGAGTTGTTCAAATGGGGAGCTGGTGCAAATGTGATGGGCCAAATGGCCTCCTTCTGCGTTGTAACAATTCTGTGATTGTGCTAAAATTCTGAGGGGGTTTGAAAGAGCAAATGCTGAGGGAATGTTTCCCTTCATGAGGAAATCTAGAACTGGGGGCACAGTTTCAAAGTAAGTGACCTGCCATTTAAGACAACATTGGGGAGGGTTTTTATCTCTCAGAGGGTTATTTATCTTTGGCATTTTCTAGAAAGTGGTGGAGGCTGGGTCACTGAATATTCAATCAAGGGTGAATTAGACAGATTTTTCATCCACAAGAGAGTTCAGGGTTATGAGGGATAGGCAGGAATGTGGAAATGAGGCCAGAATCTGGTTGAATGCAGAACAGGCTTGATGGGCCAAATGGCCGATTAGAATTCCACAGTGCAGAAGGAGGTTGCCGAAGAGCCGCGAGGTTTTGCTGCAGCTTTATAAACCCCTGGTTAGACCACACTTGCAATATTCTGTCCAATTCTGGTCACCTCATTATAGGAAGAATGTGGGTGCTTTCGAGAGAGTGCAGAGGAGATTTACCAGGATGCTGCCTGTACTGGAGGGCGTGTCTTATGAAGAAAGGTTGAGGGAGCTAGGGCTTTTCTCACTGGAGCGAAGAAGGAAGAGAGGTGACTTGATAAAGGTGTGAAAGGTGATGAGAGGCATGGATCGATTGGATAGCCAGCGACTTTCCCCAAGGGCGTAAATGGCTGTCACAAGGGGACATAATGTTAAGGTGATTGGAGGAAGGTATAGGGGAGATGTCAGAGGTAGGTTCTTTACACAGAGAGTGGTGGGTGCGTGGAATGCAGTGCCAGCAGAGGTGGTGGAGTCAGAGTCATTAGGGACATTTAAGTGACTCTTGGACAGGCACATGGACAGCAGTACATTGAAGGGGTATAGGTTAGGTTGATCTTAGATTAGGATAAATGGTCGGCACAACATCATGGGCTGAAGGACCCGTACTGTGCTGTTCTATCTTCTATGTTCTAAGAGGCCATTTGGTCCATTGAGTCTGCACCGACCCTCTAAAAAAGCACCCTACCTACCCTACCACTGTAAACCCATAACCCCAACTAATTTACATATCTTTTGGACACTAAGGGGCAATTAACATGGCCAATCCATCTAACCTGCACTTCTTTGGACTGCTCCTGCTCCTATTTCCAGGATGATCCTGGGAATGAGAGCAATTTTGGCAGAGGGTGAGAAAATTCTTTATTGTATTTGTGTGGTTGGTAGGAGAACAAAGATTTTAAATGGGAATGGAACACAGATTCACAAAGGAGCTGAAAGTACCAGAGGGAGACAGCCTATGGTGTGATTTAGCGAGAAGAGCAACAACACCATCATGACAGTCGCAATGGGACAAGTGGTACATGGTATAGCCAGGCAGGAAGGTGTCACTAATAGGAAAATTGTATTGAGCCTTGGTGAGACTGCATGTGGAATATTGTTAAGGTCCCCTTATCTTAGAAGGATGTACTTGCCATGGAGGGTGCACAACAGAGTAGGCTCACCAGACTTATTCCTGGGATGGTGGGATTGTCTTCTGAAAAGTCAATGATGAAATTGGGCCTGTATTCTCGACCGTTTTGAAGAATGAATGGTGACTCATTGAAACATATAAAATTCTTACAGTGTAGATGTAGATAGGATATTTCCTGTGAATATAGAACCAGGAGACACAGCCTCAGAATAAGAGGCAGGTCATTTCAAACTGAGGTGAGAAGGAATTTCTTCACTCATAGGGCGGTGAATCTTTGGAATTCTTTATTCCAGCGCTCCGCGGGTGCTCAAATCATTGAGCATGTTCAAGACAGAAATCGGTAAAATTCTGGATACTAATGACATCAAGGGATATGGCGATGGTGGGGAAAAATGGCATCTTTGGAGCTAATCAGCCATGATCCCGCTTGAATGGCGGAAAGCTTGATGGGCTGAATGGACTATTCCTCCTGTGTTCCCATGAAAGAGTCATCACCCCTCAGCCAAATGTCTGTCAATATTGGGACATAACATAAGAACTAGGTGCAGGTTTAGGCAATTCAGCCCCTCATGCCTGCTCTCTCATATGATGTTGATGCAATCACCGACGGCGGGTGGGCAGAATGGTGACACAGTGGTTAGCACTGCTGCCTCACTCCGCCAAGCATACGGGTTCAACTCAGGCCACGAGTGACTCCGTTTGCATGTTATTCCCATGTCTGCATGGGATTCCTCCGGGTGCTCTGGTTTCCTGCCAGAGTCCAAAGATATGCAGGTTTGGTGGTTTGGCCATGCTAAAAACATTGCCCATTAGTGTCCAGGTTAGGTGGGGTTACAGGGATAGACTGGGGGAGTGGGCCTAGGTAGTGTGCTCTTTCAGAGGGTTAGTGCAGACTTGATGGGCTGAATGGCCTTCTTCTACACTATAGGGATTCTATTACATTACCTCATTGACCTCATCGAGGGCAAGGGTCTCATTCACAACTGAATGTACATTCTGCAGGGAGATTCATAGAGGGCCCAGCAGTGGGAGGCGTGAGTTACGAAAGTGAAGGTGATTAGGCCCTTCACAGAAGTTCAGAGAAGCCCTACAATGCAGAAGGAGAACATTCGGCCCAATCAGTCTGCACCGACCCTCCGAAAGAGCACCCTACCCATGTCCAGTCCCCCATTTAGCTTACTGAGCTAAATCGCTGGCTTTTAAAAAAGCAGACCAAGCAGACCAGCAGCACGGTTCGATTCCCGTACCAGCCTCCCCGGACAGGCGCCGGAATGTGGCGATTAGGGGCTTTTCACAGTAACTTCATTGAAGACTACTCGTGACAATAAGCGATTTTCATTTCATTTCATTTTCATCCACCGTGTCCTATGTCCATAACCTACACACCCCTGGACACGAAGGGGCAATTTAGCATGGCAATCCACCTAACCCATATATCTTTGGTAGGAAACCGGAGCACCTGGAGGAAACCAGGGAGAATGTACAAACTCCATGCTGACAGTCAGCAAGGCTGGAATTGAACCAGGTCCCTGGCATTATGATGCAGCAGTGCTAACCACTGTGCCACCCCCTCCCTACCCCCTTGTCCTCATTTCACACTGAGTGGAAAAGTCTGTCAGAGAGTATTTTTTTTGAAAATTTAGAGTCCCCAATAATTTTTTCCAATTAAGGGGCAATTTAGCGTGGCCAATCTACCTATCCTGCACATTAGAATTAGAATTAGAATTAGAACAGTACAGCACAGAACAGGCCCTTCAGCCCTCGATGATGTGCCGAGCAATGATCACCCTACTCAAGCCCACGTATCCACCCTATATCAGTAACCCAACAACCCCGATTAACCTTATTTTTTTTTAGGACACTAAGGGCAATTTAGCCTGGCCAATCGACCTAACCCGCACATCTTTGGACTGTGGGAGGAAACCGGAGCACCCGGAGGAAACCCACGCACACACGGGGAGGACGTGCAGACTCCGCACAGACAGTGACCCAGCCGGGAATCGAACCTGGGACCCTGGAGCTGTGAAGCATTGATGCTAACCACCATGCTACCGAGCTGCCCTAATCTTTGCCCTAACCCACATCTTTGGGTTGTGGGGGTGACACGCAGACACGGGGAGAATGTGCAAACTCCACACGGACAGTGACCCAGGGCCGGGATTCGAACCCAGGTCCTTAGCGCCGTAGGCAGCAATGCTAACCACTGTGCCACCGTGCTGCTCTGTCAGAGAGTATAGTGGGGCCATCTAGGGTTGCTGCTCATGTGGAGGCAGCGGTGGACCCCCAATGAGTCTGCTGGAGGATAACAAGAGAGAGGTAGAGTATCGGACGGCAGACTGTTTGCAATCCACCGGAAAGTCTGTGGGCATGGAATGAACAGCCGGCAATGTGTGCTTGCCACTGACAGCAATATTCTGCCCCTGAAAAAGGCGCAGTTTTATGGGATGTAATGAGGTGGGTCCACTAGAGGGAGCACTTGCACAGGACATGCAGGACAAGGAGGCCCGGAATAATTGGCAGAGTGAGAAAGAGGCAGACCCACCAAATCACTTACCTATGAATACAAAAAGACAGTCCAACTTTATTTTGGTCCCAGACAGAAATTGTTGACAGTAAAACTAATTTTACTGAAAATATATTGTGTGGCTTGCATTAAAATCAGAAAATAAACACACTGAGGAACCTGACACTGATAATGCAGATAAATTGCAATCCAACTGAAACTCTGTGGGCATGGAATGAACCAAGGGACCCAGGAATGGATCAAGGGACCAATGAAGGTCACCCAATTCAAGGTAAGTATAAAAGTTCAGGAGGCCCGAGAAGGCAAATTTTAAAGCAATTTAATTCAACAACAAAAGTTAACTGCTTATGCAGCAGTAGTTCTGCTAAAATTAATCAACTTCCACAGTACAAACTCTGCCTCATTTTTGAAACAAGCACTATGGCTCCTCAATATGCAAAGGGCTAATTTAGGCTTAAGGTGGCTGATAAGGAGACCAGAATATTGCCTGAGCCAATATCGCTCTATTTCAGGCCCCTCGGATATAGCCCCACAAAATGGAATCTGAGAAACAAACGAGGTCAAAGGATTGAGAAATTAAATTCTCAAAGTAAAGTGTGATCAATCAGCTCTGACTCACACGATATATTTTTCAGTGTGGATGCTTTGGCGAGTGTTGATGTATTTGCCATAGTTTGGTGTTGCATCTCGTACAGCCAAGGCCAGCCATTTACTCTATCCAAGCCTTGCTTGACCTTTTGATAATGGTGACCTATTTATTTCTATTCTGTCTGTCAGTCACACCATCGAGACTCTGCACGAGCATAACACTGGTGGAGCTTTGTTTCCCCTCCTTTTAAACTGGCAATTGTTTATTGGGTGGGGGTTGGGAGAGGGAAGAAGAGGGACGTTGATGCAAAAATGGTCAACAGCAGCCAATGTGTGAACATTGCAGGTGAACATTGCAGCAACGGCAGGTCGGTTTAGAGCGTATGCCAGACGCAATTGCGGCTATTGAGAACTGTGTCACCGTGTTGTGGACCCACTCATCATTTTGAAGTCGTTTTGGGGCCGCGTGCGACAGCACGGCGTGTTTCATTACAAATCCGCCCCTGTGCTTTTGCACTAATTACTGACTCACTTCCTTATTCCTGAACCAGGGTGCTGAGGCCAACCTCTGTTGGGGTCACCTGACTGAACACCGGCCAAGAATCAAATCTGTATTATTCCTGGTTCTCTGTTAAAGAGCACAAGAGTTATCCTCACAATAAACACTCCGTTAACCTGGAGACTTTCTTACAAGACAGCATCCTGTCAGTTCCTTACCTCTCCATTGGCAAAGCAATACAGTAAAGCCACCAGAAAACCCTGCAGAGGAAGAAAAGAGTATTGTTGGAGGTTGAATTATTGCCACCGGCTCTCTGTATTACAGTGCAACAAAGCTGTAGTGAATATAGCACAGATTAGTCAATTAGCCCTTTCGTTAAACTAAAGATACTGACAGTAATTCATGTTTGCTCCATCACAGCTCATGATTGTTTTCCGAGGGCACCGTGGGATGGGCAATAAATGTAACCGTGGCTGCGCATCCCAAGATCGATTTTTTAAAAATTGGTCCAGGAAGGATCATTCTGTTGTGACAGGCTTGTATTGTGATTACAGTTCCATATAACTCACTTAAAAAAAAACAGCCATACTTGTGCAAAGTGTCCGAAATCCTCTGTTTTTCCTTTCATTGTTATTGCAGGAACTAAAAGGTTCAATTTCCTACAATCTATCTGCATAAAGCAGGGCACCATCTTCATTTCTCTCTGACTGACCTAGTCTTGTGTTTAGTTTGGAGGGGTTATCAGCCACAGGTTCTATATCTGACGCCCTAGCATCAAACAGCTGTCAATCATTCCTCGCCCATTGAGAATAATGATGATGCAATGGCATGAGATGGAAAGATAGAATTTGCTCCAAGTGTTGATAATTCTAAGTCTGTGATCAAATATAAGCTGCTTATTAAGGGAGTGTAAGTATTTACCATTTCTGTATGCTGTGGAACTGCTGGATAGTATCTATATAGCAATAAAAATACAATTGATACTTTAGTCAAGTATGCAGGTTCTTCATAAGTTGGTGGAAGCACTGACTACAGAGGCAACTTACTATTAAAGTTGATCTGTCAGCCTTGGTTTGATGAGTAATATTCTGACCTCTGGGTCAGATGGCTTTGATTCAACTCAAACTCCAGTGGTTTAAATAAATAACCCAGTTGACAATTCTGAGCCATACCGAGGCAGTATTGCACTGTTTGAAGTGCTATCTTTAAACCCAGGCCCAATCCGTGTGATCAGATGCAGAGGATCCTACTGCACCATTCAAAGAAGAGCAGTGGAATTCACCCAGTGTTCAACAGTTATCTTCAAGCAACAACACTAATACGCATATCAGATTGTTTATCTCGCTGCTGTTTATGAGACCTTGTGCTGATTGCAAGTTCAAATGCTGCTCCATTAGCTGTGGAGCCCTTTATGAAATCCTGGGAATGTGAGATGTCCGATGTGATGTGATTTATTGGGCCTGTTTGATGCGCGAGCACAAATCCCGTTGTGGCCGCTAAATCTTGTGAGAGGGTGTGGTGAATGTATTGCTGTAACAATTCACCATGTGCTTATCTGTATTACGCTGTTGCCCATATGGGCTCCATCTATGGACCATTGTATGGTATTGCCTATAATGTAGCATGCTGGGGCCTGTGTGGGCTCCGCCCCTGACTCCACCCCTTGAGGGGAGGTATAAAGAGCAGTTGCCCTGTAGGCGGCTCCCACTAACAGATCGGTCGCAGGCAGGGACTGTTCTAGTTGATTAAAGCCACTGTTTACTTCTACTCCTGGTTGTGTGTGAAATGATGGTTGCATCAATTTAATCAACGACAACACCACTATGGAATCGGCCCTCAAACCTGACCGACTGGAACTCGATCCGCAGGCCGCGGAGGCGGAAGATATTTTTTCGCACTGGCTCCGCTTTTTCAAGGCCTACCTCGCCGCCTCCTCCTCGCCTTCCATCTCCGACGAACAGAAGCTGAGTCACCTCCACGCACGGGTGAGCCATCGAATCTCTGTTCAACTCGAGGAAGCCTCCACCTACGCAGATGCCCTCGCGATGCTAGAGCGCCTCTACGTAAAGCCCGTGAACGAGGTTTATGCCCGGCATCTCCTCACCACTCGCCGCCAGCATCCTTCGGAATCGCTGGAAGAGTACCTACGCAACCTCAAAGTTCTTGCACGAAGCTGCAATTACCAGACTGTTACAGCCACTCAACATATGGATGTCGCCATCCAGGACACATACGTGGCTGGCGTCAGGTCCAACTACGTGAGACAGCGCCTACTTGGAAAAGGTGCCCTAGACCTGGAAGAGACGGTAAAATTAGCCTCCTCTCTGGAAGTAGCGTTCCAAAGCCTTAACGTGTTCCTGTCCGATCACGCGACCCTCATGTGGACCAGCGACCAAAGAATACCCCAGGCCTGTGCTGCGTGACTGCCCGCCCACCATGGGGGGCTATCCTGTTATTTCTGCGGCCAACTTCCACACCCCCGGCAGCGCTGCCCTGCCCGGAACATGAACTGCAGTGACTGCGGGAGAAAAGGACATTTTGCTAAAGTCTGCCTGGCCAGGTCCAAAAATTCGAAATCGCAGGCCCGACCCTCAGACTCACAGGCCCGCAGATCCCGCAGGGTGGCAGCGTGTCTGCCGGCTCCGCCCACCCCCGGACGCATCATCGGCCTCGTACTGTCCGTGGGGGGCAGCCATCTCCAAGCCCGCACAAAATTTGCGACTCATGGGGGTCGCCATCTTGGCCATACTCGCCCACGCGGCTCGTCACGTGCGATTCATGGGGGCCGCCATCTTGGACGCCATCTTCCTCAACGCCCGAAATGTGCGACCGATGGGGACCGCCATCTTGGCCGCCATCTGCACCGCCGCCTGATATGTGCAACCAACGGGGGGCAGCCATCTTGGGACCACCCCAGCACCTTCGACCACACCGGCTACCCGCAACTCAGCGCGGTCACCCTTGACCAGTCGCGACCCAAACACCTCCGGAGCTCTGTGATGACCATCCGGGTAAATGGTCACGAAACGCCCTGCCTCTTCGACTCCGGGAGCACAAAGAGCTTCATTCATTCAGACATGGTAAGACGCTGCTCGCTCCCAATCTTCCCGGCGCATCAAACCATCTCCCTCGCTTCTGGGTCGCACTCCGTGCAAGTCCAAGGGTGCACTACCGCAACCCTCGCAATACAGGGCGCCGAGTACGCCAATTTTAAATTATATGTACTCCCCGACCTCTGCGCTCCTCTTCTATTGGGACTGGGTTTCCAATGCAACCTCAGTTCGGCGGGCCCCTACCCCCACTCACCGTATGTAGCCTCGCGACCCTAAAGGTCGACCCTCCCCCGCTCTTCGCAAATCTCACCGCCAACTGCAAACCAGTCGCCACTAGAAGCAGGCGGTACAGCATCCAGGATCGGACTTTTCTCAGGTCCGAGGTCCAGCGACTCTTGCGGGAGGGATTCATCAAGGCCAGTAATAGCCCCTGGAGAGCCCAGGTTGTGGTCGTCAGGACCGGGGAAAAGAACCGGATGGTTGTAGATTACAGCCAAACCATAAACTGGTACATGCACCTCGATGCGTACCCCCTCCCCCGGATAGCGGACATGGTTAATCAGATCGCACACTACCGGGTGTTCTCCACGGTGGATCTGAGGTTTGCATACCACCAGCTCCCAAACCACCCGGAGGACCGCCACTACATGGCTTTTGAGGCAGACGGCCGCCTCTTCCACTTCCTCCGGGTCCCCTTTGGCATCACGAACGGGGTCTCGGTCTTCCAAAGAACGATGGACTGAATGGTGGACCAGTACGGGCTGGGGGCCACATTTCCATACTTGGACAACGTCACCATCTGCGGCCACGATCAGCAGGACCACGATGCCAACCTCCAGAGATTTCTCCAAACTGCCCGAACCCTTAACCTCACTTACTACAAGGTGAAATGCGTTTTCCGCACAACCAGACTAGCGATCCTTGGCTATGTCGTGGAAAACGGGGTTCTCGGACCCGACCCCGACCATATGCACACCCTACTGCAACTCCCCTTTCCCCACTGCCCCAAGGCCCTGGAAAGGTGCCTCGGGTTCTTTTCATATTACGGCCAGTGGGTCCCCAACTATGCGGACAAAGCCCGCCCACTAATCAAGGCCACCATCTTCCCACTGGCGGCTGAGGCCCACCAGGCCTTCAGTTGCATCAAGGCGGATATCGCCAAACCCGTGATGCGTGCAGTGGACGAGTCTGTCCCCTTCCAGGTGGAGAGCGACGCATCAGAGGTCGACCTCACCGCTACCCTCAATCAGGCAGGCAGGCTCGTAGCGTTTTTTCACGAACCCTCACCGTCTCCGAAATTCGGCACTCCTCAGTCGAAAAGTAGGCCCAAGCCATCGTGGATGCCGTACGGCACTGGAGGCACGACCTCGCTGGTAGGAGGTTTACCCTCATCACCGATCAACGATCGGTAGCCTTCAAGTTCGATAATGCACTGCGGGGCAAGATCAAAAATGATAAGATCTTGAGGTGGAGGATCAAACTCTCCGCCTATAATTACGAGAAAGTGTATCGTCCTGGGAAGCTCAACGAACCCCCAGATGCCCTGTCCCGCGGCACATGCGCCAGCGCGCAAGATGACCGACTATGTGCTATCCACGATGACCTCTGCCACCCGGTGGTCACCTGGCTTCTCCACTACATCAAGGCCCGAAACCTGCCTTACTCCACAGAGGAGGTCAGAGCCATGACCAGGGACTGTCATATCTGTGCAGAGTGTAAGCCGCACTTCTATCGACCAGATAAGGCCGAACACCCCGATGGCCGACAGGATACGGTCTCTCTCCGGGACCTGGCACCCGCAGGTTCCACTACCACTGCCACCCCATCTTACCCCGCCCAACTTACGCTGACCAGCACCCACTCCCCTACGTGACATCCGCACCCCCTCCCGCCTGCCATTCCCCCTTCACCGACTCACAGGAATGAAGCGCCAGAAGACATGCTCCTGAAATCCACGTCTGTACCCACACCGGCGACTTCACTACCGATGCCAGCACGGATGTGTTCGATGCCCGGGCCAGCACGATACCAGAGCTTTGGCGACCACAGCGCACAATCCGTGCGCCAGACAGGTTGAACTTATGAACCCATCACCCCCGCCGGACTTCATTTTTTTAACAGGGGGTGAATGTGGTGAATGTATTGCTGTAACAATTCACCATGTGCTTATCTGTATTACGCTGTTGCCCACATGGGCTCCACCTATGGACCATTGTATGGTATTACCTATAATGTCGCATGTTGGGGCCTGTGTGGTCTCCGGCCCTGGCTCCACCCCTTGAAGGGAGGTATAAAGAGTAGTAGCCCTGTAGGTGGCTCTCAGTAGCAGAGCAGTCACAGGCAGGCACTGTTCTAGTCGATTAATACCACAGTTTACATCTACTCTCTGTTTCGCGTAAATTGATGGTCTCATCAGAGGGTCATAATGGACTTTGTGCCACGTGTCATGATATGCAAACATGTAACCAATGAACACTCAGAATAAGACACAACCAATTTCCTTGGCAAGTTCATCCCATATTTGGCCACACACACCACGGCCCTACACAACCTGGTGAAAACAATCAACCACCTTTGAGTGGAAGGCGGAGCACCGAACAGAGTGGCTGGAGCTGAAAGCCAAGCTCACCACTGCACTGTCCTTGCATTCTTTGACCCAGACCGAGAGAAGAAGATGTCCACAGATGCGAGTCAGGATGGCATTGGGGCGGTGTTGCTTCAAAGAGATGACACGTCAACCTTGGTACCAGTAGCTTACGCATCACGGGCAATGACACCCACTAAGACCAGATATGTGCAGATTGAGAAGGAGTGTTTAGGTCTTCTCACCGACATCCTCAAATTTCATGATTATGTCTACGGCCTGCCAACATTTACTGTTGAGACGGATCATAGGCCTCTGGTCCACATCATCCAAAGGGACCTGAACGACATGACGCTTTGTTTGCAGAGAATTGTGCTCAAACTCCGGAGGTATGATTTCAACTTGGTGTACACACCTGGCAAGGAGCTCATCGTCGCCGTGCATTGTCCCACTCCGTCAACTCACCCAGTGAACTACTGGAGATTATCCAGCACATCGAATCGCAGGTACAACTGTGTGCAGGCACTCTCCCGGCAACAGATGAGAAGATCATTCTCATCTGAGAAGAGACGGCCAATGACCCCCTGTTGCAGCAAGTCATCCACAACCTCAGCAATGGCTGGCAGAAAGGGCAATGCCCTCAATTCTACAACGTCAAGGATGACCTGACGCTGATCGACGGCATCCTGCTCAAGCTGGACAGAATAGTCATCCTGCTATGTTTCCAGAGCATGGTGCTGCGGCAGATTCATGAGGGACACCTAGGCGTAGAAATGTGCAGACGTAGGGCCCGGAAAGCTGTCTACTGGCCCGGCATCCACCAGGACATCACGGACATGGTCCTGAACTGCGAAACCTGTCAGAGATTCCAAACAGCGCAGAGCAAGGAGAAGCTCCAATCACATGACCTAGAGACCTCTCCGTGGTCCAAGTTTGGCATTGACCTATTCCACAAGAATGGTCACGACTATATCTTAATCATTGATTACTTTTTGAACTATCCTGAAGTGCCGAAGCTGCCAGACCTCACCTCACGAACCGTCATCAAAGCGTGTAAAGAGACATTCTCACGGCATGGCATCCCGAACACCGTGCTTCCACGGTCGAGAATGGTCCACATTTGCCAAGAGCTACAATTTCAGGCATGTCACCTCCAGTCCGCATTATCCGCAGTCCAATAGCAAAGTCGAAAAAGGGGTGCACGCCGTTAAGCAGCTCATCCGCAAGGCCTCGGACACCACTTCCGACATACACTTTGCACTACTTGCATACCGGGCGACTCTCTTGTCCACTGGCATGTCGCCGGCTCAACTGCTGATGAACAGGGACCTGCGGCTGACACTTCCAGCCATACACCTGCTCAACCTTGGTCACCTCCCGATGCTGCAGAAGATGCAGCAGCTTCGCGACAGCCAGAAGCAGGGCTATGACGCATATGCCACCGATCTGGACGTGCTACCCCTGGTAGACACGGTCAGGATCAATCAAGATACCGGATGGTGGGTGGTCTGCTCCGGCTGTCGTTGTTCGATAGGCCTCGCCCAGGTCCTACGTCATACGTTTGGCTAATGGCTCCATTGTGCAAAGGAATCGAAGGGCACTCTGAAAAGGTGCTTGCCCACAACCACTTTCCCCTCCATTTCCACATGTCGAATTGTCACCTCCAGACATCTCGAACCACAAGGATACCAGTTGTGCTTCCCATGCGCCTGTCAAGACACCGTCAGCCCCTCCACCACCTCTCCGGTGGTCGACGAGGATCAGACGCAAGCCTCAGAGACTTGTTTTGTTTGTTCTGTTCTATATTCCTCAGTCAGCCACATTAGACAGGCACATTCACATGTATATACATCTAAAAAAAAACTAAAAAAGGGGAGATGTCATAATATGCAAACATGCAACCAATGAACACTCAGAATAGGACACAACCAATGGGCAGTCAGGACACTCAGAGGTGGCATCACCACAAGGGGGCATGACACAAACACTATAAAAGGGATGAGGCACTCACACCCTGTCTCTTTCCACAGACAGACATCTAGAGAGTTATACAGGGTTGATCAGCATCATCACACCCCAGCACATGGCTTAGAGCAAGCTGGTACAGTTAGACTGAGTTACTACAGTTAGATTAGCAGAGAGTCGAACTAATTTGAGAACTGTGTTAATAGTTCAATAAACACATTGAACTCATTTCAGAGTCTGCAGCATCCTTTAGTTAAGACTGCATCAAGTAGCAGCCTGTGTTATCCGAAGCAGCATAACACAACACCACAGAGGTCTCAGTTTGAGATCTTCTCTGCCCTCCTCACCGGTGACACGATCATATTCATGCCCGGAAAGAGCATGAACCTGATTTCCATTATTTTCAATCAATTTAAATATAATTAAATGGCTTGATGCAACCATCAAGTCACTCGACACATGAGTAGAAGTAAACCGTGGCTTTAATCAACTTAGAACAGTGCCTGCCTGCGACTGAACCAATACTGAGAACCGCCTACAGGTCGACTGCTCTTTATACCTCCCTTCAAGGGGAGGAGCCATGGGCAGAGCCCATACATGCCCCAACATGTTCCCCTATGGATAATGCCATACAATGGCCCATAGGAGAAGCCCACAAGGGCAACAGCATAGCACAGATACAAATACAAGGGCAACAGCGCAGATACAAATACAATGGTGGATTATTGGCATAATACATTCACCACATGGCTTCAAGCTATTCCTTCCAGCCCTACCCCCGGCGACGTGACATCATGCCAGCGTGAATCACGACATCACAAATC
The DNA here is from genome assembly GCF_902713615.1 of Scyliorhinus canicula. NCBI lineage: Eukaryota > Metazoa > Chordata > Chondrichthyes > Carcharhiniformes > Scyliorhinidae > Scyliorhinus > Scyliorhinus canicula. Next base: position 55,972,430 of record NC_052163.1, read on the forward strand.
GGAAACCAGTCGTGATGATCATGCCTGGATGCCTGGAGGCCCCGGGGTTCAGTGCCGAGGCTGTGTCAGGGGACAAATCCTTCTCCATTGCTGGAGGTGGGGGTGCTTCCCCTTATGTGTGGTGGGGAGAGAGAGAGGCGTGGGGGCGGGGAGGGAAGAAGGGAGATTGTGTTCGCCGATTCTTTTGTGGTGGGGGGGGGGGGGGTCACCCTGTAGATTGTTTGGGGGGCCTCCATGGTTGTGGATGGTGGGAGTGAGTTCAGTGTTCCCTGTAAAGATGGCGCCCCAATCTTTGTGTAACCAGGATTGCTTGCTCTATAAGGCCTCACATTACCAGAGTGATTGCACAAAACATGCTGTTATACCCCGACAGGATGCCCAAGGATCTGCAACATCAGAGTCCTGTGGCTTGACCTGAATGTGATCTACCCAGATGAAGGGGCGGAGCTAACCCCACTTTTCCTAGGACTGCTGGGATATAAATTCCCCGGCCCAGAGTGGGCTGAGCGTGGGGACTCTTTGGGGAGTAGGAGGAGTGTATCGTAACCTGAATAAAACTGAACTTTTCCACAGACTTTGCTTCCGAGTGGTCGCTTGCCTGAGACTTTGCACATGCCCATCGACTTCTTTCAGAAAAAGTATCAGAAAATGTTTCTGAGGAGCAACACGATGTTCAGTCAAAACCTGTCATTTTACCATTTTTTCAGAAAATTCCACTTAATACATTAGCCCTTTGATTTTCCCTTCAGGAGAGCATTGCTGACCGATAACCAAAAGCAAAAGTCTGCGGATGCTGGATGCTGAGATTAAAAACAGAGTGTTGGAAAAACACAGCTGGTTTGGGAGCATCTGTGGAGAGAGAGGCGCATGTGGGACCCAAAGAAGAAGAGTCAGACTGAACTCGAAATGTCAACTCTGCTTCTCTCTCTCCACAGATGCTGCCAGACCTGACTGATAACTCGGGAGTACCTAGCTGTAGGGAGAAAAAAGTTAATGTTTCGAGTCCATTTAACTCTGTTTTCTCTCCCTGCAGATGCTGCCAGACTCACCGGGTTTCCCCAGCATTCTCTGTTCTTGTTTCAGATCCCAATAACACCAATGGTATTTTGCTTGTACTGTCCGAAAACTAGCCCAGCATCTCTTTACTTCAACTGAATCGGGTCCAAACTCTCTCAAGATTTTGATGAAGGATGTTTACATGTGTTTGCAACGTAGACACTCCAGGTCAGGAAAAAAAAACCAATCTCAACTATTGCCGTTCTGAAAAGAGGAGGACATGGTCAAGAAGTGCTTATAGGATGGGATGGACCATCATTGCCCACAGAGGCAATAGTTTCCATCTGGCATCTGCATTTCCTTGCTGAGGCTAGCACTACAGCACTCAGGTGAGGAACTCCACTTAACCATCTGAAAGGGTGAAATGTAAAAGGGCGTTTCCCTTTTATTCAATTATCCCAACAAGGTGACTATTTTTAACTGTATGATTCTTTTTAGTTTTCCTCCAACTGCTCTTGATTTATTCACTCTGTGACTGAGATGACACTAAATCTCAACCTCATGATGATTCAATTGTATTTTATACAAAGAATTCGAATCAAGTACCTTGTGTCAGGATTAAAAAGGCTTGTGTCAGATGCGACCCCCCTCGCTCCCCCGCAATGGCGGAGGTCGCCGGTGCATATTGTGGTCCCACCGATGTCCACAGTGTTTTTCACACCCTATGCCAAGGGGGAACTAGCCACAAGGGGTGGGGGGAGGGGACCGGAAGATCCAGTTGGCATAACGGGCTGAAAAATTCAGCCCTTGATGTTCTGATCTAACTTTTGGTGAGTGATGCCCGATCAATAAGCACAGAAATGAAGGAGTAGTCCGAATCGAAGGCTTTAATCTACAAGAAGTGTGCCCAGCAGCTTGAGTACAGAAAGAACAATGGCTGCTGGGAAACACGGGTTCTTATACTCCGCCTCGTGGACAGAGCTACCTTCATCTTGACCAATGGGAAAACAACACTTGGGCCAATGGGCAGCGAGCCTTCTCCACCAATAGCAGCTCACACTCCCAGGTACCGTAGTACCTCTAGTCATACTACCACAGTGAGTTACTCCTTGCCCATTTTGCCAAACAGATTGCAAGCGTCATAGTTTGATATCCTCATTAGCTGGTACTATTCCACAGCAACAACACACAGAGAGAATACAGTCTGTTAAATAAATATATCAGTGCTAATGCATTTCTTCAGTAAACAACAGGAAGGGGTGAATGTTTCAGCAGTTTAGTTGGGTTGCATAAGAGCATGCACTTATGTTTAAACATCTTTCCCTGCTGATGCTCGGACATGATTGGAGAGGTTTTTTTCAATATTTATTGGGAATCTGAATTTCAGTGTTGGTGCGGCTCAAGACTGTACGTCATAGTGGCTGGCACATTTGTACCAAATAACATGTCCCTTTGACTGTTTGCAATAGGGAGAGTAATGACCAAACTCAACTAGTCCATGCTTGAAAAACTCAGAATAATGTCAAAGACAAGGTGTGATTCTGCAATTGGACAGCATTTGTTGAATAATTCCAAGTGTGCTGGGCATTACACTAACAGCTAATTTAAGATTAATAACCAGGCTCGCAATACTTTCTAGAAGCCAACCATATTCATACGCAGGGGCCTGTCATCTGCAGGCAAAAGGAACATGTCCAGGCATTTGAATGAAACAAAAGCCTGGGAGACACAGTTCCCTGGTGCATTCTACAAGGCAATACCTCAACCAATGAGAGGTGACTAGCCAAACAATCAGCGTCCGTTTCTCATGTACTGTAAATTATTGTCCCTTTTGAAAATTGACATTCTTGCATTTGTTGTGACGAGAGCAGGACAAAAAAGCTTTGGTAGCATGTATCTTTTTTCAACAATCCCTAATATTTGTTCTTCAGATGTGGATATGCCAGCAAGGCCGCATTCCTTTCAAACTAAAAGAGTGGTGTCTGATTTTGTAACTACCTGGCTAGCCAGGCTGCTGTAGATAGCATGAAGAGACTGGAGATATATGTGGGCCAAAACAGTAAGGATGTCAGGTGGCACACATGAGGGAGCGAGTTGAGGCTCAACAGATTACTTTTTCGTTTTGTGGTTATTATTTTCCTGGTGCAAGCTTATAAATTACCAATTTTTGTGTTCAATTTCACACATTGTCAAGTTTGCTTTTATGGCCTCTAGGTTGTATCACTGGCGCAGAACTTCTGTGTCCCAACAGCTCAGTTCCTCATTTAAGAATAAAGGCAAAACACTTCTCTCAATTTTACTGCGGTTGCAATGTGTAATTAACGGTTCAACACATGGCGGCAAACTGCAGCTTGAGCTGCACTTCCCAAACTGATGATCTCTGCCACACAGAAAGGCAAAGCAACAGGTCCTTGGACAAACCATTGTGCCAAAGATCTCCCCCAAGTCAGACACCATCTTGACTTGGACACAGTATTGTATTTAAAGGAAAACCTGTTGTTGAATTGTGATCTTGAAAGTGACATGGATATGGTCGTGGTCAAACCAGACCACTGTAATCGAGTCAAAATCCTAGAACTCCCTACCCAGAAATACTCTGGCAGAACCTTCACCACATCAACTGCGGCAGTTCGAGAGGAAGACCCCAGCCCCACAATCTCAAGGTCAACTAGGATTGGCTTGCCAGCCACACTCACATCCCCAGAATGAATGAAACAAATAGATCACCTTCACCCTTGGTAGATAATAGTATGGGGACTGTGTTTGGAATCTGAGCTCATGAGCTCTTAACAAACAGACAAAATAAACAGCTTATTGTCGCTCTTAAAATTGAGGGCAAGGAATGAACATGCATGACACCCATGTAATTACTGAGGCTTTCATTGAAGAATTCTTGCTGGTACCTGAAAGGAGCTGATCGCCAGCTGAAGAAAGAGACGGATGTGTTGCAGGAAACCCTGAACCTGTTCGTCTGTCAGGAAGATGAATACAAACTCGTGGATCCCAAGCAATGGTATCAGCACCAAAGTCGACCTGGCCAACCTATAATATTGGGGGATGAAATTGGTTTTGGTTTGATGGATTCTTTGTTCTGGAGACCTTGTTTCTTTTGGAATAGCAAATTTCAACATGCTCTCTTTGACAACTGCTGTGTCAATGTTAGGGAAATGCATCGCTTGAGTCACTGACCAACTCCATTTCCGGAGCTCGTAATGTGCTATCCCAAGATGGAGATACAATCAAACAGCAAAATACAGAGGTATCTTGAAACTCAGCCAAAATCATTTCCTCTAAACTTCATAGTTTTGGCAGTTGCCAATCATCTTGCTGTTAGCATATTCTGCAAAAAGTCTTAAACATGTTTTAATAATAAATTATGAATTCCTCTTGCAGTTTATACATGGATCATAAATACCAAAGCCTTGAGAATATTTATTTTCCTCCCTTTCCCTTCTCAAGAGATTGGTTTGACTGGGGCTGTATTGACTGGAATTGAGAAGGATGAGATGAAATCTGATTGAAATGTATAAAATAGTCACAGGGCCGGACAGACTAGATGCAGGGAGGATGTTTTCTCTGGTTGGGGAACTCTAGAACCAGGGGACATAGTCTCAGGATATGGAGTGGACTATTTAGGACTGAGATGAGGAAAACTGCCTTAATTCAAAGAGCCTTGAGTACTGTGGAATTCCCTACCACATAGGGTGGTGGAGGCCAAGTCACTGAATGTATTCAAGAAAGAGGCAGACACTTCTTTAGAGTTTGATGATGTTATAATCCTCACGAGACCCACTGGGATGACCCCATTGATCTCCCTGTGAGACTCACGGAATGCGAACTCCTCCACTGAGGGGCGGAGGCTTGTTAATTCCCTGAGATAAAAGCTGGCCCAGGAGGGAGCCGGAATCTCAAGATGGTCCCGGCTGGGACTTTGAAGTGTTGCTTAATTGCTGCAGTTCCTACCTGTGAATAGGAAATTAACTACTTTTGACTTACCTTTTCAGGGCTCCTCATTGACTACAATGGATGGCATCAAGGGGTATGGAAATATAGCATTCAGATAGAGGATCAGCCATGATCATTTTAAAATATGGAGCAGGCTCAAAGGGATGAATGGCCTACTTCTGCTCCTAGTTTCTATGACTCATTCGTGGGGCATGGCTCCACGATGCTGCAACTGTCTGGTATCTCACATGAGTAGCCATACGTCATGCATGAACTCGAACAGTGAGGTAGACTACTATTACAGCAAAGCCTGATCATGCCTTTTCCCACTGGTGTCACAGAAATGTGGCGAGAAGTGAAGGCTGAACTTGCTCTTCCCAAGGTCTGGACAGATGATTGAATTCAGCATTTTTTGATAACAACTGAGTGACGTTGACCCTGAGGTAGTACAAGGTTAAAATGGAGGCAACACACAAACATTGCCTCTTGGAGCTTTCAGTTACAATGTAATCCTGTCTTATCAAAAAATGAAAATCGCGTATTGTCACGAGTAGGCTTCAATGAAGTTACTGTGAAAAGCCCCTAGTCGCCACATTCCAGCGCCTGTTCGGGGAATCGAACCCTGCTGCTGGCCTGCTTTCAAAGCCAGCGATTTAGCCCAGTGTGCTAAACAGCCCCTAAATGTATGTATTTGGTACCTGGCACTGACTACATCAAAAGATCCTCAAATGTTCCATCTCTGCTCTGTTTCCATAAAGAGAGAACATTACAAAAAAGGAATAAGTCAAATCAATCTTTTCAGCACAGGGAAGCAGAGGCATTGTGAGGGAGGATTAAATTCAAGAGCCCCTAAAACAAGGCCTGAAATCTGGTCAATGTTCCCCTCCTTAATGCAAAAATGCAATGTATATAAACTGTGATTTTCCAGCCTTGCCGCAGGGCAACCCGCCATTTAAAAGTCCATTGATTTTCAGTGGGTCTGGAAGATCCTGACTGCAGGCGGGACCAGAAGATCCCAGCCACAGAGTCCTTGCTGCCACGTTCTGACCTGACACAGCTACATGGGGCACCATTCCTCACTGTGCAGTGCCCCTCTTTAACAGGGATAACTATCTCCTTCAATTGTTAGGCGGCCAATGAGTGACTGGGCTGACAGAGCACAATGACGGGCAACTAGGGATGGGCTACAAATGCTGGCCTGACCAGCGACACGCACATCCCGTAAATTAATTTGAACAAAAGAATAATCTGACAACCTCACCCACCAAATTAAACAAATATCATCAGAAGGCTTAAAGCACTTAAAAGGTGAAAGGGCTCTTTGAAATTTGATTTCAAATCAATATCAAATGTTATTAGCACACTATATGTATAAGACAGGAGGGTTCTGTCTTTGAACTCTGTTCTATACTGAGTTAACTGACTTGAGCAATGTCACTCATCTGGAAAGTGAGATCAGTGAAGATTTAGTATAGTTTTGTTGGTGCAGACTCAATGAGCCAAAGGGTATCTTCTGTCCTGTCTGAATCTATGACTCATTCTGGGTTAGAAAGAGAAGAACAAAAAAAATGAGGAATCTTGCCCTGATTGTTATCCAGTAACCCCTTTTGGACGATATGTTAGGAGACATCAAGTGAGGGTATCAAACGAGCTACGGTACCTGCAGCTCAAAAACTTCCTACGAAAGGAGACAAGGACGTACCCACAACCGCCACGACAGACACTACTGGAAGACCTACTGGACGCAAGTATCCTAGAGAAAGGGAACTGTAGTGACATGTATGACCGACTGGTAGATAGGGACGACACCGTACTGGACGCAACAAGAAGGAAATGGGAGGACGACCTGGGGATGGAGATAGGGTGGGGACTCTGGAGCGAAGCACTGCATAGGGTCAACTCCACCTCCACGTGCGCAAGGCTCAGCCTGACGCAACTAAAAGTGGTACATAGAGCCCACTTAACAAGAACCCGTATGAGTAGGTTCTTCCCGGAGGTGGAAGACAGATGTGAACGGTGCCAAAGAGGCCCGGCCAACCACGCCCACATGTTCTGGTCTTGCCCCAGACTCGTGGAGTACTGGACAGCCTTCTTCGAGGTTATGTCCAAAGTGGTGGGAGTGAGGGTGGAGCCATGCCCGATAGTGGCGGTCTTCGGGGTTTCAGAACAGCCAGATCTATTCCTGGGGAGGAGGGCGGACGCCCTTGCCTTTGCCTCCCTGATCGCCCGCCGTAGAATCCTGTTTGGCTGGCGGTCAGCAGCACCGCCCAGAGCTGCGGACTGGCTGTCCGACCTCTCGGAATCTCTCCAAATGGAGAAAATCAAATTTGCCATCCGAGGGTCGGACGACGGCTTCCACAGAACGTGGGAGCCATTCATGCAACTGTTCCGGGACCTATTTGTGGCCAATGCACAAGAGGAAGAATAGTCGGGGGAAGGTAGCGGGAGGGGGGGGGGGGGCTACAGGTTCGGTACGGGGGGTTCGATGGCTAGCTAAGGCCCAAAACCAACTAAATAAACATGTTGAGGGGGGGGGGGGGGGGGGCGGGCGCAGTTACTACTACGAAGATGCTTACCTGTAAATATGTATGTTAATTTTTGCGTGTTTGTTTGTTTTTTTTGTTCTTTTTCTCTCCTAACAATTTGTAATTTGTTTAATATAAAATATGAAAACTGAATAAAAACATTTATAAAAAAAAAGTGAGGGTATCAATGGCTGTGATATATCCTTGCTGTAATGATAGATTTTCAGAGACTTCAGGCACAATTTAACGGGGCAAAAACAGAGTCCTGTTTTAGGAACGTTTAGCGGGGTATTTCTCGCCGCCTGCAGCGCCAAGAATGACACTGCTATTCAACAGGACTTTGCCATTTTTTCTGGCCTTGGCGAGGAACGCCCCACCGAGACTGCACCCACCTTAATTTCCTGCACTTACCAGTCCAGCTCTATTATACATCTGCTGTGGTAATTTCCCACTCTAAGTCCCAATCAGTCACCCAGTTCAGGTGACCCTTACTCTGCTGTGTTGCCCTTAAAGAGACATTCACCACACACACCCACCCCTAATTTAACAGAATTCTGACACCCATAGATGAAGGAGGAGCACAAAGCCATGATATGGACAGTAACTGCAGCCTGACATAACCTAGTGAAATTTAGCATCTCTGAGTGGCAAACAGAGAGGAACTTTGAGGTTCCTTTTATTGTGTCTGTGATGTTGGTACAGCACAGTTTTCATTTTAAAGATGTTAGATAAGTTGGCTAGGTGGCTGGCACATAGTTTAGACAATGCCCACAGTAAAGTCTCAATTCCTGTTCCGGCTGAGGTAGACTTGGAACCTGCCTCCTCTCTCTGCCCCATTCTTGATGCAGAGTGGAGCCCCTCAAGCTATATAACCACTAGTTTCTGCCTAATAGGGAGACACGCCTGTGGACCTTCATGGATCATGGCTAATTACCTACTTACCTATTATAAAGGCAGTAAGCCACATATACTCCTTTCATTGAAATGAAGTTGCATACCTGTACTTGTAATCACTGAATCGCATTTGTTGGGCTTTCAATTTGGAAAGCAACATTTTCAAAATTTTTATGAAGATGTAGAAATTCATCTGCGGAAAGAGGAAACCACTCATCAGAATAAGATTATCTGCTCGTACCCACAATTACCATTATTACTTACCCATTTCTTCTGTAAATGAAGCAGCTACCATAAATAACTGTGCATGATAAGGGAATAATATTGGTTAGGATATCGAGAGAACTTGTTTTACTTTGTGTAGCAGCATAAAATTTTTAATATTCACCTGAAGCATTGGAACAGGCACGAGAGGCTGGATTCCCCAAAAATGGGGCTATGTCCCCATGCCAGCGTAAAAGTGCTGCCGTTTCACTCTTGACTTTCCTTCAAAAAGCCAAGAGCGATTCTCCTACCTGCAGGGGGCTGGCAGTGCCCCGGGGAGCTGCTAACAGATCTGGCTGAGGAAACTGCCCCCTAATGTCCGGTCGGGAGTCCGCGCATGCGCATGGCGGTGGCCTGCAGCGGCCGCTCCGTGCGACATGGTGGACTCGGAACGCGGAGCGGCATCCAAAATGTCGGCCCCTCCTGAGATGGCGCCCGCCCGTGGATCCGAGCTGCCTGATCGCCACCCCGGCTGCCCATGAGGCTCCCCCCGCTGCTCGATCCCCCCACCCCCCACCAGGGCGGGCGCGGACTGAGTTTGCAGCCGCCACCCGATGTTCCCGACAGGCAATACTTGGTTAGAACGTCCCAAACTCGGCCAGTTTTGTCCGGAGAATCGCTGTGGGGCCTCTGTCAATGGCCCCCCCCCCAGCCGCACCGCGTGATCCGCGCGCGAGTGACTCTCCGGGGACCGGAGAATCGCGGGAGCAGCGCCGGCCACGGTCCCCGTGTAAAAATGAATTCTCTGCCCCCACGCCGAACATAATTTTGGCGCGGGGCTGTGGGGAATCCAGCCCGTTATAACCATAAGGGTGGATGTACCAGAAACCTGCCTTACTTGAGAGTTGGGAGGAGGTTTGAGGCCACAGTATTTGACTCAAGGATGATGGTGAGCACTCCCAAGTCAAGTTGACACAACTATTATCAGGAAATAGTGCAAGTATTTTGAACTTTGTTGGCTTAGAAATCGCCAACAGTTTTTCTTTGACAATATCTACAGGTTGCCACAAATTTGAAAAATATGTACATCAACCACAATAAAGTGGCAGAGTCTTCTGAGGCAGACTACTGTCAATTGTGTGAGAGCATGTGTGCAGAGAGTGATGTGAAATCAGGTGGCAGCCAATATTTAGCTTTGGATTTTGAAAGAAAATTCCCTGGACTTTATCACGACAATACTTTCGCTGGACAATGACCGTGGAATAGTAGGTTTGGAATGATAATGAAGATTCAAACTTCAATTTAAAATTACTGTCAGCATTGTTCAGGTGAGGGAATATCAGATAGTGTGTACTTTTTTTAAATTTTAGGATACCCAATTCTTTTATTTTCCAATTAAGGGGCAATTTAGTGTGGCCAATCCACCTATCCTGCACAGGGACCCACGCAGACACGGAGAGAATGTGCAAACTCCACACGGACGTGACCTGGTGCCGGAATCGAACCCGGGTCCTCGGCGCCATGAGACAGCAGTGCTAACCATTGCGCCAAAGTGCTGCCCTGATCAGATAGTGAGAAAAATACGCCATTTACGTACTTCCAGGTGGAGACTTGCCAGTGGGTCAGCTCACTGCCCCTCCTGGTCAGAGGCTGTGTCACTAAGACTGGTTTATTGCAGGGGTTTTCTAAAAAGGGGGTCTGTGGCCCTCTAGATTACTGTCGCCAATTTCAAAAGGCCTGCTACACTACGTCATCACTGGGACAAAGTTCACTGACAGTTAGTGAAAAAATACTTAAACCCAATCAGCAAGTACTGAGCACAAACCTCCATCAACTGAAATATTCTCCATTAACCCTTCTCTTTAGTGCAGTTGATTGGCCAGTTTCCAGCATGTGGAGGAACTGTTCGCTAAATAGTTTGGCTGGAGTATATGCTAGTCAGCATATAGAGGCAGGTTTCAGTTAAGGTGCTTCTGGATAATGAGATTGTAATGAAAAACATGGGCCGCGATTCTCCGCCCCCCACGCCGGGTGGGAGAATAGAGGGAGGGCCTCCCGACATTTTTCACGCCCTCCCGCTATTCTCCCCCCCCCCCCCCCCATGCCCGACCCACGCCACGAATCGGTGCTCGCCGTTTTTTACGGCGAGCGGCGATTCTCCGAGGCCGATGGTCCGAGCGGCCGGGCCTTCACGCCCGTTTCAACACGGCAGCAAACACACCTGCTCGCTGCCGTCGTGAAACGGGTGCCAGATGCCCGTTTGGGGCATCTGGGGCCAGATTGGCACGGCAGTACCACGGCCGTGCCAAGGGGGGCATAGGCCCGTGATCGGTGCCCACCGATCGCGGGCCGTGCGTCCGTAACGGACGCACTCTTTTCCCTCCGCTGCCCCACAAGATCAAGCCGCCACGTCCTGCGGGGCAGCTGAAGAAAAAGACGGCAACTGCGCATGCGCGGGTTGGCGTTGTCCAACCTGCGCATGCGCGGCCGACGTCATTGGCCACGTCAGCCGGCGTGACGCTTGACGTGCGGCCTTGATGACCGTCGTCAAGGCTACGCCGCCGTGACGTGCGGGGCTGCGCTCCTAGCCCCGCCCGGGGGGGAGAATCGGCTTCGGAAGTGGGCGTGAAGGCTGCCATGGGTCACGGCCTGTCCCACGGCAGCCTTTACGATTCTCCGCATTTGCGGAGAATCTCGCCCATCGGGCGGAATTCTCCGCTCCCGCGATAAATCGGGAAGGCCGTTGTGAACTCGGCCAAATTTCATGACGGCCTCGGAGGCCGCTCCTCTCACCTTATTCACCCCCACCCGTGGGGCTAGGAGCGGCGCTCCGTAACTCTCGGCCGCCGGGCCTTGACGCTTGCGTCAAGGCGGCGTGCCGAGAATGACACGCCGACGGCGCCTATGTGACGTCAGCCGCACATGCGCAGGTTGGCCGGCTCCAACCCGCGCATGCGCGGCTGATGTCACGACGGCTGACAGCTCCAACCCGCGCATGCGCGGTTGCCGTCTTCCCCTCCGCTGCCCCGCAAGACGTGGCGGCTTGATCTTGCGGGCCGGCGGAGGAGAAAGAGTACGTCGCTTTGAGACGCCGGCCCGACGATCGGTGGGCACCGATCATGGGCCAGTCCCCTCCCGAGCACGGCCGTGGTGCTCACTCCCCTCTACGCCCCCCACAAGCTTCAAACGGCACTTTGGCACCCATGTTCACGACGGCAGCGACCAGGTGTGGTTGCCGCCGTCATGAACCGGTCGGGAACGGCAGGCCGCTCAGCCCATCCGGGCCAGAGAATCGCCGGTCGCCATGAAAAACGGCGAGCGCCGATTCTTCCGAGCGGGGGGGGGGGGGGGGGGGGGTGGGAGAATCGCGGGGGGCGCCAGGGGGGGCGTGTTGTGAGTCGCCGGCCCTCCCGCGATTCTCTCACCCGGCGTGGGGAGCGGAGAATTCCGCCCATGGACCGCCATTTGTGAATGAGAGGATTAAGATGCAGGGATTTCACACAGTTACAAAATAGCCAAGGATAGCTGATTAATTCAACATTGATTTAAACTGATTGGAGATCTGAAACTATTGCATTTGGTCCCTGACTCAAACACTCTTTCCTTCCCTTTCCCTCTTCCCTTTCCCTCCCTCACAATGTACTGAGGCTGAACCAACCCATTGGTAATGCTGCCTTTCTACTTCACATTTTAAATTAAAGTGGCTGGTTCCATTGTTATTTAAAGTTGAGCTTTGCAATAGTGTAAAAGCCCTGAGCACTTTGTCTTGCAAGAAATACATTTCAGCCTTGAAACATGAAGATATCTGGCAAAAATCTAATTTGAACTTGACAGTACGCGAGTGACACTACTCATCGAACAGAGCATGAAATAAAAGGATGATGATTAAACTGTTCACAAATGATTTCAATTGCATATATAACAGAAGAATTCCTCGGTACTCACTACAATTGCAAATATCACTGGTCCCCTGATGATCCACCAGATGCCCATGTGTCTGTTTCTTCCCCAGCACCTAATACATAAAAATATTGCCAGTAAATATAAGATTTATTTCTTCTTAAACATCTCTTTGCATGACAGGAATTCTACAGTTCAAATGGTGGTGAGCCCACCATTGTCTGGCCGTGGGATCTTCTTACCCTATCGCTGTCAATAAGATTACCAGCTCTATGCCCCCCCCCCCCTCCCAACCACCCCCCCCCCCCCCCCCCCCCCGACCACTGGGAAAGCTATGGCCAGGGTTTGCCATCAGCCTATTTCCAGTATTTTCTAATTTTAAGCGTGTGAACTACATCTCGTACCTCGTACTCAAGGTCAATGAACCTGTCATGGATCTCTCAGACCTCGGAGCACAGGTGCATCCACCTGGCACAATATATCAGCTTCAATATGGACCGAGCCCACCAGGCTGCCTGGGCAGCAGTGTTCGCCGCCATCACTGGGATGTCCCAGATTCAGGAAGTGATCAATGGGACACATGTGCCCCTACGAGCGTGAGGGGGTGGTCTTCGCGAACCGAAAGGGGTTCTACTCCCTGAACGTGCAGGTGGTGTGTGATCATGATATGCACATCATGTACGTCTGCGCTCGATACCCAGGCAGTGTGCACGATGCCTTCAACCTCGCACACTCGACGGTTCCTGACACCATTGAGGTGCACCCTCAGGTGAGGGGTAGGCCTTAGGGCAACTGGGGTTACCAACTGCAGTCATGGTTGATAATGCCTATCTGGAGGCCACAGACTGAAGCGGAGACACACGACAATAAAGTCCGTGCCGCGACCAGGTTTATGATCGAGTGGTGTAGCGGTGTCCTGAATATGTGGTTCAGATGCCTGGACGCTCTGGACAGGCCCTCCAGTATAGTGCTAGGAGAGTCTCCCACATCATGGTGGCCTGCTGCGTCCTCTACAACATCGTGCAGCAGAGGGGCGATTTTCTGGAAGAGATGAACGCCAGACTTCGTCTGACGAGAAGGATGTGATGGAGGGCCAGAATGGGCAGGGCATGGGGCCTGGTGAAGCACAGGAGGCCTCATAACTAGTGTGCCAGGGCCGCCCCAAACAGGATGCTCCAATCGCCTCCAGGTTCACCGACTAGGAGGCCTGATCGACGGTGGCACAATCAACCTGTCCCACCCCTACAACCCCCCCCCCCCCCCCCCCCCCCCCCCCCGGCCCCCAGCCAACTACCCCTCCCCATGGCTATCCTCCATGCCCCAACACCACCCCACTGCCCCCCGCACCTGTAACCCCCTGCATGATACCTATCTGCCTCACTATAGGGTGCGGGTCGGTTTGGCAGTAACTGAGTCTGATCCAGGGAATGATGGATGATGATGACCTGCTCTGCGATGAGCTCTGGTGCTCTGCATCATTTGCAAATCTGATACCTGCCCAAGTTAGCACTATCCACCATTCACCTGGATGATCCTTGCATGCCGGCTGGCCATTTCTTCACATGTTCCCATAAACACTTGGGGTGGCGGAGGTCGGATGTGGTGGAGAGGAATGGAAGTAGGGCCGGGTAGCAGGGTGATGAGCGGTGGCTGACCTCAGGGCTGGTGCTCACCTCCAATGGCCACACATCTCCCCCCACACCGTCGCACAGATCTCCGCACCCCCCGCCTCCACCCCGTCGCACATCACCCCTCATCCCCAGTGTTTCCTCGACAGCTAACCCAGCCCGGCCCAGCTCATCCCCCACACCCTCCTGACAGAGCACCAAGGCAGGTTGAAACGTTTGTGAACAGGTGTTTATTGTGAACAGGTGAACATGTTTCCACATGTTTGTGGCCTAGCCCCTGACATTGTGTGCTGCACCAATGCCAACTTAGTTGGTGTCTACCTTTCTGGCCTTACGGGCCAAAATGCTAGGTCTGATGGATTCCCAGATGGTACAGGAGGAGTGGAGGCGGCTGCTGCGATTCCCGTCCTGTGACCTGGGTCCCCTTTGGCGCCTGTCCTCTGGAGCAGCCAGGCCTGAATGGGCCCATCAGTCTCTCAAGTGTTCCAGGTGGCGTGGCACTGCCCTGTTTTGCCCACTGCCCATCAGATGTGCCAGAGACCGGAAGGGGGCGGGGGGGGGGGGGGGGGGGGAGTCCTAGGTACAGTGGTGTTCCAGAACATTCCCTGCAGAGGTCACCGGCACGGGTTTCATCACTTCCTCCTCCCCTGGGCTACTCCTTTGGACGGGGTGTGGCCAGAGGGAGCTCCAGAGATTCCCGGCCACCTGGCACTGCCAATCATGGAGGGCCACTCGCGATCAGACAAGGGTCTCAATTCCTGTGGCCATGGAGCACAGAAACTGGGCTACCTCTGGGACGGTGCCACGTCCCTTTGTGGATCCATGACCTGCTTTGACTGGGGCCAAGCTCTGAAGCGTTGCTGCAATGTCCAGGTGATGCTGGTACCTAGCTGCATATGATAGGGCAGCGCTGTCCTGTGCCTCAGCCACCTGAGCCTTGGACATCCTGATTCGCGGCCAGGATCTTTACCCCCAAGGCCTCCACTGTGTAAGCCGTATTGGCCTGGGTGGCACGTATGGTCATCACCACCTCCTACCCCTGCAGGCGGTTGGACTTCTCCAACTGCATCTATAAGTGCTGAGTGGTTGGTGATTCATGTAGTCCCTGGCTCTGTGTCTGCAGAGCCAGCATTGATGGCACTTCCCTTTACAGAAGCCCGAGACCCTTCTGGACGGCAGCTAATCACTGGAACTGGGCCGCCCTCAAACTGTCTATCCATTTGGAGGTTCTAACCTCAACATGATGCCCTGGTGCATGTATACACCAGATAGTGTCCTAGGTGCCTCTTCACCAATACGCCCAACCGAGGTGAGTGTCTCTGGGACAATGGAGGGTGTTGGAGACAGCTGTGACGGCAAGTCCATTTCATCGCTGGACTGGTACTCCGGGGTGTCGCGGGCAGGTGTTTGCGGACTGACGTCGCTGCTCGGTGCCGCCTCATCACTGGCCATATCCTGGGGTTGTGACCGGGGGGTGGGGAACACAAAAAGGACCCGTCATGTCACTAGTTGATCATGCAAAACACAGAAAATGCACTGAAAGGCATTCAGACATGGGCAGCACAGAGGATGGGCAGCTGGTGGCCTTTGTGAACAGGGCAACCGGCCATGGCAGGCAGTATGAGTGCAAGCAGACTGCTGGCGGGTGGGGTCTGGTCGTCCTCCAGGTGGGTGGGAGGAGGGAGAGGTATCCGTGTGTGGGACGGGGGTAGGTGCCAGGGACATGGTGCCGGTTACTCACCTGGCTGCCCTGAGGAGGTCATGTAGTATTTTCCGGCACTGCTGACTGGTCCTGATGGTGGGGTCCATGGCGCTCACAGCCTTTTTCCACCCGCATTCAGGCCCAGTGTACAGCGATGGGTGGCAACCTCCTTCCTTCCCACTCTGGGGTACAGGGTATCCAGCCTCTCCTCCATGGCATTTAGCAGGGTCTCGATCACCACATCACAGAAACGGGGTGCCGCTCTTCGGGTTGCCATCTTGTTGGCTGAATGAGTGTGGGTGGGGAGTGGGGTGCTTATATGCGGCTGCAGCTTGTCAGCCTCCCGAGTGCCAATTCCGACCCCAGCGAATCGGCATCGTTTTTCATTGGAATTGCTCTAGTTCCACGTGGCACTGGTGCTAGCCCATTAACGAATCCTGAATTGCTCTGGGATGGTGCCGCTTCTGTGGCCATAGAACACCACCGATTCAGTCCCAGCATCAGCACTTAGGGCGCGATTCTCCGCCACCCACGCCTGGTGGGAGAATAGTGGGAGGGCCTTCCGACATTTTTCACGCCCTCCCGCTATTCTCCCCCCCCCCCAACGCACGACCCACGCCACGAATCGGCACTCGCCGTTTTTTACGACGAGCGGCGATTCTCCGAGGCTGATGGGCCGAGCGGCCAGGCCTTCACGCCTGTTTGAACACGGCAGCAACCACACCTGGTCGCTGCATTCGTGAAACGGGTGCCGGATACCCGTTTGGGGCATCCAGGGGCCCGATTGGGACGGGAGCACCGCGACTGTGCTCTGGAGGGGACAGGCCCGCGATCGGTGCCCACCGATCGTCGGGCCTGCGTCCAAAACGGACGCACTCTTTCCCCTCCGCCGCCCGGCAAGATCAAGCTACCACGTCTTGCAGGGCGGCTGAGGGAAAAGACGGCAACCGCGCATGTGTCATCGGCCGCGTCAGCCAGTGTGACGCTTGCCGTGCGGCCTTGACGACCGTCGTCAAGGCCGCGTCAGCCGCCGTGACGCACGGGGCCACACACCTAGCCCCGCCCGGGGGGTTGAATTGCGGAGAATCTCGCCCTTAGTCTCTGAAATTGAGGATCCAGCCCCTCATGTTTGCCTTATGCCAACTTGACTGTCCCCTGGTATCAGGCATGGGCATCATCCCACAATGTATCTTCCCGCTGTCACTGTGATCATGATGCACCTAGAAACTGTCTCGATGATGTCGTTCTCCTGGACGAGATCAGCAACTTCATTCAAAAGACATTAGTTAACTCTCTTGCACTGCAACCTAGCAATGGTGACAGGCCAGAATGTGAATATAACCGTGCTCTCCAACACATCTGTCATTTCTTAAATCAAGTACAATTAAGGACTAAAATTCACAGCATAAAGTATCACCGAGGTTGGGTAGAGTGGAAGGTTATGATTGGGCATGGTTGGTATGTTTGGGCAATGCCAAACTTGAATTCCAAAGTCTTAACATTGTAGTAGGAACAGAAGTCTAGCTAAGATATAGAGGTCAGGAAGATAAGAGGAAGATTGTGCAATGAATCTTTGATTTCAACAGGGTAAGGGTATCGTGAAAAGGAAAGAACAATGAAACAAGCCATGTTCAGTTAGATATAAATAGTAAGTAGGAAAAGTAAATAGTCAGCAGGAAAAAAAGGAAGGACAATTAGCGAAGGAATATTTATAGCATTAAGAGGGACAACAGCTTTTGAGATGAAGTGAGAGAAGAAGAGGGCCGAAAGTTTTGACGTGAGAGAAGGGTCATTAATCAGATTAGAATCTTTTCTTGAGTTCCATTCAAGTGTCTGAAAGAAAGTTAAAAGATTGAGTGTGTTACAAGGATGTGAAACAAGACACTTGTTCAATTATTCACCATGTCTTAAAGGAACATATATGGTTTTTAATAAATCTTACCATTCATTCTCATAGATAATCTTTGATACTGTCCAAGGTATAACGAAGAATAGTGGGCACACTGAAAGAGAAAGAAGTTAATTTTTGTGTTGGATCAAGACTTGCTGAAGAAAGACATGATCCAAAGATTTCTTGGTCTCAGTGTGGAGGTTCATGCAGCCCGGTAACCGTGGCAATTTTACTCAGTTGGTACTTTTAAGGTTTCTTTCTTGAGACTGGAGAGTCCAAAAGAAAAACGTTCAAGGAAAACTAGAAATTCCAGCCCCAGGGAGTAGAGTTGCAGAAATCATTCCCCTAAGGGATTCAGCAGCTCCAGGTCATCACTCCAACATATTGTGGAGCTCACATCTGTGCTGTACATCTGGAAGCAAGTGAACCTCACCACCACCACCCTCCCCCACCCCCTCCCCTCTCCACCCTGCTCCCCTCCCTGCAACTGGGATTTGTTACAGAACTGTGGGGCAGTCAAAATGGCAGCTAGAAGTCCTCTCCTGCTCCACCTGAATGGGTTGATGGAGTTTTCTGCCTTGTCTTTCTAATTCTTCCGATATTTTGTGGAAATAGGGAATATCGGTTGAAGATCCTTCGATATATTAGTATTCAAAGACATCCCAATCTCCAGAATGAATTATATAATTGAAAAATACGCCAATTCTTCTCATTCTACATAATATTGGCAGATGTCCTCCTATCATTGCCCATAAGTCAATAGATGCACCGGTAATTTTTTTCCTTCTTAGGCCCATACGGAATACTACAGAAATCTCAACACATGGCACGATAGGAATTCAAAAACAACCTGTATTTCTATTGCAGCATTAATGCCAGAAACTGCCCCAAGGATCTACACAGAAATACAATCAGATGAAAAGTGATACTGGAACAAAGTAGGAGATGTTAGGAGGGATGATTAAAAGCTTACAGGAGAGAAGGAGGTGCAAAGATTTTTTGCAAAGCGTGGGGAACAAATGGCTGAAGGCCAGTGGGGAAAGGAGTGCAGGCACACAGAGGTCAGAGTTGTAGGATTGATGATGTCAGAGCTGGCAGGTTACAGAATACGGCAGGGAAATGCCATGAATAGAGTTAAACACAAAAATATGAGTTTTAAATTGTGGTGATTATCATCCTTTATGGATAAATCCTCAATCAGGAGTGGAGTATAAGGATCTGTCATAGAAACGATTAATGTTGGACTGAGTACAGTACTGTCCACATAGTGGAATAGCTCAAAACCTCGCCGAGAATGCAGGAGAAAATTAAAATCCTGGAAAACTGAAGGAAAAATCAAAGAAGCTTAAGAAGCAGAAGTGCAGGAAGAAATCACCCTTGAAAAGCTCCATTGAAAGCCTTGGAAGCTGAAGGTAGAAATTAAATTCCTCACTTCAGTAAAAGACTCAATTCATTACAGACAGCAGAGCGACAGACAAACTGGAATAATTTTCTCTCACTACCTATGAGCAGAACATCGTTTTGAATTGTTTTTGGTGTGTTTTCCCAATCCCTCATTTATCATTATCCAATTTATCAATAATCCACAGCAAACCTGATTAATTCAAAAGCTTAGTTTCACTTCAAATTCAAAAACCCCGGAGAAGCAGTGTTCCCAATGTCCCACTCCAAACACACACAGTTAAGACGGAGGGGGGGGGGGGGGGGGGGGGGGGATAAAAAGGGGTTTTACAGTACAAGAACCACAGGAATGAATGTGATTTTTCAGAGTCTTTTGAGAGGAGTTTGAGTTCAGCTGGCTGAAGACTGGAGTTGTAGTATCCTCTTTTCAGCTGGTGCTGTCTGCAAGGTGAAGTAGGTGTACAGAGACTGGGTCAGTTCTACAGGGGATTGTATAAGATCTTCCAATAGAGACAGGCTTTGAGGTATAGGTTGTGCTTCTGCCTTGAGGGGCCGGTTTCTTTCTGGATCACTAGTTGGATGTTAAATTAGCAGACTGTCTAATTCTCAGTTCTCAAAGGCATATAGGGATTTTAAAATGATCAATTGAGTTATGTGTCCTTCCTTCTCCACAGTGGCTTCAAAAATAGATGTCAGGAATTTGCTTTGAGTTCAGGATAGATAAGGAACCAGTCATCAATTGTTGAAAGAGAAACACCTATGTTGTGCATCTGCTGTTTAGGAAGTCATTGTCCAGACAGATCCACTGACTCTACTAGCAAGGTGAGCTTATCAGATGCAAATGACATCTCCTTTGAAATGGACTTGGCCAGTCCCAGGTATGGTAAGAGTCTGTTAGCAACTTTGTTGGCATAATGAATTCTGATGTGCAAGTCTCCTGGTCATTTGTGATCACAACGGGTCTGTACAACGAAGTGTGAGATTCCTAAAGCTGAGCAAATAATTATTATGATCTTGTACCGTTTGGGGGTAAGCTCCCAGACAAAGGGGCGATCCTGTGGTCATGTGACTTGTTGCAACCTTTTTGGGGGTGCTTCAGCATAAAGTCCATTTTTTGAAGTGAGACCAATAATATTTTGTGGCTGTTTATGGGAGCTTGCAGTATGTAAATTAGTTACCATATTTCCCTACATCAGTGATTACATTTTCCTAACATAGATAATTGGCTGTAACATGTTTGGGATGTCCTGAGGTCATAACTCAATTCTTTATCTTGTGTTTTATCAACATACCTTTTGATTGTTCCTCTGTCCCTGAAGAAACATAATTTGTTTTTGTGATGTTGGTTGAGAGTAAATATTGGTCAGGGCACTGAGGAGAACTCACCTGCTCATCTTCAAAATAGTTCCACTGGATCTATTGTGTTTGTTACTGGGGTCCTCACCTGTGAGAGGGCTGGTTTAGTACACTGGGCTAAATCACTGGCTTTTAAAGCAGACCAAGGCAGGCCAGCAGCACGGTTCATTTCACGTACAAGCCTCCCCGAACAGGCGCCGGAATGTGGCGACTAGAGGCTTTTCACAGTAACTTCATTGAAACCTACTCGTGACAATAATTGATTTTCATTTCATATGGCATTTCTAAAACTTCAGCATTTACTCGGTGCTGCAGTGCGCGCCGAGTTTATACTCTCCAGTCCTTGGAGTGGGACTTCGCACATGCAATCGCCTGACCCAGAGAGTTACCACTTATTGTAGGGTTCTGTTCACAATTCAATAGGTCTGAAGAAGACTTCATATTCATACATGGATTTTCCACCGAAGGCAACTCCCCGCGGCGGGTTCCCCGGTGACAAGACAGGTGCGACACACAAAATGTCGCCAGGACAGGAAGCTGCCTTTGTTGCTGCAAAATACACCACAGGAGGGTACTGAAAAATCCGGCTCTAAGTCTTTATTGATAATTATCTTCAAATATACAATAAAAGGTTGCAATCTAGGAGCTGCCTCCATACTTGCTGGAACACACATCTCTGACCAACACTAGATTGACTCTGGGTGTGTGTCATGTGTTCCCTCACAGCACTGTGTGGGCGGTATTCTATTCAGTCTCCCATTTTCCTACACTAAACCACTGAGCCAAGGTGAACACTTGCCATTCCTCTTTGAGAAGCATTTGTGTACCTCTAAATTCCCCCATTATCGAGAAATTAGACTTGTGAAAAGAAGGGCTTGGGACTGGAGTCAATTGCCTCAGCCTGAAAACCCAAGAGTGGCAAATAATACACAGGGGCACCGCTGAAAACAAATACATTATTTTTTAAAACAGTTGTTACACTTCAGTTATGGACTTCACTTACCCCATCCTATCAGGATGTATTGTTTTAACAGTCTTCTCTCTGAAAGGACAGCCAGAACTATCATTTTATGAAGATAAATTCCTTCTACCAAAAGCCAGAAGAAGTTGGCTCCAACAAAATAATGCATGAAAAACTGGGCCACTTTACATCCATTTGAAACCTGGAAGAGAGAAAGTGTAAACTTTGCTAGCAACTATCATTGAGATTATAAAATAGATGAAACATTCAGGACTGACATCGTGATGTTCCAGTACTGGCTAGTTTTATTCCTGAGGGAACTACCAGCTCAGATGTTAGCAATTGAGTGCACTCATTAACCAGAAACTCATTAATTGTGCTGCCATGTTGATATGGGCTTGCCATACTGCAGCAGAATTATAACAATGCAGAAAATGCAATTTTTGCTTTGCGTTAATAAATCTGAGTGATGGGGTCAAGCCCAAAGTGAACCTTTAAAAAGAGGGAAAAATGGTTTGGTAACTCCAGTTGTCAGATTTAAAATCCCTGAGATTAAGAACTTGTCTTCTAAGTATGACAAGCACGCTGCAGGACTCCAACCATAACATTTCCCCTTCAGTGTTATTTTTGATAAATATGTTCCCAAAGAATAAAACATTTCTTTAAACAATTAATGTTAAAGGACTGAACCTTTATAGCCTGATTGTCTCAGTGTCACAGCAGGCACTGTGAGTGTGGCCGCGATCCAGAGACATCGTTGCACCCGGCGCAGATGCAGGTACAACGGGTGAATCGCACGCAAGCCCCAAATTGATGCTAATTCCAGGGGGGTCCTATGTTCCTCCGCGCCGGGCCCTTGTAGGCCTCCACCATGTTGCCCGCGGGCCGGCTGTGGCGCGAATGGGCGGCCCCGCACCGGCCGTGGCGTGCATGCACTGACCAGTGCCGGCCACGGTGCACATGCGCGGACCCGCACCGGCCGTTGTGGACCGGCTTTCGCTGCCAGAGCAACGTACAGCACTCTGCCGCCATTCTAGCCCCCGAAGAAGGGGAGAATGGCTGAGCCTGGAGGCCCGTTGACGCCGGAGTCGCTCACACCGGTTTTGACGCTTAACACTTGGTCGGGATTTTGGAGAATCCCGGCCATGGAATATCAAGCTTACCTCAATGTCAAAAAAGGTCTTCCATCCCATTTCATCATCTGGACGTTTGGAGTAAGTGGTATTCAGGAAAATATCTTTAATGAGGACAGCCAGTGCTCGTAGAATAAAAGAAGAAAATAAATTCATATGGATGTAGTTCCGAGTGCAATGCAGCTTCCTACAGAATGGAACAATGAAGGAAGTCAAGATTATCCAGTCATCAGAATTCTCTTTGGGCCGCACCCATAAATGCAATTTACATACAGACACATGGCTCAAGCATTCTCTTTGTAAATCTTCCAATATACTTGTTCCAATATTTTCTTCTGTGCTTTATATTTAATTGGTTAATTAAATTGGTTAGACACAGAAAGGATGTTGTTGGCTACTGGTTATAATTTTACACAATATTCATTGCATTTGCTCAATCCTTGGTCCAGTTTGCAGAGCTGTTATAAGGGCATGTTTGGAATCATGTCACTTGCCTCAAGTTAATGCCTTAACTTGGAGGCGAAGTGCACAATATAGAACATAATTCTGTTTTGGGAGTGAACAGGAGTAATGTTTGTGTTATAAGGGAGGATTGTATCCCTGCATGAATGTCGTGGATTTTATTTTCACAATACACCCAAGATTGATACCTAGATTAAAATATTTCTTGTCCAATGAAAAAATAGGCATTGCTTTATATAATCCAGAGAAATGAAATTGGGGGAAAAGCTGCTAAGGGATTAGAGGGACAAATGGGAACAATCACAACATAGTTTGGTTTGATGTGAAAACAATAAAAATTAATGACGAATAGGGATACTAACTGAGAAGGGACAAATTGTGCTGATAGATTCCAAAATAGAGAGAGACCTACAAAATAGAGTTAGAACTACAAAATAGAATTATAACTACAAGATTACAAAAAGGCACCACCGAAGGATAGGGCTCCAAAGAAGAACTAATAGAATGAAGCTAAACTGAAATATGGGTGGCACGGTGGCTCAATGGTTAGCACTGCTGCCTCATAGCTCCAGCTTCAGGGAATGGGTTCAATTCAGGCTCCGGGGGCCTGTGTGGAGTTTGCACTTTCTCCCTGTGTCTGTATGGGTTTCCTCCGGGTGCTCCGATTTTCTCCCACAGTCCAAAGATGTGCAGGTTAGGTGGATTGGCCATGCTAAATTGCCCATTAGTGTCCAAAAGGTTAGGGAGGGTTACTGGGTTACGGGAATAGGGTGGAGGTGTTGGATTAAGTGGAGTGCTCTTTCCAAGGGCTGGTGCAGACTTGATGGGCTGAATGGCCTCCTTCTGCACTGTAAATTCTATGAAAATTATGTTAACAATAATCAGAGGAAGAAGAGGAAGATAGAGAAATCAGCACAGTGACATTATTTGATCCGGCAAGATGTGCATAGATTTGATTGGGCAAAAAATGTTCTAGTTGAGCGTTATAATTGTGTTCGTCAAGAACAGGAATGTTACTGATGGGCAATAAAACTTGTATCCCTAATTCATGTTCAAGAACAAAATTATGGACTGGATTCTCCACTTGGGAGTTCCCACCAGAACTGAATTGCGGCGATTCGCATTCTCGTCAGGGGCACTATTTGTTCCGAGATTCGGGACATGTATATGGGCCAGCACTCTGCCAGTGTGAATTGGAAGCAATTCCCATCCACGCGGAGAGTAACTGCTGGGGCCAGAATTCGCACTAAAGAATCTGATAAGCTGTAGCTCACCACACACTCATTCCAGCCATGAAGATGGCTCAGAGAAGACCTGCCCTCCGCACCCCATCAATGCTGCCAGCCTCACCAGGAGACAGCGCGCGATCCTGAGCGGTGGGTTTCACTGTTGAGGCCTCTTCCCTGAGAGGGACAGTGTATCAGAAAGGGTTCCAAAGGCCACGTTGCGGGTATCCTTTGTTTGCGGTGAGCCCTGCTAATCCCCTGATTCCTCTGCAGTGGGACTGTGCTTCTGAGGAATGCACTGAGGATTGCCAACACCTGGTGGGCCAGTGATTGAACATGACCTTGCCCATTGCCTTTATGTTTCTTCTGGGGAAAGACAATTTCCAGAGGAGCAGCCTGGGCGGGCTCCCACATCACCAGAGGCTCTCTGAACATTTACAGGACAGAGTGGACAATCAGCAGTGTGAACAGCCAGGTGCCTGTAAATTGCACCAAAGGGGTGCATTCAAATCACATACTGCAGCAATGGTGGCCTGAGCCAGGCCACCCCGATCCCAAGGGGGGCACCTGGATCATGGCACCAAGTCGTTCCCTGCCATTCCCCTTGGCCCAGACAGTCACCTCCCTGAAAGCCCGACAAGTTTTGATTGTTTTTGAGAGTTTTGTTTAGCTTCACGTTCCCCCTCAGCAACCATGGCAATCAGGCCCTGCTTGTAAATATTTGCACCAATTTGTGCCCGCGTGACTTCCGCTTGAGAGGAGCGGAGCATTGCAGAGGGTGGAGCATGCAGTATCCAATACCCTGCTGAGATTTAAATCCATGCAAATGACTGTTTTGCATGGGCATGCCAGGGCAGGGTGCGAATTTCACTGATGCCACCTGGGGGGGATCGGAGCATGGTGTCCGAATTGGCGATGGGTGCAAATCGCGATTTTTCAATTGTACGCTATTCTCTGCCCAATCGCAGTTCTTGCTGCACTGTCAGGAAGCGGAAATCTTCCACTCGACTTCACATGTAATACATTAATACATGGTCAATATAAGTATTTTAACAATAATAATCAGGCCCTAAGCTGTATAACCAGCTTGTTGCACTGCGCTGTTTTATCTTCAAAATATAAGAAAGAGTTATGATTTTGTGCAATTTCCTAATTTTCTCCATTTCTCTTCTCATCCTATCATGCCATTAGGACTCTCATGGTAGACACAAAAGATAGTTAGTTCCTTCATGTAGCACACAGCCAGGACAGAAATGATACATCAGAAGGGGCAAAGGGGCCTGTGTCACCGGCACATACAATGGATATTATCTTGTCTTAATCATTGATGTTGGAGCCTGATATCAGTATGCCCTTGCCTCATGATATAAAACAGTGTCAAGAGTTAGGAAAGTAAAGCTATAAGAATATCAAGAAATATAACTAATTCAGGCTCAAATCTTAGTCCAAGTACACTCTAAGAGCATTCAACATGAGCAGAGAACAGACCTAAGCCACAGCAGTATCAGCAGGGCCAGTGAGAGGGAGGCCAATGAGAGAGAGTAACCCACGGTGTAGATCAATTGCAGTGCTTTCAGTAACCCATGTGGATTTTTCTGCAAAGGTGTGACAAAACAAAACAACATATTATTAATAACAGCATGAGTTGTGTTTCCCTGTAATCCTGAATAACTGGTAATCAAATTATCCAATAAATGCAACTTCCCAGTTCCGGTAGATTAAACCTTTTTTCTAAATGCATGTTGTGAAATCTAGTTAAGGGACCAGGGCTCATGACTTTGTGCATTGTTTCTCAGAATTTGAGTTTCACAGGAAAAATCAGCATTTATTATTCACCCCTTGAGAAAGCGTTGGCTGGCTTCCACCTTGAACCATTGCACATTTAGTATTGAAGGTATTCCTACAAAGCTGTTAGGGATTGCTAGATTTTTGTCACTGTGACAATGAAGGAGTGACAAAATAAATCAAAGTCAGGGTGGTGTGAAACTGGAGAACTCAGCGGTTGTGCTGTTCCAATGAAACAGTTGCCGTTGTCCTTCTCAGTAGTGGATGTTTCGGGTTTGAGGAGTCAGGAGGTGAGCGACTCTACACAGAATACCCAAATAATTGCCTGTCTAGTAGCCACAATATTTATGTGGTCAGTCCAGTTCAATTTCTGAGCAACGATAGCCCCTCCAGGATGTTGCTGGTGGGGCACCTGGGGATGATAATGCCACTGGCAGTTCAGAAGAGGTGGTTAGATCTGTCTTTTCTCAGGTATGTTACTTACAAATTGCAGAATTCCATCAATTGATTGAAAAGAGTGAGCAGTTGAGCTTGTGGAGCAACGGTAGCGCATCTGACTCCAGATCAGAAGGTTGCGCGTTCAAATCACGTCAGGCTCACAGAACTTTTCTGCAGCTGGTTCCAGGAATTTCTCTCTGTGTGTAGCAATGTTCTTGAAATGACTCCATTCAAAACCACAATGCACGTGCTTTCTGAGCAGCGCGGTAGCACAAGTGGATAGCACTGTGGCTTCACAGCGCCAGGGTCCCAGGTTCGATTAGCGCCAGGGTCCCAGGTTCGATTCCCCGCTGGGTCACTGTCTGTGCGGAGTCTGCACGTTCTCCCTGTGTCAGCCTGGGTTTCCTCCGGGTGCTCCGGTTTTCTCCCACAGTCCAAAGACGTGCAGATTAGGTGAATTGGCCATGATAAATTGCCCTTAGTGACCAAAAAGTTAGGAGGGGTTATTGGGTTATAGGGGTAGGGTGGAAGTGAGGGCTTAAGTGGGTCGGTGCAGACTCGATGGGCTGAATGGCCTCCTTCTGCACTGTATGTTCTATGTTCTTTGGAAGATGAGGTGGGTCAATAATTAGTTTTCATGAAGATATTATCCTGAGTAATTTTCAGAGAAGTTAACAGTGGCAAAGAACCTGTTTTCCCCAGCACATAACAAAGAAACCCTGGAGACTGGTGATATGTCAAAGATACTGGGGTGGCTGAGGGCCTGTTTCAGTAACACACAATCAGAAAATGACACTCACTGTGATGAGTTATTCCCGTTCATGATATAATTTCACAAAAACATGAGGTTTTCAAAATACTTATTCACCAACATACCATCTTCCTCAGTACATCAGTATACATTTGTACAGTAAATTCGACAAAGTTTTAAACATTAAAAGAATCCCCTGATGTCAGCCGTGTTGATCATAGGGATTACACAATAATCAGCACTTTGCTTGATAAGTTCCTTCTCTTTACTTTTCTTATGGCTTATTGTGGAAACTGTGGACACAGGTTAAAGATCCCACCAGTCAATTAATTTGCTGGCTCTCATGCCATCGTTGGCACAGTAGCACAGTGGTTAGCACTGTTGCTTAATAGCACCAAGGTCCCAGGTTTAACTCCCAGCTTGGGTCACTGTCTGTGCGGAGTCTGCACGTTCTCCCTGTGTCTGCGTGGGTTTCCTCCAGGTGCTCCGGTTTCCTCCCACGAGTCCCGAAAGACGTGCTGTTAAGTAATTTGGACATTCTGAATTCTCCCTCAATGTACCCGAACACGCACCGGAATGTGGCGACTAAGGGCTTTTCACAGTAACTTAATTGCAGTGCTAATGTAAGCATGCTTGTGGCAATAAATATTATTACCTTACACACAAGAACCACTAATTGGCACTGAAGGAACATGGGAACATTTGTTCGGTCGAATCTGTTCAATGGTTCAATTAAATCACAGATGACCTGCAACTTAACTCTATCCACCTGCCTTTTCCCCATATCTTTTAGCACAGGGTTCCCAAACTGTGGGGCGTGACCCCGATTGGGGGTCTCATAAACAGTGAATGGGGCCACACTGAGTTGACCAGCTTGCAGATCCTGCTGCTCTGAGATCCTGAAGGAAAGAATAAAGAATTTCAAAGCTATACTGTGTTACAGACTAAACCATTTGATATCGCCTGATGGTTGCTGGTTTTGTTCAAAAAATAGTATCCACGAAGTTGATTGTTTGATATTGGAGGGAACGTCTCACAGTGTCTCCAGAATGTTTCATGTGACCATGACCAGGAGTTGACGAATTGTGAACACAGACCAAAAAGCACTTGCTGTGGACGTTTAACAGTCTTATGCAATAGTGCATCGCTGTGTTCAACATGCCCAGTTCATCAACTCTTCCAGGTAATTGAGTAAACAGCTGGAGAGAACTGCTGAAACCTTACATCCAAGTTATATTGAGATCTAGGTTTATTATGAATGGAGTTCGCAAAGTGTCCAGAGTGAGTGTCTGGCCATGTGCCATTCTGAGTGTAATGGAGATGAATAGTGACATGGTTTCAAAGTTCTTGTTCAGCATGAAGACTGACTACCCTAATATCATAATTCGCCTGCTGAATGTGACGTCTCCTTTTTTATTTGTTTGAAACTTGATTTAGCACACTTGACTGCATCAAATCATGTAATCGATCAACCCTGGATGTCACTGAGGAGCAAGTTGCCAGATTTTGAGAAGCTGTGTCACAACATGCAGATCCACGCGTCTCATTATGCTTGGTAATGATTCCAGCCTTGGGTGACAGTCTGTGTAGAGTTTGCACATTCTCCCCATGTCTGCATGGGTTCACCTGGGTGCTCCAGTTTCCTTCCATGGTCCAAAGATGAGATGAGATGGATTGGCTATGCTAAGCCCCATAGTGTCCAAAGGTGTGCAGGTTAGGTGGGGTTACAGAGGTAGGGTGTGGGGAAGGAGCCTAGGTACGGGACTCTTTTGGAGAATCGGTAGTGACCCAATGGGCTGAATGGCCTCCTTCTGCGCTGAAGGGATTCTATAATGTCGATGACGCTATGTTAATATAAAAGACCTGGGGCGGGATTCTCCGACCCCCTGCCGGGTTGGAGAATCGGCGGCGGGACGGCGTGAATCCCGCCCCGTTGCTCCGATGCCGGCTGCCGAATTCTCCGGCGTCGGTTTTCGAGCGCGGGTGGGGATCGCACCGCCCGGTCGGGGGTCGTTGGCAGCGGCCTCCCCCCGGCAATTCTCCGGGTCCCGATGGGCCGAGCGGCCGCCCGTTTTCGGCCAGTCCCGCAGACGTAGATTAGACATGGTCCATACTGGCGGGACCTGGCTTCTAGGGTGATTAGTGGGGTCCTCGGGGGGGGGGGGGGCAGTGGCCTGGCCCATGATCGAGGCCCACCGATCTGCAGGTGGGTCTGTGCCGTGGGGGCACTCTTTCCCTCTGCATCGGCCTCTGTAAGGCTTCGTGATGGCCGGCGTGGAGAAGAAACCCCCTTCACATGCGCAGAAAACACGCCAGCGCTTCTCAGCATGTGCCAGAAGACGCTGGCCGTCTTGTGCTTGCGCCAACCCGCACCGGCCGGTCGAGGCCCTTCGGCGCCGGTTGGCGCAAACCCCTCCAGTCCCGGCCTAGGCCCCGGAAGTGCGGAAGATTCCGCAACTTCCGGGCGGCCCGATGCCCGCTCTTTAGCGTCGGTACGGGTCACCCCGCCAATTCCAGAAGAATCCCGGCCATGAACTACAATAATTCTACGCTGAATGTTTTTATGCTGTTTTATTGTTTTTTTGGCACCTGGGTTGTATTAATTTTCAAGTTCTGAAATTAATATTGGGAAATGAATAACAAAACCTATTTATCTCAGTTCAAAATTAACAACTGATTAGCCAGTTTTGGAAGAGTTCCAAACTTCTAACACACTTTGCATCTGACAGCATTTACCAAACAGCATAGCAATGCAACAGTACAGCAACTGGACTGACAGAACGCAATGGAAGCATGTACAAATCAAACTTCATGGCACCAGAACTGTACTTAGGCTGAGTTGGCAAGTCCATGTGTGAATGAGAACAAAATAGAAACTATTTTCTTTACAATAAAAGACTTTATCAGATATGGCAAAAACTGAACAAAGCTGCTGTACCAAAGTTAATGACTGGAATTCTCCAGTCATTGCAATTCAATTTTCCCGCCAGCAGTGTCCCCCTGCCAGTGAGTTTCCTGGCAGCGTGGGGTGGTTACAATGGGAAATCCCATTGACAAGTGGCGGGAAGATAGAATCCCCCCCACCAGCGAACGGCACGCGACCGAGAAACGCGTGGCTGGGGGACTGGAGAATCCTGCTAATATCTTGAGATGACCCAGCAGGATGAGGAGCAGATAGAGTGGAAGTTCAGATGGGAGTCTGTATGCAGTACAGTCCTCATTTTGTGCTGTCTAAGGAAACAATAATTGCCGTTGCAGAACAAATCTCCAATAGCTTACCTTTCGCTGTATATCCTGGCTGTCCTCGGAACATTCAGAATGATCCCGCCAGATATCTGTAGAATTTGAGACTGTCATCCAGTTGCCATCATCCAGGCAGTACCTATAGACCCTTTGTGTGCTCTCTGCAAGGGAGGCAAGTGAGGTGAAGTCATTTGGAGTCACTCAGCTTAAGCTTTAAAAGTTTGTCGATTATAGATAGCAGATTGATGGTGGTGCGGATTTACAGTTCTATGGCTTTAAGGAAGACTCATCTCCTGGAACAAAGTTTTCCTTATCTGAGGGGGGGGGGCGGGGGGGGGGTCAGAAAATAAGTCTCCAGAACATCATTTATCTTACTTGCCCTCGGATATTTCCTTGTTTTCCGACATGAGTACCAGAAGAGGAGGGGAAGCAGTTGGAAAGTGCGTAGAATTATGATCCGGTCATCATGGCGTGTGAGGCAGACTTGATGCATTGAATGTGTTGGCTAATTCATTCCTGTCTGTCAATTTTATACATATTAATAACTATTATTAGCACAACCCAGCTCTGGATGTCTCCCATAGAAGCAAGTTGGAAACTATGCTCATGCAAACTAATCAATGTTTAACGACTATTTATAATATTTACAGAGACAGAATTAGCAGGGCTCCATTACAACTTTTGTCCCTCAGGTTCCAGTTACATATGATTTGAGATCATCTGACACCACTGATGATGCGTTCCAGCTATTAGCTAATCGCTATTAATCTGTTGTACGACACCTCCCCAATATTTTATTCTACTCAGTAACATTAACAATTCACAGATTCATCCTACTCTTCACCCCCTTCCCACCACCACCACCACCACCTCTACCAGTCTTGTGTGCTGGTGTCACTAACCTCGAACTTTGGTTTTTGCTCTCTTTGAGGATGTGTAGAATGCATGCTGTCCACAGTCTTCTCTGTGGAAGGCACCAACTTCTGCATTAACCCTTTACACTACACGTACAAAGAAACTTTGGTGCAGGTAAGGTATTTCCTTAGCAGGAAATGCTAAGCTATCCAGATGAAGAACATTGATCCTTTTTCATCTGGAGCTCGTCCATTCGAACTGGGGTAGCAATAGAGGTGTTATGGGTAAAAGCTTGGCTGCAGCGATTCCAATGCTTAAATTGTTTGGCAACACTCATTATAAGGTGTTGGATGACCACTGAATCTGCAAATTATTACACTTTTGCACCTTCAGGATTTGGATGACCCGAATGTCAGGATTGAGGAAATTAATTTGGGGCCTGATTGACGCTGAGGTCCACAGTTGTTATATTTCTTATGATTCAGTGTGCAGTATGAGTGCATTTTACACCAATGTGTACAGATTACTTTCTAAAAAAATTTAGTGCACCCAATACATTTGTTCCAATTAAGGGGCAATTTAGCATGGCCAAACCCACACAAACACGGGGAGAATGTGCAAACTCCACACAGACAGTGACCCAGAGCCGGGATCGAACCTGGGACCTTGGCACCGTGAGGCTGCAGGGCTAACCCACAGTGCCACTGTGCTGCCTGTACAGATTACTTTTAAAGCTGCCTTCCT
Source organism: Scyliorhinus canicula (assembly GCF_902713615.1). Classification (NCBI taxonomy): domain Eukaryota; kingdom Metazoa; phylum Chordata; class Chondrichthyes; order Carcharhiniformes; family Scyliorhinidae; genus Scyliorhinus; species Scyliorhinus canicula. Next base: position 56,004,470 of record NC_052163.1, read on the forward strand.
TGTAATAAAATTTTCAGGCAAGCCGCCAATCACTGATGCAGAATTTAGAAGCACTCCTACAGAGAATCTGACATCAACTAAATATTACATTGACAAAAACACATGCATTTTGGGAAGATGTACTGGTGTTTTAATAATGCAATGTATTCTAAAATCAAACAGGCTGATGGTGAAGCACATTGGTGTATCCGTACATTGTGCCATGGTGTTGGGGGAGGGGGTGGTGGGCACAATCGGTAGGTGGTGGTGTAAGATGGGCTTGATTGTTGCTCTACTAAATTCTGAGCAGTTTTCTGAAGGTGAGCATCAGGTAGGCCAGGACCCTCACACTCGGAAGGGAGGAATTCAAATGGATAGTCATCAGCAGGTTGCTTTGTGTTTCCTGTCTAAGTAATATTTGCATATAATGGTTGACTCAAGATGTATTGTCCGCAATTGGCACTGAGTTCTATGAGAACCAAAGTAGAATAACATTCAGAAATACATTTTTCCTCAGATATAGCTGTAAGGCTAAAATATTGTACAAATTAAGTTACTTTTGTTTGATGCTCACCTGGTTTAATCCAAGGGAGGTACCAGGGGCATGGTTCTGACACATTTCCTGGGTACGATTCTGGCCAGCAGACAAATTGGTCAAATGTTTCGTTACAAAAAACCCCTATTGGGAAGCAAATATAGCTCAATTATTCCGACGATTGCAGGCAAAGCTGTTTCGAAGAGCATAGTTTAAAACAAAAATAGAAAATTGAGTTTTATGGTTGATAAGCTTCAAGACCTGAGACAGCGTTTTCATTGTTTATCGTTCATTTTGGATTTCGAGTGAAATGAGTTCGTACAGCCTCAATCTAGTAAAGTGAATCCACACAGTAAAAACTGCACTAATTGACAGCAGTCACACAAAAAGCTCATGAGAATGGTTATTGTATGAAATGGAGTATCACAGATTCGAGGTTCTGAGGTTGAAGTTAAGGTAAAATTATGGGAGTATTGTGGAGACAGTGTCATGAAAATTTTACTCTGTATTTCCTGTAACACTGAACACTTCAGTGTTTAAGTCTGATTTGATGGGCGCGGCTGGGGAGTAAGGGGGCTTGGAGCCTGAGGGTTCAACATGCCACACCCCTGTACAGTGTGCACCCATACCAGGGGCAACTTCAGATTCTGCCGTCGATCTCACCGAACAGCCGCAGGATGAAGCCCTCTCCATGGGAATATGGTGCAGATCACTTTAACTCTCTCTGACCCATGGTGGCCTCTGGCTGCACAGCTGAAGGCTATCGTTAATAGAGAATTGGCATTGTTAGTTATACGGGCACTTCACAGCTCCCAAGTGTATTCCGGTGGTAAACATGCCATGCCGCAAGTGAGTGTTCTTGCCGAGCATCCCGATCAGACTGTGAGGCCTGGACACTTGCCTAAACACTGGAGGCATCAAAACTACAGAGGCAGCAGCCGACAACTAATCAACCATGAGCTGGGTCTCAACACTGGGCACAGACTCACTACTTGAGCAGTGTTGGAGATGTAGGATAATGTAACTAATGTGTCAAGTAAAGTCAGAGACTTGGGGTAGATGTATGATAATATAAATAATGGACCAAAGTGAGTCAGAGACGTGAGGGTGACGTAATATAATGCAAACAATGGGGTGGATTCCCCATTGCTCGATGTTGGCATCGGGATTCCCGATCGGGCGGAGAATGGTGTGTTGTTCGAAAAATGGGATCGGCACCAGACGCCAAACGCGTTGCTATCCTCTGCTGCCCTACTGCTGGCCTCTGCAAACTACACATTCCACCCTGGCAAGAACATGTAAGTCAACATTAGTCATGTATATGCTTCCAATTAAGGGGCTTGAAGCCCGAGTCTCCCTATCCACCCCCGCTGTGATGGTATCCCTCTCTGATCGAGAACTTAACCAGTCGGGCTTTGGTGTGAGGTTGGCCAAGCGCAGCCTGCCATGGTGGAGCCCGGTGGGGGTGATCAGAGCACTGATGAAGTGATCCATTACCGCTACCAGGCTGCAGAGGGGCTCCACCATCAAGGTTCCTGGGGGTAGGGTTGGCGGAAGCCGCTGACACTTGTAACGACTGCTACTTAAAGACCTTTGCCGAAGGCAGTAGATATTGAGGAAGGGTAAGTGAAAATGTAGTGATTTTTCACTGCACTATCTGGACTGCTCTTCAGGTTTCAGGCAGGGGTGACTGTTGCGAGGGGGAGGGTGCAGAGGGGGCCCCTGATGGGGATGACTGATGGGGTCTCCCATGGGAGTAACTGATGGAGGTTTCTGATGGGTGGGTGTCATTGGGTCACTTTCATGCGTGCATACTATGGGGGGGGGGGGGGGGGGGCGGGATGACTTGTTATTCCCAAGTTGGGGGTAATATAAATACTCTGTTTATTGGAGTCAGGGGAGATGTAGGATATTGTAAATAATGTATTGAATAGAGTTAGAAACTGGGGGTGATGCAGGATAATGTAAATAATATATTAAATAGAGTCAGAGTCAGAGAGTGGGGCGATGTAAGATAATGTAAATAATTTATTGAATAGCATCAGAGACCGGCGGGGAGGTGTATTGTTAAATATGTAAATTGTTAATCTACGTAATCAGTGATGTAAGGGCACATGACAACAGAGCTCACTGAGTCATGGCTGCGTGTGAAGCCTTGTGCCTTGCCATGTATAATAGATAGAAGAATGTTTAATCAAAGAAAATGTTTACCAATAGCCTTGCCTCCATCAGCCTTTATTGATCCTAACCAAGCAAAACCTAAACTAAGACCCACAGTGATAATAACGGAGGAGCCACACTGTCCGAACATGTTGCCTGCAGACAGCGCAGTGCAACATTAGCATTATCAGCAGGTCGATTTCTCATCCTCCAGCAATCTGGTAACAAACTATTACCGCTGGCAATCGCTTTTTACCAGGAACGGGAATAAATACCAGCTTTCCCAGACTTGTGAGGAATGAAAATGGAATCAAATTTCTTGCTTTCAATCTCCTTGGATCAATGCAAGTACAAAATATAGTTCTACTCCACGAAACCCTTCAGCATGAATCAGTCCTGCATTGTGAAAAAAGCAAAGCGAAAACCATAAAACCATCAGTCCTTCAGCGCTTATCTGGAAAAATGATTAACAATCAGGACCCACTTGAAACAAGCAGCCTTTATCCTCCTAATATTTAAAACAACTCACTTCAATATTATTGTTACAATTAAACAACCATGGAAGCTCAACAGTGAAGCACTGTCATTCTATGATTCCACATTTCTAATTGGGCACCTCACCCATCAGGAACTCGTTTTCAGATACACGTTGCACCTGACTTTCTTAGTATTTAAATTAATTGGGGGTGACACACGTACAAAAACCGTTGGTGGCTGAGACTGTGGAAGAATAAGGTTGTAAATTTAGTCATTCGAACCAGCAATTGAGTTCCATCAACCTGTAATAAATCGTGAATGGACCTCCTGTTTTTCTCTTAATTTAACTGCAGGTTCAACCTTCTTATTGAATTCATTCTGCTGGTCTCTTAACGTTGTTAAGTCACACCATGGCTTGCATGATACCACCAAATAGATCAGAACAACATCTCCCATCTCACATCTGGGGCGAAATTCTCCAACCCCCAGCAGGGTCGGAGAATCACCCGGGGCCGACAAAAATCCCGCCCCAGCCATGTCCAGAATTCTCCCACCCGCAAAGCGTCGCCGTGCCGCCAATCCCGCCGCCCGCCTCGGAGAATGGCGGGGGCCGGCGGGAGGCTACGGGTTTCTGTGCTGCCGTTATTCTCCGGCCCGCGATGTGCTTTGGCGGCGTGAGTGGGCCCCCGGGGTCCTGGGGGGGGGGGGGGTACGGGGCGATCGGACCCCAGGGGGTGCCCCCACGGTGGCCAGGCCCGCGATCGGGGCCCACCGATCTTCGGGCAGGCCAGTGCCGTGGGGGCACTCTTTCTCTACAGCCGCCGCCACGGCCTGCACCATGGCGGAAGCGGAAGGGAATCCCCCAGCGCGCATGCGCCAGTGGTGACGTCAGCGGCAGCAGCCGCTGATGTCACCACCGGCGCATGCGCGAACTGGCGAAGGCCTTTCGGCCAGCCCCAACGCCGGCTGGCGGGCGTCAAAGGCCGTTGGTGCCGGTTTTGGCGCCAGTCAGCGTGGTGCCAACCGCTCCGGCATGGGCCTAGCCCCCAAAGGTGCGGAGAATTCCGCACCTTTGGGGAGGCCCGACGCCGGACTGGTTGGCGCCACTCCGCTATGCCAGGACCCCCCGCCCCGCCGGGTAGGGGAGAATCCCGCCCCTGATCATTATACGTGTGGGAGGTCAATGTGGGCAGATGTTTTTTGGATTGTTGCTCGGCCAACTCTCCATGAGAGGCATCTTCCTGTGCTCCAGTTACGAATTGTAGACACTCGATAGCGGTCAGGAGCAGTAGCCTTCATTTTTATTTCCGCCCCCCACTCCCCACCCCCATGGTTGTTTCAGTCAATTGTGATACCCCCTACTGCCCCCCAGTTCAGAGCAGTGAGTGCAATATATATATGAAATTGAAATTGGGATTGCCACGTTTTGTTCCATTCTAGGCAAAGCATTTAACATGAAACTACCAAGATAACCAATGCTTTCTCTCATATATAGGAAATTTAGCATAGTGCAAACAAAAAACTTTTCCACAATATGGGGCAGGATAGAATTTAAGTGTTTGTTTCTAAGATAAAGCATCACGAGGTTGCCTAGTTACATTTTATCATGAACCCTGGGCCAGAAGCAATGGCTGAAGAGTGAATCCATCCAATTCCAAGAGGCAATTTCTGAAGACAAGTTCAAGTTGAGATGAGGACCCAAACCACTCCAAGATGGAAGCCCAATCTGCAAATATTTGATTACCGTATCAAATTCTTTCCCATTCTAGAAACTGAATATTGTAATTGAGGTAAATAATGGACTTCTCACCCAAACAACTGAATAACACAACCCCGACTAGAAAGCCATGAATTTTAGGTGTCAGTAATTATTCAAATTGGTTTGACCCAATTGAATTGATGTGGTCTGACCATTGGAAAAAGGCCATGTGGCACATTTAATTGACGGAATAGGGAAAGTTTGGAAGGACCTGATTTGCCGGGTTCAGTGAATGTCTCTTCTTGTGAAAAATCTATCCTGTAAGGTGTGCTAGATCGTCTATCCCTGGAGAGGTATGGTGTTTGTGTGGGGAGAGATGACACACAAGGAAGGGTAAAGATCAATAGTTCAGATCTATTGATCTGATAGATCTGTAGAATCTTTTTTTGCATTCAGACGTACCAGATATTTGTACCTTCTAAACGTTCAAACAATTTTGTACCCCGTGGCACACAATCAAAATAACCAGAGAAGGACCCTGTTGAATGTTTTTTTACATCTGTTCTTTCCAGCCCAGATATGGTACCACAAAGAAATGGAAGGAATTTAGGGTTTTTATGGGGACATAGAGCTGCTGAGAGGGGGAGGAATGCACGTTGGGTGGAGGGGTTGTGAGCATTATCACCTCTTCTTTGTGAGAATGTTTTGCCTTCCTGTCAATGGGTGTTTATGGGGAGCCCAAAGCTAAGACCGTAGAAAGAAAGGAGGACTCAACATCAAACAAAACATATGTTTCAAGAATTTGCACAGATCTGGGGCCCAGAAAGGCGCTCACCTCAAGAGAAGCTTCTTCCAAAAAGGCAGGGGTTAACATCTTTAAACAGAATGACTTTCTGACAAGTATATCGTACTATGAAGTTAGGTTGCTCACCAGTTTTATTACTGGCCTTGGTTAGGTTTTGCAAACACTGATCTTTATACAAGGACCAGTTACTGATCATGTCTTCCAGCATCGAGCCACTGACCTGCAAGATAAACAGGATGGAACATGTAAACAAGCCCCTGTCAGGGAGATAAACAAGCAAATTCTTTACAGAATACGAAAGGAGAAGATTACTGCCGTGAGATTGATTTTTGTGAAAAGCAATTCAGTCAATTCCTGAAGTGAACACCTAAACATTGTGTGCGAATCTCTGGATCTGAGACGAAGTGCTCCTGCCAGCAGAGAAACCAGAGTGGGTCCTGCTGACGTTAAGAGCTTCACCATGTCTTCAACCCTTGTGTTGTCATGTATTAATATCTTTGGCCCTTATTTAAGTTTATCAAAAAGAATTATCAGCATTTTTCAGAGAATGATTCAGGATAAAAATGTCAAAGAATAGCTAAAGCATTAGTCTCAATGCCCCAATTGAACAATCTGCTTCACAAAATCAAGACAAGTATGATTTTAATTTCTTAAATTACTGGGTCATCCCAGAATGTGATCCCACTAAACTATTCCCTTTAATGGTTTTCTTTTCAAAAACATTTCTCAACAATTTTAAGGATGAACTTTTTGGATGATTCAGTTCGTTCAACTCAACATTGTCACCTTGTACAAGGCAAAATTCAAAACAAATTATTACATGCACACAAATGATTCTCATTTCAGAACATCCATCTCACCTACCTGTTAAACTGATTGGTTTTTAAAAAAATATTTTATTCAGGCATTTCATAAAAAATGAACCGAAGCAGAAGCAAAATTCGACAACATTGTAAATAAAAAACGCCCACTCCTCACCTACCCCCGCTCCCCACTCATCCTACCTTCCCCATTTTAATGCCCTTAACCCCCTTTCTCCTCCCCTTTTGCTGACCTCAATCCTCCTTAAAGAAGTCAATGGACGGCTTCCGCCTCTGAGTACACCCATCAACCGACCACCTCAGGATGAACTTGACCTTCTTCGGTCTCAGGAATACTGCCAGGTCACTCACCAACTCCCCTGCTTTCGTCAACATGATGTCCCTCCATCCAAGTGAGATCCGTCTCCGGGCTATCAGGGAGGCAAAGGCCAAAACGTCGGCCTCTCTCACCCCCTGGAATCCTAGATCTTCCTCTGCCTTTGGTCTCGAGCCCACCTTTACCTCCAACACCTCGGACATTATGTCCGCAGATCCCTGCCAGAAATCCTTTAGCTACGGACTTGCCCAAAATATGTGGATGTGCTTCGTGGGCCTCCCTGCATACCACCGTCACCTATCCTCTGCCTCCTCAAAAAACCAACTCATCCACATTACCATCATACAGATACATAGATACGTAGAAGATAGGAGAAGGCGGAGGACTTTTGGCCCTTCGAGCATGCTCCGCCATTCATCATGACCATGGCTGATCGTCCAACTCAATAGCCTAATCCTGCTTTTTCCCCATAGCCTTTGATCCCATTCTCCCGAAGTGCTATAACTAGCCGCCTCTTGAATATATTCAAAGTTTTAACATCAACTACTTGCTGTGGCAATGAATTCCACAGGCTCACCACTCTTTGTGTGAAGAAGTGTCTCCTTATCTCTGTCCGAAATGGTTTACCCTGAATCGTCAGGCTGTGACCCCTGGTTCTGGACACACCTATCAGTGGTAACATCTTCCCTGTATCTACCCTGTCTAGTCCTGTTAGAATTTTATAAGTCTCTATGAGATCCCCCCTCATTCTTCTGAACTCCAGCGAGAACAATCCCAACCTAGTCAATCTCTCCTCATATGACTGTTCCGCCATCCCTGGAATCAGTCTGGTAAACCTTCGCTGCACTTCCTCGAGAGCAAGAACATCCTTCCTCAGAGAAGGAGAGCAAAACTGCACACAATACTCCAAGTGTGGCCTCACGAAGGCACTGTACAATTGCAGCAACACATCTCTGCCTTCTTTACCGCCTGCTGCACCTGCATGCTTACCTTCAGCGAATGGTGCACAAGGACATCCAGGTCCCGCTGCACGCTCCCCTCTCCCAATTTATAACCATTCAGGTAATAATCTGCCTTCCTGTTTTTGCTTCCAAAATGAATAACCTCACACTTATCCAAATTATACTGAATCTGCCATTGGTTTACCCACTCACCCAACCTGTCCTGATCTTGCTGCAGGATCTCTACATCCTCATCACAATTCACCCTCCCACCTAATTTGGTATCATCTGCAAACTTTGAGATGTTACATTTTGTTCCCTCATCCAAATCATTAATATAAATTGTGAATAGCTGGGGTGCCAGCACCGATCCCTGTGGTACCCCACTGGTTACTGCTTGCCAATTTGAAAAGGACCCATTAATCCCTACTTTTTGTTTCCTCTCTTCCAACCAGTTTTCTATCCACCTCAATACATTTCCCCAATCCCATGCGCTTTAATTTTGAACAACAATCTCTTATGTGGGACTTTGTCAAACACCTTCTGAAAGTCCAAATGTGCCACATTGACTGGCTCCCCCTTGTCGATTGTACTGGTTACCTCTTCAAAGAATTCCAACAGATTTGTCAAGCATGATTTTCCCTTCATAAATCCATGCTGACTCTGACTGATCCTGCCACTACTTTCTACATGTTCCGCTATGAAGTCCTTGATAATGGATTCAAGCATTTTCCCCACTACCGATGTTAGGCTTACTGGTCTATAATTCCCTGCTTTCTCTCTACCTCCCTTTTTGAATATCGGAGTGATGTGAGCTACCCTCCAATCTGCAGGGATAGTTCCAGAGTCTATAGAACCCCAGAAGATGACCAACAATGCAGTCACTATTTCCAGACCCACCTCCTTAAGCACTCTGGGATGCAGATTCTCAGGCCCTGGGGATTATCCGCCTTCAATCCCATCAGTTTTCAAAGCACCATTTCTCTACTAATATTGATCTCCCTCAGTTCTTCCCTCTCACTAAACCTTTCATTCTCCAACATTTCTGGGATATGATTCGTGTCCTCATTTGTGAAGACAGAACCAAAGTATGTATTTAATTGCTCAGCCATTTCTTTGTCCCTTATTGTGCATTCCCCTGTTTCAGTCTGTCGTGGGCCTACATTTCCCTTTACCAATCTCTTTCTCTTCACATATCTGTAGAAACTCTTAGGGCCGTGTTTCACGGCAGCCTCCGCGCCCCCTCCCGGGACCCAGTTCTCCCCCCAGGGCGGGGCTAGCAGCGCGGCCCCTTGAAGCATGGCATCGCGGGCTTAGCGACCGTCGCTAAGCCCGCGTGCCAAGCGTCACGGCGGCTGACGCACACGATGACGTCAGCCGCGCATGCGCGGGTTGGACGGCAACAACCCGCGCATGCGCAGTTGACGTCATCACGCATATGCGTCAAACCCGCGCATGCGCGGGCCGTCATGCCCCTGAGCCGCCCCGCGGACTGATCCTGCGGGGCGGCGGAGGAACAAAGAGTGCGCAGGTATCGGACCCGCTGCCCGCGATTGGTGCCCACTGATCGCAGGCCCATGGCACCCTTGGCACGGCCGTGGTGCGGCCGTGCCAATCGGTGCCATGGTTGTCCGGGACGGCACTTTGCGGCCGTTTTCACGAACGGAGAGAGCAGGTGTGTTTGCGTTCGTGAAAACGGCCGTAAAGGCCTGGGAACTCGGCCCACCGGCCTGGGGAGAATCGCTGTTCGCCGTAAAAAACGGTGAGCAGCGATTTGTGTCGTGGGGCGACCGTGGGGGGAGAATAGCGTGAGGTCGGGAAAAATGTCGGGAAGGCCCTCCCGCTATTCTCTGACCCGTCGTGGGCAGCGGAGAATCGCGCCCTTTGTGTCAGTCATTATGTTCCCTGCAAGCTTCCTTTCATATAGTACTTTCCCCTTCTTAATCAATCCCTTTGTCCTTCTTTGCTGAATATGTATCCTGTGAAGTACTTTGAACTGGAGGAGGCTTAGCCTCGCACACGCCGAGGAAGCATTCACCCTCCACAGGGCCAAATCTGTTTTTAAATAAGTAATTGAAAACCTTAACCAGCACCACTAGGTTAATACGTAAAATTCAATTTTTAGACCATGGAGTCCAATAAATGTTACCTGTATTCTGTTGTTCACGACCTATGATTCTGTCTTCAGGTAGATGGAAATTCTTATTTATAATGTGCAAAAAAAAGTTCAAGGTTTGCTTTTCACTCGAACCAGCCTTTTTTGCTTTTAGGTGATTGAATTCTGTTTTGATAGAAACTTGAGTATTTCTATTGGTGTTTTGGGGATTGTATTCTGTTGTGGGCTGTGGGATACCATTTGGTAGATATTCATGAAGTCTTTGTAGTCTTAAGTAGGTTAACAATTTGCATTTATTAACTACAAGAGCGAGGTACATAAATACAGCAGAGTTTGAGATAGGGGGCGAAATTCTCCCCCCCAGGTGGGGCTAGGAGCGGCTGCGCGTCAATCTCACGTGCCGGGCCTTGCCGCTTGCGTCAAAGCGGCGCGGCCTGAATGACGCGGCGGCGGCGCCTAAATGATGTCACCCGCGCATGCGCAGGTTCGCCGGCGCCAAGCCGCGCATGCGCGGTTGCCGTCTTCCCCTCCGCAGCCCCGAAAGACATGGCGGATTGATCTTGCGTGGCAGCAGAGGGAAAAGAGTGCGTCTTTCAGAGACGCCGGCCCGACGATCGGTGGGCACCGATCGCGTGCCTGACCCCTCCTGAGCACCCCCCTGGTGCTCGATCCTCCCTCCGCCCCCCACAGGCCCCACACGCAGCAGTCGCGTGATGTTCACGCCAGCAGCGACCAGGTGTGGTTGGCGCCGGCGTGAACCGGTCGGATTCGGCAGGCCGCTCGGCCCATCCAGGCCGGAGAATTACTGCTCGACTCACTGCACTCCCGCGATTCTCCCACCCGGCGTGGGGTCGGAGAATCGCGCCCAGGGACTCTCTCCATGCTTGCTTCTATGCACGGCTCTGAGAACATTGTACTGACTCTGGATGTGGGTCATATGACCTCTTACATCATTGTGTGGGTGGTACTGTGCTCAGTCCCCTGTTCATCCTATATGTGCCAGACCCTTATATTACGCCTTCTTCAATCTTTATCTAAAGTATTTTAAATTATATTAATTTACCCCATGGCCGGTACAGACTCGATGAGCTGAATGGCCTCATTCTGCACTATAAAATCTAAGGGCGAGATTCTCCACAAATGCAAATGCAAACTGGCCGTGTTTCACGGCAGCCTTCACGCCCGTTCCCGGGACCCGATTCTCCCCCCCATCAGGGCTAGGAGCGGGAAGAATCATGGCGTCGCGGCCTAACATCCAGAGCCCGTTTTTACGATGTGCTTGTCTCCGTGTCACTTTTTTTTCCTCTACTTTTTTTATTGTGTGGGTCATTGTGATATCCTCTATGATGGCCATCCCTGTTATGAGGACATGCTTTTTAGTAAGCACACCCTTTCCTTTGACTGTTGGTGAGCGGTTGGCAATGGACAGACGTGACGTGGTCCCAGCATTATCTGCGGCACTGTCATGTTGGCCAGGAGTTGCAGTGGTTGTTCTGTGGTTAAAGTGTTGACCTCAAAACTCCTCGGAGCCAGAGGTTGAGGCTCTTCTGGTTGTTGACTTCTCTCACATCTCTCCTCAACTGCAGGCATTATGGTAACCAACTGAGTGGTTGGCTCATTTGACCAATAAGGGCTTTCGAGCACCTGTAACAAAATCGACAAACGTGCGCTGCAGATAGTGAAGGCTGCTTATAGCAGTAGTCCCAGTCAGGATACTCTTTCTCATTTGAGCTCTGGGAATCTAGCAGTTCTGAATAATTTAGGACAGTGGTTGTTTTGACACTTTCTGCCATTTTGAGGAGATTCAAGAGAAAAAAAGACTTATTATGGACATCAACTCGATGATTTATTTGCCACTCAGAGGCGGACTTACACTTTGTGGGACCCCGCGCTCACCTTCATTTCTGCCTCCCCATGACATAACCCCCCCTCAACCCATCCACCCTCACCCCACAGAATACATTGATCACTGCTTAACTGATTTAGTGTTTTTTAACTTGTAACAACTCATTTGTATGAATAATTGCTGATTTTTTAGTCCAGCGCATGTTCGCACAAAATTAAAAATGTCAAATTGTGAGTATGCTGGAAGTAGCTTCCAGATTGATATGCCTCTGTGAAGGTTTAGTGGGAAAAGTGATGGTGACTAGAGCTATAAAGCTGAATATAGCTTATTCAGCACCTTCATGTCAGGCTCTTAAGACTGCAGCACCCTTTGACCGAATCTAAATTAACCATATAGAGGCAGTCCTCGCCTTTACAACATTCGAGTTGCGATGAAAGACACTTACAACATTTATAAATTGACATCCTGTTTCAGCTTTATGACGCCATGCCAGTGAACAGTTGCTCTTTACTAACTGTTCTATTTCTGTATATTCCATATTTCACAACCTCAAGAAGGGCAACTTGTTTCTCAGCTGTATAGGATCTCACAAACTTTAACGTGACAAATGCCCCAGTTTAAAATGGACTGACTCAGTGGAAACCTATGAGTTGGATGCTTACTTTACAAAATGTTTGGGTTTATTTAACACTCATTGCAAACTGTTTAGGGCGGCATGGTGGCACAGTGGTTTTCAGGGCCAGGGATCCAGGTTTGATTCCGGCCTTGAATCTGTGTGGAGTTTGCACTTTCTCCCCATGTCTGCATAGGTTTCCTCCTGGTGCTCCAATTTGCTCCCACAGTCCAAAGATGTGCAGGTTAGGTGGATTGGCCATGATAAATTGCCCCTCAGTGTCCAAAGGTTAGATGGGGTTACAGGGAATAGGGCAGGGGAGTGGGCCTAGTTAGGGAGCTGTTTCGGAATGTCGGTGCAGACTCAATGGGTCGAATAGCCTCCTTCTTAACTGTTGGCCACAAGCCAATGGAAAGAGAACACTTTTTAGTGAAAATAGGGTTCAGCAATCAATCCCCCATTCATAAAATTGTTCCTCTGGGAAAATTGGACCTGACTTATGTAGTTTTTATTTACGACGAGGTTTAAAGGAATCAATTATGTCGCAATTCCAGGGACTGCTTTGTATGCACATAGGAAGTGAGCTAAGAAAATGTGTCAAACTTCGTCAATCTATTGCCAGCTAACTAGCTGGTTGGTCACCATTTATGCTTGTGCATTGACATTTCAGTCAACTTGAATCAACTAGTATTCAATAGAATTTGCTGTCAAGAATGTTATATTATACATTTTGATGTAATAAAGAAAGATAGCACCAGAGTCAGATCACAACAAGCATGACATGTATGCAACACACAGTCTTATGAACAAAATCATTTTTTTCTTCATTTATTTTGTATTTATGTTAATTTCAATACAAGTCTTACAAAAGATAAACTTAGATAAATACAAGGACAAGAGGCAATTAACGTTTGAAATTTTTTCATATCTATATCATTCTTGATAACAGTGAAATCACTGACTTTTTGACTCCAAATAATAAGCAAACCTTAAATATTTTAGTTATTTGCACAATGCAGTATAAGTAAATCCAAGATTTGAGCTAATAATATCTGGGCCAGGATTCTCCCCTGCCCGGCGGGGTGGGGGGTCCCGGCGTGTTGGAGTGGTGTGAACCACTCCGGCGTCGGGTCGCCCCAAAGGTGAGGAATTCTCCTCACCTTTAGGGGCCAAGACCTCACATTGAGGGGCAAGGCCTGCGCCGGAGTGGTTCCCGCTCCGCTGGCTGGCGTGATCGGCCTTTGGCACCACGCCAGCTGGGGCCAAAAGGACTTTGCCGGCCGGCGTAAGTCCGCGCATGCGCCGGAGCGTCAGCAGCTGCTGACATCATACCGGTGCATGCGCAGGGGATAGGGTCTCGTCTGCCTCCGCCATGGTGAAGGCCATGGCGGAGGCGGAAGAAAAAGAGTGCCCCCATGGCACAGGCCCACCTGCCGATCGGTGGGCCCCGATCGCAGGCCAGGCCACCGTGGGGACACCCCCCGGGGCCAGATCGCCCCGCGCGCCCCCCCCCCAGGACCCGCCGTCCGCCCGTGCCGCCAATCCCGCCGGTAAGAGAGGTGGTTTAATCCACGCTGGTGGGAGAGGCTACTCAGCGGTGGGACTTCGACCCATCGCGGACCGGGGAATCGCTGCGGGGGGCCCGCCGACCGGCACGGGGGCCCGCCAACCGGTGCGGCGCAATTCCCGGGGGAATCTCGGGGGGGGCGGAGAATTCGGGACATGGCGGGGGCGGGCTTGACGCCGGCCCCTGGCGATTCTCCGACCCAGCGGGGGGGTGAAGCCACAGTGCTAGCCACTGTGCTACTGTGCATCTTCTTGAAGTTGAGGCTGAGACTGATTCTTCGACCTGCTTTCTCGAAGTTGTCAAGCTTGGAGATTCTCTTGTGAGAGATTGGAGATAGTGAGGTCATGCGCATACTGAAGTTCCGCAAATGATGTCTTGGATTTCAACAAGTTCAGGTTGAAAGGTTTTCCGTCCATCCTGTATATGATGTGCACTCCATTGGGAAGCTTGCTCTTGACAAGGTGAAAGATGAAGGCGATTAAGATGGAGTAAAGGGTGGGACGACGACACATCCCTGCTTGACTGCAGTCTTGACCTCAAAGTTTTTTGTCTTACTTCCGTCAGTGAGGACTGTCGCTGATACCTTGTCATGGAGGAGTTGTAGGAAGTTGATACATTTCTCTGCACAGCCAGCCTTTGATACCCTGGGAGCAGACACTTTTAGGTAAATCTGCGACAGAATAGTAGGATGCATTCGAGAAGGAATTGTTTTTCTTGGAGCAGAGGAGACTGAGGGGTGACATGATTGAGGTGTATAAAATTGTGTGAGGCGTAGAGTAGACAGGAAGAAACATTTTCCCTTAGTAGAGGGATCAATGAACAGGGGGCATAGATTTAAGGTAAGGGGTTTGGAGGGGATGTGAGGACAAAATCATCCAAAGGGTGGTGGGAGTCCGGAACCTGCTGCCTGAAAGGGTGGTGGAGGCAGAGATCCTAATAACATTTAAGAAGCATTTAGATGTGCATTTGCAATGCCAAGGCATACAAGGTTATGGGTGAAATGCTGGAAAAGAGATTATCATAATTAGGCCATTGTTTTTGATTGTTGGAGACGCAATGGGCCGATTGTCCTTTTCAGTGGTGCACACCTCTATGACAGGGTTTTCCACAGCATTTCCTGATTCACTGAGTCGAAAGCCTTGGTCAGATCGATGAAGGCGACATGGGGTTGATGTTTCTCTTTAAGTTGCCGAACACTGAATACCATGTTCGCTGTTCCACAAATTATTTGGAAGCCTTTCCGGATGAATTTCTTCAGAGACTTGAAGAAGGTGGCTAGCGAGGATTCGGGCAATGATCCTCCTGATGATGGAGAGTAGGGAGATTCCTTGGTAGTTCCCATATTCCGCTTTGTCTCCTTTCTTGAAGATTGTGGTGATGATGGCATCCTGACGTTAACGGGAACTTCTTATGTTCCAGATTTTCAGGAGCAGTTGATGGAGATGACGGGTGGTATTTTCTCCTCCTAGTTTGAAAATCTCCACTGGGATCCCGTCCACAGGCGGCTTTTCCATTCTTCATGTGTTTAATGGTGGGTTCAACTTCATCCATGCTTATTGGGAGTCCAAGACGATCTTTGTGAGGTGTTAGGAACATAGGAATTCGGAGCAGAAGTAGGCAACTCAGCCCTACAAGCCTGCTCTGCCATTCAATCAGATCATGGTTGAACCTAAGCAGCTAAACCTAAGAGAAAAGAAAGGCGAACCACAGGAGAAGGGCGGGGGGGGGGGGGGGGGGGGAAGGGGGTGGAACCAGTGAGGTGAGGGGGGGGGGAGGCAAGGGAATGACAGCCGGAAGGAGGGCATGGGAAACAATAACAAACTTGGCATCGACGGGAGCAGAGAACAAGGAATATCCAGGCGAAAGACGGGACGAACGGCTGAAGTGGAGGTGATTGCGAGACGACAATAGCAGCGAAAACCATCCAGGAGAAGCAAGCGACAACACCAACACTAGATCCATTCGCGTATTGCCCTCTGTAATTGTTCTGTATTTGTTTCCCCGGCGCCCAAATGTATCTGTACCCCCCAATTTCCCCCCAAAAAAAACAGATGCCTACTTATGTGCCAAAAGCAATACTGCCAATAGTACAGTGCTGCTGTTGTTGAGCTAGGACATACCATACCAATTATTTTATTCTAACTTTTTTTTTGTTGTTGTTTGTTTTGTTTTTTGTGCGTGTTTCCTTCTCTTCTATGTATATCTATGTGTGTATTCTATTTTGTGTACATAATGGTAAATATACCTTATTCAAAAAGCCAATAAAAAACATTTATAAACGAAAGGATTGTTGGAGAGTATAGTGTCCAGGGTGGAGTGGAAACCTTCTTTGGACTCATCATTGGCATCAGGAGGTGTAGGCTCTCAAGACCATTGCCACTGGTTCTTGGCAAGTTGTGGACGAAGGGCCATGAGGCGCTCGTTGATGCTAACAGGGATCTGTGAGAGTTGGTTGATGAGTTTGTTCTTGATGGCAAAACCAATTCTCTGTATCCTGGGCTGATCCTCGAGCTTTCATCTCCAGAAGAAGGAACAGTATGAAGACTATCAAATGCAAATTGTGGAGTCCTGTGAACTTTTCAGCTCTGTTTATTAAGTTAAAATTTTGCCACAGGTGCTCATCTCTATGACAACCAGGTACCAAGGGCACTTGTCATTTTACGAGGACAATCATGTCTCTTTAAAAAGAACCACATCCATTACTCACCTAATCACAGTTAACGGTGTGTAACAACCAGATTGAGTTCAGGGTTCTGACTGATTTTAAGCAGACTGATCTCTGACCAAAGAACTATGTGCGGCCCTTTTGGTTATTTATAATAAATGCCAGAAGTCCTGTCACCTCATGCAGTTAATCAAACTTGAATTCACAGAATCTGAGAGATAACAAACCATAACTTTACACATTTTACCTCAGCTATTTTTTTACATTTTTGACTTACACCTTGATATAACAAACTGTACCATTCAATAGAAGTCAACAGGTGGCTACTGCTATTCATTTCTAAATGCAGCTTCCATTCCTTAGGTGGCAGTGGTGCTCTGCAATTACACACATTCCTTCACCAGTGTATCAGGAACCAAATTCCCAGCTACTTGTCCTTCTGATGGTCCCCCGTAATATTCCCTCCTTTTCATGATAAGTATTCAGAGCCAGCTGCAATTCAAATTGGGGACTTGCTGAAATGTGTTACAAGAGGTTAACAGCAAAATCTTCGTGTCCTTTTGGCTGCAGTTCTCTTGTACCTAAGCAGGCATTTTGCTCCTGCTGTTCATTATTCAGATTCTCCAGGAAACTTTGTAGCTCAGTAAGATTAGCTCATTAACTTTTTGCTTATTGCAACTACTTGCGTTACCAAAATATAGTTTGTGGCATCGTTGATGCCATCTTCTAGGCCTGCAAAGTTTATACACACTTTTGTGAAAAATAATGGGGGCAGGCAGGAAAAATGGAGTTAAGGCCACACTCAGATCAGCTATGAACTTATTGAATGGTGGAGCAGGCTCGAGTGGCCAAATGGCCTCATCCTACTTCCCTTATGTTCTGGTGTTTCCCCCATAGCCACTTTCAGGAGCCACCACGTTTAAGTCATTAATATAACAACATGTACCAGTGTGAAATAATAGAAAAACTCATACTGCAGGTTAATTTATGCAATTTATAAACTGTTTCCACAGTACTGCTGATTTCTCTTCATTTGTTAACAATGAAGCAAGTTTTATTGCAACAGGACACTCAACTGCTCTTAGTCAGACCTGTTCCTGCACCCTTCAGCTCAAAATTTTCTTTGTTCCTCAGTTGCTGAACATGTGAGCTGATAACAGAACAGAGACGTAAACAAGGCCAGAGTGAGTAGGAACAATAGAATATCTACTTAACCCATGAGATTTTTGCCACCAGGTCCCGGCTCCGTAAGCTATGAACTTATATAACCCTAACCCTAACCCTAATTTTTAATTTAAAACCCCTGAATCATATTTAACTTCCTTTTATCCCTTATAAAAGCAACCATGAAAATGTAGGCCAGAAGGTCCAATTTTCATTTTGGGGGGGGGGGGTGGGGGGGGGGGGGGGGGGGGGGTTGGGGAGGTGGAGGGGGTGCGGACTAGGGGAAGGGGGCTAGTTTAATGGGAGCCATGTTGGTCAACCATAGATTGAGTATGGGAGCTGACTGGTGTAGAGGTGGACTCGGCGGGAGGTATGCCTCAGTGTGCTGGCGTTTTGTCAAAGGTTTTTTTAAAAGAGTACAACATACAACATGAAACAGGTTCCGAACCACCCCCCAGCCCCCCCCCCCATTGCCCACCACCCACACATTCCCCCCATGTCCATCCATACCACATCCTGCCTGCTCATGTCTTACAGTCAGCCCCATGGCCCCTCATACCCTCCATGCCAAACTATACCACTCTACCCTCCATGCCAAACTATACCACTCTACCCATGACCATTGGCCTTTGTAGCTCCTGTACCAACTTTGTGTCAACTTATGCCAACCTAAATCCCCCACACACCAACTTTTACCCTTGCACCTACCTTGCCAACTCACCCAGTATCCATAAAAGGCAGACCTCAGCACTTATCCTGAGATGAGATAAAGTTCTTTATTTATTTATTTAAAAAAATATTTTCATCAATAAAAACCCCTGCATCATATTTAACTTCCTTTTATCCCTTATAAAAGCAAGCATTCTAATTTGTTGTCCCACCTTGAAGACTTTATCAGCACTTGGAGCTGTCAATCAAACTGTGAACTGACATGCACCGCACTGTAATAATGGATGGCTGTGAAATCAGAAATGCGGCAATGTCCCTGTAATGACTGGCCCCAAGCTTACGTCAGTAGATGAAGTGAAATGGTAAAGATTATTATTTTAATAATATAGAATGTTTTCCCCAAAAATATATATTTTAAGGGCAGGTGTTTTAAATGCCTTAAAAGTTTGACAGCTCCTTTTGATAGCTTGCTTGACAATTCTTTTGCCAAGTTCAATGAGCTTTACAGTTCCAATGAACTAATGCATTTTTTATACACATTCATGTCCACTTTTAACAATCCTAAAGGGCAGCTTGTCGCTCCCAAAGGGCATCTGACCTCCCCCAAAGGTGTTCCGGAACCATCTCCAGAAGGGCACCCTACTTCTCCAAAAGGGTACATTATTGCTCCAAATAACTCCAGCAGCGTTCAAAATTTTCCTACCAGACGTAACGTGCAGAAGTCATGTTCTGGACATCCCATTAACAGAAATGAGGTACTTTAACATGTGCAGTTGCCTCTGTGAACTAATGAGATTCATACCCTACATAAATGGTAGGTGCTGTATACAGGAGCAGGACTTTTGGATTCGGCCTTCCAAAGTTACTTTCTTAATGATGGAGAGGCTTTCCATCTTTTCAAATATTCAACCTTTAGTGATCGGGAAACAAACAGTAGAAGAATTGAGAAGAAGGGTGAATTGTCACCAAATCAAAGAAATAAATGGTGAAAGAAGAAAGAGAGAGAAAAAAAAGACACTAGGAGAAAGTGAGAATTAAAATCAGAAAACAAAATTTGAGGTTTTTTAAAAATCTTCAAAAACAATTCAGGACATGAAGGCAGGGGATTCCACACCTATAATAGTTATTTTTTTGTTTCCAAAGAGAGTGATTCACCATCATTAAATTTATTATGTAATTAAAAGGGCACTTCCGCTTGCCATTACTAGTTTTGACTATCCACGTGCAGTTTAGTTCGTATAGAGCATGCAGATTATGTTGGATCCCAGATGAGAAACCCAACAACTTGCAATTTTAAAAATTTAATGGAATGGATACTTTGCCCCAGGAGTGATGACTCTGCCAATAGGTATCTTTGATGTGAAAACAAACTTTAATTTAAACACAGAATCAATCACATGAGCAACAAAGCAACAGTTTTATAGTTAACAGTTCAATCAGCGATTAAATGAAAGGGAAAAATAATTTGCTGATGTTAACAGTGGAATGAGGCAACATATTCACATTTAACTTTTTGAATCTGCTCTTTGCCTACTGTTGCTGTACTACTTATGCATGAATATTTGTGAGTTCCATTAACTCCACTGTTATTCTGTTTGGAAAGCTTTCCAAATCTCTTTCAATTCTATGCCATAGGAAATTTCAGTCAGCAAGTGCATGTTAAAAAATTTATTTTCTTCCAAATATCCTTTCAGTTAAACTCCAAAGTGAACAGAAAATATATTTGTCTGTATATATCTGGGACCCATGAAACATAAATCTTCATAATCTGGTTATGCGACCTTAACTGCCAATAATTAATGCATGTTATATTAATTTAATGGTGCAATTTTTTACAGCACTGTTCTGAAGAATTTTTGATTTTCAAAAATATCTAACCGCTTTAAAATGGAATTTTATGCAAATTCCTAAACTATAACACCACAATGCTAATGGCTTCACAGAATCGGTGGACTTGTTTAATAGATGCTAAGATATTGCTGCAGTCTACAAAATAATAACTAGAATTCACATGATAAATACAATAATCTTAATTAGTGTCACAAGTAGGTTTACATTAACACTGCAATGAAGTTACTGCGAAAATCCCCTAGTTGCCATACTCCGTACACTGAGGGAGAAATCAGAATGTCAAATTCACCTAATAAGAACATCTTTTGGGACTTGTAGAAGGAAACCGGAGCACCCGGAGGCAACCCATGCAGATGCGGGGAGAACGTGCAGACTCCACACAGACAGTGACCCAATCGAACCCAGGTCCCTGGCGCTGTGAAGCAACAGTGCTAATCACCATGCTAATGTGCCACCTATGCTGTGCCGCCACAAATGAGGGAGGTCACTTCACCTGTCATAACACATCTCTGTGTGGTAAAAGATTACCACATTTCCCTTCCTCTTCATGTCACAGTAGGCTCTTCAATGACTCATAATTTTGCCTCCACTCCTCTGTCTGGGAGTAGTCTATTTTAGATTATGTTACATTTTGTATTTTCTGTTCTTTCTCAGTAAATCCTAACACGGCTCATTATCTATAAGGTCCTTTGAAATGTAGTCACCAATGCTGTATTGTAAGAGGTAGGGCAGCTAATTTCCACATGGAAAGATATTACAAACCACATTGATATACTGATGCGATAAGTTGTCCAGTGATGTTGGTTGAGAGACATTTGCGGGCCAGGAGAATTGGAACTCCCTTACTTCTTTTCAAAAAAAGTGTTGAATCACTGACATCCAAACAAGTGCCCTCCATTTAATTCAGATTTGTTTGAAAGACAGCACCTCCAACAGCACAGCACTGCCAGTGAAACATCACCCTAATTAATGCACTTGAATTGATGGATTGTGCTTGGAACCCATCACATTTCAACTAAAGGTAAGAGCAGTACCACTGGATTAAGACGGACACCTAGAATATGATGGAACAGGAAGGTAGATATCTACCTCCAGGTGGAACAACAAAACAATGCTATATTTTGTCTGCTTACCAAACTTGGTTGTGGGGGGGGGGGGGGGGGGGGGGGGGGGGGGGGGGGGGCGGGGGGGCTGACACACGATGCATGCACAGGAGTGACAATGTACAAATGATCAGTGAATTTGCAACTTTTAGAAATATACGGTGTCAACAGTGTTATGAGTGTTTCATGGGCCCCACTGATATTATCTGTGATGGTATCCCAACTTGAAGCATTGGTTCATGGTGATGTCTAGTTTTGTTTTTGGAATGGTGTGAGCAGTCACGTGAAACCCCCATGAGAATAGCCAGCCTATTCATCCTGTAGCAATTATTAAAGGCTTTTTATTAACTGAAAGAAAAGACAAATCTACATAAACAGGGCTACAACATTCTTGGACAATTAAGTATATGAATCACTGAACACATACACAGTTTATGTAGAATGTGCTCCTTGTTCCAAACTATATCTACAATCCTTAAACTTCTTAATACTTCCCCTTTCCCCGAACAACATCCAAATTAAGTAAATCTGTAAGTCAAATCCAGTTTATAGTTACCAAATAATACAGGGCTGACAGACACTGCTGGTCCAGCAAAGATAATTAAACTGCTTTAACAAAGGTTTTTGCATGACTTTAGCTCTTAGACTTAAATGGTAAGCCTAGGCTCCTGACAATTACATTTGGACTGGCCTCACAGGCTGTTAGATGTAAACTGCTCTCCCGGTTCTTAAGTGTAAACTGCCTCTCTGCTCCTGATGGTGCTGGCAACTATATATCATTTGTCTAGATACCTGCGTCACATTACTTTTAAAATCATATCCCATAATGTCATTTGAATGCTGGCTGCTGCTGTCGCTAAGGAAATGTCTACCTGTTGCTGGGTCACTAGTTGCCGTGCAGATCGCATTCCATCATGCCTTGTCACATTTGTGTTACTGCTGTTACTAGGCAGATGTCTACCTGTTGCTAGGCAGTTCATGACAGTGTGGTCAGTTCCAAATTAATGCCCAAACTTAAACAGCTTCCAATCCGCACTTCTGCTCTTCACTTACATGAGTCACATCTGTTCAGCTTCCCTCTCTGAGTATTCCGCATATGCACAATTTATAAGAGCAAGGGCTTTGAACTACCTCATAGAATCATACAACACAGAAGATGACCATTCAGCCTATCATACCCTGGCTGGTTATTTGATCAAAGAATCTTAGAGTTTACAGTGCGGAAGGAGGCCATTCGACCCATTGAGTCTGTCCTGGCCTTTGGAAAAAGCACTCCACCCTATCCCCATAACCCAGTAACCCCACCCAAACTTTTTGGACATCTTTTGATAGAGCTATCCAATTTGCCCCACTCACAACATGTGGATGAAGCTAAAAGGTGCAGAGGAAATTGGTGAGAAGAGTTAATTTAGACAACAGAAAAACAGCAGGTGGCTTGTGGTATGGGTATTTTACCCAGGAAAATAATTATTACAATAAAGAGAGGAGGAATCTCCGCTCCTGCCCGCAGAAATTGGAAATCTCAATGGGGCTGAGAAACCTGCACTGGCCCAAAAACGGGATCGGTGCTGGACAGCAGACCCATTCCCAGTCTTCAGCCCTGCCCCACCAGCCATAGGAGGCTTCCTGCTCCGCACTAGCAGGAACATGCAAACAGCTCAAATGTATTCATCTGAAAGTGATTAATGGGATGGAAGCACAAATCTACATCTCCCCCCCCCCCCATGCTCTACTCCCCCTCCTCTTCTAGGCCTGGGCTACTTGAAGATCACTCCTGAAATGGAGATCTCAGTCAGATCTCTGTTCAAAATTATTATCCTCGTCTGTGAACTGTTTAAACTTTGAAGTTGCCCTCTCACTTTGCACTGCTCTGCCTAACAGCTGTTGAGAAGATCAGACAGTACTTTGAAGATTCAAACCAGGAAGAAGCAAAGATTTTCCCTGTCCTCACATCTGCTCTGTTTTAACACTGCTGCTTTAGAAAGCTCACAACACTTGAAAAGCTTCAAAACTCCCCAAAATCCATTGAGAGACTTTGCATTCATTCATTCAATTTATTTGTGTAATACCTTTCACTAGCTTTTGATTGACAGGTAAAAATCTGCCTAGCGATGGTTTAAATGGTAGGCAGGAAGTTTGTTTATTTATCTTTCCCTTCACACTTGAATGCATCTGAAGTAGCCCCCATTGATCCTAATCTCAATGTTTATATATACCCTTGTTCTGATTGACCCTCTAATTGACACTCTGTCACTTAAATGAACTTAGAATCTTTGAATTGTCATTCTACAGAGGGGCAAATCGACTTATCTCCTTGAACCCTGGCCGCAGTGTCGCAGCCAAGGTGTCAGTGTGGGGCAGTGCACCGTGGGCAATGCCAAGGGCTGGGGCCAGAAGGGGATGCTGAAAGTGGTTGGGATGGCTGTGGTGGAGGGGGTTGGGTCACTCTCACGCATGGGGTGATCCATTATTTCTGTGGTGATGCCCCTCTTTGCTGAGGGGTTGGGACTGTTCCCTATGTCAGCGGAGGGGGTGGGGGGGGGGGATGATCAACATTTGCTTTATGTGGGGGGAGGGGGGCCAGTGTCTGGACGCTGGGATCGGGGCACCAGTTCGAAATGGAGGCCTGAGATCACTAAGTGCAGGCAGCCGGTATGCTCGTCACTATGCACAGTTTAGGGTTTACGCCCACGCCGGCGGGGGCATGCAAGACCGACTTTTACATACCTTTAAATGTGATTCACGGTTTGGAGACTTCACACTCCACACTTTCACAATGCTCCACCCCTCTCAGGCAGATGTCCTGCGGGCGTGAATGACCACAAGGATTTACAAATGTGAACTGGGCGCCATGGTTTGCTGGGGGATGGCTGTCTGGGCTGGAGGCAATAGCAAGGAGCGAGTTGGTGCTAAGTCCATGAACACAGGGTGAGTCTCATTGGGTGGCCTGGCTCAGACCGCCATTGCTGTAATCTGTCTTTTAAACAAACTCTGTTGCTACTTCTTACAGGCTCCTGCTGCTCACACTGCTGAGTGCTGCCTATATCCTTTGAATGTTCAGAAGGCCCTTCGTCATCTCGCAGTCCACCCACACCATCCCTCTAGCCAGGCTCATACCCAAGCTGTTGCATCAAGGTGATGTGTGTGGCAAAGCTCAATCAGGGGCCCACCAGGGGTTGGCACTCCTTTAAAGTGCTGCCCCACTGCAGAGGAAGCAAGGGATCAGCAAAGCTCACCCCAATTAGAGGACATCAGCACTGTGGCCTATGAAGCCCTCACTTGGAAATGCTTAGCAAATCATTTGCTAAGCAAACCCTGAAGGTTAATGTGCAGGTCCAGTCGGCAGTTAGGAAGGCAAATGCAATGTTAGCATTCATGTCAGGAGGACTAGAATACAAGACCACGGATGTACATCTGAGGCTGTATAAGGCTCTGGTCAGACCCCGTTTAGAGTATTGTGAGCAGTTTTGGCCCCGTATCTAAGGAAGGATGTGCTGGCCTTGGAAAGGGTCCAGAAGAGGTTCACAAGAATGATCCCTGGAATGAACAGCTTGTCATATGAGGAACGTTTGAGGACTCTGGGTCTGTACTCGTTGGAGTTTAGAAGGCCGAAGGGGATCTTATTGAAACATACAGGATACTGTGAGGCCTGGATAGAGTGGACGTGGAGAGGATGTTTCCAGTTGTAGGAAAAACTAGAACCAGAGGACACAATCTCAGACTAAAGGGACGATCCTTTGAAACAGAGATGAGGAAGAATCTCTCCAGCCAGAGGATGGTGAATCTGTCGAACTCTTTGCCGCTGAAGGCCAAATTACTGACTGGCTTTAAGACAGAGATAGAGAGGTTCTTGTTTAATAAGGGGATCGGGGTTATAGGAAGAAGGCAGGAGAATGAGGATGAGCAAAATATCAGCCATGATTGATAGTCAGAGTAGACTCGATGGGCCGAGTGGCCTAATTCTGCTTCTATGTCTTATGGTCTTATGGTTCTCTGCCCCTCTCAGGGAAAAGGCCTCAAAAGTGATCCCCAACCCTCCACATCACCAGCTGTCTCCTCCTGGTAAAACTGGCAGCACTAACTGCCTCGGCCATCACCTCCCAGGCAGCATTCCGAAGGGTAGGCTTGATCTGTGTCCCACCCTGGGGAAGAGGGTGTTTGTCTGTTCCTCACTGGCATGGAGTTGTTGGACCACCTTGGACTCCTAACTTCGGGGGGAACGTCTTCTGTGAGCCATCTTGGTGGCTACAGTGAGTGTGTGGTAAATGCAGTGAGTTTGTGGTAAATGCAGTGAGTGTGTGGTAAGCGCAGTGAGTGTGTGGTAAATGTAATCAGTGTGTGGTAAATGCAGTGAGTGTGTGGTAAACGCAGTGAGTGTGTGGTAAATGCAGTGAGTGTGTGGTAAGTGCAGTGAGTGTTTGGTAAGCGCATTGAGTGTGTGGTAAATGTAATCAGTGTGTGGTAAATGCAGTGAGTGTGTGGTAAACGCAGTGAGTGTGTGGTAAATGCAGTGAGTGTGTGGTAAGTGCAGTGAGTGTTTGGTAAGCGCATTGAGTGTGTGGTAAATGTAACCAGTGTGTGGTAAGTGCAGTGAGTGTGTGGTAAATGCAGTGAGTATGTGATAAGTGCAGTGAGTATGTGGTACATGCAGTGAGTGTGTGGTAAATGCAGTGTGTGTAGTAAATGGAGAGCTAAGAAACAACTCTAGCTGCCAGCTATTTAACGCTAACTCTGGCCGCAGCGACTAGAACACTCGCTGGGCCGGAAAATGCTCTGAATTTGTGCCGGCAGAATGCTGGTTCATTTGCATGTCCTGACTCTCTCACCGGATAGCACCCCTAACAGGAATGTGCACCGCACACAATCCAGTCCCGGTGTCAACACGGAGAATCCTGCCACGGTATGAGTGTCCTATCATGGCGTTGTTCCTCGCGCCAAAGGGAACCAATCCGGTTTCTCCTCTGGCGGGAGCACTTAGTCTCAAAACCGGAGATTTGCATCCAAAATGGCTTATGTGCTTCATATCTTAGACTAGTATCAATTGCATTGAATGGAGCAATTAATTTAATCAGGGATAGAGGCAGAGAGCGAAATGATGGAAACAGGAAAAAAGATAAGGAAGAAAATGTGAGACTAACAAAAAAAGAGACAGAGTTAATGAAAGAACACGAACAAACAAAAAGAGATAAGATTTTCTCTTGATCTAACACTCATTATTGCTCTGATCTGTTCTCACATCAGTCAATAGTGAGGGAGCAGTGGCAGATATCTCACATCTGTTATAATTTCTAAATTGCACAAAAGGACACGAGGATAGATGTTGGTTTGATGATTCAACATGGGAGACAACAAATTGGCATCTTGCTTTGCATCTATATTCCTTCCAATTGACTTCACTGGCAATAAAAATTGAGAGCGATGTAACAGGTTTGACGACTTGCTCTGGCTCATTTTGTACCAGTGCAGCATAATCAACAACCACCCTGCAAAGTTTAAAAATCATATCTTTATGATCAATGACTACGGCTGCTTCAAGCTGGCCAGCGGCACAATAACTGAATCAATAAGAAGAATTGAATTATCCTGCTTTTCAACCCCTCAACGAAAAGGCATCTAGAAATAACAGAACTTCAAGCAGTGGTAATGACCCCCATCCCAATTGAGGAGGAGATTTTTCAAAACATAAAATTAATTTGGTTGAATTATTTGCAGAACAAACTTTTAAAATAAATCAGCGACAAACATCAGTCAACTCCCTTTCAAATATTTGAATGTCTTGCTCTTTTACTGGGTGCAATATTTAATTCATGCTTCACTGATATTTATATTAAATTTGTTTTGATAATAGCTCGTTATTCTGAATGTTTGTCTGATTTTCTTGCACAATTGTGAAAAATGTAAGTTGTCAGCAGCTCGAGAACCACAGGCACCGTTTCGGTGCCTAACTCACCGATGGTGATCTATCGATTTACAATCTCTTTCAAATCAAGTTTGACCAATGTTGTCAACGTTTTACACCATGAAATTTACATTCAAGTTGCCCAACTCCCAGCTGAAGTGACAGCATGTCCAGACTGTAGTAACATGCACAGAGCACACGGGGAAGGCTTGATTATTTCCACCCCCCCCCCCCCCCCCCCCCCCCACTCCCCGGTGTCGCTCGAGGAGTATGAGCTCCCCTGCTGACTACGGGGCTGTTACCATGTGTATATAAGGTCGAACAGATAGGAAGCAACCGACAGAGAGAGACTCTCTCGGCAGCTTTGTAAATAGGACGTGTTACAAATAAACATTTTCTTAATGTTACTCGTCTGACCCTTTTCGCTTTTATTAAACAAACGTTTGAGTACGATCTGATTGTAAAGTGGAAATATTCCAAGCGTTGACCAGTATCAAAAATTGGCGTTCAGCAATCAATCACAGCAACGAGTGGGTATTTTTTTAATGCTTCTTCCACTGACTATAATGCTCCTACTCCTAAACTGGTGGTCGTGGTGATTATGTTATTAGACCAATAATCCCGGACTAATAGAGCTCAAATTCCAACACAAGCCGGAATTGGTAAGAACTTTGTTCTTTTTTTAATATTAACCCTCTGCTAAAAACTTTTGAGAAGAGAATGGATTTCAAAACATAAAAATATTCAGCTGTCTGGATACCTCTGTTGGCCTTTTAATCAGGAGGGTCCGGGGTTCAATGCCTTATGTAACAGCTAATTTTGATCTCTCTCTCCTCAGCTCCTAGGTCTTGTCTGACTAGGGGGGACACAGAGGGGGGTGGGGGGGCTTTATAATTTACTTGTACACAAGCACATATCACCTGGCCTTTGAAATGCAATGCTCATAATGGGACAAATCAGAGAAAACATAATTTAAAAATAAAAACTTTAGGGTTTAACTTCTTTCTTTTTTACTGTTCTGTTTTTAGTGCTCTAATTAAATTTCCCCTGACATTTTTACATGGCCGGTCTATTTAACTAGATTAAGGACTTAATCACAAAGTGTAGATGAGGGCTCAATGCAAATATGCAAGCAAGCAGAAAACAGCTCAGAGAATATTCAAACTTTGTACGTTCGAGAGATCAACTTGCAGCAAAGCCCGGCGGAATGTATCCTGATTTAAACTAACAAATAGATATAACAACAAAAAATCAACTCGGTTAATCAGTTCACTGTGCTTTTTTTTGGTGTGGTTTTGTTTTGTACAAATAAATTTCTCTTCCTCCAGATAATCACTTTGAATAAACTCAGATGCACTCACTTGCGTTACTTGTAGCAATGCTGCCAAGACTAAATGATGCAGCCACTGGGTTGAACTTAGTCCCTCATCCGTGCTTCCATTGAAGATTTTCATTGCAGTTTGCTTCCGTATGATCTGTCATCAAAGTTGTTGAAGAACATGCAATTCTCTTCCCAGCCCAAAAACTTTCAGCACTTCTTTCTCCTCCAAAATACTGCCTTGTCGAATCATTCAGGTGGCAGCAGCAGCCATCAGACAGACCACCCCCCCCCTTACTTCAGATCAATCGGATGTTTCAAAACCTGCAACCCCTAATGTCATGACTTAATTGATTATTTTAAACATTCATATCCAACCAAGCTTCAAAGCTCATGTTGTGGGAAGTAATCCCTGGAGAGAACGGTCCAGCCTCTGTGTCTGCAGTATGTGCACTGCCAGGATCTGTTTTCTGTATCTTACTCCTCCCCCCCCTTCTAAACTTCTCTCTACCAATCATAGCCAAATATAAACAGGCAGTTACTATAGAAACATACCTACACAATCACACTTGACTGGAAGGGACGATCACTGTCACTCACTGGTGCACCGATTGATCTATACACGACAGGAGCACATTTGAAATTAGACTTTGCTCCATCGCAGTGAAGAACTTTTATTTTGGTTGGTGAATTGATCAAGACCGATCACTTTCCTGGTTGGAAGAAAGCCACCCTCCTGAACCTCCCCGTGTGTTTCTTATTAAAAATCATGTACCATTAGCACTAGTGTCACAACTTAGAGAACGGAAGAGGCTACACGGATATAGAGTCGTCATCACCTCAGAACACCCCAATATGCAACACATTCAATGAAGGTGCAGAGGTACAGTGGTTAGCATTGTTGCCTCACAGCGCTCGGGACTCAGGTTCAATTCCGACCTTGGACGGCTGTGTGGAGTTTGTACGTCTCCTCCAGGTGCTTTTGTTTCCTCCCATAGCCCAAAGATGTTCAACTTAGGGGGATTGGCCATGCTAAATTGTCCTTTAGTGTCCAAAGACATGCAGGTAAGATGGGGATAGGGTGGGGGAAATGGGCCTGGGTGGGAACTCTTTCAGACTGTTGGAGCAGACACAATAGGCCACATGACCTCCTTCTGCTCTGTAGGAATTCTATATGTCAAGTACTTTTGTCGGACCGTCACTGATGTATGGTAGAGAAGCATGGCAGCTAATATGTGCTCAGAAAGCTCGCACAGACATCGACAAGGTAACTCGACAGAATATCTTCTTTTAGTCAGTAATATCAGCACAGGTATTGATGAGTCTTGATAATGACTGCAGCGATAGTGTTGACAAAATGGAAACACTGCACGCAATGTGCTCATGTTACTGTTCATGGCGCTTACTGCCAAATGACATTTTTACATCAACACGTTCATATTTTAATCAGAGTTTTAAAATATTTGTGTCTCACTGCGATATTTTTAAAGTACAGGCTGGAAGACCACGAGGTACAAACAACAAGTGCTTTATTGGAAAGGTATTTTCTCACAGGCTATTAGAATGTTAGCACGCCCAAACTGCTGATGATGTCATCAGTACGTCACGTGTACAAACTCTTAAAATGAACTTGTTCGAACTAGGAACAAGTATGAATACACAATTCTTTCAGTCCCGTTCACCTCAGAGTTCCTGCAGTGAAACACAGTATCATGTTAACAATCAAAATTTACAATATAAACAATTAACAGACACAACAGTCACTAAGTTAGACATTTTGGAGGAAGTGTGGTTGTCTGTGAATCTCAGGCATCTGCATTTTCATGTTGACTGTCACCTCTGGTGTTTTTGGTGTGGTTTGGATGTTTTCCGTCGTTGTCTCCACCAGAGTCAATGTGGGATTTGGAGGTTGATTCGGAGTTGAAATGTCCTCAACTGGGGTACTTGCCTCCACATTTGTTTCCGGAAGTGTCACATTCTCAGGTCTTCACTTGGCACAGTCATGGACTCTCCTTTGACTCTGACAAACTTGTTCTAACTGCTAAAAGTTGGTCAGTGTGTCGTTACACAACATCGTCTTGGGTTTGAATGGTGTAGGAGAGCGGTCCTGCCTTTGCTAAGACAATGACAGGTATCCACTTCTCACTGGTGGTCGAGTTCCTTGTCAATATTTCCTGATCTTTCTGAAAAATGTGACGTTTAGCCCTGTCCTCACATCGCGAAACATGATTTGGCTGCTTTTTCAGAGTTTTCATTATGAATGAAAAATTAAGGGGCAAGTTCTTTAGTTCTTGCCCCAGGCTGTCGATCTGTTATTTTACTTGCCAACTGCTGCCCCTCAGGCTGTACAGCAGGGCCTACTTGACCTGAGTCTCATGATGCAACCTTTGCGATGCCTTCTCCAGATTGTGACGTGTCTCCATCAGACCGTACGTCTCTCCCCTTGTGGTTTCATTCTCTTTTTTTTTTAATCTTTCAATTATGGCATTCATAAACAAACATCAAATAAAACCAAAACCAAGATAAAAAAGATAACCAACAGGTAACAAACAGGAGAACACAGCATAACTCAATAAATAGCCGCCAACCTCAACATCCCTCCCTACCATATCCCCCACCCTCTCGGTCTCCACTTTTTCTTGTTGACCCTAAACCCTCCCCCCTGGCTGAGTTAACTGTCCTGTAAGAAGTCAATGAACGGTTTCCATCTCCGGGTGAAACCTTCCATTGACCCCACTAAGGCGAACTTCATTTTCTCCAACCTAAGGGAATCCGTGAGGTCACTCACCCCGACCTTTGAGGCTCCAGTGTCCCTCCACCCCAACAGGATCTCTCCCAGGCTACCAGAGAGGTAAAGGCCAGAACACCCCCTGGACTCCTGCGTCTTCCGACATTCCAAATACTGGACTCGGAACCACCTTTGCCCCCAGTACCTCCAACGTCATTCCAGTGAACCACTGCCAAAATCCCTGCAGTTTTGGGCAGGCCCAAAACATGTGGACGTGGTTCGCGGGCCCACCCTTATATCTCCCTGACACTCTGCCCTCTCCAATCCCTGTTCTCG
Source organism: Scyliorhinus canicula (assembly GCF_902713615.1). Lineage (NCBI taxonomy): Eukaryota > Metazoa > Chordata > Chondrichthyes > Carcharhiniformes > Scyliorhinidae > Scyliorhinus > Scyliorhinus canicula. Next base: position 56,036,078 of record NC_052163.1, read on the forward strand.
ACAGCATCTTGTCCTGCAATCCTGGGGGTGGTAGATCAGGAAAGGACAGCACCAATCCTTCCATGAACAATCTCCAAAGTGCTCAATCCACGTTTGCCGCCAACCCCAGAAACCCCTCCCCCCCATCCAGCTCCCTCAGTGCGAACCTGTGATTCCCACAGATCAGGGCCCAAATCGAAGCCTCCTCAAGCTTCAAGTGCTGTCACCACTGTCCCCACACCCTCAGGGCAGTCACCACTACCGGACTTGTGGAGTACCTGGCCAGCGAGAACGGCAATATGCTCCCAAACTAGTACCCTTACCCACTTCCTTAACATGACTATACTTGCCGCCCAATAATAACTCATTAGATTTGGCAAGGCCAACCCCGCTCCATCACCCCCCCCCACCCCCCCCCCCCCCCCCCCCCCCCCCCCCCCCCCCGCCACCCCCGCTCCAATAGTGCCTTCTTTACCCGAGGGGCCTTCCCTGGCCACACAAATCCCAAAATCAATGAGTTAACCATCTTGTAAAAGGCCTTGGAGATAAAGGTCGGGATGTTTGGAATGCAAACAAAACCCTCGGAGGCAGTCACCTTTACGTACTGCACTCACCCCGCCATTGACAATGGAAGCAGATTCTATGTTTTAAATTCGCCCTTCATTTGCTCCACCAACAGAGCCAGATTCAACTTGTATAATTGCTCCCACCCCCGCGCCACCTGGATACCTAGGTACATAAAACCCACCCTGATGCACGATCAATTGCACAAAGATTAAAGTTGGAAACATGATGTACCATCGATTGCACGCGAGGCGAGTGATTTACCAAAGTCTGGCTTTAATTAACTAGAACACAGCTCTGCGATCGTCTACAGTGGAAAGGGACAATCGTCAGGCGTTTGAGCATTTATACCTCGTTAATAGAGGCGTGGTTAACTCAGCCTCTCGGCCAATCGGTCGAGAGGCACATGACCGACCAGGGCCAATGGTAAGCCGACGTTCTGGCCCAATGGCAGACGAGTATGCAGATCATATCATCACAAAACAACTGTGGCTTTATTGCAGTAAGATATGTGGCCTCCCACAGCAGCTGGCGAAATGGCTGCTGAATAGATGACACACATATTTATACTCCTCCTACTGGGCGGAGCCAGCAGGCAGGGGCTACCGGCGAACCTGTAGTGCAGGTCCTACATTACATCACCTAATACAGGTGTAACAGTGGTTTACCACACACCCCAACTAACTGAAACGGTAACTTTCCCAGCCTCCTCTACTGCCCCCTCTACCGTCTGAATCGGAAAGACCTCACTCTTTCCCACGTTTAATTTGTACCCCGAAAACTGACCAAATTCTTGTGGTTTCATTCTCACAACATTAGCCCTCGTGTTTAGGCTCTTGTTTCTGGAATGCAACTTCCAACCTCTCCAGTTGAAGCTTTGCTCCTGAGGATTTCCAAAAGTGTCCTCACTCTTTAAGAACATATCATTTAGCCTTCAGGATTGGCTTGTTAAGCAAAGTCGGGTGATGGCAACGCTTGTTGATGTTGGTGTGCTCATTGCTGTACAGAGTAAAATATAGAACATAGAACATAGAACAGTACAGCACAGAACAGGCCCTTCGGCCCTCAATGTTGTGCCGAGCCATGATCACCCTACTCAAACCCACGTATCCACCCTATACCCGCAACCTTACTTTTATTAGGACACTACGGACAATTTAGCATGGCCAATCCACCTAACCCGCACATCTTTGGACTGTGGGAGGAAACCGGAGCACCCGGAGGAAACCCACGCACACAGGGGGAGGACGTGCAGACTCCACACAGACAGTGACCCAGCCGGGAATCGAACCTGGGACCCTGGAGCTGTGAAGCATTTATGCTAACCACCATGCTACCCTGCATGCCCCAAATAGGAAAGGAATATTGGTGTTGCAGACTGCACTCTGAGCAGCTTCAACTCTTTTTATTTGGTCATCTGCAGCAACTCCCATCCAAACATCCTTCCTGAGTTTTTGTCCTGGCTCCAATTGCTCCTGTTGTTGCCGTCGTTTATGATCTTTTTATTCTTGTTGACCACTGATATATGCAGGAAGCGCTGCTCTTTCCCAAACTGAGGGGTGGATTCTCCGCTCTCCAACGCCGACAGCGAGATTCACGATATGGTGGAGAATTGAGAGTCGGGCTAAAAATGGGAATGGTGCCAATCCCATTGCGATGCTCCGGTCCCTTGCTTCTGGTGGCAGCAAGGTACACGGTCCTCGCTGATGGACTAGGCAAAACCGTGAGTTGCATGGATTTAAATGCGTTTTCCAGGCTGGAAACCCGATGCTCCACCATTCCGTGATGCTCCAGCCCTCTCAGGCAGGATTATTTACATGTGGGGCCAGGCGTATGGAGTTGAGGGGGAGAAAGAAGATTAGACAACTATTCAGACTTTTCTGGTTTGCTCAGGGATGGATGTCTTGACCTCAGGGCGTAGTGGGGAACAGATTGGTGGCAAATGCGCAGACTTGGGGGTGATCCCCTTGGGATTGGGGTGCCTTGGCTGAGGCCCACATTGCTGCACAATATCATTGAAACCCACCCCCTAAATGCAACTTATAGACTCCTAGCTGTTGAGACTGCTGACTGCTCACTTCATCCTGTATATGCTCAGAAGGCTTCTGATTATGTGAATCCCCATGCAGCCCACTGACCAGGAAACCATCAAACCCCAGCAGTATCATCAAGGGGATGGGCATGGCCAAACTCAAGCACCGGCCCCCAGGTGTTGGCACTCATCTGTGCTCTCCTCAATGGCAGTGTCCCACATGGTGTAATGGAGTGTAATCCATCAGTGTAATGGAGTGGCCCACTTACAGTTCGTTGTGCCCATAATGGGTAGTACGTTCAAAGACATTTCGAGATCTGACTATGACTCTGGTCCTTTTTTGCACCTTTTCCTTCTCACGTGGATAATGTGAGTCCCTCCATTCGATGTTTCATTTGACGTGTTTGGTTCTGGCTTTTTATAATTCTTGTTTAAAACTTGTTCTTTATTTCTTGAACACACATCTTCACTGTGACCACAATTCTTGCATTTTGCCTATTTACTCCAGTAATGAGTTGCTATACGAACAGTTTTTATACATTGGTGGCAACATTTCAACGACTCATACATCAAGTAGTGGCTAGGATACCTAACTGTTTGGCCTATTTGGACAATGTGGTAGTCTGTGTTTGGGTCGCAGCCGACATTTTATGGATTTTAGTGCTCGAACGTACTTGTTGGGCTTCCTAATCGACTACTTTAATCAAAATCGTGACTTCTAAAGCCCAATGATTGAAGTCACACCACCATCGGATGGTAGAACAGGCAAAACTGTCCTTGAGGATGAGGATAATTCTGAGGAAGTGTTTGGTAAGATTTCAAATTGAGGTCCTGGAGGCAGACCCAGAATTACATAGATTAGCACAGTTAGCTCTCAGAGATGTTGAGGCTGAGGGGATTCCACAGTGCTATTACATTAAGAACAGAGTACTAATAAGGAAGGGAAGATATCCTCATAGACCTGCGGACAAGGAATGGATGGCTGTTCGTCAAATTGTGGTACTGCCCAAATATCATGAGGAAATACTGTGGTTGGCATATGAGATACCAATGGCAGGACACGTGGGAATTCAGAAAACTCAAACATTAGTCAACAGGCATTTTTCCTGGCTCGGACTGCATTGGAATGTAGTTCAATTCTATCGATCTTGTCATGCCTGTCACGTAATAGGTAAACCACAACTGGTAGATTGTGTAGGACCATTGCCTAAAATGAAGGCAGGACATCAGTACATTTTTACCGTCATAGATTTGGGCCAGGATTCTCCAATCCCGTGCCGGGTTGGAAAATCGCCGTGGGGGGGCGTGGAAATCGCACCACGCCGCTCCGACGCTGTGCCGCCGATTCACCGGCGACTGGAGAATTGGAGGCAATCGCAGTTGCCGCCGCGCCGGTCGTGGGCTGCAGAAAGTGGCCTCCCTGGCAATTCTCCACGCTCGACGAGCCAAGTGCCTGTCGAGTCCCGCCAGCATGGGTCACTTCTGACTTCTGGTCCCACCCGGGGGGACCTTGGAGTTCTGCCTGCGGGGGCCGTCTGGTGGGGGGCACTGGGGGATCCAACTCAGTGGGGTGGCCTCCACGGTGGCTAGGCCCGCGATCGGGGCCTACCGATCTGCGGTGGGGTTAATTCCTGGGGGGGGGGGGCACCTATTTTCCTCCATGCCGGGCCACTGTAGGGCTCCGCCATGTTGCCCGGGAGCCGGCGCGGAGACAGCAACCCAGTCGCATGCGCGGACCCGCGCGTCCATGTTGCGTTGGCTTTCAAGCGCACAGCACTACGGCACCGCACTAGCCCCCGAGGAAGTGACGAATGCCTGGGCCTGGAGGCCCGTTGACGCCGGCATTGCTTGGTTTTGACGCTGGAGTCAACACTTGGCCGGGATTTCGGCGAATAATGGCCATGACCACCCATTTTCCAGAAGCTATATCTTTAAGAATAATTACAGCTAAGGCAGTAGTGGAAACGTTGACGCATTTCTTAACACACTATGGTCTACCCTTAGAAGTACAATCTAAGCAGGGTTCTAACTTAATGTCTAAAATATTCCAGGGCATAATTTGTAGTTTAGGTATCAAGCAGCTAAAGTCAACTGCGTATCACCCACAAACTCAACGACTTTTTGGAGAGGCATCATCAAACTTTCAAAACCATGATTATGGCCTATTGCCATAAATATCCAAAAGATTGGGGCAAGGGATTGGATTTTTTACTATTTGCCACCAGGAATTCTCTGAATGAATCTACTGAGTTTAGCCCATTTGAATTAGTTTATGGCAATCAAATACATGTCCATTAAAGTTGGTGAAAGAGAAAATCTTAAAACAAAAAGATGGACCCCCAATTTTGGATGATGTGTCCATGTTTCTGGAAAAGACTCACAGGAGCTTGTCAGGCAGCCCAAGAGCATTTAAAGGTTTTGGGAGAAAGAATGAAAATGTGGGCAGACAAACATGGACTGGATTGTTGCCTTTGCAGGACAAACCTCTGAAAGTGAAATTCAATAGCCCCTATGAGATAGTTAGGGGGTGAGTAAGGTGATTTACCTAATAGACACTCCAGACCAGAGGAAGAAGGACCGATTATGCAACATCAATATGTTCTAAAAATATGATTGTATGGAAGAAAATACCAGTGTGTAAGGTGGCTGAAGTAGTGGAAGAGGACAATGATAGAAAGAGTGAGGTAGGGGAAGATGCTGACAGTTCATAGATCAACCCTCCTGTGGTATGACTATCAAGTAGGATAATACTAGAACAGTTAGATACTGATTTTGCACACTTAGAAGAAGAGCAACAAAAAGATCTCATATGGATACTGCAAAAGTATAAGAAGATTTGTAGGGACAGACCGATGTGCACTACATTGAGAGACATAGGTGACTCCAGCCCAATAAAACAGCACCCATATCAACTGAACCCACAGAAAGTAGCTCAGATAGAAGTAGAAACCCAATACATGTTGGAGAATAATTTAATTGAGTTAGTAAGAGTAGCTGGAGTCTGCCAGTCGTGTTAGTACCGAAGTCAGATGGGACAACTCGGTCCTGTATAGACAACTGGAAGATCAATGCCATCACCAAAGCGGATTTGTATCCGATTCCCAGGTTGGAGGACTGTAACCAGTGGCGTGCAGAGGTCTGGTGATGCCCGGGGCAAATCTTGATTGTATGCCCCAAAGCCCCACGTAAATATTTCATTAAATATCACCAAAAAACCTATAGAAAACGTAGTTGCACCCGTTCTAGAGCTATTCACTGACCTCTTTATCTTTAGAACATAGAACGATACAGCGCAGTACAGGCCCTTCGGCCCTCGATGTTGCACCGACATGGAAAAAAACTAAAGGCCATCTAACCTACACTATGCCCTCATCCAATAAACTTTTAAATGCCCTCAATGCCCTCAATGTTGGCGAGTTCACTACTGTTGCAGGTAGGGCATTCCACGGCCTCACCACTCTTTGCGTAAAAAACCCACCTCTGACCTCTGTCCTATATCTATTACCCCTCAATTTAAGGCTCCCCTCGTGCTAGCCACCTCCATCCGCGGGAGAAGGCTCTCGCTGTCCACCCTATCTAACCCTCTGATCATTTTGTATGCCTCTATTAAGTCACCTCTTAACCTTCTTCTCTCTAACGAAAACAACCTCAAGTCCATCAGCCTTTCCTCATAAGATTTTCCCTCCATACCAGGCAACATCCTGGTAAATCTCCTCTGCACCCATTCCAAAGCTTCCATGTCCTTCCTATAATGAGGCGACCAGAACTGTGCGCAATACTCCAAATGCGGCCGTACTAGAGTTTTGTACAACTGCAACATGACCTCATGGCCCCGGAACTCAATCCCTCTACCAATAAAGGCCAACACACCATAGGCCTTCTTCACAACCCTATCAACCTGGGTGGCAACTTTCAGGGATCTATGTACATGGACACCGAGAGCCCTCTGCTCATCCACACTACCAAGAATTTTACCATTAGCCAAATATTCCGCATTCCTGTTATTCTTTCCAAAGTGAATCACCTCACACTTCTCCACATTAAACTCCATTTGCCACCTCTCAGCCCATCTCTGCAGCTTATCTATGTCTACCTGTAACCTGCAACATCCTTCCGCACTGTCTACAACTCCACCGACTTTAGTGTCGTCTGCAAATTTACTCACCCATCCTTCTGCGCCCTCCTCTAGGTCATTTATAAAAATGACAAACAGCAACGGCCCCAGAACAGATCCTTGTGGTACGCCACTCGTAACTGAACTCCATTCTGAACATTTCCCATCAATTTCCACTCTCTGTCTTCTTTCAACTAGCCAATTTCTGATCCACATCTCTAAATCACCCTCAATCCCCAGCCTCTGTATTTTCTGCAATAGCCGACCGTGGGGAACCTTATCAAACGCTTTACTGAAATCCAATACACCACATCAACTGCTCTACCCTCGTCTACCTGTTCAGTCACCTTCTCAAAGAACTCGATAAGGTTTGTGAGGCATGACCTACCCTTCACAAAACCATGCTGACCATCCCTAATCATATTATTCCTATCTAGATGATTATAAATCGTATCTTTTATAATCCTCTCCAAGACTTTACCCACCACAGACGTTAGGCTCACCGGCCTATAGTTACCGGGGTTATCTCTACTCCCCTTCTTGAACAAAGGGACCACATTTGCTATCCTCCAGTCCTCTGGCACTATTCCTGTAGCCAATGATGACCTAAAAATCAAAGCCAAAGGCTCAGCAATCTCTTCCCTGGCTTCCCAGAGAATCCTAGGATAAATCCCATCCGGCCCCGGGGACTTATCTATTTTCACCTTGTCCAGAATTGCCAACACTTCTTCCCTACGCACCTCAATGCCATCTATTCTAATAGCCTGGGTCTCAGCATTCTCCTCCACAATATTATCTTTTTCTTGAGTGAATACTGACGAAAAGTATTCATTTAGTATCTCGCTTATCTCCTCAGCCTCCACACACAACTTCCCACCACTGTCCTTGACTGGCCCTACTCTTACCCTAGTCATTCTTTTATTCCTGACATACCTATAGAAAGCTTTTGGGTTTTCCTTGATCCTACCTGCCAAAGACTTCTCATGTCCCCTCCTTGCTCGTCTCAGCTCTCTCTTTAGATCCTTCCTCGCTTCCTTGTAAATATCAAGCTCCCCAACTGAAACTTCACGCCTCATCTTCACATAGGCCTCCTTCTTCCTCTTAACAAGAGATTCCACTTCTTTGGTAAACCACGGTTCCCTCGCTCGACCCCTTCCTCCCTGCCTGACTGGTACGTACTTATCAAGAACATGCAATAGCTGTTCCTTGAACAAGCTCCACATATCCAGTGTGCCCAACCCTTGCAGCCTACTTCTCCAACCAACACATCCTAAGTCATGTCTAATGGCATCATAATTGCCCTTCCCCCAGCTATAACTCTTGCCCTGCGGGGTATACTTATCCCTTTCCATCACTAACGTAAAGGTCACCGAATTGTGGTCACTGTTTCCAAAGTGCTCACCTACCTCCAGATCTAACACCTGGCCTGGTTCATTACCCAAAACCAAATCCAATGTGGCCTCGCCTCTTGTTGGCCTGTCAACATATTGTGTCAGGAAACCCTCCTGCACACATTGTACAAAGAACGACCCATCTAATGTACTCGAACTATATCATTTCCAGTCAATATTTGGAAAGTTAAAGTCTCCCATAACAACTACCCTGTTACTTTCGCTCTTTTCCAGAATCATCTTCGCCATCCTTTCCTCTACATCCCTAGAACTATTAGGTGGCCTATAGAAAACTCCCAACAGGGTGACCTCTCCTTTCCTGTTTCTAACCTCAGCCCATATTACCTCGGAAGAAGAGTCCCCATCTAGCATCCTTTCCGCCACTGTAATACTGTCCTTGACAAGCAGCGCCACACCTCTCCCTCTTTTGCCCCCTTCTCTGACCTTACTAAAACACCTAAACCCCGGAACCTGCAACAACCATTCCTGTCACTGCTCTATCCATGTCTCTGAAATGGCCACAACATCAAAGTCCCAGGTACCAACCCATGCTGCCAGTTCCCCTACCTTATTTCGTATACTCCTGGCATTGAAGTAGACACACTTCAAACCACCTACCTGAACACTGGCACCCTCCTGCGAAGTCAAATCTGTGCTCCTGACCTCTATACTCTCAATCTCCCGTACCCCAAAACTACAATCCAGGTTCCCATGCCCCTGCTGAATTAGTTTAAACCCCCCCAAAGAGCACTAACAAATCTCCCCCCAGGATATTGGTGCCCCTCAGGTTCAGATGTAGACCATCCTGTCTATAGAGGTCCCACCTTCCCCAGAAAGAGCCCCAGTTATCCAGAAATTTGAATCCCTCCCGCCTGCATCATCCCTGTAGCCATGTGTTTAATTGCTCTCTCTCCCTATTCCTCATCTCACTATCACGTGGCACGGGCAACAACCCAGAGATAACAACTCTGTTTGTTCTCGCTCTGAGCTTCCATCCTAGCTCCCTAAAGGCCTGCCTGACATGCTTGTCCCCTTTCCTACCTATGTCGTTAGTGCCAATGTGGACTACGACTTGGGGCTGCTCCCCCTCCCCCTTAAGGACCCGGAAAACACGATCCAAGACATCACGTACCCTTGCACCTGGGAGGCAACATACCAAACGTGAGTCTCTCTCGCTCCCACAAAATCTCCTATCTGTGCCCCTGACTATTGAGTCCCCAGTTACTAATGTTCTACTCCTTTCCCCCCTTCCCTTCTGAGCAACAGGGACAGACTCCGTGCCAGAGGCCCGTACCCCATGGCTTAGGGTCCCTGCACAGACTGCTTCTTCCCAGTCCCTCTTACAGTTACCCATCTATCTCCAGTCTTTGGTGTAACTACTTCCCTGAAGCTCCTATCTATGACCCCCTCTGCCTCCCGAATGATCCGAAGTTCATCCAGTTCAAGCTCCAGGTCCCTAACACGGTTTTTGAGGAGCTGGAGTTGGGTGCACTTCCCACAGATGAAATCAGCAGGGACACTGACGGCGTCCCTCACCTCAAACATTCTGCAGGAGAAGCATTGTACTGCCTTCCCTGACATCACCTCTAGATTTAAAAAAAAACAAGAAGAAAAAGAAACGAAGAGCTTACCTGATATTCCCTCAAACCCTGCTCCCGGTGAAAGGTAAGCAAATTTAAAGGCACTCACTCACCTTCACGACAGGCCCCAAGCTGCCTCTAGGTCATCTCTAAGGTATAGGACGGCTGCCTGAGGTTAAATTGCGCTGTAAGAGTTAGTCAATTTCCCCTTAGCGCTGGGATTCTAGGGATATTGTTCTCTTCTTCAGTCATTTTGCTTTGCAGCAATGGGTGAGATGTTATGTCTCGAAAGTTGTGCCTCCCTCCTCTGCAACCCACATGGAGAAGGATAAGAGCAGCAACGTCATGGAAATACTGTTATGACCCTTGTGGAAACAAACTACAAACAACCCAACTAAGACCAATATACAAAACTTCACTTTTATATTAGCAATCATACCAAAATCAACGTAAATTAAACATGAACAGGAAAATTGCAATAATATGACCGATAAATTACACATAGCAGATACAAAGACATATCTCACACATTTCTCAATCAGCCCATTCAGCACGTATCACATTCATTTCAGCCACAATATCCTTCAAAACGTTGAACTTCTTCAAATCAAATTCCATCTTCATTTCTCTAAAGCTTTAGCACCAAGTCTCATCAAACAACGGCATTACTTCACCCAATTTCCACAAATATAATTTTCACAGTCGACACATTTCCAGATCCCTTCTTCTTCACAAAACCCTGGTCATGTTGGGCCTGTTTGTGCACTATGCCAGTGCATAAAGGGTCCCCAAATCCAGATATAAAGCTCTGTTCAAGATCCGAGCTCCAGCAGCTTGCAGTCAAGTAGAACATAGAACATAGACCAGTACAGCACAGAACAGGCCCTTCAGCCCTCGATGTTGTGCCGAGCAATGATCACCCTACTCAAACCCGCGTATCCACCCTATACCCGTAACCCAACAGCCCCCCCCCCCCCCAACCTTACTTTTTTAGGACACTACGGGCAATTTAGCATGGCCAATCCACCTAACCCGCACATCTTTGGACTGTGGGAGGAAACCGGAGCACCCGGAGGAAACCCACGCACACACGGGGAGGACGTGCAGACTCCGCACAGACAGTGACCCAGCCGGGAACCGAACCTGGGACCCTGGAGCTGTGAAGCATTTATGCTAACCGCCATGCTACCGTGCTGCCCCTGTCTCTGAGAATCTCCCATTTATAGGACCCTGGGCTTTAAGTATAAAGGGTAAGAGGGCAAAAGTTAAGAGGCCATGATGAATCTTCATAAAATACTGGTTCTGGCCCAAATGTCAAATTCTGGGCACGACAGTTTAGTAAATTGACAACTATAGAGAGGGTGCAGAGAAGAGTTTAAAAATGGATCAAAAGATAAAGATAAAGAATAAATAAAACTCACCCATGGTGGCATTGATTGCCGTTGATTCGGGAGATTTCGCGCCCTTTTTGTTCACCAGGCGCTCCGGCGCGCTCCGGCCGCCCGCGGTGCGCAGGCGCGCTCCGGCCGACCGCGGTGCGCAGGCGCGCTCCGGCCGACCGCGGTGCGTGCTCCGTTCTCTTCACGCTGCTGCCCCCATCCAATCGATGCCCGGGGCCAGCGCACCGTCGGCCCCCCCCTCTGCACGCCACTGACTGTAACGATAGGATGGGCAGTGCTTCAAATTGATTTGTTAGGGCAGCACAGTGGGTTAGCCCTGCTGCCTCACAGCCCTGTGTGGAGTTTGCACATTCTCCCCGTGTTTGCATTGGCTTTCGCCCCCACAACCCAAAAGATTATGCAGGCTAGGTGGACTGGCCACGCTAAATTGCCCCTGAATTGGAAAAAATTAATTGGGTATTCTAAATTTATTGTTTTTAAATATTGATTTGTTAAAAGTGTATTGGAAGGTTCTTTAATGCCCAGGGCTAAAGCTGTAACTGTCTTTGTGACTCAATGTAAAGTAATGCCATTTGATTTTAAAATGCCCAGCTACATTTCAACTGCTCATACATCAAGTCGTGACAAGGATCCCTAAACTGTGTGGCCTATTTGGATGATGTAGTAGTTTATAATGACACATGGAAGGACCATGTAAGACAATTGGAGGAGATATTTAAGCAACTGCAGTTGGCCAATTTAGTCACCAATTCGGCTAAAAGCGACTTTGCCAAAGCAAAAATGAACTACCTGGACAGGGACATATCTACGTTATGTGACAGGGACAAGTGGGATCCAGAACAGCCAAGGTAAGTAAGAGCGTTACTAGATTTCCCCATTCCCAAAACAAAACGAGAGATTATGAGGTTCCTGGGCTTGTGTGGTTCTATAGAAAATTTGTTGCTAACCTTAGTATCATAGCGGTACCTTTGACTAGTATATTGCAGAAACAAGCAAAAATGGCATTGTCCACAGAACGCCAAACAGCTTTTCAGAAAATGAGGGCCATTTTGGGAAGCGAATCAATGTTGTCTGCCCCTGATTTTTCCAAACCATTTAAAATGGACACGGATTCCAGAGACCTGGGGGCAAGGGCAATATTACTACAGGATGACGAGTCAGCAAGAGAGAGGCCCGTGGGATACTTTTCGAAGAAACTAAGTCCGTGCCAAGGAAAGCATTCCACCATTGAGAAGGAAGAGTTAGTATTGCTACTAGCCCTTCAACATTTTGTAGTTTATGACCGGCATGATAATAAGCAAAGCCTTGTCTATGCTGACCATATCCCCTTGTGTTCATGGGAAAGTTTAAAATTTGGAGGGCAGCACGGTTGCGCAGTGGTTAGCACTGCTGCCTCACGGCACCGAGGACACGGGTTCAATCCCGGTCCCAGGTCAGCGTCTTTGTGGAGTTTGCACATTCTCCCTGTGTCTGTGTGGGTCTCACCCCCACAACCCAAAGATGTGCAAGGTAGGTGGACTGACCATGCTAAATTGCCCCTTAATTGGAAAAATTAAAGAAAAAGCTCTCGGAACGCAAGATTGTTCCATTCGAATTTACTGTTGCAACCTTGTGCAAATTCCTGGAAAGGACAATATTATTGCAAATGCAATGGGCGGGATTCTCCGACTCTCCGCCGGGGCGGAGAATCGCCCGGGGCCGGCGTCAATCCTGCCCCCACCATGTCCCGAATTCTCCGCCACCCGGGATTTGGCGGGGGCGGAAATCGCGCCGCGCCGGTTGGCGGGCCCCCCGCGGCGATTCTCCAGCCCGCGATGGGCCGAAGTCCCGCCGCTGAGAAGCCTCTCCTGCCGGCGTGGATTAAACCACCTCTCTTACCAGCGGGATTGGCGGCACGGGCGGGCGCCGGGGTCCTGGGGGGTGAACGCGGGGCGATCTGACCCCGGGGGGGGTGCCCCACGGTGGCCTGACCCGCGATCGGGGCCCACCGATCGGCGGGCAGGCCTGTGCCGTGGGGGCACTCTTTTTCTTCCGCCTTCACCATGGTCTTCACCATGGCGGAGGCGGAAGAGACCCCCTCCCCTGCGCATGCCACTCCAACACGCCGGACCCCCTACCCCGCCGGGTAGGGGAGAATCCCGGCCAATGTTAGGAATGTTAATAAGTTGCAGATATAAGAATTTGGGGAACTTAGGTAGTGAGAAAGGATGGCTGAATGGTTGTGTGTTTTGTGGTTTGTGTCACATGCCCTGTGATGAAACGTCTTTACAACAACGTTGCATTCTCTAAGGGGGTGGTATGTAAGAATCCTTCCTGTTTATTTCCTTTGTTCCCATTTCATTTATGTTATTTTATTATTTTGGTCCATGCACCCACGATCAGAATGTGCCTTTAAGCTGAAGACTCGAGGCTGAAGCAGCCTGATTGTTAAGGAACTTTATTTCCAGGTTTTGTTTTTAGCCAGACCCTTGGTACTAAGTGGATGTTAGGAACCAGGGCCGGGATTCTCCCCTACCCGGCGTCGGGCCTCCTCAAAGGTATGGAATTTTCTGCACCTTTAGGGATTAGGCCCCCGCCGGAGTGGTTGGCGCCACGCCGACTGGCGCCAAAACCGGCGGCAACGGCTTTTGACGCCCGCCGCCCGGTGTCGGGGCAGGCTGAAAAGCCTTCGGCGGTTCGCGCATGTGCCGGTGCGTAGGCAGCCTCCACACTGGTGAAGGCCGTGGTGGCGGCGGAAGAAAAAGAGTGCCCCCACGGCGCTGGCCCGCCTGCCGATCGGTCGGCCCTGATCGCGGGCCAGGCCACCGTGTGGGCACCCCCCAGGGTCCGATCGCCCCGCCCCCCCCCCAGGACCCCGGGGGCCCGCTTGCGCCGCCAATCCCGCCGGCACCAGAGGTGCTCCAATTCCCGCCGGCGGGATTTGCCTGTCAGCGGCGGGACTTCGGCACATCGCGGGCCGGAGAATTGCCGCGGGGGGCACGCCGATCGGCAGGGCGTGATTCCCGCTCCCACCAATTCCCGGGTGATGGAGAATTCGGCCACGGCGGGGGCGGGATTTAGGCCGGCCCCAGGCGATTCCCCGACCCTGCGAGGGGTCGGAGAATTCCGCCCCAGGTTTGGATAGAATTGGATCGATAGGTTGGCTGGCAACTGGTGGGTTGGCTGGGGATAGTTTTCTGCCTGACAATAGTCAGGAATTGATTCGTGCATGAAGCATTCTGAGAGAACTGGGCAGAAACCTTTAGACTTTAAAATGAAAGGAATGTTCTCTCTCTCTCTCTCCTGTCTCTCTTGCTTGCTGAAATGAAAGCACTGCTTTACTGTTCTGAAACAGTGGGGGCCAGTACAGCCTTTACTGTAAATCTGAAATGATGCGGAGTCTACAAAGAAGGTAGACAACCTTGCCAGAGAAAACCATCTGGAGGTTCGAAGGAAGTAGGATCAAAACAAAAGCTTGAACATCAGAACAACACTAATTAGAAGTCATCCCAGTTCATCACAGATCCTCAACCTTTTATTTTTATAAATTTTTTTTTCTCTTTCCACAACCCTTTCCCCTCTGTGTTGTTTGTTTGTGCACTAAACCAGGGTTTCATGACAATTGGTGTCATTCAAGACATTTCCAAATTCACCCTATTCAGCCAATTTCTTCAAAGTTGCTACGAACTGTGTGGTTGATTCAGTTTCTTGTTGGTTATGTTTGTGGAACCTGAACCTCTCAGCGATAACAAAAGAGAAGTGATGAGAAGTGGCCCTATGATATATTCATAATCTCACCATACGGTTTCGAGACTGTTTTTTTTTTGGTTGCACCACACTTCGCAGTAGGTTGAAGGTCCCCCCCCTCCCCACATTGTACCAAGAGAAGTTGAGCCTACTGTGTTGCCAAAATTATGTTTGCCTGGACAAAGTATTCCAGTCATTCAGTGAATGAGCTCCATTACTCGATGCTTTTGTAGTATGGTCGCTTGGTGCTAAAAGCTCCTGTCATTTTACTCCAGGAAGTCTTGCATAAGCACAAATATGCCACAAGGATTTTAGCACCACCATCCTTCTTTTCCTTCATTTCAAACAAGGTAACACTGAGCTCAACTTGTTTCCTTCTGAGTTTTGATCACACCCAGCTCTAAACTATTATTGTAGGGCATTTGCTACTTTACTTGCTACTCACAGTAGTTCCAGAACTACTGTTTCAGAACTTTCCGGGCAGAGCACATAGCAAGCTTCTTTTGATGCAGTTTTCACCGAAGTCGTTGTTTAAATTTTTGTTCCTCCGACGGTTACTGCTATTATTTGGCACTCCTCTGTTGCCAGCTTTGGTGCATGCAATGTTTCTATCTTCTTAATCCTTTTTGGATAGCTGCACACGGGTTGAAAATGTTTCTATTTTTTTTTGTTTACTTCTCCAGGAGCCTGCTAGCCTATTGCTGACCTCCTCAGCACCAGGTTTCTTTCTGGTATGTTTAAAGGATAGGCTTGCAGACCACATAGGTACTGTCGTGATCTCTGTATGTGCTAATACATGTTCAGTTAATGTAAAGTCAGTCCAGACAGATGATCACTAGATGGCAACACTAACAGGACCTATAAAAGGAGTTTCCTGCTCTTTCTTAGTTAATGTGGGTGAAGACGTGATCAGATCAGAGTGTAGTGTATTATTATAATTGTTAATTTAATATAACCTTACATATTTTTTTTACTAGCTTAGTATTGAAGTGAAAGAACTCACTAGTTTATTATATATTACTCAATAAACATTTTTGTCATCATCTGGAAGACTTTGACTTTTTATCAGAATTCAACACAACTCAGCAAGGCAAAAAGAGTAATATTTATATTACAATATCGTAATATAACAGGTACAAACAAACAAGAGCTTTATTGGAAAGATGGTTTTAAAAAAATCATTTTTGAGATGTGAGCGTCGCTGGCTGGGCCAGCATTTGTTGCCCATCCCTAATTGCCCTTGCGTTGCCAAACATCAACCACTTCAAATACAGTTAAATCCTGTCAATTTCTAGCTGAGCACTTCAAAATCATTCAAGCATGAAGAGGCGTGATTGGAATGAAATGGGGTTAAATTCATTCACTTGTTTTAGTGAAAAATATTGCTGAAACTATTAAATGGAAACCATAAAATGAGGACAACTCTTTATGCTCACGCTGACTTTTTCAAGCAAATGGAGGAAACATATGACGATTCTACCTATCCTGGAGGACACATGTTTATATGTTAACAGAGGAATGTAAGAACAGGAGTTGTCCAACCAACCTCCCAAACAGTCCCACCATTCAATGAGATGATGGCTGATCTGTATTTTAATTCCATCTGTGTTCATTTCTTCCATATCCTTTTGTTCCCTTGTCAAGCAAAAAAAATCAATCTCCTATTTTAAGTTATGAATTGAGCGCCATCATTAACTGCTTTCTGTGGGAGAAATTGCCATGCTTCTACTATCATTTTCATGAAGAAGCTATTCCTAACTTCTCTTTCAAATGCCTTGACTCAGATTTTTAGGTCACACCCCCATGTTCTGGACCGTGGACGACTATCCCCTCCATCAATTTCTTTCCAAATCCTCAATCAAACCACTCTTGAACTTAATACAGGGAAAAGAAGCCATGTTTATCGAACGTGTTGTGAAAATCTACCTCCAGTATTCCGGTAAATCTAGGCTGAACTCCTCCAAAGGTGAAGGTGTAGCACCCAGATCTGCATAAAATATTCCAAATGAGGAGTAACCAGGGCTTTGCCATTCCAAGCTCAGTTGCAGGTTTTTAATAGTTGCTTTGGGAGTGAGGCCTGGAGAACCAAGGACCAGGGAGCAATGTCCAGGGAACTGAGATGCTGGGACACAGGGATTAGGGAACACATTATCAGCACCGGGGGCTCCATCGCCTCAGCAAGCAATGTGCCAGGGGGGCAGTGCCCTGCATGTTCATCTCCCCCCCTCCAGGGGCTATACTTACGTTTGCGCCCCAGGTGATCCCCTCAACTGAATCTTGTTGCTCAAAATCTGTTGTAAACCTCCCCAATTTTACATCACAAGTGGGGATGGGCAACAAATGCCGACCTTATCAGTGATATCCGCATCCCATGAAACAACAAACAATTCTCCCCTCAATGACACTGTCAAAAACTGACAGCAAAGCTATCACACTGAACTGAACCAATATCTTAAATATAAACAGAAAATATTGAAAATGTTCACATCGCAGCAGAAAATTATAGGCAAACGGTCCAGAAAGTTAATTTATCTTTCAACTGCTCATTGTCTTTCTGGGTTTTCACAGTTGTTTGTGCGTTTTTTGGGGGGGATTTTCACCAGAAATAAATATTCTTCTTTTTGGTGCGATTGAACCATTCTGGGAGGGAATCAAGGGGTTGTTCCCAGTGCTACAAGCACGCCCCCCCCCCCCCCCCCCCACCCCCCCACTCCCCCACCGAGCCAACGGTCAGTTGCACTTCCTGCACTGAGGAGTAGCACTCACCAGAACGTCACAGTTCAGGAGGAGATCGGGACGCTATTTTTAAATGGCTCACGCGACCCCCTGATGCTCATCTATAAGGGGATCCGGCACCTCAGCACCCCACCTCACATGGGCAGGGCTTCCCAGACCTGATTTCCAGTGCGGGCAAAATGCCAGCCTGGCACTTTGGCACTGCCATCCTGGCACCACCCCTGTCAGCCTGTAAGTGCCAACTGGGAACTATGGCAGTGCCAAAATGGCTCTCAGGTTGCACTGCCAGGGTACCAAGCTGGCAGTGCTAAGGTAGCCAGAGGCCAATCACACAGGGGCCCCGATTCCTTGGGAGATCCCTCCCCAAAGTGACATCCTGCCTGGGTCCCGTTTGTGGGGACCAGTGCTGAATGGCACTCACCTAAGGTCTCCAAGGCAAAGGGGTTAGATCCCAATGCCTTGGGTAGATCAGGTGAGCGCATACTAGATTGAGAGTAGCTACTCATTCAAATATAGAAATCATAGAACTTACAGTGCAGAAGGAGGCCACTCGGCCCATCGAGTCTGCACCAGCCCTTGGTAAGAGCACTCCACTCAAACCCACACCTCCACCCCATCCCCGTAACCCAGAACCTCAACTAACCTGTTTTGGACAATAAGGGCTATTTTATCAGGGCCAATCCACCTAACCTGCACATCTTTGGACTGTGGGAGGAAACAGGAGCAGCCGGAGGAAATCCATGCAGACACTGGGAGAATGTGCAGACTCCACACAGACAATGACCCAAGCCGGGAATCGAACCTGGGACCCTGGAGCTGTGAAGCAACTGTGTTAACCACTGTGCTACCGTTCCGCCCTACCGTGTTCTACCGTGCTGCCCTAAATATGCAGATTTGCAATTACTGATCACGACATCTCGCTCAATCCCATTAGATAGTACGACGCATAGCAAGCTGGGTAAATCCTGGGAGAGGCCTCCCCTGGCCTTGTCGTGTCCTGGTTCTGGTGGGACATTACCAATAGATTGTGCCCATAATCATTGCAAACTTTGAGCGCAGCTGTAAAATATAGTCCCCAGCTACCACTTTACATTCAGGTGACTCACTATAAACACAGAATAAAACTACATCTTGTTCAAATTGACTACTGTCCAGAAATGCAAGTTATTCCTGCTAATTCAATCTTCAACCAGTCTCAAGTTGTCTACCAGTAGTGTAAATATTGTAACATTGATATGATATGTGCATGGGTGTTTCTAATCTGCAATTTCACCAGTTGATCAAACATATATTGAATTGCTTAAAGAACACTTTTTAAAGCAAGAGCAGACACTGACTAATGGTGGCTGCCAAAGGTGACCTGATGTGTTGCAGCTGGGCCAGTTTTCTGGAAAATTTTGATGTGAGTTACAATTCAAACATGCCATGATATCCTTCTCTGGAATTTCAAGTCGTGAACTCCTTCAAAAGGATTTAGTGAAAACTGAACTGGGCCTCACATTTTCATTTCTGTAAAGCTACCTCTCAAGCGGAGAGAGAGTAAGAAAGCCTATTGGGGCAATAGCTACGTGGAAAAATGTTCTGCATACCTCATCAAGAAGGATAATGGATATTTGGGGGTTAATGGCTGGGACGTTGCAGAATCTAATCACCCTCGCAATTAAACAAAAACTAGGGTTGGTTCAGGTATCAACTAAAGCAAATATCTCCTGAAGTTGTTATGGGGAAAGAGGATCATGTGACTGGAGTAACCACTTTTGAAATCTCCTTTGGAATAAAACACGCAAGCTGGTAAAACAAGGGCTAGTAAGTTGCCAATGAAGCAATAATAGACTCCCTTTTCTTCTCCCTGAAGTCAAGGCCCTACCTTTGTTAGTTTAACAATCCCAACACAAAGAGAGTTTCAATTGAAAGGAACCTCAGGTGCAAAAAGCCATTGACTTCTGGAAAAGATGGATTAAGTTTTTAAAAATATATTGTCTGCAGCGACCACTCCTGGAACTTGAAGATTACCATGGAGAAAAATCTGCAGCAGCCAAGGACTCATAAACACTGAACTCTCAATCTCTTTACCTTTCAGTTTGCATGTGTGTGTGTGTATGTGTGTACGTGCTTGCGTGCGTACCTGCATGTGTGTGTGTATTCATGCTTACGTGCATATGTGCATGTGTGTGTGTGTGTGTGTGTGTGTGTATGTAGGTTGCAAAGGTCAAGATACGAGTTTACCTTTTTAACTTCTTTAATATCTTTACCTGGGTCAGTTTTTCACTCAATAAAACCTAACACCTTTTTTGTTTCAAACTCAAGAAAGGCTGCCAGATTAGTTTCTTTGTAACCAGGACATATACAGTTAAGCACAGACATTGAGTAAATACCTTCATCCTTGCAAGTACAAAATAAAAACCCAGTTACAGTCAGACTTGGAATGGTGATGAAGGAGAATTATTTTTACCCCTCCTCATGTGGGCGTAACAACATGTTATATCCAGGTACAATGGCATTGAAATCACAGTTATGACTTTCAGGCTCCCTGACAAGGGTCTAGGTAGCCACAAAAATTTGAATGGTTGGGGCAGCACGGTGGCCTAGTGGTTAGCACAGCTGCCTACGGCGCTGAGGACCTGGGTTCAAATCCCGGCCCTGGGTCACTGTCTGTGAGGAGTTTGCACATTCTCCCCGTGTCTGCGTGGGTTTCGTCGCCACAACCCAAAAATGTGCAGGTTAGGAGGATTGGCCACGTTAAATTGCCCCTTAATTGGAAAAAATAATTGGGTACTCTAAATTTATTTTAAAAAAACATTTGAATGGTGATGTTCCCAGCATGATAATCAAAGTTGCACATTCAATCACAAGCTCCATCTTACTTCTGTGAGTGAACAGCCCCAATACTATGTTGCATAATATCTCGGATGACGAAGATACCAACAATGTTCAGCAAACTCTTGCCTTGTTTGCTTGTGCTCCCCCTGCGTCATGGAAACAAATTTAATGATTTGCTTAATTTAATGATGCATTAGTAACATAAACAGTTTTAAAGAACAAGATTCACCTCTTAATTAGCCATATATAAATCTCATTTCCGAAACGTAATGATGAACACTAAAACCTGCTTGCTCACAATGGGACAGCTTAGTTGTAAGCTCAATTGGCACATATTTATTTACCGACCGGGTTATGGGGGTGAGCTCGGGGATGTGTGGGTAGGTGGTAGACTGGACACCTACCTCATTTTACATTGTTTCTCCCCACCCCCTACCAAAAACGTGCCTGGCAAGGGCACTTAAAATTTAGTCTTTTGATTTAAAATGTTTACAGACCAATAGAGACAGAAAAATAATAAGAAAACCCATTGCATCACCATGACCTGTTTTCTACAGGACAATAAATCTTCAAAACAACTAGAGAGTGCTGTCGCTATGAAAAGATTACTATTCAGCCCATGGCATGTGCAGTTTCCACCAGAAAACCTGCATCTCCTATTAACTTAAACTTATCATTGAAAACATCTGATGAGATGGCATACCTCAGTATTGACATTATTCTCTAGACTACATGGATATGTACATATTCTTGATCTTCAACAAGCACCACCATGCTGTCATACTATACAAATCCAGGTTAAAACTGCACAACATAATTTATCACAATAAATAAGTTCACACCAAAGCAAAGTAAATCAGCAGTCAGAGAATATTTGTGGAATTCTCCGCTCCCGCGCGGCATCGGGAAGGCCGTCGTGATCTCGGCCGAGTTTCACGACAGCCTCGGAGGCCGCTCCTCGCACCCTATTCACACCCTCAAGGGGCTAGGAGTGGCGCTCCGTAAATCTCAGCCGCCGGGCCCTGGTGCTTGCGTCAAGGCGGCACGCCGAGAATGACGCAACGGCGGTGCCTAAGTGACGTCAGCCGTGCATGCGCAGGTTGGACGGCTCCAACCCGCGCATGCGCAGCCGACGTCACGACGGCTGACGGCTCCAACCCTCGCATGCGCGGTTGCCGTCTTCCCCCCCGCTGCCCCGCAAGACGTGGCGGCTTGATCTTACTGGGCGGCGGAGGGGAAAGAGTGCGTCCCTTATAGACGCCGGCCCGACAATCGGTGGGCACCGATCATGGGCCAGTCCCCTCCCGAGCACGGCCGTGGTGCTCACTCCCCTCTCCGCCCCCCACAAGCCACAAACGAGCATTTGGCGCCATGTTCACGTCGGCAGAGACCAGGTGTGGTTGCCGCCGTTGTGAACCGGTCGGGAACGTCAGGCCGCTCGGCCCATCCGGGCCAGAGAATTGCCGGTCGCCGTGAAAAACGGCGAGCAGCGATTGATCTGAGCGGGGGGTGGGAGAATCGCGGGGGGTGCCAGGGCAGTGTGGCGTGAGTCGCCCGGCCCTCCCGCGATTCTCTCTCACCCGGCGTGGGGAGCGGAGAATTCCGCCCTATGTACCTTACACCTTTATCTTAAACTGTCTTCAAAACTAAAAGAAGAAAATGCTTGAATCATTTGGTTTGATAATGCTGTTGAGCCTTTGTTCGAAGATTCTTTTGTTTATTCATCTATGTATCTTTGCTGATGTGAGCAGGATACTCAATTTGGGAACAGATTGAGGTAATTGAGGATCTGGTCTTGTGTAAGATGCTGATCACTGAGTGGGACAACCAAATAAAATGAATGTCAGACAGGCCTGCAATGAAGCAACAAAAAATACAAAATGTATTGTCCACTGTGTGGAATGAAGGTGGGGACTTGGGCTCAGTTTAGAATTTGAGAGGAAATTAATTTGGAAGAAGCCTAGTTTGCAGCTAGAGGAAAATGTCTACAGTGGTCCTCACAGAGCCTTGTGGCAAAAAACATCTGTCCTGAATCTGTGGAGTAGACTCTGGGAAAAGTGGTCCATGTATTTCCAAAGCCAGGATAAGGAGCTGAAAGTTCCTCAGACATTTAGGTCTTCAAACAAAATTGAAGAGTTGCTTAGTGAAAAGCGAATGGAAGATTTCCATAAATCCTGTACCTAGGAGAAAGCTGGATTACTGAGGACATTAAAGAAAATTTTGGAGGACTGTGGGTTGCCCCCATGAAAAATGAATGAGCCTTCAAGATCTGTGTAATGTATAAAGGAAGTCTTGGGAGGGAAGTAACAAGTAGAATTGAGTTTATAGCAGTCTTTATAAACAACAATGTTAGGTCAGTGGTGCTTGCTTTGTTTAATTTCCATTTATATACAATAAAGTTTGTTTTTGTTTGAAATTGCGAATTCTTGTTATGTAATTTCTGTCAGTTAATAACTTGGTGTTGGAACTTCTCTGTAAACCTTAACAGCCCCTAACAGGAGCATACAATGCATCATTGTTTAATGCACCATAAAAATGGAAATATTGTACCATTGCATGCTGTACCATCATGGTGGCAATGTTGTATGCTATTAGAGAGTGAAAGGTTGTTGGAAGCCAATTGTGTGCCAGTCAGTTGGAGAGGATGGTTAGGAGGGCACAGGGCGAGGAGGGAATGGTTGGTCAGAAAACCTGAATTCACATGTTGCACACCAAAAAGGGAAATTACGAATAAGCAATGACTAAAGAATTATAAAGCACATCCAAAAAACAAAAATGACTTATACACTTTTCTTTGTTTTACTGTTTTACCTCTTTACTAAATGACACACAAAAGGGTAAATTAAATGCACATGAGCACTGAGATCACATGCTGAATGTTGGTGCTTTTTACTCGTTTTTTATTTACTGATTGGAAATGCAATTAGCTACATTTGGATTCCCAATTATCCATGTGTGACTGATGGCTCGTGTATTGAATAACATTGGCCCACAATGTGTCACTGTGGCAGATTGTTTCTATTGCTCCAGTGTCTCAGATGCATCCAGGAGCTGTGTCCCGGATCTCATACACATCAATGTCAGCTTTTCTGTGTTATCTCCTTGAGTAATTAATGCCTTTGCACAGTGTGTACTGCAGAATTGTTGGTTCTGAAACAAATTTTAATCAGATTTTAGATATGGACATATGGTGATTGCATTAATGTGAGTGAGCATGCCAATTTTACCCAGGAACACAACTTTCCAGGAACAAACTTGTCTTTAATAAGTCACCCCCAGGGTGCTAATGCAGGCAGCTGTGGTACATTTGTCACAAGCAGCATAGGCCGCTTTTTTTGAAGTTTGTTTTTGTTCTCACTGAGATCAAGGATTTTGAGGAATAGATTTTAAGTGCAGTAGTGCTAAGTGTCAGAGCAGTAAGCAGCGCAGAGCTACGGGCGAGGCAGAAATTTGTTTCAAGCCCAGCTCAGTTCAGCTCTGATCTGACTGGGACATAGACAAAAATAGTGAATAACAATCCTTAACCAAAGAGTATGACAATCTCCATTCCTGGCCCTCCGAATACCCAGGAGCAGAGTCAAGGCAGTTTTACTCTATCAATAGGGCATTGGGAAATCAGAAGGCAGTATCAGGCTAAGTAGCCATTTATAGTTTAAGATGGCCTAAATATAGAAATGTAGAGAGATTGAACTGTCCTTCTGGTACTTGCTGCTGTAAAAGGTCCTGTTGATAATTTTATGTCTTACACTCACCACAACTTTAAAAAAAAAAGGAATTTCATCCCCAAGTCCTGGTGAGCATATATGGGACTAAACAAATGATGGAAAATAATATTTATGAGGAAAATTATTACTTTAAAAAAGTAAATTTAGAGTGCCTAATTCAGTTTTTCCAATTAAGGGGCAATTTAGCGTGGCCAATCCACCGATCCTGCACATCTTTTGGTTGTGGAGGCAAAATCCACGCAAACACGGGGAGAAAGTGCAAACTCCACAAGGACAGTGACCCAGAGTTGGGATCGAATCTGGGATCTAGGCATTGTGAGGCAGCAGTGCTAACCACTGCACCACCATGCTGCCCTAAGGAAAATTATTACATGGAATAGGGATGAGGTAAAGTTCCCTCAATAGACAGAATTTCCCCTCGAGCATCGGGAAGTCATTTCTGGGACCCAAACTTGCAGGAGTCCGTTAATTGCACCCCTCCTCACACCCCCCCCCCCCCCCCCCCCCCCCAGCATGATCCTATGGGAGGCAGGAAACTAAGATGCAACCTTAGTGACGTCTGTTCTAGTAATGAAATGGAAGGCCCAAGCAGAGGGTCTGTAGCACCAAATGGCTGACAGTCTCACTGAGCACGGTTGAGGGAGAAAGAGGAGTACAATTAAGTGCCCCTCATAATAGATGCTTTCAGATGTCTGTAGAGAATTTAAAAATAAAGAAAGCCCACGGCTGTGAAGGCCATCAGTGTGGAGGGGAAACTCCGGTAGCCCGATGGCTTGTTGCTGGGAGGTCTCATCCACGTATCTACCAGCTTCCCAGACCCAGTGGACGACATCCTGGTGCCAGAGAAAGGTTGGCAGATTCTGAAACTGCATCAAAATGGGGCCTTAATTGACGAGGCCAAATTGCCCAGCTGGCCCATAGACTGGGTTGTCCATTCTGATGGCAGACCTCCCAGAGAAAATCCACATGGGAGCATTACAGCATCTGTTCTGATACACATCTACAGTTTCCCAAACCACTCCCCCATGGGGAACATTCCCCATCTTCAAAACTGCCTTGGCAAGGCTTGATTCCTCCCAGAGTGACTTAATCGCAACATGTAAAAGAGTGCCACAACTGCCGTTCGTTGATGATGATTTCTATTCTGAGGTTGACTATTGGGATGACTTCCTCTTGTGTGCTCGTTCCAAAGTCCTAAGTGTTTTGTAATATTGATTCCATGTGCCTATTTTAGATTGCTGGAATCTGTAATTCCACTGGGATACCACAGTGTAACATGAAGACAGAGTCCCTTTTGTTTACTTTTTTTAAAAAGCTCCACAATTGACAAATTCACTGCTGGGCCTCTGGCTTCCTGTTTACTTCCAGAACCTAGAGTCTTGAACAGCTAACAATTGGGAGTTGACTGCTGCCCCATAACTCAATAATGATCTGCCAGTGCACTGTCAGGGGATGCTGATCCAATGGGACAAAAGGATATCAGATTACTGGGCCATAGCGCTGCTAGAAGTTAAACAATGTACATCCAAGTGAAATTGTCCTCTTCACTTTGATAGAATGTTTAATTTCCATTGGGCATATAACCTAACTATTACATTGTTGCTGCTTTCGTTGGAAGGATACTGCTGCCTTGGTCCCCATCTTCTCTCTAGCAGTTCCCATAGATCCTCCTCAAGTTTTTCTTCCAAGGATGTTTTCTTTACCACGCTCTCTCCTTGGTGTCCTTGGATTTTCATCCCTTATACCAGCAAAACAATGAAAAGCAGTCATGTGTTGAGCGAAATGTAATTCCCATATAAAGCAACGCAATTATTTTTGTGACTTTGTGTCCAACAAATGTGGGCCTTCCAGAGTAGGCCCCTGCTCTTGAAAATAGCAGGAATTTGAGCTTACACTTTCAGGATAAATGTACCTGTAATTTAAGAAACTTTCAGTTCTTATTTTTAAAACCACTACAATTCATGGCTGGAATACCTGGGTTGTCTCTCCTCAAAATCAAGGTAATGAGGAGGACATGGAGTGGAACTCTGATGATTGATTCCAGTTCACCTTGTGTAAACAATGACTATTTTATGGCATCACTGGTCCTGGGGGCATTCAGAGAATAGATTTAGCTATAACATTTTCTGGATGGCTGATCCTTATCTGTATTGATTCAGTGATCTCAGCACATTTGCTCAAGAATGGAAAGGCTCAAAGTGAGAAACAATTACTCAGGATGGAATTAGTCATCACATCGAAAAATGTGGGTTGATTAGGAAGAGCCAGCATGGATTTCAAAAGGGGAAATCATGTTTGACTAACTTGCTGGAGATTTTTGAGGAGGTAACAGAAAGGGTTGATGTGGGTAATGCTGCCCATGTGATGTAAATGGACATTCAGAAAGCATTTGGGACAGTGCCACACAGGGACAATAGCAATGTGGATACAAAATTGACTGAATGATAGGAAGCAGAGAGTAATGATCAATGCATATTTTTCAGGCTGGAGGAAGGATTTTAGTGGTGCGCCCCAAGGTTTGGTATTGGGACCCTTACTTTTCCTGATATATATTTGTGATCTGAACCTCGCTGTGCTGGGAACAATTTCAAAGTTTGCGGATGACACAAAACTTGGAAACATTGCAAGAGGACAGTGTAGAATTTCAAAAGGACATAGACAAGTTGGTTGCATGAACGGATAGGTGGCAGATCAAATTCAATGCAGAAAAGTGTGAGGTGATGCATTTTGGTAGGAAGAACGTGGAGAGTTAATATAAGGGGTAAAATTCTTAAAGAGTGCAGGAGCAGATGAGCCAGTGTGTACATGTATATAGACCATTGAAGATGCCAAGATAGGTGAGAATAGTTAATAGAGCATACAGTTTCTGGGTTTTATTATTAGGGCTTAGAGTACAAGAGCAAAGAGGTCATGTTGAACTTATACAAGACACTAGAGACACCTCAACTGGAGTATTGTGCACAACTCTGGGCGTTACACTGTAGTAAGGATGTGAAAGCATTGGAGAGAGTTCTGAAGAGGTTTACCAGAATGGTTCCTGAGATGAGAACCTTCAATTACGAGGATAGATTGGAGAGGTTGTTCTCCTTGGAGAGAAGATGGCTAAATGGAGGAGTTGTTAGAAATGTTCAGAATCTTGACGGGGCTGGACAGAGTAGATAGAGGGAAATTGTTCCGGCTCAGAAATGGATGAAGGATAAAATATTTAAAGTGATTTGCAAAAGAAGCAAATGTAAAGTGAGAAAAAAACTTTGAACACAGCGAGATATTCGGGTCTGGAGTGCATTGTCTGGAAGTGTATTGGAGGCAGGTTCAATCAAGGCATTTAGGAGGGAATGGGATGATTACTTGAATAGAGACAATGTGCAGGTGAAGGCATGGGAATGGCACTAAGTAATGATGCTTATTTGGAGAGCCGGTGAAGTGTTAGGATATGGGACCAGACCCCAGTTTTTGTCAGAACACCAGATGAGAACCCCAAGCATTTTTCAATTTCAAACTGGAAGGAAATGATTCTTCACCCCAGGAGCAATGTCTCTGCCCATGAGGAATCTTGTATGTTAAAACAAACTTTAATTTAATCATAACCACATTAACATAAGATAAATAGATTTACAATTAACAGTTTAACAGTTCTTCAGTAAAAGGAAAGCAAACTTTAACTTATTATCTACATCTACCTCTATATATAATTCAACAAAGAAGCCCAATACAGTACAAAATTCATTCCTAAATAAGGTTAGCAACCAGGGTTACTTGTCTATCTGTGCAGATCTTTGGATAACAAGGCACTTTCAGGAACATTCTTAAAATTCTTCTGTCTTGTCCGACTCAATTCTTAAGGCCAATTACTGTTCAACTTCAAATCTTATAACAGACTGCAAAACTACAGACATACCTGGCTCCTCCCATTAATTATAACATCTGTATCCCACTAAGATGTTCTATGACCTGATTAGCTATGGCTGAACACACTCCCTCATAAATCATCTGTACCCCAGAAAATCGGCAGCAATCAAAACAAGATCCCATTAGCCATCTATATGCAAACAAGTAAATGGTTAGAATCTGTGGTTACTTCACCTTATACAACTTGTTAATCACAGCTTTTGTAGGCACTGCCTTATGCATTTGAACCCAGGGTTTTTAATAACATTATTGCAACAAAATATACAATGTAATGTATAACAATGTCTACATTCATCACAGCAGACATGATGGGCCACATGGGTTCCTTCTGCACTGTAGCAATTCTATGATTCTGATACAGTGCTTTGACAGCAGACAGGAATCATGTGAAACTCTGTCATGCCAATGGGATGCCAATTCTTACTCATCACCAGGATGATAATGTGATGGGAAGTGTACTCACCCGTTAAAAAATGCTGGTTTACATTCCATTTGTTTCTGCCTCACTAGATTACTGCCCATGTAATGAGGATGGAAATGTGTCCCCCATTTTGTCTCAGTGCTGATTCTAACATAAATCACGGTTAATAATCTCAATTCTCTGTTGTTATTTCCCCAGATATTCTGAATTCGAAAACTAAAGTCTTAAACAATGACCAAATACACTCCAGACTCTGGTTAAACTGGCAATTTTCCTATTATTCCATTTTGTGGGGAATGAGATGTTAAGCCAAGGCCTCACCTGTTCTCTCAGGTAGATCTAAAAGATCTCACGACACTATTTCGAAGAAGAGCAGGGGTGTTATTCCCACTGTCCTGGCCAATATTTACTTCATGTTATATTGAAACATGATCTGGTCATTGTCATATTTCTGCTTGAGATGTGGGCAAATTGACCGCATCGCGCATGGGACCTGGTTCGATTCCCAGCCTCGGTCTCTGTCTGTGTGGAGTCTCTATGTCTGGATGGATTTCCTCCAGGTGCCCCGGTTTCTCCCACAAGTCCCGAAAGACGTGCTTGTTAGGTGAACTGGACATTCTGAATTCTCCCTCAGTGTACCCGAACAGGCACCATAGTGTGGCGACTAGGAGATTTTCACAGTAAGTTCATTGCAGTGACACTAATAGCAATTATTATTATTACAACAGTAACTACACGTTTAAAAAAACCTATGGGGGCAGCGAGGTGGTGCAATGGTTAGCACTGCTTCCTCACGGCACTGAGGTCCCAGGTTCGATCCTGGCTCTGGTTCACTTTCCGTGTGGAGTTTGTACATTCTTCCTGAGTTTGCATTGGTTTCGCCCCCACAAATCAGATGTGCAGGGTAAGTGGATTGGCCACACTACATTGCCCCTTTATTAGAAAAAATGAATTGGGTACCCTAAATTTAAAAAAAACCTGCTTCATTGGCTGTAATTTGCATATAGATGAAAAGTGACCACTGAATCTTTCTTGAAAGATTGTAGTGTTACAGAATGCAATCTCTTTCTACTTTGGCATGGAATAATTCCAAGCCATATAGTCAATTAGAAAGTCCATTCTCTTCCTCAACATCATCGCCTCTTCTAAGATGAATTAAATTTCCTGAGGAGGACCATGAAACACAAATGGTTCTATTGTGAACGGATGGCTGTAACTTTTCAGGATTTGCTTCTATGCTGGCCGAGTGAAATCTGATAGTCACGGTGCCGAGAAGTGAGCAGTGATTCCAATTCCTAACTTTTATCAGCACAATAAAAACATATTTTGTAAAAACGTTGTCAGATCTATCAAATTATTTAAAAGTGTATTAAAGTAGGCTGTTTTGTGGCTCCTTTGATGATAAAGTATACAGCTCTGTTTAGTGTACAGATAATGTTTCAAAGGTCCTTATGTCCTTGCTGGTACAAGAAAAGAGCTGCCAACTAACTATTCAGCATCATTAGCTCAAGTGGTTTCTGCCTCAACTTACTGTCGCCTTTGGAAAAGACAGAAAGTTGGAAAGGTACTTTTCATAAAGAGGCACAGCACTTGTTGATACGCATACTCTGAATTTGCCCTTTTAGAGTCAAATGCAGTTGGATTAAAAGCGAATACATGGCACAGACGCAGTGGCACTTGGGCGACACAGCCTCACGGTGCAAGGGGCCCAGGTTCAATTCCGACCCTGAGTGACTGCCTGTGTTTGCACGTCCTCCTGTGTGTGCATGGGTTTCCTCCGAGTGCTCCTCCCACAGTCCAAGAATGTGCAGGTTAGGAAGATTGGCCATGCTAAATTGTCCCTTAGTATCCAATAATGTTCCGGTTAGGTGGGGTTGCAGAGATAGGGACTGGGACTTGGTAAAGTGCTCTTCTTCTGCACTTTAGGGATGGATTTCCATATACCTAGCCTTGAGTGTTAAAAGAAGGCAGCTCCATTACATACTATTGATGTCTTCACCCAGAGAGTGGTGTAACTCGTTACCACGAGGAGTAGTAGAGACACAGTTAAGAGGAAGCTGAGTAAAAACATAAATGAGAAAGTAATAGGAAATTATGTTGATTGATGAAAAGGGTAGGAAGAGGCTCGCATGGAACAGTGACACCATTGTGACCCCAACAGCCCACATTTATATGGAACATTTAACAAAATTCCAGGCTGCTCAGCAAGACTGGTATCAATATAAATGTTTTTGACATTTTTGCTACTGGCACCACAGAAAGATGAGGACAGATACCAAACAATTTGATCAAAGATGTAAGTTATTTTTGGCTATTTTAAAAGAGCAGCGAGGGAGAGAGAGGGACAGAGGGGTGCAGAAGTTTGGGGAGGAAATTCTTGAGCTTAGGAATGAGGCATCTGAAAACAACAACAATGGAAAGAATAAAACCCAGAATGAACAGGAATCAGAATTGAAGGAAAGCAGCAGTGTCGGCAGGGCTGGGGAATGCTACGTTGGTAAGTATGAGATTTGAAAATAATGATGAGGATTTTTAAACTGATGCATTGCTGGAAGGGGTGCGAGTGAAAGTCAGCAATTGCATGAATGACAGGTGAATGAGATTTGGACTGAGTTATGCTCCTGGGAGCAGAGTTTTGGACAAGCACTGTAGTAATCCACGGTTGGCAGAAGTTCCGTCACCACACCAATATTTATTTACAATAACAATATTACAGGAGCAGCTACAAACAGTGCTGCTAGCAGTCCACTCAACTTAAGACTGCTCACAAAGCCTACACAGGTGATTATATGGGCCCCCTCAATGAGCTATCATTGAGGGAGCTCATACTCCAATTGGCCAACCAATAAAGCCAATTGGAGTTCATTACACCCCTCCCCCCAAGGTCCAAGGAATTCCTGCCAGCTGGAATTCCTCTGAGCTTCTTCCTGCTCCTCATGTCTGGGTCTGTCATCTCTGTGTCGTCCGCCGGGTCGTTCCCCGAAGTGGGCGGGGTGTACCTTATAGGTGCCCGTCTTTTCCTTGACGACCTCCTTGGAAGTTGTTCTTCCTCCTCCTCGGGGAGAGGTGTCGCGGCGGCCTCGTCAAGTGTGTCCATCTCCGACTCTGATGACTGGATGACGGGGTCTGGAGAAATTACTCGGGGCTGGGGTGTGGGTATCCTTTCCGTCTGGGCTATCCCAGCTTGAGGCGGTCCTGCTTCGCCTGCCTCCAGGTGTGGTTCCGCTACCCTTATTTGGTCTAGGTGTTTCTTCAGCACCTTACCTCCTATTGAAACCTCATAGGATATGGGCCCTGTTTGGGACTCTACCGTGCCTTTGACCCATGTTGGTCCATTCCCATAATTCTTGACCCAAACCTGTGCCCCCACCTGGAAATGTCTCTGCTGCCGACTATTATCATGCCCCCTGCGCTGGGCCTCCTGTTGTTTCTCCACTTTCCCCGTAAAATTTGGGAAAAGGAGACTCAGCCTCGTTCGCAGCCGTCTTCCCATTAAGAGTTCAGCTGGCGGTATGCCTGTTGTGGAATGCGGTGTGGTCTATAATCAAACAGCCAGCGGGAGAGCTTTGTGTCTATTGACGCTGCCGGCTGCTTCTTGAGTCCCGCTTTAAGTGTCTGGACCGCTCTCTCTGCCAGGCCGTTGGTCGCTGGATGGTAAGGGGCCGTTTTGATGTGACGGACTCCGTTTTCCTTCAGGAATTTTCCAAATTCCCCACTTGTGAATGCCGTTCCGTTGTCCGACACCAATACCTCCGGAAGTCCATGTGTTGCAAACGAGGCCCTGAGCTTTTCAATTGTCGATGCTGTGCTTGCCGGTTTTACCCGGTGGACGTCCAACCATTTGGAGTGGGTGTCCACTATCACCAAAAACACTGAGCCCATGAAAGGGCCGGCATGGTCAATATGCAGGCGGGTCCACGGTCTGCCTGGCCATTCCTACGGGTGCAATGGTGCCGCTGGTGGCACTCTTTGCCCCTGTTGGCACTCCTGGCACCGACGTACCAAGGCTGCTATGTCTGTGTCCAAACCTGGCCACCAAGCGTAGCTTCGAGCTAGCATCTTCATTTTAGACACCCCTGGGTGTCCGTGATGTAACTCAGTTAAGATTGCCTGACGGCCCTGAGCTGGGACGATTACCCGGGCTTCCCATAATAGGATACCGTCTTTTACAGTTATTTGGTCCCTTCTGCTCCAGTATGGGTGCATCTGGGGCTCCACTGGTCTTTCCAGTTCCCCTGTTAGCAGTAAATGCTTCATCTTGGCTAAAACTGGGTCTTTTTGCATCCACAACCGAATATGTTGTGCGTCTACTGGTAGGGTGTCCAAATAATTTAGAGTCATTACTGTCTCCTCTACTTTTGGTATTTGCGGCGGAGTGTCCGGGAGGGGAAGTCTGCTCAAAGCATCTGCATGTGCTACTCGTGTTCCCGGTCTGTGCTCCAGAACGTATCTATATGCCGCCAGTAGCAACGCCCAGCATTGGATTCTAGCTGATGCAATCGGGGGTGTTGACTTGTCTTCTTTTAATAACCCTAATAACGGCTTATGGTCCGTCACTATGGTGAATTTCCGCCCATACAGATACTGGTGAAATTTTGTTTACTGCGAATATCACTGCCAGTCCTTCCTTCTCGATTTGGGCGTACTTCCTCTCAGCCATCGCCAAGGTCCTCGAAGCATAGGCTATTGGCCGTTCTTCCCCATTCCTTCCTCTATGGGCTAAGATGGCTCCTACCCTGTAGGGGGATGCATCACAAGTGACCACCAACTCCTTCCTTGGGTCATAATGCTCTAGGATATTTTCGGATGACAGCTGTTCCTTAATGTCCCTAAATGCTTGGTTTTGGCGGGTGGACTATTTCCATTCTTGCCCCTTTTTTAGTAGCTGGTGGAGGGGTTCTAGGATGGATGCCCTATTTTCAATAAATTTTCCATAATAGGTTACCAACCCTAGAAATGATCGTAACTCCTGGACCGTGGTGGGAGCTGGGGCTTCTTTTATTGCCCTTACTCTGTCTTCTAATGGGTGTAAGCCTGACTTGTCTACTTTGTATCCCAGGTACGTCACCTGTGGGGCCAGAAAAACACATTTTTCCTTTTTTAGCCGTACGCCTGCCTTTGCGAAACGCCTGAGCACTTCCTCCAGGTTCCTTAAGTGTTCCCTGTTTGTCCTACCCGTGATTAAGACATCGTCCAAATAAATCGCCACCTGCGGTAGTCCCTGCAGAATATTTTCCATCGTACGCTGGAATATAGCGCAGGCTGATGACACTCCAAAAGGTAGCCTAGTATAACGAAAAAGGCCCTTCAGGGTGTTGATCGTAGCGAACTTCTGGGAGCCCTTGTCCAGTTTTAACTGCAGGTAGGCGTGGCTCATGTCTAGTTTCGTGAACAAAAGCCCACCTGCCAATTTGGCATATAGGTCGTCTATTTTCAGGATTGGGTATTTGTCCAGCAGTGCGTATTTGTTTACTGTCTGTTTGAAATCTCCACAGAGACGTATCGAGCCGTCTGGCTTCAAAATTGGTACCACCGGCGCTGCCCATTCCGAGAACTGTATTGGTCTGATAATGCCGTCGCGCCGTAACCTTTCTATTTCGTCATCTACTTTCTTCCTTAATGCAAAAGGTACCGGCCTGGCCTTACAAAATTTCGGAAGGGCTTCTGGGTCCACGTGCAAAGTTGCTTTGGCACCTATGATTTCCCCCAAACCTTCCTGGAAGACCTCCGGGTATTTTTGGAGTACTCCACTCAACTGCCCGCTTCCACTCTGGAAAATTTTCATCCAATCTAATTTCAGGTCTTTCAGCCAGTTCCGTCCAATTAAGCTCGGTCCGGAGCCCTCTACTATCGTCAATGGTAATCTGAGCAATTGTTTCTCATATTCCACAGGTACATGAGTCGTGCCTAGAACTTCCAGGGGTTCACCCGTGTAGGTTTTAAGTTTCGTCGATGTTTTTGTTAGGGTTAGTGGCTGGAGTCCATCTTTGATTTTTCTAAATGCTGCCACTCCCATTACTGATACGGCTGCACCCGTGTCTATTTCCATTATTGTCGGCCGCCCGTTCACCCGTGGGGTAATCCTAATGGGTTCTGCTTTCTTCGTTGTAATACATAAAAATAGATAAAAGAATATGAATACATTTTAGCTCACATTTTATTCACACATTAAGTTATGAAAAAAGTTTAATATATTTGAAGAAAATTCTTTTATGACAAATTGCGTGCAATATTTCTTAAAAATTGCAGAGCGTTTTCAGATTGATAATTCTCAACTAGATTCTTTATTCGTGCATCAATCATTTGATAGGACTTTTTTTTTGTTGTCGAGTCCCCACGTCGAATGTGCACAATTTTCGTCTGGCTTAAGCCTTCTTCAGTCTTAAGGGCATTGCAAAGTTTCCACAAATTTGGATGTGTGGATGTTATCGATGACCGTAAAGCATTGTGGAACCCTTCTACCGAATTATTTGCTCTTGGCAAGTCATTTAAAACGCGGTCACGCACATTCCAGAGTTGGATAGGAAACTGCGGGGTTTCTCTTCGTCGACGAAGACCGCGTCCCTTTACAGTCCCAATGTACGAATTCTCAAAATAAGTGATAAACTCAGAAGGGATGCTTTCATCATCAGACAAATCTTCAAATCCATTGACAACGTCTTCAATTGGTAAAAATGCTAAAGCGCAAAAACACTTAATTTTAAGCTTAAAACTTTCATCCGTGTTGTATCTCCTACTCTCACCAAGTGCACATATCTTCCGCCAAATAGACTGTCCGAGATGAAAAACACACCCAACTACTTCTAAATGCGGAAATACAGAAACAAATGAATTATGGCGAGCTTTTTCAAAGTCCGTGAGACAGGTCGCAGGTCGACAATTTGCCCTTAAATCCCGCACAGTAGACAGAAGACTATGATATGAGGCTTCTTTTTTGTCAGGAAGTAAGGCAAATAGCCTGGGCACACATGACCCTCCAATGATGATATGTAGCGTGAAAAGTTGACACCACAAACTAGGAGACACCTTAAAAGTCCCATCACAGGCCCAATTTTCAGAGCTTTCGAGATCATCCAAGCCTTTTTCTGAAGAAAAAACTAAAATTCTGTCTGGGTCATCAAGTCCACTGTTAAAGACCAAAAACAAGGACCCATTTTCTAAGTACTTAACTGTATCAGGGATTTGAAACCCTGACCGACAAGTTGGAAGTGCTGGGATTCCTAAAGCATGCTGCCTCCAGTTACGTACGTGAAAGTCCAGGAATAGTTTGCAACAATGATTGTGCTTCCTCATCGAGATTTTGTACAGCAGTAGCTATTACTTCCCGTGAAGATACTATGCCCGTTATCATTACTACACTTTTCATTGAATTAACTGCCTTTCGGGCATTAACGTGTGCACTGCTTGCTGAGTGATTATGGGAGGCCGTTGAAAAAATAACTTCTGGTATACTGGAGTTGAAAGTTGTATGTAGTCTAGCCCGGCAACCTTTGTAAAAACGCTCACAACGCCAATATATTTTTGTTTTGCTACTGTTAACTCCATTCTTTTTGTATATATGATTCTCTATGTCGCAAAGCTTAAGTTTGTTCTTCTCTGATGTTATAAATGTTGCCATGGTTGAGGGTTTAAAAGTTCAAAGTTAAACTGAATAGAAAAAAGTAGTAGCACCAGTGAAATTAGTTTTTTATAGACCATTTACTAATTAGTTAAGAAGGGTGTAACAAGTAGTTTAGTTTTTTATAGACCATTTACTAACGACTAATTAGTTAAGAAGTGTGTCCACCATTTACTGTAGTGGAATTTACCTCAGTGGAATATACCGCAGTGAAATCTACCTATAGTGAAATTTTCCGAGTGGAATTTACCGTAGTGGAATTTACCTTAGTGGAATTTACCGGTCACCGGTCCCGAAGCATTTCATTTAGTGTCGGGCCAAACTCACATTTTTCCGCCAGCCTTCTCAGGCGGGTCAAGAAATTTTTGACTGACTCCCTGTCTTCCCGCTTTGCGGTGTAGAATCTATACCTACGCAAAATGAGGGGTGGTTTTGGGTCACAGTGCTCTTTCACCAATTCCGTTACTTCTTGGAAAGTTTTCGTGTCCGGCGCATCGGGATAAGTCAGACTACGTATAATGGTGAAGGCGGAGGGTCCGCACGCCGACAGCAGGATAAGCCGTCTCCTTTAGTCCGTCAGTATATCATTTGCCAGGAAGAAGTAACACATTCTCTCCACATACTGGGACCAGTCCTCAATAGCCGGGTCGAATGCCTCTAACCTCCCAAAAAACGGCATTTTTAAAATGGCAAGGCTTACCCTCCGAGTGCGGCAGCTGGTCTCCGCAAAATTCGTAGTTTACCTCGTCGCCACTGTAGTAATCCACGGGAGGAAGGAGTTCCGTCACCACACCAATATTTATTTACAATAGCGATATTACAGGAGCAGCTACAAAACAGTGCTGCTAGCAGTCCAGTCAACTTAAGACTGCTCACAAAGCCTACACAGGTGATTATATGGGCCCCCTCAATGAGCTATCATTGAGGGAGCACATACTCCAATTGGCCAACCAATAAAGCCAATTGGAGTTCATTACAAGCACAAAGAGGCGGATTTACAATTAATCACACTATGCCTCAGCATGGGGCCCTGACAAATTAGGGAGGGAGGTGTGTAAGTGTGTGTGTGTGGGGGGGGGGGGGGGGGATTCGATACACAGGGCATCCAATCAGAGGCTGATTGCTCAGCATTTGCTGATAGGGTCAACAAATACAAATCAACTGCAAATGCAAATCGAAATTAGACTGTGAATGGTGACTCTGAAAGATCAGGAAAACTATTAACGAATGTTTAACTTGAGCCCGCGAGACAACAAGAGGCGAGGAACAGGCTGCCGAGGTTTGTGAATCTAGCTATGAGGAATTGAACAGGTGGCAGTTTTGTGCTGGGTGCCGACACTAGCAGACCCAGGCTAGCAACAGCAACAGACAGATGAGGCGCAACACCCTGAAACAAGCCACAAGGAGTCGGCAAGCAGAGGAATGACCAAGGCCAGTAACAGGTACGTGACAACACCCCAAGGTGAGGGAGAGGCATGGCGGCCACGTTCAGTGAGGCAGGATGCCGTGAGGTTCCCAGGCGAGTGAGATGAGTGAGAATGGCAGAATGTGAGGGGAGGGTGCAGACTATGAGGGGATGGGGGTGGTGGGATAGAGAGTGAGGATGTGGGGGGAGGGAGTGTGTTTAATTTTGTGAGGAAGAAGAAAGAAGGAAGTTAACCTTTATTTTTGAAAGTCTGTAACATATACTGAATGGCAACTGTTACAACACCCTGGGCTGGCACATGGTCAATTCAATCCCCACTTGACCCAGAGTTGCAGCACAAGTGAATTAACCAATAATTTCTAGAAAAATACCCAAAGTCTTTGGTCACTGGCTGCCCACTAATTACAGTCATCAGGTTTGTAATTTTAAACACAATTACTGTTTATTTATAACAAGAACTACAATGAAATATGCAACAACTACAACTGTTAACTATTATCTAATTTCTAATTCCCCACTTTAACTTGCCCCCCAATCTCTACATAAACAAACACAAGACAGACAATTATAGAGGGGAAGAAAGTGTTTAAAAAATCATAAGTAAAAGGAAAAGTAAAGAGTCTTTCCTTGAGATGGTGGTTTCCAGCACATTACACCTCTTCAAAATTTGCTATCAGTTTGTGGTTTTTATTATAGATTCATTCAGGTCTCTGTAGTTTCAGAAATATAGCACTCACAGCCTTTCTGGAGAGAGATAGAGAGAGAGAGAGATGGGGAAGGTTCTTGTCTCTGTTTGCAACCTGTAATGGTTCCCCTGTAGATTCACTCATTCAGGTTCTCTGCAGCTTCAGGAGTACAGAACTCACAGCGTTCCTGGAGAGAATACAAAGGAGAGAGAGAGATACCTCCTCCCTATGTTTTTAAGAGACAAATTGGAACACTTGGGACTCTGAAAATCATTCTACTGGGATAAGATCCAATCACCATCAGTTACCGGGCAGAGTGTACCCTTTTGACCAATTCACTGGCCACCAATCAATCAATCAATCAAACTGAGTCCCATTCCATTTCTCTGTCTCTGGTTCCGGCAAGTCTGGGGCCTCCTGTTCAAACTAATAGAGACTAGTAGGGTGTTCTCTCCTGTAACTTCTGAATTCTCCACTCTCTCTGCTGTTTGACTTGAAGATACATGTCCATTAATCATCCATGGATCAAAAATTATAAATAAAGAAAGGGAAATAAGGAGATAAACAGGAAGGACCCTTACACAGTGCATGCATTTTGTTGATTGGAGTATTTGTTCCTGCACTGGCCTGGCTCATTCTGGTCCTGCATTGGCCTGCGCTGCAGTGATGTCATTGGTTGATTGTTCCATCTCATTGCTCATCAACAAGTTCCAAGTTTGCTCACCTCAGGACTCGCACACCGCAAAATCGGCCATCTTTACCGCCATTCTGACAAGAGGTAAGCTTGGATTTCATATCAGCAATTATTCATATAGGCGTGTTTTTGCAAGTAAAAAAGTTGTGATAAATTTGTGAATTTTTCTGGCTTCCGTATTTGCATTCCGTGGGATGAGAGTGGGTGGGGTCAGGAGGGACATGAGATTGGGGGCGGGGGGGGGGGGGGGGGGGGGGGGGGGGGGCAGAAATGAAGGTGAGCGTGGGCCTCCATGAGCTGTAAATCTGCCTCTGTGAACCCAAGTTTTATAGTGGAAGATGGGTTGCTGACCAGAAATTTGGAATGGACATGTCCAGTAAGGGTTTTAGCAGCTAATGAACTCAGGTAACATTTATATCAAACAATACTGCAAAGGCAGTCTTGGGGGGGATCAGATATATGGCTGAACCTCACCTTGGGATTAGATACAAAACCAAGGTCATGAATGGCCTTTTCAAATTATTCAGGGAATGATCGTATAATGTTCCTGGACTAGTAATTCAGAGGGCTGTACTTATACTCCGCAGTTATGAATTCAAATTTCACCGCTTGAAGCCCGGAAAATTTAAATCAATAAATCAGTATAAAAGGTTACAGCCGCAGTAATAATGATCAGAAAACTATTAGGTTGGTTTTCTTCAGGGAAGGACATCTGCCATCCTTACTTGGCCTGACTTACATGTGATTCCAGACTCACGGAAGTGTGGTTGGTTGGCTCTTAATTGCCCTCTGAAATGGCTGAGCAAGTCAGTACAGAACGGTTCAATAAGAAGAAAACTGAGCATACAATGCAGCATTGACCTAAGCACTGGAATTGACAAAGCCACACCTTGTCCTGTTCAACCCCACAGACAGTGGGCAGAACAAAGGTATCCTGCAACTAATGAATGAGATTACAACTCTGTAGTCCTGTTCCATCAAATCTTGAAAGCAGGTGAATTAAACATCCAACAGAGGAAGCCCCACATATATCACCATCCTCAAAGATTGGGGAGACCAGCACATCAGTGCAAAAGGTAGGGCTGAAGCATTTGTCACTACCTTCGACCAGAAGTGCTGAGTGAATGATCAATTTTGGTCTTCCCCTCAGGTCCCCAACATTGCACATGACCAACTTCAACCAATTCAATTTACTTCACGTGATATCAAGAATTGGCTGTGTGCACTGGTTATAGCAAATACAATGGCCCTGGCAACATCCCAGAAGACTTGTCGTTCAGAACTAGCCACATCCCTGTGTTCCAGTACAGCTATAACATAGGCATCTACCTCACAAACTGGAAAAATGTCCAGGTGTGTTTGGCCACAAAAAACAGGACAAATCCATTCAGGTCAATTACCACCCCATCTGTCTACTTTTGATCACCAGCAAAGTGATGGAAGGTGTCATTGGCAATGCTATCATGCTGCATTTACACCTGCCATCAATGCTCATTATGGATCTGCCAGGTCCACTGGCTCCTATCATCTTTACAGCCTTGGTCCAAACATGGACAAAAGAGCTGAATTCAGAGAATGAGGGGTACTGACTGCCCTTAGCATCAAGTTAGCATTTGACTGAGTGTGGCATCAAGGAGCCCGAGCAAAACTGTAATCAAGGAAATCAGGGATGAAACTCTACCCTGGTTCGAGTAGTGGTGGACAACCTATGGTGGGGGGAGGGTACATGCAGCGTTCTGAGTGTGGCCTACGAGACATTGTGTTGACTGTTGCCACATTCCGCTGGTTTCTATCTGTGTAGCTTTCTTTCCTATTGTTATAACTGAGGAAGTGATCCGCATGTAAAACAAGGGCACATGAAGTGAGGTGCATTCTGAAGGCACACAACGTTGACTGTGAGAGCCATGGCTCCCTCTTCATCCAATCAAGCATAAATATTTATTTTGTTCTTACCACTTGACGTTGATGACAGTTCTATTCATATACGAATGATTAAGCATGTTCTATACATTGTTACAAAATGATCGGCATGTATTAAATATATTCAATCTTATTCAAGGCTCATAGTTAGTGAAGATGCTCGATGTCCATCTTGTGACCCATTGAGATGAAGAATGGCTACCCATGTGGCCCAATTAATAGTCTAAGTTACCCTTTGCTGGGTTAGAACGGTGCTTTGAACAAAGGTGGATGGTTCTTGTTGTTGGAGGTCAATCGTCTCAGGCTCGGGATATAAATGCAGGTTTCTCATGCTGGTGTCCCAGGCCGAACCACCCTCAGCTGCTTCATCAGTGACTTTCGCTCCATCATGAGGTCAGAGGTGAGAATGTTCACTGATGATTGCATTGTGCTCAGTATCGTTCATGTCTCCTCAGATGCAATCCAGCCTGCCTGCAGCAAGACCTGAACAACTTTATGGTTTGTGCTGAATGTGGCAAGTCACATTTTTACGACACAAGTGATAAGTAATGACCGCCTTCAAAATGAGAAAGTAACAATCTCCACTTAACTTTTGTTATTGGATCTGCCACCTTCAAAAGCCTGGGTCAGCCACAAAAATACTGTGACTACAACAACAGGTCAGAAAAAGAAATTCAGCAGCAAGTACCTCACCCGTAGATTCCCTAAACCTCTCCACCGTCAACCAGGCACAAGTCAGAAGTGTGATAGAATATTCACTACTTGCCTGGAAGAGCACAGCTTCGCAACATTCAAGAAGCTCAACAGCATCCAGGATAAATCAGCCCACTTGATTGGCAACCCATACACCACATTAAACAGTCCCTTAGATGTAGAGTGTAGCGAATATGTGCATGATCTGGTCGATGCGCTGAAGCGACTCCCCCGAGGTTCCTTCATCAGGACATTCAAAACCCGTAAACACTACCACCCCCAGAACAAAGACAGCTGGCTTATGGGAACACCACCACCAGCAAGCTCCCCTCCAAGTCACATGCTATTCTTTTCTTTTTAATTATTATTTTTTTTAACTAAGGGGCATTTTGGCATGGCCAATCGAACTACCCTGCACACCTTTTGGGTTGTGGGGTGAGATCCACGCAGACACAGGGAGAATGTGAAAATTGTCACACACAATTCTGACCTGAAAATATATCATCGTTCTTTCACAGTCGCTGGGCCAGAATCCTGGAACTCCCTCCCAAATAGCAACGTGGCAGCACCAACATCACAAATACAGCAACGGTTCATAAGGCAAATCCACCAGCACCTTCTCAAGGTTGGCTTGGCCAATGACACCCACATCTGCTGAAGTCATTCAAAAGAGGAGAGTTTTGGGGGAAGGTGATGCGGTCAATTGTATTGAAAGCCATTCAGACATGGTGAGAAATTTTCATTTTTCATTGTGTAGTCCTAAAGTATATTATCAGTGACTTTTAACATTTCACCTGTCCCTGTACTGCAGGCCCCGTGCAATTCTATGTAATGTGAGCAGTTTCCATACATCAGGAATGACCAAATATGAGGTTAAGTAAATTTTTACATTAACATCTGTGGATGGGTCACAATTGAATTTTTTAACCTGTTACTCTCAAAAAAAAAAGATGAATCTATATTTAAAAGGTGATGGTGGGATCTACAGACTGGATTTTGTAATTATTTGTCGGGACATCTCATACTTTAATCAGCACTTCAATGAATTATAAATCAGGCTCAATAAAGTAAACTTGAAAATATTTGTCCCACCAGCTGGCTCTGACCTTTCGGTCAA
Organism: Scyliorhinus canicula; assembly: GCF_902713615.1. Classification (NCBI taxonomy): domain Eukaryota; kingdom Metazoa; phylum Chordata; class Chondrichthyes; order Carcharhiniformes; family Scyliorhinidae; genus Scyliorhinus; species Scyliorhinus canicula. The sequence goes on from NC_052163.1 coordinate 56,078,629, forward strand.
CAATCCTCTTGGGGAAGTGAACTTCCATTTTAAACACAACAAAATATTTATATAGTGTAACTCAAACCTTGAACATAGAAATTCCCAGCTACGATGTTGGGGTGGACAAGAGCCACTTGACAGTGCCAGTGTTCACCGCCATTACTGTACTGAAATCAATAGCAACTTTGGGAGTCTGCGCATGCAAAGAGTAATGCAGAAATCCAGAGCCTGAATTTTTTGGATGCTGGGGGCTTGACCCCTGCCATCTGGAGAGTCAACAGGGAACGCATTCGTCCACACTTGAAAGCCCATCCAGACACAGCACTGCAGTGGCCAGAAGAGGTAGTGCAGTGCTGTAGAAGAGGTAGTGCAGTGCTGTGCCTGGGACTAAGTGCAGGGAGCCGGTGTGAAGATAAGTAGCAGAGTCCCGAGAAGGGTGGAGATTCCTTGGGATTCGCAAGGGGGGGGGGGGGGGGGGCGGTGTTACATTCTGGTGCTTGGGCGGTAGGAATCATGCACAAGAGAATGTCTAGTTCCTGGCTGGTTAAATGTTTATTATTAAATAGATGCTTGGGTTAGATAAGTATGAGAAAATATCAAAAAACTACTAACTATAATAAATTATCCAAGAGCTAATACAAATATGACTTTCCACTCTGATGATTATCTCCAGACTCCGAGGTAACAGAGCCATGTGGTTGTTCTCTACTGCCACCTGCTAGTTGGAGGTCATATACATTACTATTTACATGATAGCTTATGCATCATCACATCCCTTTTCCTTTGGAAATGTAAACTATTTACATACATTATTTCAGTTTACAATACAATACACGTGATATGCATAATGCTTTGAGTATTCACATGTTTACAGTCCATCACACATTCAACCTGGCCGGCTTTCTTCTGTGTTTTGTCGACCTTCTCATCATTCGTTCAACTTGTGAGTTTGCTTGATCTTCAGCTGTTGTTGAAGATGATTCCTGCTGTGTTTCCGTGTTCTGTACACTTTCAGCTCGTTCTGTTTCTGTACACTGAAGTAGCATTTGTTCAGTTGTCCTGAGATTGCATTTAATATCATCCTGTGATTCTAAACAAAAAGGTTGCTAAACCTTCAGCAATGCTCTCCTGTTTTTCCTTAGAACTATCCCGTCTGCGGTGATGATAATATATCACTGAGGACCTGACTGCTGCAGTACCTTAGCACACTTCAACTATCCGTTTCCATCCTGACTGGGTCATCTTTTAGTAATGGCTGCAGTCTTCGTGCGGATGGGTCATAATACCTCTTCTGCCTCCTTTATTGAAATGTGAGTTTCCTTGCAAGATTTTGATTCTTTGGTTTCTTTGGAATGTATGGCAAGGTTGTTCTGAGCTATCGATTCATCAATAACTGTGACAGTGAGGGTCCATTAATTAATGATGCCACTCTATAGCTAAATAACATGAGCTATGGATCTTCCTGGCTATCCATAACTTTTTGCGAACTGCTTCACAATGTGAACATCTTTTTTCAGCCTTCCCATTGGATTGTGAATACAGATGACTAGAAGTAATATGTTGGAAACCATGGGTGAAGTTCTCCCCTACCCAGCGGGGCGGGGGGTCCCGGTGTAGCGGAGTGGCGCCAACCACTCCGGTGTCGGGCCTCCCCAAAGGTGCAGAATTCTCCGCACCTTTAGGGGCCAAGACCTCACATTGAGGGGCTAGGCCCATGCCGGAGCAGTTGGCACCACACCGACTGGCACCAAAACCGGCAACAAAGCCCTTTGATGCCCGGCGCCGGGGCTGGCCGAAAGGCCTTCGCCAGTTCGCGCATGCACCGGTGCGTCAGCTGCCGCTGATGTCGCCACTGGTGTATGCGCGCTGGGAGATTCTCTTCCGCCTCCACCATGGTGGAGGCCATGGCTGCGGCGGAAGAAAAAGAGTGCCCCCACGGCACTGGCCCGCACGCCGATCGGTGGGCCCCGATCGCGGGTCTGGCCACCGTGGGAGCACCCCCCCGGGGTCCCGCGCCCCCGCCCCCCCAGGACCCCGGGGCCCACTCGCGCCGCCATCCCGCCAGCACAGAGGTGGTTCAAACCACGGCGGCGGGAGAGGCATCTCAGCGGCGGGACTTCAGCCCATCCGGGCCGGAGAATAACGGCAGCACAGAAACCCGTAGCCTCCCGCCAGCCCCCGCCATTCTCCGATGCGGGCGGCGGGATTGGCGGCACGCCGACTTTTTGTGTGTGGGAGAATTCTGGACATGGCAGGGGCGGGATTTTTGGCGGCCCCGGGTGATTCTCCGACCCTGCTGGGGGTCGGAGAATTTCGCCCCATAGGTTTGTGCAAACTCTGTCCATTCATAACTGCTAAAACATGGGCCATTGTCACTCATGACAATTTGAGGTATTCCATGGCGAGCAAAAAGTTATTTGGTCTGCTTGATTACACACCTAGCTAATGCGTTTGCTTGTTGTGCCACTTCTGCAAAGTTGGAGAAATAGTCGATCACTAATAGGTATTCTTTTCCTGCCAGATAGAACAAATCCATTCCCACTTTCTGCCATTGAGTTGTAATTATTTTTCCCATTTGCATAGGTTCTTTCCATTGTTTGTACTTAAACTTCTGACAAGTTGCACAGTTTTCCATCATGACTTTAATGTCTTGATTGATGCCTGGCCAATATACTGTTTCCCTGGCTCTTCGATAACACTTTTCTATGCCTAAGTGCCCTTCATGAATCATTTTTAGAATCATTGACTGTAAAGATTGTGGCGTCACAATCCTATTTTGCCTAAGCAAAAATCCATTGGCTGCACTTAGCTCTGCTCTAATGTTATAATATTTGGAACAGAATCCTTTGGCCATCCCTCAGTGAGATATTTTATTATCTTCTGCAATATTTCAATTTTGATGGATTCACCTCTGCTTAATTTTTACTTCTTTTCAGATACAGGAAGGGATTCTGTTCAAAGATTCACATGGATTTACACATCCTTATCCACATGTTGCTCTTCTTTCATATCTTTTGCATGAGATAGTGCACCAGCTACTACGAGATAATTACGTGGCACGTAGATGAGATTGAAATCATATCTTTGTAACTTCATTGTCACACATTGTATCCTTGGTGTCATCCTCATTCAGATTTTTCTTTACTATCGTCACAAGTGGTCTGTGGTCAGTTTCCACTAAGAATGTCGGTAGGCCGTACACGTAGTCATGGAATTTATTTAATGCATTTATTAAGGCCAAGCATTCTTTTCCTATTTGAGTATATCTGCACTCTGTGTCAGTCATTGACCGAGAGGCACATGCAATTGGAAGTCAATTTTCTTCATTGTCCTGCTGCAATAACGCTGCTCCCAACCCATCTTTCGACGCATCAATCGATATTTTTGACTTCTTTGTAGGATCAAAGTTTCAGCACTGTAGTGATCTCTGTATGTAGTAATACATGATCAAGTAATGTTAAGCAAGTAGAGGCAAATGATCACTAGATGGCCATATTACCAAGACCTATAAAAAGGTCCCCCCCCTTCTTTCCTGAGGAGAGTGCATTAGGAGCATGGAGAGTACAGAAGGGAAACAGCTAGGGAGAAGATGTTAACAGATCTTAGCATTTTCTTATTTAATACTTTAATCTATAATTATTTGTTGTTTACTGGTTCATAGAACATAGAACAGTACAGCACAGAACAGGCCCTTCGGCCCTCAATGTTGTGCCGAGCCATGATCACCCTACTCAAACCCACGTATCCACCCTATACCCGTAACCCAACAACCCCCCCCTTAACCTTACTTTTATTAGGACACTACGGGCAATTTAGCATGGCCAATCCACCTAACCCGCACATCTTTGGACTGTGGGAGGAAACCGGAGCACCCGGAGGAAACCCACGCACACAGGGGGAGGACGTGCAGACTCCACACAGACAGTGACCCAGCCGGGAATCGAACCTGGGACCCTGGAGCTGTGAAGCATTTATGCTAACCACCATGCTACCCTGCTGCCCCCGGCCGGTGCCAGTTGGCGCATGCGCGGGAGTACCAGTGTGTGCTGGCGTCATCCCAGCATATGTGCATGGGGATTCTTCTCCCCACCGGCCCATGGTTCAGTATTGAAGTAAAAAGTACTCATTAGTTTATTTCATATTACTTATTAAATTATTTTGTCATCACCTTGAAGACGCCGTCTATATTTCAACAACTCAGCTAGACTAAAAAGAGTAATATATATATTAAAAAATCGTAATATAACGAACACTGGAGCTGTTCTCAATGCTTCCTGTAATGCTTGCCATTCATGCTCATGTCTGTTAGACCACTGGAAAATCGTGTCGTTATTGATGATTTCTCTCAAGCGTGTAGGGCGGGATTCTCCGTGAACCGTGTGGCAGACCACTCCGGCGCCGAGGAGTGGCATGAACCACTCCGGCATCAGGCTGCCCCGAAGGTGCGGAATCCTCCACTCCTTCAGGGGCTAGGCTGGCGCTGGAGTGTTTGGCGCGGTGCCAGCTGGCGCGGAATGTCTTGGCGTCACGCCAACTGGCGCCGAAGGGGCTCCGCCGGCCGGTGCCAGTTGGCGCATGCGCGGGAGTACCAGTGTGTGCTGGCGTCATCCCAGCATATGTGCATGGGGATTCTTCTCCCCACCGGCCCATGGCGGAGGTTAACAGCATCTGGTTCGGAGGGAAAGAGTTCCCCCACGGCACAGGCCCGCCCGCAGATTGGTGGGCCCCGATCGCAGGCCAGACCACCATGGGGGCACCCCCTCCTCCCCCCCCGGAGACAGATCCCCCCGCGCCCCCCTAAGGACTCTGCAGGCTGCCCGTGGAGCCAGGATCCGCCGGTAAAGACCTGTTGTGACTCACACCAGTGGGACCCACCGAAAACGGGCCAGAGAATCGGCGGGTGGGCCGCTGCCAGTAGCCACCGACTGGCGCGCCGCGATTCCTGCCCCCTCCAAAACTCCGGTGCCAAAGAATTTGGCAGCCGGCGGGGGCGGGATTCATGCCGCCTGCCATCGATTCTCCAACCCGGCTGGGGGTCGGAGAATCCCGCCCGTAGTTTTCGTACAAGATTAGGAATACATTTTCCTTAAAAATGTATCATACCTAGCTCCACTCCATTCTGAGGACTCATATTTTGTCTGTAGGACGTGGCATGTTCAAGATCCCCTTTATCTTCTCTTGGTCAGGGTGCATACCTTTTGCAGAAAGTTTATATCCCAAGAGTGATATTGTCGACACCAAACTTTCATTGGGTTTTATTCTACTTCAAACATTCGTTTTGATGCTTCTCAGCACTTTGATAAGCCTTTTGTCGTGTTCTTATCTTGTTGAGACCCGAACGATAATATCGTCGATATACATTCTGACGCCTGGAATTTCTTCAATGACGTGTTCCATTGTCGTATGGAAATTTCAGATGCTGAGAAATACCAAATGATATTCTGAGAAAACTGTATCGCCCGAATGGAGTGTTAATGGTGCACAGCTTTGTGCTTTCCTCATCCAACTTGAGTTGCCAAAAAAACTGTGATGCATCTAGTTTGCTAAAACATGCCACTCCTGACATCTCATAATTTCTTCTCTCTTTCGAATAGGACAATGCTCTCTCTTGATGTTTGAATTGACATCTTTGGGATCCATATAGATTCTCAGGTCGTTATTTCTTTTCTTAGCGCAGGCCATGGAGTTCAGTCAATCCCTTGGTTCTTCAATTCATTTGATCCCATCCAGATCTGTCACTCTCTCGAGCTGATATTTTAGTTCTTCCTTTAAAGGAGCTGATGCTTGCCTTGGTGCATGTATGACTGGTTGCGCATTCTCTTTTAACTGGATTCGAAAAGTGAATGGTAAAGTGCCAAATCCTTGAAATATTTCATGAAATTCTTTCAGGATTGAATCCACTGATGTACTTTGTGTAGTTACAGCACCATCTGCACTGCAAACTCTTTTAACTAACTTGAGTGATTCACATGCTTCCAGTCCCAGTAATGATTCACGCTCAGCCTCTGCAATAGAAAACTTCACTTGCTGAACTTGTTCTTTACACTGACTTCTAGCTTACATTCACCCAGAGTATTAATTCTTTTGCCATTGTAAACCTTCAACAGTGTTGCTTTATTGACAATGTGTGGTTGAATTTTCATTTCTTGCATATCCAACAAACTTCGAAGACTGGCCCTCGCACCCGTGTAAAGTTTAACATTAATTAATGTTTTATTAATCATGAGATAAACTGTCCAGTTACCTCTTTGAACACTTGTATTTGCATCACCATTACTGCAAATTTGCTTTGAAGTTTTTTCTGATTGCATGGCGTGATAATTCTTATCTTCATTCGAAATCATGGGCTAAATTCTCTGATCATGCGCCTATGTCCACAGGATCCGTATGGTCTTACGACCAGAAAGTCGGCACCTACCCCACACTGATCCTCCATCCAGTGGGGGGCCCGAAGCTGCGAAGCATAAAGGCCCAGCTTTACCTGTGGATATGGCTGGAGAATGGCCAGGTCTGTGGCTGTGCATGCGTACGGTGGCGGCCTGCGTACATGCAACATAGCGCCGGCCACGAGCAGATCCGGTCTGCCAAACACTGTCCCCCTGTAACCAGACTCGCGATTTCGCCGTCGCAATCAGAGAATCCCACTCTATATCTATGAAGAATATGTGTTCGAGATATATCTCATCAGCCACGTTGATTGGTTTTGGTCGTTCCAATTTTTTATTTGAGAGGCATTGTTTAGCAAAGTGATTTTTGCTTCTGCATTTGAAGCAGGTTTTCCCAAATGCTGAACATTGCCTTTGCAAATGCTTGTTGCCACATCACTTACATAAAATGGCCGTTTCGGTCAGTGGCTTAAAATGGCCACCGCTGCTGGGACCAAGCTTTGCCCTCGGGTGCGTCACAACACTAATTGGGTTGGTTGCCGCTCTGAACTTTGCCCTAAAATTCTTTAAGTTTAGAATGCAAACCTACTGCGCAGCTGGCTCGTTGGCATGGTAAATTTTAATGAGATCGTCGAGCTCGAGTTCAATCTCCCTCAACAATCTCTCCCGAAATTTGTCATTATTAGTCCCGAACACGATTTGATCGTGGATCATCTACACTTGCAAAGTTGCATAATTACATGTCGGTTAAAAAACTGTTGAACAATTACCTTGTCTGTTGTGTACGCATGCAAAAAAAATTTCAGATTTTTCGGTGCAGTGTCGATCAAACTGTTTCCCGACTTCAACGAAAGTTTTTTTTGTCAGCTTCATTATCAAAAACGAAAGTGTTAAAGATTTCTATTACCTGTGGACCTGCTACAATAAGCTGCAACTCTATTCTCCATTCATCAGGCTGCAATTGCAGACCTGGAGCTGCTACGTAGAGTGTGAATTGCTGTTTAAAAGCGCACCAATTTGTATCTACATTACCAGTGTCTCGAAGCTGGTGTGGTGTCTTCAGACCTTGCATCCTGAACTTCGATGCCTCAAAGTGTGCTAAGTGAGATTTACCAGTGCTCTATGTGGTTAGTAGAAAATTATTTTTCTTCTTTCTTCTTGGTTATCTTTGTCTCTGGTCTTCTGTTACAACGTTAGATTTTCAAACCTGGTACCATGTTAGATCGTCAATCAATGTTATGTTCAGGTGCTTTGCCGGTAGGAATAATGCACAAGAGAAGGTCTTGTTCTCAACTAGTTAAATGTTTATTTTTAAATACATGCACGGGTCAGATAAACATGAGAAAAATATCCAAAAACTTACTCCAATAAATTATCCAAGAACTACTACAAATATGACTCTCCCCTATGAAGACTATCTCCAGACTACTTGAGACAGCGTCACATGTTTGTTCTCTGCTACCTCCTGCTGGTTGGAGGTTGTATACATTACTATTTAAATGATTGCTTATGCATATCATCACACAACATTGATTGGGTTATTGGGCAATCGGTCAGAGGTGAGGAAGGAGGTCCAAAGGTATTCAGTCTGTGAGGTTGGAGTCCCAAGTCAGAAGGGGGTTTCAGGTGAAGGTGCACACCTAACTCCCACTCCCTCCCTGTCCCACACTCCATGATCGAGAATGTTAAAATTTTTTAGCTCCCACCTTGGATTAACGATGCCTGCCAACCTGAAAATTGGGGCTCGGCAGGAAAAGGCCCTTAAGTGGCCATTAAGTAGCTACTTAAGGGCCTTAATGGGGCAAGGGTAAGCTTTCTGCTCGATGCCTTGCCCGCCCCACCTTAACATCATGTCCGGATCAGGGCAGGCAGGATGCTGTATGGAGTGCCATCTATGTAATTTCATGCTCCCCCACTCCCCCTCTCCCCCTTAAAACCTGCGGGTGGGATGAGTGTAAAAGTCAGGCCAGAAGTGGCTGCCAGTGATTCTTTTTGTTTGCAAAATATTTTATTAAGGCATTTGTGATTTTGTAACAGTAACAGTAAACCATATACAAACCGCTAGAAACATTGTGCAAAGATACACTACCTCCCTCACAGGTCCCACCTTCCTAGAACAGTAATCCAGACTAACCCCCCCCCCCCCCCCCCCCCCCCCCACCCCCACCTCTGCTGACAGTTAATTTTCTCTAAAGAAGTCGACAAACGTCTGCCACCTCCGGACGAACCCTAGCATTGACCCTTTCAGGGCGAACCTGGTTTTCTCAAGACAGAGAAAGCCAGTCATGTCATTGACCCAGGTCTCTGATTTTGGGGGCTTCGAGTCCCTCCATACTAACAGTATCCGTCTCCAGGCCACCAGAGAGGCAAAGGCCAAGACAGCGGCCTCTCTCACCCCCCTGGATCCCCGGGTCCTCCGACACTCCGCAAATCGCCACCTCTGAACTCGGTGCCACCCTTGTTTTTAACACCGTTGACATGATGTCTGCAAACCCCTGCCAGAATCCCCTAAGCTTCCGTCATGCCCAATATAAGTGGACATCGTTTGCTGGCCCTCTCGTGCACCTTCGTGTCTACTATCCCAATAAACTTGCTCATCCGAGCCACCATCATGTGTGCCCGGTGAATGACCTTAAATTGTATCAGGCTGAGCCTGGCTCATGATGTGGACGTGTTGACCCTGCTTAACGCATCCGCCCAGAGACCTGCCTCTATCTCTCCCCCTAACTCCTCCTCCCATTTGTGCTTTAGCTCCTCTGTCTGCATTTCCTCTTATTCCATGAGTTCTTTATAGATATCTGAAACCTGCCCTAGTCCCACCCATACTTTATAAATTACCCTATTTTGTATCCCACGTGGCGGTATCAGCGGGAACATTGGAACCTGCCTTCGCATGAAGTCCGAATCTGCAGATACCTAAACCCGTTCCATCCCGTCAACTCAAACTTCTCCTCTAACTCCCTCAAACTGGGAAGCTCCCATCTATAAACAAACCTCCAATCTTCCTGATTCCTGCCTCTGCCATCCCCGAAACTATCTAGTCTCCCTGGGGCAAACCGATGGTTGCTACAGATTGGAGCCCAAATTGATGCTGCCTCCGCTCTCACATGTTTCCTCCACTGCCACCAGACTCTCAGAGCCGCTACTACCTCCGGGCTTGTGGAGTACCGGGCCGGCGAGAACACAGAGGTGCCGTGATCAATGCCCCTAAACTCGTGTCCTTACAAGATGCTGTCTCTACCCTCTCCCACACCAACCCTTCCCCCACTACCCACTTCCTAAACGCCAGTCCACACTCCCTCCAGCCACACTCCAGAATCATCTTCTTCACTTGAGGGGTTTTACCCGCCCAAACAAAACCGGAGATCAACTTATTTACCCGCTTGAAAAAGGCCTTTGGAATAAAGATGGGGAAGCAATGAAAAACAAAAGGAATCTCGGGAGCACCGTCATTTTCACTGTCTGTACCCTCCCTGTCAGTGATAACGGGAGCATATCCCACCTTCGGAAATCCTCTTTCATTTGTCTCACTAAGCGGGTCAAGTTTAGTTTATGTAACAGCCCCCGTCTCGTGCCACCTGGATCCCTAAATAACGGAAACTACCTCCCACCACTTTGAACGGCAGTTCTCCCAGTGCTGCCAGTGATTCTATACTCCTCCGGAGAGGATGCTGTCCAGGCCCCACAAACTGCAACCCTAAACAATCGGTGAATTAATGAAAACTTTCCATTTTGTAATGGAGTCTCCCTGTAGAAACCCGAGAAAATATTGAAGGCGGCGTAACTTGGGTTTTGACAATGTACTATCTTCAGAATTATTGCTAAGCACCCTGAAAAGCTATTTTTATATTGCTGGAATGTCCTTATGGAACAAATTCTACATATTTGTAAAATAAGTTTGTTTATCATATTACAACTTCTATCTTAATCCATTCATTATTCATTTATTTTACTGTCTGAAATATTAAATGGAAAATCAAGGAAAATATGCTTTGAGCTTTCTGTTTTCATCTTTAAGAAGAGCACTGTACTATTGGCTGCACAACCTGCTTGCTAATATCAGTACTGCTGAATGCCTGGAGATCCATATGATGCCAGGTTTTAATAGGCGATGATGGTGCAGTGGGACTGTCACTGGCTGGTAATCCAGAGGCCCAGTTTAATATCTTGCAACATGGGTTCAAATCCCAACACAGCAGCTGGTGGAATTTAAACTCAATTAATAAATCTGGAATATAAAGCTAGTCTCAGTAGTAGCGATGACAACTATTGTTGTGAAAACACATCTGGTTCAGTAATGTCCTTAAGGGAAGTATAATAATCCAGGAGACACAATTTGAAAATCAAAAGATTTAGCCAATTTTATTTTAAACTCAAAGGTAAAGCTGCACCCATGGATAGTGTCCCAGCTCAGGACTAACAGAACTCCCAATCCGGAATGTATTTGAAGGACTCGAAAATGAGTCCCAGCTGGACAGGCCTCCGCCCATTCCCATGGGAACTCGTACTCCATGACCCCAAGGGGAGAACAATAAATGGCCCCTCGTGGTCCTCGTGAGGGTTATCACAGAATGGGAACCTGCCGTCCTTTATTGGTCTTGTCAACATGTGACTCCAGATCCACAGCAATGTGTTTGACTCTTAACCCCCTTGAACCCAGTTCAAGGGCAATTCGGGATGGGCAACAGAATCTGGCCTTGCCACTGATGCCCACATTCCATGAAAAAGAATAAAGAAAAAAATCCCATTGGGGAAGAGGGAAATCCATGCGAGAGATGGGAGGCTTTTTTTGAGGTCAGCAGCGAGCAACGTTTCTTCTGACTGCAAAATCCACCCGAGTACAGGTGGACAGCTTATATGAAGAATGGGAAAGAGGGAAAGAATATGGGAACACAAACAATGACCACACATGGAGGGTAAACTGTAGAATGACTTGTTAAAAGTGAATCAAGAAATCGTTACCGTGTAGTAATAATGTGGAGGGGGGACACAGGCAGACACAATATGAAATCAATGCAAAAACCAAGAAAGAAAAGACATTCAAGGCATTGTGCAATAGTGGAGTACGAGCGACATAAGATAAGCCACAATGGAATAGAAAATTTCGAAAGATGTCCCCACCATTGGCGTGCAGGAGATGCTGAAGAGGTTTAGGTGAGCAAAGAAGGACAGGTTCCAGTCAGCATCCTAGGAGTTTGGGAATTCAGGATTCACTGTGGGCTACCTTGCTTGCACAGTGTTCCAGCAGAGGCAGTGGTTGGTCCAGTTTATCTCTCGTACACCCACCCCCCACCCCCCCATAAACACTAGTACACCCATCCTACACTTCCAGAACCTTCTGCCAGAGAGAGGATGGGAGCTATTGTTACGGACAGAAGTTATTAAAATTGAGGGGACTACATCTGTATTTCTCAAAGCTTCAAAGAGTGACCTCAGTGAAACTTGCAAAATGTTTTCAGTCATGGCAAGATGGATATAGATTAGATATTTCCCCCTGTTGATGAGTTTGGAAACAAGGGACAAAATCTCAGGATAAGGAGTCGGCCTTAAGAATGAGATGAGGAATAATGTCTTCACTCAGAAGGTGGTGAATCTTTGGAATTCTTTATTCCAGGAGGCTGTGGAAGACTAATCATTGAGCATGTTCGACAGAAATCGACAAATTTCAGGAGTTGAATGGCATCCAGTGATATTGAGATAGTGCAGGAAAGTAATGTGGAGGTACATAATCAGCCATGATCTAACTGAATGGCAAAGTAAGTTTGATGGCCGACTGCTGTTCCTGTGTTCCTAAGTTAACACTAAAGCTCAGTGGGTTAACATCCAAGTAGAAATTTGTACTTGGTTGTTATGCTTGGATCAGCTCTCCTTAGAAATAAATCTACATGAATTTGACTTTATTTCAAAGGACTGAACTAATATTGTAGCTAATTTTAAAACTGAAACTATACATCAAGTTCCAATTTATACATTTGACTACTGCATGTGTACACTATTACAGCCTGTATCCAAAATAAACTTTTCCTAATACTTTGGACAATCAGTCAAAAATGTCAACTGATATACCGTGGATTCCTGCCCAGAATCTGCAGGCTTCCAGTCCAGTATAATATCCATCAGGCCACGATTTATTTTCTACACAAGTGTGATGGTAAGACACATCGGGCTGATTTGCTTTACCAGTCTACTGTTCAGTTTGCTTAGAAAAACTGAGGTGTCCGCACGTCAAATCTCCACAGCAAAACTTTAACCCCTTGCTCACTGACCAGCAGGAACTCAACGAACTCCATTGTGGAGTAGAGCTTGAACACCGGAACATGATTCAGCATACTTAGTCGACAAACAGGTGTGTGCTTTATTTCAACATTTAAGTCAGCAAGCCAGTTGGTGAAGGTTAGAACTGGAACCAATCTTTTATATATTTTTTATATTTATATTTAATAGGAAATGGGGACAGGGGGACATTTTGGCCAATTGTCTCTGCCCTCCTTTCAAGCAGATAGAACATAGAACATAGAACACTACAGCTCAGTACGGGCCCTTCGGCCCTCGATGTTGCGCCGACCTGTGAAACCATCTGAAGCCTATCTGACCTACACTATTCCATTTTCATCCATATGTCTATCCAGTGACCACTTAAATGCCCTTAAAGTTGGCGAGTCTACTACTATTGCAGGCAGGGCGTTCCACACCCCTACTACTCTCTGAATAAAGAAACTGCCTCTGACATCTGTCCTATATCTATCACCCCTCAATTTAAAGCTATGTCCCCTCGTGTTGGTCATCACCATCCGAGGAAAAACTCTCACTGTCCACCCTATTTAACCCTCTGACTATCTTATATGTCTCTATTAAATCACCTCTCAGCCTTCTCCTCTCTAACGAAAACAACCTCAATTCCCTGAGCCTTTCCTCGTAAGACCTTCCCTCCATACCAGGCAACATCCTAGTAAATCTCCTCTGAACCCTTTCCAAAGCTTCCACATCCTTCCTATAATGTGGTGACCAGAACTGCACGCAGTACTCCAGGTGCGGCCGCACCAGAGTTATGTATAGCTGCAGCATGACCTTGTGGTTCCGAAACTCAATCCCCCTGCTTATAAAGGCTAGCACACCATATGCCTTCTTAACAGCCCTATTAACCTGGGTGGCAACTTTCAGGGATTTATGTACCTGGATGCCGAGATCTCTCTGTTCATCTACACTACCAAGAATCTTGCCATTAGCCCAGTACTCTGCATTCCTGTTACTCCTTCCAAAGTGAACCACCTCACACTTTTCCGCATTAAACTCCATCTGCCACCTCTCAGCCCAGCTCTGCAGCTTATCTATGTCATGGCAGATCTTCTATTAGGCGCCATCTGACGACTCTATCCTCATATTCCTGAATATCTTTACCATCCATAAATATATCAATCTCTGTCTTGAATATACTCAATGACTGAGCCTCCACAGCCATTTGGTGTAAAGAATTCTGTTATATTCACAATGTGTCGCAAAGAGAAAAGGTATGGAGGTGACACGTACCTGAATTTCTGACAAATACGCTGCGAGGTTGACTCGGAGAGGTTGTTCAAACAATACTAAGATGGAGAACTGAAGCCCACACAAACACTCTGCTGACGTCACTACAGATCATGTGACATTCCACCAGCAGGGATGTATTCTTTAATACATAACAAATTCCAAAGAATCATCAGCCCCTGACTAAAGCAATTCCTCCTCATTTCAGTCCTAAATGGTTTACCACCTACTCTGAGACTGTGCCCGTTGTTCTAGACCCACCCTTTCCAGGGGAAACATCCTTCCTGCATCAACACTGTTGAGCCCTCTAATAAATTGGTACACTTTCATGAGATCACCTCCCATTCTTCTGAAGTTTAGAGAACACAGGCCCAGTATTCGCAATCCCGCCTCATAGGACAACCCCGCCACCCCAAGAATCAGTTCGGTGAACCTACTTTGCACTTCCTCTATGGCAAGTACATCCTTCCTGAGGGAATGATAACAAAATGATAACAATATTTACAAATGAGAGGGGCCATATTGTTGGAGAGGACAGTGTGAAACAGACTGGTAAGCTCGAGGAGATACTTGTTCGGAAGGAAGATGTGTTGGGAATTTTGAAAAACTTGAGGATAGACAAGTCCCCCGGGCCTGACGGGATATATCCAAAGATTCTATGGGAGGCAAGAAATGAAATTGCAGAGCCGTTGGCAATGATCTTTTCATCCTCGCTGTCAACAGGGGTGGTACCAGAGGATTGGAGAGTGGCGAATGTCGTGCCCCTGTTCAAAAAAGGGAATCGGGATAACCCTGGGAATTACAGGCCAGTTAGTCTTACTTCGGTGATAGACAAAGTAACGGAAAGGGTACTGAGGGATAGTATTTCTGAGCATCTGGAAAGACACTGCTTGATAGGGATAGTCAGCACGGATTTGTGAGGGGTAGGTCTTGCCTTACAAGTCTTATTGACTTCTTTGAGGAGGTGACCAAGCATGTGGATGAAGGCAAAGCAGTGGATGTGGTGTACGTGGATTTTAGTAATGCATTTGATAAGGTTCCCCATGGTAGGCTTATGCAGAAAGTAAGGAGGCATGGGATAGTGGGAAATTTGGTCAGTTGGATAACAAACTGGCTAACCGATAGATGACAGAGAGTGGTGGAGGATGGCAAACATTCAGCCTGGAGCCCAGTTACCAGTGGCATACCACAGGGATCAGTTCTGGGTCCTCTGCTGTTTGTGATTTTCATTAACGACTTGGATGAGGGAGTTGAAGGGTGGGTCAGTAAATTTGCAGATGATACGAAGATTGGTGGAGTTGTGGATAGTGAGGAGGGCTGTTGTCGGCTTCAAAGAGACATAGATAGGATGCAGAGCTGGGCTGAGAAGTGGCAGATGGAGTTTAACCCTGACAAGTGTGAGGTTGTCCATTTTGGAAGGACAAATATGAATGCGGAATACAGGGTTAACGGTAGGGTTCTTGGCAATGTAGAGGAGCAGAGAGATCTTGGGGTCTATGTTCATAGATCTTTGAAAGTTGCCACTCAAGTGGATAGAGCTGTGAAGAAGGCCTATGGTGTGCTAGCGTTCATTAGCAGAGGGATTGAATTTAAGAGTTGTGAGGTGATGATGCAGCTGTACAAAACCTTGGTCAGGCCACATTTGGAGTACTGTGTGCAGTTCTGGTCACCTCATTTTAGGAAGGATGTGGAAGCTTTGGAAAAGGTGCAAAGGAGATTTACCAGGATGTTGCCTGGAATGGAGAGTAGGTCTTACGAGGAAAGGTTGAGGGTGTGCTAGGCCTTTTCTCATTAGAACGGAGAAGGATGAGGGGCGACTTGATAGAGATTTATAAGATGATCAGGGGAATAGATAGAGTAGACAGTCAGAGACTTTTTCCCCGGGTGGAACACACCATTACAAGGGGACATAAATTTAAGATAAATGGTGGAAGATATAGGGGGGATGTCAGAGGTAGGTTCTTTACCCAGAGAGTAGTGGGGGCATGGAATGCACTGCATGTGGAAGTAGTTGATTCGGAAACGTTAGGGACCTTCAAGCGGCTATTGGATAGGTACATGGATTAGGGTAGAATAATGGAGTGTAGATTAATTTCTTCTTATGGGCAGCACGGTAGCATTGTGGATAGCACAATTGCTTTACAGCTCCAGGGTCCCAAGTTCGATTTCGACTTGGGTCACTGTCTGTGTGGAGTCTGCACATCCTCCCCGTGTGTGCGTGGGTTTCCTCCGGGTGCTCCGGTTTCCTCCCAAAGTCCAAAGATGTGCAGGTTGGGTGGATTGGCCATGATAAATTGTCCTTAGTGTCCAAATTTCTAACTGTACACAATACTCCAAGTGCGGTCTCACCAAGGCTCTGTACAACTGCAGCAAGAATTCTTTACTCTTGTATTCAAATCCTTTTGCAATAAAGGCGATCATACCATTTGCCTTCTTAATTACTGTTGAAGCTGCGTTGAATCATAAACAAGGACAGCTAGGTCTCTGTGGATGTCAACACTTTCCAATTTCTCACCATTCAACAAATACTCTGCATTTCAATTTTTCCTACCAAAGTGGATAACTTCACATCTTTTTCACATGATAGGGGTGATTTTGAGCCTGCGCTAGCCCTCAGAGTAAACTTCGACACAGGCCCAAAATGTTATGAGAGTCGGGAAATAGGTTTTCACCGACGTGTTCACGTTTTCCGATTTTCCACGCCTCTCACCGCTGATGTAACAAAGTTCCCACGTGGGTCCTGCTCCGGATGCCTGTATCCCACACCGAATGTCTGGACCATGCTCACTGGCACCTCCGCCCCCTGGGCCCCACTCCCCAGCACCTCCGATCCCTGGGCGATGAGTCCCAGCATCTCAGCTCGCTGGGCATTGCTCCCCAGCCTTTGGCTCCCCAGGTTCTAAACTTACCACCACTAGTGTTTGCTGCTTCTCGAATCACAGGTTCTTTTTCTTCCATTTTTGCTGTTGATAGGCTCACTAGTCAGTCTATCAGCAACAAACATGGGAAAGAAGCCGCTTGTTATTGGAGGAGTAGCTCCATGCAGAACCTTCCATTCAAACTGACCTATTTGACCAACATATTGAAAACTGCCTCCGCAGGCCACATAGAGGAGTTTTATGGGCCACACACAATCCTTAACTTCTTGTGTCAGCCACGATTGGATACTGTTCCTGCTGGATTTTGTGCCGTAAAGGAATTTGTGGACCATGTATTAATTATTTAAATGGTAGCCATTGCCTGTCTCCATTCATACCTTTTAATGTAGTGACACAATTTACCACAGCCAACTTGCCCCCAAACTTTAATAGTTTCCTTTGTTCGATTTAAGACATTAGTTTTGTTATATTTTTTATTTTAAAATATTTTTTATACATATTTATGGAGGTGCACAATACCAGCACACACGTCATGATGCAACAACCATAGTTTCAGTTTGCAACTATTTATGCCTCCTCTGATCCAATCAGAATGTTGCCAATAACTAATGTTACAATCGGGTGGGGCAGCACAGCAGCACAGTGGTTAGCACAGTTGCTTCACAGCACCAGAGTCCCAAGTTCAATTCCCGGCTTGGGTCACTGTCTGTGTGGAGTCTGCACCTTATCTTCGTGCTTGTGTGGGTTTCCTCCGGGTGCTCCGGTTTCCTCCCACAGTCCAAAGATGTGCAGGTTAGGTGGATTGGTCATGGTAAATTGCCCTTAGTGTCCAAAAAGGTGGGGTTACTGGGTTATGGGGATAGGGTGTAGGTTTGAGCTTGGGTCGGGTGCACTTTCCAAGGGCCAGAGCAGACTTGATGGGCCGAATAACCTCCTTTTGCACTGTAAATTCTATGATTTTATGAGTGAACTGGCTCCCTATTATTGAACCCCTTTGATTGGGCTAACAAAGGTTTTAAAATATATTTTCCAAGTAAATGCCTTTTCTAATTCAAATGTCTTTACATTTCAAAAAGGGACGGTCAAACCAGGTGTTGTTGAGTCATAGAAAAAGTAATCCTATTTGTTACTCAGCCCGAGTGAAAAATAATAAAAGACACAATGCCACACGCACACAGATCTCAGAAGAAAAAAAGTTAAAGTGCAAATAAAAGTTAAAAGAATGTACAATTCAATCCTTTGCTTCCCCCCTGAGGTATAGATTATTGAATGTTGTGGCCATTTAAAGTCAGATGGTTTCCTTTAAAATCTAGGAGTTGAATTGAAGTTCACGTAACTACACATCGCTGGAGTCAATTTTAGCTTCAGAGGGACAGAGAAAGAGATTTCTTTCTGCCCCCTCCAGCAGTGTTACCAGTTGGCTTTTCTTTTTCCTTCTGATTTGGAAAAATCAATTCTTAAACCTCCTGTCTGTATATTCCAAGAAGGAATTTGATTAACATGTCTGGCAGTCATTTTTGTGAAACAATTAATTGCATTTTGATCTCAGATCTCATAGTACAAACTGACAGAAGATAGAGTTATTTTTCCTTGACAGGGGATTCACATGTTTGTTGAGTATCTGACTGGTCAGCGGTTCCCATAATCTTGACAGTCTTTTAATGCCATTTTTCAAGAGTCCCTGTTTGAAGTGGATCTTGACAATCCCAGGTATGAAATGTCATGCAATGTATCAGTGCAGGCCTGCAGTGTAATCCATACAGGAACATTCCAGAAAAGTGTCAAACGTACAACCATATATCAGGTGACTGGTGATAGCTATTTTTTGGTGGTGTCTTCTCTTGTATTGTAAAAATAACAGAGTCTCCTTATCAGTTTAATAGGTATTTTGGTTAACTGGCTAAGTATAGGTACAGTAAGAAGTCTTACAACACCAGGTTAAAGTCCAACAGGTTTGTTTCGAATCACTAGTTTTCGGACCACAGCTCCTTCCTCAGGTGAATGAAGAGGTGGGTTCCAGAAACATTTATATAGACAAAGTCAAAGATGCAATAATATACTTTGAATGCGAGTCTTTGCAAGTAATTAAGTCTACATGTCCAGACGGAGCAACTGGAGAGAAGGATAATCACAGGTTAAAGAGGTGTGAATTGTCTCAAGCCAGGACAGTTGGTGGGGGGTGACTGTGATGCGACATGAACCCAAGGTCCCGGTTGAGGCCATACTCATGTGTGCGGAACTCAGCTATAAGTTTCTGCTCGGCGATTCTGCGTTGTCGCACGTCCTGAAGGCCGCCTTGGAGAAGGCTTAGCAGAAGATCAGAGACTGAATGCCCTTGATTGCTGAAGTGTTCCCCAACTGGAAGGGAACATTCCTGCCTGGTGACTGTCGCGCGATGTCCGTTCATCCGTTGTTGCAGTGTCTGCATGGTCTCGCCAATGTATCACACTTCGGGAGATCCTTTCCTACAGCGTATGAGGTAGACAATGTTGGCCGAGTCACACGAGTATGTACCACGTACCTGATTGGTGGTATTCTCACATGTAATAGTGGTACCCATGTCGATGATCTGGCATGTCTTGCAGAGATTGCCATGGCAGGGCTGTGTGGTGTTGTGGTCGCTGTTCTGAAGGCTGGGCAGTTTGCTGCAAACAATGTTTGCTTGAGGTTGCGCGGTTGTTTGAAGGCAAGTAGTGGGGGTGTGCGAATGACCTTGGCAAGATGTTTGTCTTCATCGATGATGTGTTGAAGGCTGTGAAAAAGATGAGTCGTAGTTTCTTCGCTCCGGGGAAGTACTGGAGGACCAAGGGTACTCTGTCAGTTGTGTCCCATGTTTGATTTCTGAGGAGGTCGGTGCGGTTTTTGCTATGGCACGTTGGAACTGCCGATCAATGAGTCAATGCGCCATATCCCATTCATACAAGGGCATCTTTCAGCATCTGTAGATATCTGCTACGCTCCCCCTCATCTGAGCAGATCCTGTGTATATGGAGGGCTTGTCCATAGGGGATGGCTTCTTTAATGTGTTTCGGGTGGAACTGGAGAAGTGGAGCATAAGTATAGGTAGCTCTCATTTAGGCCCAATTTCTGTCATCAGAACACGAGGAACTAAGTGGCCCTTTTGAAACAGACTAACAAAAAACAAAAACCTTCCATGAAATTTTAATAATCAATTTAATTTAAAAAATGACATGCCCAGTAGTGATCCCAATCCATCTCAGTGTCCACTAGTCAGGGAAGGCCTCAAGAGTACTAAGAGTGTCTTTTTCCTCTCCAGAATTACCAGTGTGTGGATGTAGACATGGAAAAGGCAGGATGTTGGGATAAGCGACCACCATGACCTATCAGTGGATGCCCACATGGCTAAACATAGGGGCAGTCTATAAGGAGGTCTCCCAATTTGCCTGCTCCCCTCCCCACCAGGTGGCCAAAAATCAGGAGTGCAAGTGGAAGTTGAGGGACAACCTTTTCAAATAACGAAATAGAGATTGCAACCTCGAATACTCCATAAAAATGTGAAACGTGGACTTTGGTGTCCATATTCCCGTATCAGCCTCTCCGAACAGGTGCTGGAATGTGGCATCTAGGGGCTTTTCACAGTAATTTCATTTGAAGCCTACTTGTGACAATAAGCCATTTTCATTTCATTTCACATAGGGATTCAAGTGAATTACCAGGAAGTGTCCACCACCTGCAGACAACTGAACACAATTCATATAGAATTAATATCTGACGTAGTTTTTATGTAGCAATGTGTGATGTGTGCACATTCTTCCCATTGGTGCTGGACATGGAGAGGCCTACCCATTGTTTCCTGAAAGGCTAAGGATTCTGGGTGACTTCTGCGAAGCCAGAAAGAGCAGTAACATGTTCTAGTCCTTTTTGCAGTAAGTTGATCATCGATTGTTTAACTGAGCATATTCTTGCAAAATATCCCCAAAATACTGAGGACACTGAAAATCTGAAATAAAATTAGAAAAGTTTGGAAATACTCAGAAGGTCTGGCAGCATCGATAGAGAGAGAAACTGAGTGAATGGGCGAGTTGAAATAACCCAACCCCCACCCCACCACCCCCTCCCCCACCCCCCCGACAAGGTTTTGACGAGGGAAGTAGTGCACACAAAATATGATTGGTGGGTAGTCCACTGCCTTCCACTCCAACCACAATCCATTCCCCATAATATGGGCAGTGCACAAGGTATCCTCGAGCCCTAATTCCCACAGGCCTAATGAGAACTTAAGTGGCTAATTAAAGGCCGTGCCTGCCCTCCTGACTTTTAAAACCTGTCCCTACATTGTCCTCCCCCCAACCCTCCCACCCGCTTCCTGAGAGTGCCCAACTCCTTCTGCCCTAAAAGCAATCCCAGCGTCACCCACTACTGAGTCCTGGTGCTGCTGGGACTGCAAGGGCTGTTGGCCAATAAAATTTCCATTGACGCCATCGCACCTTGCTGGGAAACCCATGGGCGGGGGTGCGCTGCCGGCAGGACCATAGAATCCTGCTGACAGGGAATGCCCGGAGAATTCTGGCCAAGTGTTGAATGTTACTCATCAAAGACATGGGTCTAACTTCAATTTATCGATATTCATTTCCAGAGTTAAAAAAGATTTTAGTGCTCGTGTGTGTCAGATTCACTTGATTTTGTAAACACCTCAGGTCATTTGTAAAATATTTACTGAATTCCATCATTACTCACAGAGACTAGTTCCATGCAGAGGATCAGTCGGTGGTAACAGTCAGTTACTGGGCACCTTTCGTCGGTATAAACATAGAAATGGCAACTAGTAGTCAGTTCAAATGCTGTAATTTAATGTAGAGATTATAATGTCATAACAAACCATGACAACCAAGGTTTGATTGTCTGATGAACCTCAGCAGAGCCCAGGGTCTGAATTGTGCAGTCAGCTCCCTGCTTGTCTACATTTCAATGACACCCACCATTCAGCATTGCATTCAA